>NC_067285.1:109859408-110531327 GCF_020740795.1 Apus apus | reverse complement strand
TCCTTTTTTAAATGTTGGTACTTTAAAGTCTTTTTAGTCTACATGTTCAAAAAGCATCTGTGTCCTAGTAATGTTCTTCTTTGTCACTATTTCATACATGGTGGAAGAAAGACACTGTAGATCATGTAACTGCTGGAATAGGTGGACAAATTTACATGGAAATAGATTTTTTTGTAGGTAGAATAAATCCTGTAGCTTTTACAGAAGTGAAACAAAGCAAACTGTACTTTCATGCTTCCAGTTTCTGTTACATCAAGTGGGATCATGAAAAAGACAGCAAATTTTTCTACACAGTCCAAAAATAGAGATTTCTGATGTGCTAAGATGTCCAATGAATTACTGTACAGCACAAAGAACAAATAACAATCAAAGAGGTGATAAAAACCACTCACAATTAGTCTCAATTATGGTCCAATTAAATGTTTGAGCTCTCGCAAATCATAAATACTTTTTTAAAGAGGCAAATGCCATTTGTGCACTCTATTAAAAAAATAAATAAATAAAGTTTGTAAAATGAATTTATAATGAGCATTAATCAAACTCACCATGACTAAACCCATTTGTGTTACTCAGTAAGAGATCTGAGTCAAGAAAGCTGGGAGAAATATGCCTCATTGATTACCTGTGTGTTAATTAATCATCATTGTGTGACACAATCATACTGGTGTAACATAACAGCTGATGTTATATATCTTCTTGAACTTCTTGACAGCACCATTCTTCACTGGATTGACAGGAGTAAGTTTTGGCTCCTTTAAAGATTAGAGATGAACAACTGTTGCTATCTTCTAAATCTCTAAAATACAAGAAGTACCTCAGGCTAATGATGATATTGAGGATACAAACTGTAGAAAGAAAATGACTTTCAGTGCTATACAACTTACTTTTATTTCTCTATTTATTAGAAGCCAAGGACAGACACATTTGCAGTGTCTTTAAAAAATTTACTGTACACTGTAACTACCAAGAATTAGCATTCTGAAATCATCTTACAGATGTCCTGGAAATTCTTCAGTCACCATTTAATCTTTAACACATCTAGTCAATGTTCTGTTGCCCACAGTATTAGAGCAATAGTTCCAATATTTTATGACAAAAATAGATGAAATTTAAAAGAAAAACTCTTTTACTACTACTTGTAACCACAGAATCACAGTGTTGTTTAAATTCTCAATTCTAAAGAAAAGGTGGCCCTTCAAATTAAAAGTAGTTAGTGTTTTTATTTTATTTATTTTTGTCATCTTTTCTGTTTGCTTTTTAGAATGAGACAGACAGAGCAAATATAGGAATAACAATCTGCAGCTAAATATCTCATTATTTATAAATTATATCTGTAAAGCTATTCAGTACATAGTGGCCAAGCATTTTAAGCTGCACAGTTATTTATTGATGGAGTCAGCATAGCTGGCCCATAAACGTGCAGTGTAATGCTTCCAATCTTAGTACCACATCACTTGGAAAATACATCCCTATGTAAACAACAGTGTGTAATGAGTTTGACTGCAGTCCACAGGTTTCTTGCAGCATCTCTATATCACAGCCATAGGCTGCCTGCAGAGTGAAATGTGTGAGTAGAGAATGTGAGGAGACAAATGCAATGCAGGGACACCAGCCTTGCTGGTCCTGCCCAAGATTATCTTGGAATCACAGAATCGTTTGAGTGGGAAGGGACCTTAAAGATCATCTAGTTCCAATCCCCCTGCTTGGGCAGGGACACCTCCCACTAGACCAGGTTCCTCCAAGCCCCATCCAGCCTGGCCTTGAACACTTCCAAATGTTTCTATTACTTGTAGCAGGAATCATGCTATGCACACAGGATAATACTTCAGGCAGAGGATAAGAAACAGCAATAGCCTTCTGTCCTTCTAGCCCAGGCTGAAAATGCATAGTGTACTATATGAGCAGAGCTAGGTCAGCTGTGGTGGACCTTGTTACTCCACAGTGGGAAAATTAAATAGAATGTACCTTTCTCTTCAGCTTGGTGCTAATTTTAATACGCAGCCATTTTTTTTTTTTTTCCCTTTCCACCCAGAAATACCTCATGATATGCAATCACTGATGAGGAAATCAGTGGGATCTGTGCTTTTATAGTCGGAGACAAGATACCAGCCCTGTCTTTTACTTATGGCAAGTAAGTGAAAGACTTGAGGAAGTTTCAAAAGTTTCTGAGATTGTTTCTGCATATATGAACAGTTTAGCCCCAAAACTGGTTTGCAGTAAGGTCTGGTTTGCATAAGACAGGAATTCAGAGAATTACTTTGCTTTCCATAAAATACAGACATTTAAACACATTTGCCTAGTTTGCACCATCAAAGAACCTGGCCTACTACTAGTAAAGATAATCTGTGTGCATAAGGTACTTGGATTTCCTTGAATATTTATATTGAGAAAAGATACTTTCATCCATGTTTAGCTATTGGGAAAAAAAATAATAAATCTCTCAAGGAGAAAAAAAGGAATTATTAACTCAAGTTGTATAACTCAAACCCTGAAGACTTTTTGTAGTGTTTGCCAGAATGTCAGAGTGTATGCATGAATTATAATGCTAATTAAAATCAGCTTTTAAAAATATTAGCTAAAGTCAGCTACATTACAGGAGGTAGCCTTGTTACTTTTAATTCACAGTTTTACTAATGCACAACAGTCACTTAAAGTTATTTCTTCTTAGTGACAGTTTTGCATGTTCTTGACTATATTATGACATTTGTATCGACAATACCTGTCTGAAGCTTTCTGCCACCTTCCTCTTGTACATCTTCCACTCACTGCTCACTTATTTCTCACTGGTGAAATATATATATCTATTTTTACTAACCAGTATCAAGTATGTTGTAAAAAAAATAACCTCTATATACTTGCAGACAAACTTAAAGTCTTATCAACAGTTTTTCATGTGTTTATTCCTAATATACTTTGTAGCTATTCCTTTCTTTCTGCTTCAGTTTTTCTCATGTTGGTTCCACATTTTTTCTTCCCCAGCCCCTGCAGAGAAAAAACATCCAGCTGCTTAAAATTTTCCTCCTCAAAACAACACCTGATGAAAAACTAATGGAAGGCCAAGTAAAGAAATAATACAAAATAAATAGTGGTTCATGCCAGGATATGTTTCTTTTTTCTTCTGGGAAAAGAGATCTAAAATTTCTTAGATATCTGTTACCCAGGTAAATAACACGAATTATGACATGAAAGTCATAATATGAGGGAAAGTCTCTGTTTTCCTAATCAACTGTGTTTGTTTGATCTTCCTCACGAATAGGAGAATAAGCTTTACCAATTTGCTGTAAGTGGCTCAAATCCATACCTCTATGGCCTATGGAAAGGTTCGGATGGCTGTTCTTTGTTCCTCTGTCCTGCAAGCTTACTTCTACTGCACGTGGGATGTTGAAACAGTGTGCTCCGACTAGAGGATGCTCCTGAGAGCTACACAGGGAAAAAGAAAAAAAGGATAAACAGAAATAGACTGAACAAATTGTCACGTGGTGTCTAAGAACGTTGTTCATTAGTATCAGCCAGGACCATGAGGTGGTAGTGGAAGGACAATGACTTGAGTAGTCAGTCTGAGCATGGGATCCTCAGTTGCCCAAAACCAGTGCAGCAAGTCATATTGGCTGTACGTGGCAAGGTTCTGGTACAGGAAAGGTCTCTGTAAGGACAGGTCAGAGGCTGCCCTCTTGAGCCATGAGCTTTTCAAGTTTATTTTCTTCCCGTCTTGTTGAAGAGGGAAAGGGAGGCTGGGTGGGTGAATGGCAGGTGGCCAAAGTTAACCACACAAGTTAGGCTATTTGGATGTCCCCTCCCTGGAATTGTTCAAGGCCAGGTTGGATGGGGCTCTGAGTCATCTGACCTAGCGGGAGGTGTCCCTGCCAAAGCAGGGGGGCTGGATCCAAATGATCTTTAAGGTCCCTTCCAATGCATACTGTTCTATGATTCTATGTAGCACATGGAAAGCTGTTTAATTTTTACTAGGAATATTAGTTGTGTGATGTTTCAGTACTCGTTCAGAAGGAGAGCACCTCCTCTTCACTCTCAAAAATGAACATGACTCCACAAAAAAAAAATAATGCTAATGTCACAGTCCTGGTAGATAGAGTGGAAAGACACTCACTCCTGAATTAAGAGGTCTTTCTTTGAATTTAAATTAAACAAAAGATAGCTTTGAGTTTGGATTTTCTTCTTATCAGATGCTGTCCAATAAGGAATCAAGTCTCCCCATTAAAAGTTTTCCCTAAAAAGCAATTGATTGAGAAGTGCAAAAAACCAGCAGAAAATGAGTGAGGTAAGGATGACAATGAGCAGATTTTTTGTGGATTTCTCTGAGATCAATTGATTTTTCAAAATAATATTTCTCAGTACATCTACCTGGAAAGAGAATATAAATCATACACTGCCCAAATGCCCAGTGAACGTGATTTAATAACTATAGCACTCAAACATCAAAGTTGAAGGTGATCTCAAAGCATTGAATGCTTATTTAATGAAACCCATAATTTTCTTCTTCTTCTGCAGTTAACAGAAGACAGTGCTGAAAACTAAAGGCTGATTGTTCTCTGGCTTTACTTAGACTGTGAATTATGAGACTCCAGATATTTCTTACTTACATCATTAACTTGACTATAAGAAAAGAGTTGTTTTGTCTTTCGCAAAGGAATTAAAGTTAAACTTAAAAAAAATATTATGAAGCTGCAAGATGCAGTGCATTGGGCATTTTGTCTAAGAGTACAAAGAAACTCCTGAGTATCTCTCATAAAGTATTTGTGAAGAATTAACTGTTTTCTTGTGATCACAAATATACATGAAAGTAGGAAATAAAAATAGCACCGACATTTCAAGCATGGGTTCTACTTCAGAAAGGAGCTGGGAAGAAAAGTAAAAGGCAAATAAAAGTCAAGATTTGTATATAATTTTCAACTGGTATTATTTTACAATAAAAATATGACAGCTATAATTATACTTAGTACTTATATGACGGGATCTAGATTTTGTCTAAGCTACTGTAAAGGGAGGGTGAGACTTTGGAACAGACAGAATTTTGTTAATGATGAGTCAAAAGCTGGATGACATCCTAAAGCAACTAAGAACCCACGTAAAATTTCAATTTCCAATGTAAGCTGCAATATTTCAATCTTGACAATCCTAAAGAGAGAAAAAAACCCCAAACAATAAACCAAAAAATTACCAGTATGTCTATAATTAAAAGCAGCAACTACTTAAATTAATTTCATCTTGAGAGAAGATAAGCAAAGAATAAAATAAATCATAGCATGTCAATTATAAATAAATCTCTATGATGTAATGGAGACATTGAATATATTAATCTGAATCTCATGTAGGGCTAGGGAACTTGAACAACGCAGCATGATAAGGACTTACTGATTTCATCTGTCATTGCATTAAATTTGAATATTTTCCTTCAGTACATGCTCATTAATCTGCAAATAAGGTGAATTTATTCTTTCTTTGTTGTTGTTTAGCTTTTATTTGCCTCCATTATCCACATTCAAAAGCCACAACCATTTCGTTTACCTAGGAATCTCTCTCTTGAAGCCAGAAAAATTAAAAACCATTTTTCCAATTTGTTTATTTCTCCACTTGCCATTCACAGTGTCATGGAAGACTGAGATGGAAGCTACTTGTTAGATCACACAGTCCATCTTGAAGTGCTTCAGACTTCCTACAAGAGAATTTTGTCTTCAAACTTTTTTTTGGTGTATTAACATCTGCCACGGAGTGACTTTTCTTATCAACAGTTCTAGGAAAGCAAAAAAATCATGTGGTGATTTTGAACAAAATAAATACAATAAATAATGAAAGATTATGAAAATACTTCACATTGAAGTCTTCATCCAGGGGTCAGAAAACAACAAAACTATATCATAAAATACAGATAAAATTATGAACAACCCAAAACTTTGTTCCTAGCCTTTCTTCAGCAATAATAATGAAATGCACGTTCACTATTTCTCTTTAAATTTCATGTTTACTAGCATAGGCTGCTAAAAGAAAGTAGATTGAAATACTAGTGAAAAGTGAAGTTTTAATTTTAAAACTGAATTGAGAATCTATATTAGATGCTAGGTTCCTAGAAGCTTGTTAATCAAAATAGAGGATACTAAAACCTATTACTATCTGCCTTCATTAAGCTCATCTGTTTAGGTGAAATTGAGTGGTAATCATTTCAAATATAGATCATTTAGTCTTCCTGTAAGCACAGAAATGAGAATGTATTCTGCCTGTTTATTTCAGTGTTCAGACTGCTGACCAACTGAGGAAGATAAAACTGTTTGTCAGGTAAATTACTATCTAACAACATGAGAGACCCAAGTCCCAGTATCACAAATCTAAAAGGCATAGAAAAGCTTTAAAGCATGAGATATTAAATATGATCATAGGTTTGGGTTGGGAGGGACCTTAAAGATCACCCAGTTCCACCCGCCCTGCATGGGCAGGGACACCTCCCACTAGACCAGGTTGCTCCAAGTCCCATCCAGCCTGCCCTTCAACACTGCCAGAGATGGGGCAGCCACAGCTTTTCTGGGCAAACTGTGCCAGCATCTTGTCACCCTCACACTAAATAATTTCTTCCTAATGTCTAGCCTAAATCTCCCCTCTTCCAGTTTAAAGGAATTACCCTTTGTCCTGTCACTCTTTGCCCTGTAAAAACCCCCTCCCTGACTTTCCTGGAGCCCCTTCAGGTACCGGATGGTTGCTATAAGGTCTCAGTGGGACCTTCTATTCTCATAGGAATAATTTAGTGGTGGAAATTGGGGAAAAACAACAACAACAACAACAACAACAATTGTAGCTCCTAGATATCAACAAGGCTCCTATTCATTGAAGGAGGTTGACCGAGCAGAGCCTGATGCAGGAGCGGGGAGTTAACTCTGGTCTGTCCAGCTCTAGAATAAGAAGCAATATATTTGTGTTAGTTTAGTGCCAAAGATGAGCTAATTACCAGTGCTAAAGGGGAAGGTTCATTAGCTCAAGGTGAGCAATGTTTCTGTGATTATACTGTTTTTAGTTTTTCCTCTGGCAAGAGCCCACTTAGCTCAGCTCTTTGCCTCCGATGGAGGCCAATAGTAGATGTCCAGAGAAAAGACATGAATTAGAAACCTTTTAATATAAGAATATTAATTCTTAACTTGTACTCCTATACACCATTTAACTGTGGCTGAAGTACTTTGTGAGCCATGGGTCATATCTTAATCTTTCAGATCTGAAATTTTTCCTAGCCATGAGCACAGTCATACATCCAGAGACAACCTGAGAACTTCATTACCAAAACAAGGACACAACACGTGCATGTCTGCAGTGTCTCAATAGCAATCAAACAGGAAACACCAAGCCTATTTAAAATGCTTACTCAATTCACAAATTTTCATAGCTAAATTTTGCTAAATGTAAACAGTGCTCTAAAAATGATCCTTAAATTAAAATGTCTGTGTAAAACATGGCTTGACTTAGAAGAAAATATTTAGATGAGCAGGATATACCAAAAAAGCTTGTACATTTTTCTAATGGTATAATATATATTAATCAGAGATGACTGTTTTCTAAATTGCCACAAGCACAGTTCCATGTGAATTGGTTAAATTAAAATTAATTGATCACTTTGTTTTCCTTTCCTCCCCCCCTTTTTTTAAAGTCAAAGTTAGGCACTAATATCCTTGCTTGGGTTCCAAATGGACGGGTGACACTAACACAAAACTCTCTGACACTAAAATGAAAGCATGAACCTGGCTGCCTTGGATCTCTGTGACACTTTGAGTAGCAAAAAGACAGAAACATTAACAACACTGCATGAAAAAACAGGTTAGGTATAAATTTTGTATTTATTATAAAAAAGGTAGGTATTAAACATACATAAGGACCAGCAGGGTAGCTATCCTCAGGCTTCACCTCTAGGATAGGGTACTAATCTTCCTAGCTAATTTGGCACAGTACATCTACCAGAAGTACACTCACTAAATATACCTATACTAGCAAATGTATGTAAATGCTCAAACAATGACCCATAATTGTCTGGAATGTTCAGTCTCACAGTTTACATTCTATTTACAGCCAGTAGTGACTGGCAATATTTGCAAATGTTAAGAGTGGAAGCAAATACTAAAAACTGTTCATAGCAAGCAACTTGGACATGGTGGTCATATTTTGGGGGGAGAAGTGGTGATTAAAGAATATGAATATTAATTGTTCCATGCCTTTTGGCCTCTGGATTGAAAAACAGGTCTCGACCTGTTTATTTGTATCATGGTTGTCAAGAGTTTGGAGTTTTTTGTTTGCTTGATTGATATTTTTTTTTGTTTTCTGCCAAATTTTTGGATCACTTGTTTGAATAACCCAAGTTAATTTGATAGAAATTCTCTGTAAGCATAACAGTGCCTAAAAAAAAGGGTTTTCTGGCACAAAAACCAACTGGTGATGTGACTTTGTCATGCTCTGAAATGGCAAAGTTTTGCCAGCAGGACTTTAAATTTAGATGTGGCAATGATTAGGTGTTCTGATCATGGTCTGGCAGCTACTAAAAATCAGAGTACAGTGAGAACTAAAGAGTTTGCAGGCTAGTCAAAAAGGCTATTATGATATTGTATAGAACAATTAGACTACAAAATACTGATACAGTCCCTCTCTTGATAGACAACTGTAACTTATCATAGTTTTCTATGTGCTCTTACAAATCAGCAATTGTAGGATCATAATTAAATTTGGCAACCTGGAAATTCTGGAGAAACAATGATCTCTGGAAAAAGGAGAATGGTTTGTGGAATTTTATGGCAGGATGATCTCTCCTGCTGGAAAATGTGAATCACAGAATCACAGAATGTTTGGAGTTGGAAGGGACCTTGGAGATCATCAAGTTCCAACTCCCCTGCATGGGCAGGGACACCTCCCACTAGAGCAGGCTGCTCAGAGCCCCATCCAACCTGCCCTTGAACACCTCCAGGGATGGAGCCCCTACAGCATCTCTGGGAAACCTGTTCCAGTGTCTCACCACCCTCACACTGAAGAATTTATGCCTGATCTCTAACCTAAATCTCTCTTCTTTCAGTTTACAACTGTTACCCCTTATCCTCTCACTAAAAGCTCCTGTAAAGAGTCCCTCCCCAGCTTTCCTGTAGCCCCTTCAGGTACTGGAAGGCAGCTATGAGGTCCCCCTGGAGCTTTCTCTTCTTCAGGCTGAACAGCCCCAACTCCTTCAGCCTGTCATCGTGAGATGGGTGCTCCAGTCCTCACATCATTTTCATGGCCCTTCTCTGGGCATGTTCCAACAGGTCCACATCTTTCTTGTGCTGGGGGCACCAGAGCTGGACACAGTGTTCTAGGTGAAGCCTCACCAGGGCAGAGTAGAGGGGCAGAATCACCTCCCTCCATCTGCTGGCCACACTTCTTTTGATACAGCCCAGGATGGAGTTGGCCTTCTGGGCTGCAACTGCACATTGGTGCCTCACATCCAGCTTTTGGTCCACTGGTACCCCCAGGTCCTTTTCCACAGGACTGTTCTCAAGTGTGACCTCCCCCAGCCTGTATTCCTATCTTGAGTTACCTTGGTTAACCCTGCACTTGGCCTTGTTGAACCTCATGAGGTTCCCCTGAGCCCACTTCTCTTGCTTGTCCAGGTCCCTCTGGATGGCATCCCATCCCTCTGGCCACCCAGCCAGAGGTGTCACCCAGCTTGGTGTCATCAGCAAACTTGCTGAGGGTGCTCTCAAAGCCACCGTCAATATCGTTAATGAAGGTATTAAACAACACTGGGCCCAGCACTGACCCCTGAGGGACACCACTTGTCACTCTTTTCCATCTGGACTGAGAGCTGTTGACCACTACCCTTTGGGCGAGACCATCCAGCCAATTCCTTATCCAAGATCATTATTGTGTAGCTGTTCTCTGCTGTTTTCCTGGATAGGAAATACCCAGGACAAAATGTGACTATATTTCAGATGCAATGGTGGGTCTTTAAAAAAACCCCAAACAAAACCCAACAAACAAACAAGTAAGGAAATAAACAGAAAAACAAACCAAAACAAAAAAACCCTCAAAAAAAAACCCCACCAAAAACCAAAAAAAAGAAGAACAAAACTCCATAATTTGCAGCTGAACATATAACTAATGGAATAATCACTTCTGCCTGAGAAGCTTAATCTTGGTGAAAATCAGTACAAGTTTTTTTTCCGTAGACATTTAATCTTCTTTATTGGCTGAACTTTGGTCTCAGTCACGTTGTCATAAATCTGGAGATGAAATTAATTAAAATTGGTAAGGTTGTTGGGAAATGGCAAAATTAAGGCAATGTACTTGAGGAAATTATTCTAGTAATTAGCCATATGAAGCACAAAATGTGCAAGCATGTCATTTCTGTCCTCTTGAAAGAGAAATGCCTTTTTTTTCATGTGTGATTTGTACAGGTTTGGGTTTTGCAACACAGTTCCTACAATCACAGTTCACTTCTCTCTGTGCAGATGAGCTTAGATGAGCCCCTGAATCTGTGATTATATGATCCATTGCTCATCCATCTTCTGACAAAGTTGTTGTCTCCTGAACAGACTGCAGATTACTTGAGCAATCTTGAGTTTGTTTGGCAAGACCTAAATCATGTAGCAGCTTGCTAAGACATTGGGGATGCTGAGATGCACACAGATTTAAGTGTCAAGCAGATGTATCCAACAACCTCTTTCCAGTCTTACAGTCTACATGGACAGCATGAGAAGCCTTGAGGAGGTCATGGTGGTGGTGGATCTCAAGGTGCAACATAGAGGTACAGGCTGATGATAGAGACAGCAGGAGCTCTGCTGTATCAAAGATAAACTGTCATTGTTCTAAATTAACTCTCTGGGGAAAAGAAAGACATTTGGAGGCTGCAAGGGTGCAAGGTGATTTGGACATAGGCCTAAAAAGGAGCCACAACATTTAAACTACAGGCTGTGAACTTGACCAAAGAAAAGAACAGTAGTGACAGCTTGAATTCTGTTAAACAGACCCGGTCTGACATAATTCCTGAACATTCAGACAGAAAATTAATCTTGTACTCTCTTATTCCTGGTCATGGCCATTTATCTAATACAGTTAAGAATTTAATCCCATTATGCAGCACTCCTCTACCAGAACAGGGTATTTAGAGTATTTTAGCCCAATTTTCTCACGTATTGGAGTCATACAATTAATTTCTGACTTTCTAATATAGTGTGTCCAGAAGAAAGGCCTGCACTTTGCCCAGAAGAGGTGTGCCAGTGAGAGGAAATGATCCTATACTTTCCAGGTCCAGTACAGGTTCTTACTTTATGGCCATGGAGAGTTAAAAAAAAATTACACAACTGGAGCACTGCTTCTTATTGTAAGACATAAATTCCCACTATATTTCCAGACCTCTTGGCAAATGCTTTATCAGTATAGAAGAGGAAATTTATTCCAGTATTTTATATTAAAAATATGACAAGTGCTAATAAGCTTGTCTGTTCACAACCTTTTAGATTGCTTATAAGTAGATTTTATTTAGAGAATATACCAAACTGGCACTTTGCTGGGATTTTTTTTTTATTAACAGACGGTGAGATGGTTTTTCTTTCTCTCCCCTTTCCCTTCAAGCTCTGTATTGAGCATGACAGATATTTCAAGGCCAAAATCCTAAAGGTTTCATAAGCTTATATGAAACAATAGCATGAAATAAAAATGAGTAGGGTCCAAATCTGCTGCCACTGGAAAAACACCCCTGGATTTAAGCAAGGCCGTGATCATGAAAGTGGCCTGTGGAACAACAGAAGTATTAATAAATTCCTCTATCAAGTAAGGTTGGTTTTCTATGAACATCTCGTGGAGTTTTCAGAGCAGATGTGGGCAGGTGCTGTTTCCTCATTAACTTCTGGGCTGAATTCCACAGCAAAATAAATGCAAGAGCAATTTCCTCCATCCACAAACTGCTGCTGCATTTGGCCTAGTATCCTCTGTGGGAGTTGCACCTGCCTTGTCCAGATTTAAATCTGGCTTTGGCCTTGCTGTGAGTTTTGTACCATCTGCATGAACTCCTTTTAGCATCAGTGTGTCTGTGTCAGGGCTGCTTGCACCCACGGAGCTTTCAGAAATGCCTTCCTGAGTCCAGGGGAGCACCACTGGAGTTAAGAGCTTGTGCTTGGGTCGGATTTCTTTTCCACCTCTCCCCACAAACTCTGTCTGAATAGTGATGTCAGAAAAAAGACTAGTTTTCGTGTATCCATAGTATTTTTGTGCTTTCTGCCAGTATTATGCAGTACTGCATTATGTAGTATTTCCTTTCCATATTTAAAGATTTAATCTGTTTCAATTTCTTAATCTCTCCTTGTGTAGATTACATAACAATAAATAAACTCTTTGATGTTGCTTAATCTGAACTGGATCTGTCACATCTGGAGAACCAGAGTTTACTGCTTTTCTGAAGAGCATATTTTTGTCTTTGAAAATGCATAAAGTAATAATAAAATGGATGTGAACAGTGAATGGCAAAGTGCCTGGTCTGATTAAGAGAGACCAACTACCTAGAAATTGCCTTGGCAAAACACAGCCAAGAGGTTCACAGTTCTGTGAAGCTGGGGAATATAAAAGCTCTTAACACTCTGTAACTCAGCAGAAAGCAATCAGTCTTTGTCAATACTGAAACACTTAAATAAGTAACCAGAATATTCAAAGGAAAGAGTCTCTTTGCTCTTCTTTAATTTAAAGGAAGAAATACGTGAATAGGAACGCTTTAATAATCATCAGCTTCTTGCCAAATAGTGTGCCTTAAATGGAAATAAAGCCAATAATAAACACAAGAAGAGTGAGGTGACTTGCACAAAAGCATAGAAGCTGAAAAAAATAATAATTTAAAAAATCAGTTCATCAGGAGATGTAAGTAAAGCATGCTAGAGAAACAGGGTTTCACACAGTCTTTTGATATAAATTGTCTCTTCCAGATCTTTTTCATTTATTCTCTGTGCATGTCTGACCTGTGGTAACTTTTATTTCCCTCTTGCCTTTCCAGAAACTGTCTTTAATTTCCAAAGATCAGGCAACTGTAGCTTAAAACTTTCTATTTTACAATCAATTGAAATAATTTTTTAAAATTATTTTTCTGACTAGTGAATTTTCTTCCATCATTTCCATTCCAGTGGGGTTGGTTTGCTTTTTTAGTTCTGATTTTGTGTTTTGCCATTCAGGATTAAAATTGCATGGCGGTGAGTCTTTGCTCTTATCTTAATCTTAGTTAATAATCTTATTTTAATAGTCTACAGAATTCCTGTGCCATGGACAGAAAGGTTGTAAAAGAAGGGGTGGATGAGATGACTTTACAAGAACCAGTTCAAAGGGCAGTCACGTTGACTCTATGAAAGCCAGATCCATTCATGGTGCTTTTTTTTCAGCAAGAATTTCTCTATAGGTCTCAATTAGCTTTAGATCACAGCCCAGGTCCAAGCAGTGATTTCCAAACCCATGAGTACAGATAGATTTAAACTGGTTACTACAGTTAAAAGTAGAGATGGATGAAAGCAGAGATCAAATGAAAAGCAAAAACAAAACAAAAATTCCTATTATCTAATATTAATAGGGATCAGTCTTTGAAATGCTGTGTACATACTGGATGACATTTTACAAAATGCCCACATGAAACAGCAAAATATTGCCCGTGTGTTTTAAAGAGGAAATGACCCTGGTGTGTCAGTTGTAGAGCAAGGATAGAGTCTGAAATCCCAAATTCCTGACTTTCCTGATTCCTTCAAGCCATACTGCTTCAGCAAGCAATTTTTAACATTCAGACTGAGTTACAAAGGAAGCACTTTAGGCAGAAAGCAGGAATTTAATGGAGTGAAATAAAGGGATTTCTGCATTGGAGAGAGACAGCATACTACACAAAACAGACAATGGGGAGGTCATGCTCATTTGCCAATTAGAGCTAATGATTTCACTACCTGTAAAAAGAGAAATCTTAAAACCTAATGGGAGAAAAAAAATCTCAATAGACCAATGTGAAGAAAAAAGTTAGTGAAGAGGCAGGCTTCTTTCTACCAATTCTATAGCACAATTTGCTAACTTGAGCCTGTGTGAAGCTTTGTTGCCTTTGAAGACCTTAGTATGCACACTGCCTATGCAGACTTTTCTAAAAAGGTGTCTACAATTAGATGTTGGTATCTCCTTACAGTTGCCCACTACTTATTTTGAGTTTCTGGATTCTCCAAACTGGGCTTAGAAGTGCACTTCTAATAAGAAGTACAGGTTGGAGAGTATCCTTTCAACAACTCCTGGTACTTGGACAAGCTTAAAGTGACTGTGAAATCATAACTTTAGATCCCACATATACCATGTATGTTAATACTGTGTAGCTCCTGGGAAAATGGTCATGAAGTGGCATCATATTTACTGGTATCTGTACAGCTCTCAGGGTCAGCTTGAATAATTGTTTCAATAATCTCTCTGCAGCTATTTAAATACACTAGCATTAGTGGGTTTAGTCTTTCCTTTTAATCTCAAGAAAGAAACACAGGGAAATATTATGACCAGTATTATATTAAAACATTTTATATCAATTAGAATTTAAGGATCTCATCCATGTTTTTCTCATAGTAATACTAGGCATTACTACCAGGCTTATAAAGCAAGAAGTTTTTTAAGCTGTAAAAATCTATGTAATAGATGGATTGTCAGAAAACTGATATAATTTATGAGAATAAGAGAGATTATAAACAAATCACCATAAGAAAAAAAGCAGCAGAAGGGGATGAAAGGGATGGAAAAAGCATGAAGGTATCTCAGGACAGAACTGAAGAATGACTTATTGAAATTCTGTTTTGTGGAAGCCTGTGGCCTGTGCTGTTCACCAAGTACCCTGGAGAAATATTGGTTCCAATTCTTTGTTAATCTGCCCTCCTTTTGCTGTTAGCATTGATGTCTCCCTTAAGAAATACTTGCTGAGGAAGAGGTATGGCTCATATTAGGGTTTATGAGCATAAAAGTACTTTTCCATGCTCAGACCCAGATTACCTTGCTAAGTTTGTATTCTGTCCACGAGAAGCACCTTTGCCCCATTGCTTGCCTGAATTATGGATTTTATAACCAAATAAATTACTGCAGCAGCTATTCATAAAAATGAAGCACATTTTTATTATTGATCTGTTTCTTGGAGGGATGGCAAAAATGGTGCTGCATGCTATTTGTTTCTGCTCCTTGCTACGTGATGTAAAATGTAATTTTGCTTCTTTGTTTATTTGTTTTAAACTTGCAGAGCTTTAAATCATGTGAACTTTAATATTTCATTTTAATGTAACATACAGAGGACTGCAAAACCCAAGAACTCTAACATTGTTTTTTCTCTTACGTGGCAAATTATTTTTGTCACGTTTTATGTAGAAAACATTATTATGAAGAGAAAGGTAGGTAGGCACTCCTACAAAATATTCAGCAGGTCACTATAGTGATGGTGCTGGGTTCTCAAACAGTGCAGTGAGACTATGGTGAAATATGGTGTCTGGGAGACAACTGTTGAGTAGGAGTTTCTTGCCATGGGTAGCTCAAAAGGTATAGAAGGATCTAAGCTTTTCCCAGTGAGGTTTTGATGTCTTAAAATTCTGACAATTCAGAACCCTTCATAGTCAAAAAAGCTTAATCAGTTAAATGAAGCACTCAGGTCATAAATATTAAACTGATAGATGGTGGGATTTAAGGAGGGTTAAGTGGATCAGCCTGAACAAAACAGAAACATCTGTCTCATTTAATGAAGCAGCACGTGGATATTGTGTATTTTGGGTAGGGGAGACCAGGGATTCCTTCTCTGCTTGTGCACCCACACTGATAGGAAGGGTTAACTTTTCAAGTGATTATTCTTATTACTAGCCTAGCATATTTCTAACACTTTCCATACCTGACCTAACTCAAGCTCTCTTGTGTAACTCTTGGACTATGGCATTCACAGACAAATCTGTTTACAGAATCAAGAGCTTAGATCTGTGAAGTGCATTCTGCTACTATTTCCAGGCATGGTCAGTTTTTATTATCTCGGTGGTAAAATATAACATTTAAATTTTGGATGAACCTCTCTGTACTTGGAAAGTCTGATTGCTGATTCAGTTTGGCTATCACAGTAGATTTACCCTCTAAAAGAGCTTAGAACACCATACAGTGTGACTGGAGATAGTAATGTGTGCTGAAATTAAAGAGTATCTTTGCACTGATTTCATTGGCCACTGGATACACCTTTTGAGATAGGACTGATGAGTATGAAGCAACATTTACCTGTTATAACTTGAACGAGTTACTGATTTTGACAGACCTGTAGGGAAGGCAGCACAGTGGGCAATCACAATTTCATATGAAACCTGCATGACAGAGAACGCTGCAGTTTTCTTTTGCTTATTGAGTTTGCAGTTCCACCATGTGCTGATTTGGGCTGGGGTGGGGTTAATTTTCTTCACAGAACCTAGTATGTGGCTTTCTGTTGGGTTTGTGCTGGAAACGGTGTTGGTAACACAGGGATATTTTAGTTGTTGCTGAGCAGGGCTGACACACAGCCAAGGCCTTTTCTGCTCCTTAACCCACCCCACCACCAGGTAGGCTGCAGAGTGCCCAAGGAGCTGGGAGGGGACACAGCTGGGACAGGTGACTCCAACTGACCAAAGAGATATTCCATACCATATGGTGTTATGCTCAGTATGACACTATGGGGAAGAAAATGGAAGAGGGGGATGTTCTGGGTGATGGCATTTCTCTTCCCAGGTAACCCTTATGTGAGATGGAGCCCAGATTTCCTGGAGATGCTGAATATCTGCCTGCCAGTGGGAAGTAGTGAATGAATTCTTTGTTTTGCTTTGCTTGTGTGCTTGACTTTTGCTTTATCTATTAACCTGTCTTTATGTCAACCCAAGGGTTGTCTCACTTTTACCCTTCTGATTCTCTCCCCCATCCCACCAGGGACCATTGAGCAAGAAGCTGTATGGGGCTGAGTTGCTGGCTGGGGTTAAACTGTGACACATCATGTGTGTATATTTATGTCTGTGTAACAAATGAACTGTTGATAAAATAACTACTAAAGCTAGACAAATGAGAAAAAAACAAGCTCCTCACAGAAAACATGCATAAGATGCTTAGAAAGCACGATGAGCTAAGAATAAAATCTCAGATGACAGATGAGTATTTATCATATAAAAAAAACACCCCACAAAACAGATGGAACAAGAGAATGCATGCAAATTTCTTTATGAAATTCATATATTGGTTGTAATATATTTCATAGCACCACATACCCCACAAAAGAACAGTTTTCCTATGAGATGATGTGGAAATTAGGGTAAACAGAAAGACACAAAAAACTGTAGATGAGAAAAAAAAGATACTCATGGTAATTAAATCCACAGAAGACCATGAAGAAATCAGAATTATCTTCTCCAATCTATATTTCTTAATAGTAAACAAAGTTTTATGTTATCCTGTTGCTACACTCTCTGATGAAGAGTCTCTCCCTGTCTTTCCTGTAGGCCTCCTTTAAGTGCTGGAAGGCTGTTATAAGGTCTTCCTGGAGCCTTCTCTAGGCTCAACAACTCAAATTGTCTCAGTTTATCTTCACAGAAGAGGTACTCCAGTCCCCTGATCATCTGTGTGGCCTTGGAGTTACTCAAGCAGATGCATGTTTATCTTATGCTGAAGGCCCCAAAGCTGGACACAGTATTCCAGGTGGGGTCTCAGCAGAGCAGAGCAGAAGGGGAGAATTGCCTCTCTTGAGCTGCTGGTCACACTTTTTCTCATGCAGTCCAGGATGTAGTTGGCTTTTCTGGAAGCGCACGTTGCCAGCTCATGTTTAGCTTCTCATCAACCACCACATCCAAGCCCTTTTCCTTAGGACTGTTCTCAATCCATTCTCTAGCCCAACCTGTAATTGTTTTTGGAATTGTCTTGACCCATGTGCAGGACATCACCGTTGGCCTTCTTGAACTTCATGAGGCTGGCATGGACCCATGCCTCAAGCCTCAAGTTCTCCCTGGAAGGAATCTTTTCCCTGTAGAGTATGAACCACATCACTTGGTTTGGTGTCATCCATAAATTTTCTGAGGATACACTCAATCCCAATGTCTATGTCCCTGACAAAGATGTTAAATAATTCTGGTCCCAACATGGACCTCTGGGGGACCTCACTAATCACTGGTCTCCATGCAGACATCAAGCCATTGACTGCAACTTTCTGGGTGTAACCACCCAGACAAATCTCTATCCACCAAGTGATCCACCCACCAAATCCGTCTCTCCGTTTTAGAGACAAGGATGTTGTGTGGGATGTTGTGTGCTTTGTACTCCTAGACAGCCTTCCAGAAAAGACCAAAGGTACCCATGGCAACTAGAATTTCTATGGTTATAGAAACCCTCTCATGAAAAGGAAGGACAAATTGACCTTGGTTACCTCTGCAAGCAGTTTAGCAATTGGGAAGTTAATAAAATGTTTATGATAGGGAAACAGAGAATCAGCCTTCCATTTCCATAATAATGTAACATGAGACAAACAGTGAATTTGAAAGGTTGTGGGTTTGGGCTTGATGAAAGGAAGGAACATTTCATGAAAAGCACCATTCAATCATAAGACTAATTGCTCTACGCTGCAGTGAAAGAAAATACTTAGAGAGATTCAGGAGGGAGTTAATTTTTTTTTTATTGTTAGCAAAGATATTTAGCATCAAACAGCTCATTCCAAGGGGAAAAAAAAAAAAAAAAAAAAGTGCAGGAAGAGAAAAACAATCTCATGCTTGGTGTGATGAATCAGTCTTTTATAGAGAAGGCTGAGACCAGCAGAGGCAGAGGGATTACTCCACACCTGCCTGCTCTGGGGGCTTCATGAAACATCTGGTGTTGCACGAGTGATGTGTTTTACTGGACTGTGTGTTTGTTGGTTCAGATGCATTTAGATGATGCTGAGGCTCCAAAACAGATGAAGTAACAGTGAAGTCCTCAAGCCAAACTTTTCAAGCTCTAGTAAAAGCTGATTTAAGGCTATAAGGATGAGATTCCCCAGCACACTTTTTATTTATTGCCTCATCAGCACAGTGGGAAGGATTGAAATGATGTCAGTGACTGTAGCCCATCACTTGCATTCATCTGATGCTTTTCTGTCCAGGTGCCAGAAAGCTCCTTCCTATGGATCCATTCCATCTGTGCTTCTCTTTCAAAATACCCAATGGTTTCATTGTCAAAATGACCTGGATAATTAAATAGTGTTAGAAAATGTCTCCATTTTGAGAAGATCTTATTGCAACTGTTTCAAGTTAACAAAGAGGAAGGAAAGTAAAATAAAAATTTTTAGAGAATCTTTCAAAACATGGAGTAGATGAAGAATTTACTGTCTGGATATTTCCTGCTGCTTTTTTTCTTCTTGACATCACTACTACTGATGGGATATTAGTGCACTTGATTTATTTTGTTGTTTAAAAATCTGAGGATTTTAAAATGATGATTTGCTAAGCACTTCTATCCCCCAAAAGTTTCAGATAGTTATTGGATCCTGTTTTCTAGCCTTTTTCAGCCAAGCCTGATCTTCTGGTACTTACTGGTATGGTATTTTAATGATCTTCTAGAAACAGCAGAGTTTATATAAAAAAAGAAAAAAGAAAAGCAAACAGAAAATAAATAACATGGTGGATGGATCTTGAATCTTTATCTTTACCCCCAACATTATTAAACTGTCTGCATCATCATATGGACTCCTAGTTAGATACTTGCATAATCTTCTAGACTTTTTCTTATTTTGAACTTTTACTCAGTTTTACCATCTGTTTATTCATGTTCTGCCAGATTTATTTGATTATGCCCTGAATACAGTGAGTATTTCCTCTCAAGAGGAATCTACTAACACTGTGTCATTTCCTAGTGACAGTTTTTTCTTGTTGTGATGAACTGCTGCTTTCTGAGAGGATAGTGAGAAAACTAGGGACAAACTATTCTGTTTTTCAAAACTCATTTTGTTTCTTTGTAATTCGGCAGTATTTTGTATTAAACTGTTATTGAAATACAATTATTTATTGAAATCTCAGGTTGAGAAAATGAGTGCAGTTTGATAAAGACAGAAAAGTAATAACCACCATAACTAACATTCAATGAAAATAATACTGTAATCTTAAAAATTTAACAATATTTTCCTGAAAAAAATATAAATGTTTGTGACATTGAATACTTCAGCAGAAAAAAACCAAACAACAAACTTCCTGTAGGAATACATTGTTTTAAATGGAAAAAAAATATCCCAGAAAACATCTGGGTCAAATAAGCAACATATTTCTAAATTAATCAGAAAACACTTTCCCCCCCCATTTTTTTTCCTCATGGTATTTTCAGTACATCTCTAAAAAGAGAGAAGAGCTTGAATTCATGCAAACAACACCAAAGAGTGATAACTATCTGTTCATATTTGAGAAGAAATTAATTTACTTAAAACGGTCACTAAAAGTGTGACTACATTTAGAGGTGCCTGTGTCTTGGTTTTGCTCTGCTCCTTCTCTTTACTGTTGGGAGAGGAGTTAAGCCTGGGTGGAAGTTTTCCAGTTTTATCATTACTCTCCATTAATTAATATAGCCTGCAGAACAGAATGGGATCCCAGTCTGAAACCCAGCACTGCTTTAGTCTGTTAATACAACTGATGGCTAAGGCTGATTTGAGTCTGAGAAAGAGAGGATTTGTAAACCTTCACAATCATCTATTTAAACTTACCTGGTAGAACAAATAAGTGTAAGAAAACAAAAGATCATCAGGAAAATCCAGCTGTCAGAGTAACTCAGATAATAGACTTGTGAGAACTCGGATCCACTGTCAAAGTATTGCACATCACTTGAGGCACCTTAACTGTCTGTGCATGTTTGTAGCTTGTAGCTAATGTGAGATAATTGGACTAGTTAAATTGAATTAGCTTGTAATAGACTGACTAATAGGACACACATGGGCAGTCATTGTGGCTCACCTACCCCAGTAACTGGTTGGGATGAGATCATTTGTGCTTCTTTGGGAGCCCTAGGAAGAAAGCGTCAATCTTGGTGATGCTTCAAACTAGACAAGACCTAAATGTACTCTATTACCAATCTTGCACTTTCAGAGTAATGAACTGGATGATTCAATTTGACTCTTTCATTTCTTGACTGTTGTGACTTTCTGAGAATGGCTTCCCTCTAGCCACCTTCCTAAATCAGTGTGAGAGTGTGGTCCTAGAAAATGCCTCAGAAGGGTCTTACAGCCTACACTCAAGCAGCTTGACCACGTGCCTCTTCTGCGACAACAGCCAACTACTGATGCATCCAATGATTTTTTAATGCCTCACTGACAGATCTGACAAATAGACAGAGGGGACTAAAGAGAAAAGAGACAGACTGGAAGTCAGAGTCTTTTGCGTATTACTTAGCAATATGACTTACTACCATGATGGACCTGGGTTGAAACCTGTATTGTTGAAACAAGTATGCCTTTTAAAGAAAATTAAGTGCTTATTCCTGGGGAAAAAAACTCAGAAGCCAGCCAGAGATCCTGGCTCTCGGATTTACTGTTCTGCAGTGACCTGTACGCTGGAAGTCCTTCCATAGGAAGTTTCTGAGAAGCTTGTCAGAATCTGCCAGATTGTACCAGTCAGTTACTGTCACCTGCTGGAATGTAAGATCATCCAGATTTCCTGACTCAAAATCACCTGCTAAGGCAAGAAATCTTGTTATAAGGCCATGACTTTTCCAAATTTCAACTTAAATTAAGCTAGAGTTTTTGTTCTCACTATTCTGACTCAATGTCTCTAGAAAAGGTTGGTTATCTTAATTTTGGTTACATCTTCCACTTTATCCATGACTAGCTTTTCTTATTTTCCCAGCATTGTATTCCAAAAGATAACTTTCTAAGGCTCATCTGAAGATCTGTGTACTTTTAAACATCCCACTTAATGGGGTATTAAATTAATTATGGGGTAAGAAACCCAGAGAATTTTCTTTGCTAGTGAGGTGACAATATAAATGTTAAGCATCATGTACAGATCTATTTTTTTATCATCCTGTTTTTCTTATTATGACCAAATAATTTATTTAGTCTTGTAGATTCAAAATTTTTCTACCAGAAATGCAACCATGAAAAGAGAATGAGGAGTATCAAATAGAAAAAAGCACACAGATTCCTACTTCAATAATGCAGGAAAAATGCTGGTGAAAAATAAAACCAAATCAAATCTCTGTTTTGAAACACTACCTGCTAATATGGTAAAATTGTGGAGTGTGAATTCAATAACATTTGTAGGATAGGAGCTCTTTTGCCTAAAGCTATCAGACCAACAGTCTGGTACCTAGTCCTCCTTGAAACAGTAGAGAAAAACATCTCTGAAAGAGGTGAGAATTTTCTTAGACATTTTCCTCTGCACTGAATGAATCCCCCTCTGGAGGTATTTTTCTCTCCCAAATGAAAAGCAGGTAGCCTTGGTTTTCTTTTCCTTAGACACTCAAGATTTGGAAAGCTAAAAACCTCAGCAAAGCTCAACTGAAAGAGTTAATATTTTCCTGTACCAGCCTTCTCAGTTGTCACTCGTTGGATCTAAATAGCTTAGATTGATGTCCCCAGCTCTTTTTCCCTGTGAATGTTACTGTATTAACAAGCTAGCTTAGATCCTACAGGATTATTTCTATTTTCCACTGAGTCCCTTCTTACAACAATATATTATCATACAGAGTGCATATGTGGAAATTGTCATTCTGTGCTCTTTGCCTGAGAGCACTGCAAGGGAATTTATGCCATGGCTCAAAGTTCTGCTGAAAAAAACACCTTTTTATATTGCAGACAACTTATCAAGAGGAAACCCCTGAGTGAGACTTTTATAGCCCTCTGCTGGAGATTTGCCACTAATCTGGTCTAGCATTGCAATCTTATGCAAGTAGCAACCCTCATTCTGTTTTGTTTTTTGTTTTTTTTTCTTCTTTTCTTTTATAATTCTCTATATATATCAAAGAAAAAAAAACAAACAAACAACTGGGATGGATAGCAGTGAAAAAAAAAACACCTTTCACTTTAAATATTCATAATGGAATTTCACAGCAACTGCTTGCTCAATTTTTGACTGCTTTTAACACTATGTAAAATGGAGACAAGGATATTATAGGTGCAAGTGCTCGTGGTTTTTCTGCAGACAGAAGCACACTGAGAGGGGCTAGCTGAAGCTGTGCTCCTGGAAGTAGTTGTTTCATTGCTTGACTGAGTCACATTGAGCTGAGATGATGTGATCCTCCATCTGCTTCTGTTCATTTATTGAACTAGTGTCATTGGACAGTTAAATAAATAAGAGCTGTATGCAGTTGGTGCAAGAAATACAAGGAAATCAGAGTTGGAAAGTGCTGAGGAGGCTGCAGCTTCTCCTCCTTCAGTCAGAAAATGGCAGATTTGATGGGCAAAGTACAAGGTTGTGCATTTCTTGGAGTAATGGAAATAACATTGCAAGATATTCTTGAATCTGTGGAATACAGGTGGAAATGTTGTGCCTCTTTAAAACGCACTTTGAGCAAATTATATTTTGCAGTTACAGTTAGGATGTACACCTTTGGTTCATTTGGTGGTTTCAGGAATCTTTAGATCAAAAGATCCTTTTCAGCTTTTAAAAATATGCATGTTTCACTTTATCTCAAGGAAATAAACCAGAGATGATCGTATCAGCAATGCCCAAACAAATACGTGAGCATGTTGGAAAACTGCAGCTCTCACCAAGGTTGGCAAAGTTGTGTTATAGAGCTGTGACACAACAAAGTTGTGATTGTCAGAGGTTCTAAGTGGTCAAGTAAAGAACAGAATGTTTATTACTGACCTGTGTAAATTCAGGTGATGAAAAAAATCATGTAGTCAGCATCCATATTGTTCTTACTGTCTCGTCTACATTGATAAGCACAGAAAAAGTCAATGTTCTTGACCTGTCTCTGAGCTACTAAGATGTAGTCCACCACCAGCAGAGTGTTGGCTGGATCAGTATGAGCTGCTGGTTTTTGCTGCTAATTCACCACTGTTCTGGAATTGTTTTTTAGCAGAGATGTTCATGTCATGGTCGTGTCTACTACCATCCTTACAGGATATGTCCTTACTCAGTTGTTAGAGTGCTTCACTAGAAATGTTATCTGGCAGATCTTATTTTCATTGCAGGGACAATTCCTTCCTTTAAGGTCCCAGTCAATGTCTTTACAAGTGTGCTAAGGCAGGTCTCAAGGTGGAGAAACTCAGAAGATAAAAATATTCTGGTTCTCCTAGGGATTCATTGCACGCAAAAAGACAAACGATGAATATAGAGAACTGGTAAGAACAAGACTAATGACAGATTCTCAGCTGGATTCAATATTGGTATAGTTAAGGGACCAAACAGTAAGTTGAATAGATCCAGGCTGTGCAAGAGTAGGATGACAAATGGAGTGCCACTGCAGTTAGTGCCAAGCCTAATCTTGTTCACATTGTGTATTGACGAGATGACCAAGAGGAAGGAACATTAAAAAAGGTGCACAAATGAAAAAGTGACACCAAACTAGGAGCATTGATCAATGCAATCACAGCAAGAAACTAGATCAAAGTGGACCTTGAAAAATTGCACCAGTTTTTTCCAAATGACTACTGAAGTCTTTTGTGGAAATAGGAAAGGACATATAAACCCTGGAGAGTTAGGAAACCCAGTTAACATTAGGACTTTGAAAGTGCAAACTGAAAGCTTCCAAAAAGAAGTAATATCAATGGAAAATATATCTATGTGATGATGCATCACAGCTCCAAAAACATTGTCATGAATTGCTGTCAGTAGAGGGGAAAACAAGTGAGAGAATGAAAAACACAGAGAAACAGCACAAACTGAGGATGTCAGGTGAGAGAAATGCTGAATGGGGAGTCAGAATCTGTAAGCAATGGTGGACTTCAGCTTTCTCCCTCCATCTTGCCTTAATTAACATTTTTACTGAGCTTTGTAGGTAGAAAAAGCAAAAAAACCCTCTTAATATAGTGGTTAAGAGGTAGCAACTAAAAATGACTGAGCATTGCAAACAGAAGTGAAATAAAAAATCAACCTGAGATCACCAACTGACATGGAAATTCTCAGCGCTATCAGTTCCAGTTTGTGCTTGTAATTGCAGTTGGTATTGGTTTTGGAGATTTTTCCATTGTTCCAGCATTCAGAAAAACAGGTAGGGAACACCTGTATCTCTGTATTTAGTTGGAGCTGGCCAGGGGATCATTTCACTTTAAAAGAGCTTGCTAGACATAGACATTTCTATTTGGTGAGTGCTGGAATAAAATCTAATGCTTTGGCACATTTTTGTAAAATGAACTTTGTCTGGAACATTTGGGTTTGAATCTCAAAGTTCAAGTTTAAATCTGTGAATAAAGGGTAAAATGCATATCATGTAAGAAAGGTTTTTTAGGGGCACTGTTACAACTTCTTGGGATGTCCAAATTTTGTGCTGTTGCAGTCGATGGATTGTATGACATCATTCAACACTGCACCAAACTATTTTTGAAGCATTTCTAGACTGAATTTTGTAATAAATTTTCTAGTGTTTTGAAAGATCCTTCTGATTTTTAACCTGCCTTATTTATTAGCAAATGTAATCTATTTATTCTTTTCTCAGTATTTACCCTTAGATTTCCTGCCCCTAGATTTTCTGATCAAGGATAATACCTCTTTGTCTTTGCTTTGTCAGCCTGTACAAGCCAGAGGCTTATATCCACATCTTGTAAAGCAGGATGTCCAGATTTAGAAGTCACAAAAATTACTTACAAATGAGATATTTAGATTCAGTGGGTGAAAATGAGGTTCCCAGAAGTCATGGTCTGAAGATTTACCTTTTTTTTGTCTTTGTCCACAACTAAAATACTAGGAAACCTTTCTTCCCACTTTCCCCAAAACCTTAGCTATTGATGTGATTATAGGAGTGTATGACCTGGGCCACTCATCAGAAGGACGAATGGAAATATCAGATACCACAGTGACAGCCTGACCTAAAGTCAACTGCAGTCAATGAAGACTCCCTTGACTTGCACAGGCTTTGAATCTGGCCTCTAACACATGCCATCAAGTTTAAAGTTACCATTCATGCACCTCAATATATTCTTTGGACACTTGGCTGGGTGAAGGAGTAAATCCTTTTCTTGAATGCCTATGGCAGGATCAAAAATGCCACATCCCATAAAAAAAAAAACAGTGAACCAGCAGGAACACAGGTTAGTAAAGCTACTGAAAAGGATGTAGGTTAATTTAATGGGGCTGAACTTATGCCAGTACAAATGTATCTTTTTAATGCTCTTTAGTTGTCCCATATCTAGGCAACATTCCCACTTTTTCTATCACTCCTTTCCTTCTCCCACTCTTAATTCACTTTGCTGCTAGATGTGGGTTTTGCAGGTTCCTGCATTTACTTTATTCCTTGGATGTTTGGCAAAGTCCAGTTTTGCCTTGAGCTGGAGACAAAATGCTGAATTTGTTTTGCAGAGGTGAGAAGTAAATGACTGCCTAAGAATACTGTAGGATCTTTCCAGGCATTCTATTTAATTTCAGAAATGAGTGGGTGCTTCCCAACCCAAATAAACCATACTTGTATTGAAATAATAATAATGATAATAATGATAATAATGATGATGATAATAATAATAATAAAAAGAACAGCAACAACAACAATAATAAACAACTCAATCCTCCATCCCTTTACAAACCTCAAGTTAAATCTTATTCAGTTTTTAATCTGATATCCCTATTGCCTCCCTCCACCCCCAGCAACTCCCACGGCATCTCCTGAGCTATGAGCAGCTCCAAAATGTCCTGGACCACTTCAGAGATAGGGGCAGAGCAGACAGGAGCTGAGGGGAGTGATGAGGGGCAGGAATGCATGGGCCTGTGGATCAACGGAGGTGGATAGATGGAGTGCCATGGACAGAAGAAGGGAAGAAGAAGGGTTTGACTTCCATGATCCATGACTTTATACCAAGAGCCACATAGATATTATGGGATGGAATAGTTTCTTTGGCCAGTTTTGCCATCTATCTAGTCCACTCCTCCCTACAGGAGGGTTATAGATACGATCCTTCTGCTACTTTAGTGTCTGAAGCAGCAAATCCAACAAGTAGAGCAAAGTATCCTTGGCCTCTTGGCAGTGCCTATAAACATTCTAGCATTATCAGTCCACTAGCTGGAAAACTTTCAGCAAGTGTGCTGCTTAAAAGAGAGTTCACTGAAAAAAAAAAAAAAAAATCAGTAAAAAGAAAATTGGCTTCACCCTGGCATATTATCTGTTTTTATGTGGCCAGTTCCTAATCTAAATTAATGGGCAAAGCAAACACCATAGAGTATTTCTTCCCTGATGCTGGTTTAATGCCCTTTCATCCCAAAACTACCTCATGGAGAAGAGGGGACAAAGATAACTGTCACTGAGAAATGGCATGGGAAACATCCTGACCCTCTGAACCTGATGTGTTCAGCATCCTTTCCCTCTCCTTTTGCTGAGATAAAGAAGAGCAGCTGAGGCAGTAGGCACAGCAAATGACAGACTTACAATAGGTGGTGCCACCTGTGCCTGCCTAATTTCATCACACCCCAAACAATCTGCCATCTATTTACAGTGAAGATGATGTTCAAGAGCATCTGAAACTGACTCAGAAGCCGGAGGGCAAGGGGAGAAGGAGCAGCATAGGGATAGTTTGCTCAAACACCCTCTCACCTGCAAAGAAAGTTTGTAGATTGTGGCTAGTGAACATAAAAACCCTTTCCCTGCTTTTATATGGAGCAGGGAAAACTGATAAGCTGGTAGGAAGCACTGTATCAGACACTTTCTTGCCAGATGGAGTCAGCTGTATGGAATTGTAGCAGCTACTGCTGATCCTTCTGTTCCTTGGCTTAGAGAGTGGAAGGAAGAAGGAAGAAGCATGTTTGTTGTACAGGCTTAAGTGTCTTTTCTGCTGATATCTCATTGCCTTGCAGACAATAGTCTCCACTTCTTTCATGTAATTATATTAGTAGAACTCTGGATTTCACCACAACTGATCATTGAGATTCTGTGTGAATACGATGCTTCCAAATTCCAAATAGGCAATCACATGCTCTTAGATTTATGTTTACACTTTTTCTCATGAAATATTCAGTTCAGCCCTGATAAAAAAAAAAACCTACATGGGCCAGAAGAGAAGACTGAGGCATGTGAATTCCTTAAAGTAATTAACTTCTTATGGTTGAAAGGCAGCTGGACTGTGAGTCATCCTTAAGACCTAGGATGGGTTGGTATGACTTACTGCTATGAAAAGTGGGCCTTATTCTTAGGCTCTCTTTGCCATCTGCTGTGTCTTCAAAAGAAGGAAATTCACTGATACAGAACTTATTTCAATGAGAAGATATGTGTGTTCATCTTCTGCAAACTTTTGTTCAGTGCTAAGTGTGTTGATAAATGTGGTAGCAGTCATAAAAAAGTCTCACTCAAAACACCAAGATCTAACTTTTTGTGAAAACCTCATTTATCTAATATAGACCCTGTTGCATTCTCATTAATAATCCAATACCAAAACCTTCTTCTGTGTCTTTACCACACAACTGGAAGCACAAGTGTTATATACTGAATTTCAGACCATCTAGCAATACCCAGAACTCATCCTTTCAATACCTCTAGACCCTGTGGATCTTCCTACCCAAAAGAAAAAAAAAAAGCTTTAAAAATCTTTAAAAATGCTGATCTTTTAAAGTCTTCCTTTCCTCCCCATTTATCTCTAGTATAACTACATTTTTCTCTCCTATTCTGTTATTCTTTTCTCCTTGCCATTATGATAACCCACTCCCACCAGTTAGGAAGAACTTCCCCCGAACTTTCACCCCCAAAGCCTAAAGGAAATCAAAACTATATTATGCAAGCTTGTGAGTCAGTTACTGAGGTAAGTTTGCTATTTAAAGGTGCAAAATCATTATTCAAACTCTGAAAGCAATTTCAAAATGCAAAATGTAATAAGAAATACATTGCCTGTGCACATGCTACACTGTAGTACTTCTGACTAACAGCCATATACTCTTGCTAACAAAATATTAGCAGAGATCATATTCCTTACAGAAGTGCAGGCTGTCACTAAGCAGATCTGCTCCTCACAGACAATATTTCAAGAATGACCAAAGCACACACAAACTTGCTGAGATCTAACAAGCTTCAAGAAACTGCTCAATGCAGTACTAGTTGTAGGACATCAGTTGAAAAGTGTTTATGTGAAGGAATTTCTAAGATATTTGGGGGTTTTAAAGCACATATGCTTCAGAATATTGCCTTTAAACAGATTTTATTAATTCCTTTTATTGTTCTACATTAAAGCACTAATCAATAACTTTACAAAAATTATGTATATATATATATATATAATTGTTTTTTCATAGACAAAAACAATACACCAGAGACTAGATATGTACATGCAGAAAAAGATTGCCTTCTAGTCAAGAGTAAAGCAGCCAGGGGAGTCTGATCTGAATCTGGAGAATGCTTCAGTTCACCCAAATTAGACATAACAGGCTTCATTTGCTTAAAGATCTGTTTCTATTGCCCTTTGAGATGCCCTGGGTTATCTGAGAGGCCACACAGAACTTAGCAAACAAAAGGCATCTATTAGTTCTGCAACAAGAGACTAAGGAGGTATCTATCTTGACATACCAAACCCTTTGCCATCCATGTAACCACTAATACAGATTTTTTTTTTTTTTTTCCTCTTAAATTAACATTATGAAACCACAGAATGAACTGAGCTTCTGGCTTTCTCTTGCTTAATTGTAACAACTAATTCAATTAAATAAGTTAAAAAAAATTAGATTCTTTTCAAAGTATTTTAAGTTTTATTTATCAGACATAGAGGTCTTGTAGTATTATTTTCAATAATCACAGTTCTGGATGAGGGGAAATTGTCTGACTTTTAACAGCTACCAGAACTTTGGAAAAATTATATTCAAACACAAGTAAACAGGGGTTTATTCATATCATTTAAATTGATGATGCTGCATTGGTTCAAGGCTTAAAACAGACTTTTAGCTTTAACCTGTATTTTATAAATCACTTACACGCTTACAGAGAGGTAAACCAATAAAATCCATATATTTTTAATATTGTGTGATAACTATGAACTATAGCTCTTCAGACTTCATGGAATCTTGTGAAACCAGTGACAGGTTATTTTCACTATTTTAGATGAAACTGCATGATGTGAAAATTTATCAATATGTTTCTGAATGATATTTTAATACTAGTCACATTTAAAAGCTAAACCTTAGAAGTATTATCCTCAGTAAGCTAAAAAGGTACAGCAAATGTATATCACCTTGATCAATCTATAAATAATATTACAATTTTCTCAATTGCTTCAATATTTGTCTTTAGTAATCTAGTCATATATTTTTTTTTTTCTAACCTACAGGTTATAGCACAAAGGAATCCTTCTCTGAAACTCCTCTTCCAGTATTTCAGTTATTCCTGCTGTCCCAGAATTGTGTTCTTAATAAATGAATAAGCTAATTGAAGCAACTTCTTAATTCAGTCCATGGTGTCTTTCTTCAGAGCATATGACTGTAAGTGAACAAATCTCACTTAAGAAAAAGAATCACTGTACTTGGACTTCAAAAACCATTTGCATCCCCCTGTGTATTTTTATACTAATATATCTTTTATTTCCCTTTCTCTGTTTCCACTGAAAGCTAAAAAACCTAAACTAAATCTTTCAAAAATCTTAACAGGGAAATACGTCAAAACATCAAAAACTTTTGAAAAGGTTTTCAAATCTGAAAAAAAGAGCTGAAAAAAATATAAAGCTTCACTTTCTTTAAAATGGCCATTTTGTTTCATTTAGTGGTAGTGTAGGGGCACATAGAGAAAGTCTGGTGCATGTAAGTGTAAATATATGTGTATATTCTACATTATATTTTACATTATTCTGCAGTATATCACATTATAAGTATTATATTATATAATATCATATTATATATCATATTATATTACATTGCTGTTTTATCATATTATATTACATTGTATTATATTGAACTGGACAAGTTCAAACAAAACAATCAAAAAATACTTAGAACATCAGTTGAGGAGAAAGACAGAACCTCTGAGAAAGGTCAGAAAATGAAAGAGTTGTCTCACAGTTTTTAAATTGCACAGGGTGATGCTGACAGCCTGGAGCTTTGCAAGGATTTCTGTGCAATATACTCTGTGAATACATTTTTGGGGGAAGTAGAAATCCAAAACAATCTCTAAGTCAATATCCAGTTAGTTCACTTTTGTTATAAGAAAGACGGAAAAAAAAAACAAAAAGGGGAATATTTTATTCCAACTTTTTCAAGCTGTAGAATTTGACTTTGTCCCTGTGCATATTTTGCAGTCTACACTCGGTTAGATCTATTGCATTCTGAGAAAGTTAAAAAGACCTAAAAACAGAAAAAGAAAAACAACACTTTCAGAATGCAAATGTTTAGATTTTTCCAGTCTGTTTTTGTCAATTAGAAAAATTTAAAGATAACTTTCTGTGACCCCGTTTTGGTTGAATTTGAAATATATTTTATTATTATTATTATTATTTTCACTCTCTTTAAATATTGCATCAGCACTTCATTATATTTTTTTATTCTCTTTGACCATGAGCAGGTCATGTGGTTAACTGAATGAACTGTATTTTTGCTAAACAATGTCATTTTCTCAGGTGCTATGGAGTAAAAGATAAAAGACAGGTTTTGAGGATACAACCCTGGATATGCTATTTTTCCTAACCACCTGATCCGCCCACTCAGAGCAGTTGCCTCCGTGTCAAGTTTTCCACAGAGCAGCAGCTTTTGAGCCCAAAATGCTACTTGTTCTTAAAGTGCACATGAATTTAAAATACTTATCTCTTGTATCTGAAAACTGGTATGTGGTATAGGGAGGAGAGTTATGTGTGGTCCAGGTAGGTCAGACCTCAGTCTCTGTTCAGGATATAACACCTCTGTCCTTACCTTTCAACTCAGTCACAGACAGTAGCTACAGAGTAGGGGCAAGAGAAAAACCTTCAAATCCTTAATTTATCATTAATTTCGCTTGGAAGTGTCCAGCACACAAGATGGATGTATGGCTAAAAAGAGAGAGATCAGGTTTTATTTCACGTACAGCTGAAGATGCACTGAAATCTGGTTTAATTCCTTTTTAAAAATAAAACCTCTAAGTATCATACAAGCTGTGCAGCTGCCCTGATTAGGTGTAGCAGTAAAGCTTGGGCTGTAAACCCTTCAGTCCAGCTGCTGGTATATTGCACAGGCTAAAGAGAAAAGGAACAGCAACTTCACAATTATTTCCTTCCTCTTTCAGGTGCTAAAAGGAAGCAGAGTTAGTGGTTATTCTTTCTCCAGGGTAACTGTCAGGCCTTAACTCAGTACTGTAGTTGCAGCTCCCTGAGATAATGGAAACAAGCAAGTAACAGAGTATATAGAAATTTTTACTAGTCAAGTGTTCAGAGACATTTCTCCTAGCGTCTGCTGGGGACAGAGAGATGGCAGAAGAGACTGTTGTGTTAACCTCATTTTCTCTGCTGATGGATTGCAAGTGTGTCTTTTAAAAATAAAGAGTTGTCAAGCATTTGGTACTTGCACGTCTATAATCTAGCTGCCCTGAGGCCTTTCCACTCCTGTGTGTGTTTTACTGCCTACTGACAGTTTATGCATTAACCTGGTCGAGGCTTTGCAGGATGTCATATCAGAGAGGCCCAAAGTTCATTAGGACATTAAAATTCAAGAGTGTCTCTTCATCTCTCCTCATAGCATTGTGCAACCTCACATTAGAAGTTTAGTCACAATAACTACTGAGGAACTGAGGATTTCTTGTTATTCTTACTAGAGACAACCTAGTCTTCAATCATCTCTTTCATTCAGAGGGACTGTAGATGATTCCCCAGTTATAAGTGATGTGCTTCCATCCTAACTATCCTACACTGAGTTAAAAATACAACTCATTTTTTTATCTTTTAATGAATTTTAGATTGTGTTACCTATTTATGTAAAAACCACAAATACCAATCACAGACAAATTTACAAAACCTCCTTACAGCTGTATTGTCATGTTCCTGATAATCTAGGTGCCTGCTGGAGAAAACAGCAAGGAAATGACTTAGTGAAAGCTCATAAACACACTCATCCTTTCACACAGTCTCCACAAACATCTGTTCACAGCCTTTTTACAAATTCTCCATCTTGACATGAGGAAATGTGTTTTCCAGACAAGCTGCTTCCATTCTTTTGGAAATGCTTTCAGTGGACTTAAGTCCATCTCCTGGTTTGTGGTTTGTTTGTTTGTTTGTTTGTTTGTTTTTTTCTTTTTGCTGAATTCTACTTTTCTCTCCCAAGCACAGTTATTCTGCAGCTGTGTAGCTGATACCTAAGGCACAATGCTTGCTGGGTCTCATGATGCACAAAATAATCCAGGTAATAGTACATACACCAAAGGGAATTCAGCCTCAGATTTGGCACAGCATTATGACCACCTGCTATAGTTTTCCTAGAGCTGATGGAGGAGCAGAAAAGAGAGTGAAGGAGAAATTAACACTCCTCACATCCTCATGCCCTGTTTAAAAGCAGTCTTTCCTACTGTCCAGCTGTGCCACTTGAACTTTTTTCAATATCCACCACATGGTTCTTTAGCTCTTCTCCAACCCCAACAAAACCACAGGGACTCAGAAATTCTAGGCACTGGCTAGGATGGGACCACCATTTTCTACTTGCAGTTTCCAGCTGTGACCCTGTACTTTATGACCTTGTGAGGGGTTCAAGATAAGTAAATGATCTCCCCAGTCTGTTAGGTGCTTTCCCCAGTTTACACTGAGACTGAGTGTATTTTCTTTTCAATGCAAATACAAATTGAACACAAAATGCTGTATTTCCATGGATTGTATGGAGAGGTCCAAAATGGTGACAAACTGTCTTACTTACAATGACATTTGCAGCAGAGCTGAAGGCCCTTTGAGATCAGAATCTTTGAGATCTGAGTCACTGTAGTTTTGCATTCAAGCATATGAATGCTCTTCCATAACAGAGCAAACAATTCTTGACCATTTCAGTAACTTATATAGTGACCATAATTCTCACAATTTATGACAACTATGATGTAATTAACTCTCAGCAATGAGTGGCTGATTAAATAAACAGTACAATCTTGACATTTAGCATAATGAGCATTTTAACGGAATTTATTATTTTTCACCTGACATTCTCCTATCTGAATGACATGTTTTGCCACTAATGAAGGGGAAATTATTCCCTTTTTTGTTTGTTTGGTTAGAGATTTCTTCTATTTACAACAGACTGTGCTACCAAATGTTAGAGAACACTGCATTGTTTCAGGTACCCAGGTCAGATGATTAGTTTTCCAGGTATGTAATGTGTCACATTATGCTATTTTATCAGTATAAGCACAGGAGTGGCCTCAGGTATAAGCTTTTGAATCTTTGTTTGTATGACTGAAGGACATGGCAGACATAGTCATGCTGGTTAAGAAGGTGGGACAGTGGGAGTCATGGAACTGGTGTGTTAAGGGTCCAATGATAAAATAGGGTTCAATCAGCTGCAGGGAGTTATCTTAGGTGGATTTCCACTTTTGCTGAGTATTACCTGTGCAATGTTTTCTACCAGCTGCTGCATACTGTTTATAAGCCTGTTTGTCACAAAAATATTTCAGATTTGCCTGCAGATGTTCTTCCTTCCTTACTCAAAAAACCAGCCTTACTTATGCTGAAACACTATGAAAGAAAGCAAATGGTATTAAGGTTGTGCTGTGCATGAGCCATGACTCAGAAGTTCAGGTTTTCAGCACGTATATTTTAATTGGTTTATGTTGCCTTCTGTTGCCAAGATCTTTCTGCAGACATAAAGATCAATATTTTTTTACCTTTGGACTTATCCCTGAGGTAGAAGCATTATTTGAGTGAGGTTTTTAGAATCGAAACCACATCAAATAGAATGTTACCACAGAACTCTAAAAGAGTCAGATCTGTACAAGTCGTTTTTATTGTATGAAAGTCCTTTATGTTATTTCTTCTAGCTACATGCTGCCTGAGAAAACAGGAGGATGAAAAAATATAAGAGAATGGTTAAAAAAAAGAAGATAAATTATATTGTAAGGTAAGTGATAAACTCTCTAAAAAATAACAAATCAATAATAAAATATAACCACATTTTTTCTAATTTCAGTACAAAGAAAAATTAGTGGATTTCTGTAATAAAATGCACAGCTTAACATTTCCAAAGGCAAAAATCTTTAAAAGGATTAGATGTTCATACTTACAGGTGGTTTAAGTGCTGTGAATAGAACGTGTCAGCTCTGTTCCAAGTCTATAATACCAAGAATATTGAACAATAAATGTTCTCCCTTAACACACAAAGAAAGATGAAAGCATTTTAGCAAGAATTTAAACAGCAAACACAATTCAGAGAATAATTAATTATAGCAAGAGTTTCTATCATGGAAAGATGAGAAAAGTTTCCATATCCTATGTCTAATTTGTAACACAACCTCTTTGGGAAGCAGGGAAGTCTACTGCATTTTAGCAATCTATACAGACAAAAGTAGATGGAGATAATATTCTAGCACATTCCCAGAGAAGGAAACTTAGGAGAAAACCACTTATTAATTTCTCCCAGGCTTCACAGTGAAAGTTCATCAACATTTGAGCTTGTCTGGAAAAGAAAGAGCAAGGAAGGTGCATTCATGGATGGAGAGAGATGAGGCATTAAGAAAAACCAGAACTGGCAGCTGAGGGAAGCAAGATACAAACCCTACTAAATCTTGACATTAGTACATTTTTGGAGTTCATGTGGACATTATTACAGGTGTCCTTGCTATCTTCCCTGCTAAACATAAAGGCAAGGTGAGATATGTAGAGCTTTGGAGAAAGGGTTGTTTTCCTGAGATTTTTCTGCAGATGCAACAATGCTGCAAATGGATCAACTGATCCACTCTGTAAAATATTATAAAGATGATACCACCAAGAATTTATTTTTCCATGTGTAACTTACAAAGAGATAATTAAATCTCAAATGTCCCATTCTCCTCAAAAAGGTTTAAATCAAAATTTGCGGTCATGGAGTATCCTGGGTAGTTTTTGGCACCTAACTCTATAAGACATCTTCTTTGATTAGCCATATGTGTGCTCTGCTCATTCTCCTGATAAACTAGTTATTAAGTCTGGTTCTGTCACCATCTGTGGCATTTCTAACCTGTTTTATGGAGTACTTTGTTTTGGTGCAGTCATGGAGCTTATGATGAAGAGAGATAAAGGACTGAAATACTACTATTTCAGTCAGGAGGCAGGCCCTGAAAAAAATGTGCATGAAACTTAAGGAAACTGTTGTCTTTCTTATTTAGTTAATTTTCTGCCTTCTTGAACCCAAAGGATCACATTTTCAAGGTTTTCTTTGAACTGCATGACTACATGATTCCAGAAGGTTTTCGTTGTCAGAATAATAATAAAAATCACAAAACACAATAGCTCTAAGAATAGTTTCACTTTCCCTCCACAAATTTGTGTGGTACAGTGGAAGTAGGAAGGGAAGAAATAGGTTTTCATTTAACTCAAGTAACAGCTTATCAGCTTGTGAAAATAAGTTGAAGCTGGTGGCGAATGCATGAAATGAACATTTCCAGAACACAAAAGGTAGAGAGACTTTTTTGTATTATAACAATTGGTGTAGATCACAGGATATAAGATATTTTGTCCCAGTAGATAGCAATCTTATTATGTAAGGCACTCAAGGTGACCAGAGTGATAATAATGCCTCTCATGCCAAATTAGCAGCTGGAATAATGTCTCAGGTGGTCTGCAATACTAAGGCTGCAGACACTGAAGTGCAAATATACGTATGTACTTTAGATGTACCAGTAGTGTTGCTTTCACTGACTTCCTCAGCTGAATCACAGGCATCTCTCTGACACCTCTCTATTCAAGCCAGTTGAATACAGAAACAGATCCCAAAATCCCATTTCACTCCTTAATCACACTAGTTCAATGTGAGGAAACTGAGCTAAGATTTCTGGACTGAACAGAGTGAGCTCTTCAAGGCAGTAAGCAGCGAAGCATTAGAAATGGGTGGTGTCTGTAGACCAATATGACCTCACTTGTATTTCATAAGATGTAGAAACAATCATAGAATGGTTTGGGTTGAAAGGGACCTTCAAAGTTCACCTGTCCAACCTCCCTGCTGTGAGCAGGGACACCTTCCACTAGACCAGGTTGCTCAAAGTCCCCGTCCAACCTGGCCCTGAACACTTCCAGGGTTGAGGCATCCATACTTTCTCTGGGCAACTTGTTGCAGTGTCTCAAGTGTATCAACTTCACCACTCAGCTTCATGTCATCTGCAAACTTGCTGAGGTTGTACTCAATGCTAATGTCTCTGTCATTAATAGAGATATTCAACAATACCAGTCCCAGTACAGATCCCTGAGGGACACCACTTGCTACTTCTCTTCATCTGGACATTGAGCTTTTGCCTGTAACTCTGGATGTAGCCACCCAGACTGTTCCTCATGCATCTAAAAGTCGATCCATCAAATCCATATCTCTCAGTTTTAGAGTAAGAATTTTCTGAGGGATTGTGTCAAAAGCCTTTCAACAGTCTAAATATATGACATCAGTTTCTCTTCCCTTATCCACTAATGCAGTCACTCCATCACAGAAGCCTATCAGATTAGTCAGGCATGATTTGCCCTTTGTGGAACCATGCTGGTTGTCTCTAATCATCTTTCTGTCATCCGTGTGCCTTGTCATATATTCGAGGAGGTTTTGTTTTATGATTTTACCAGACACAGATGTGAAGCTGACTGGTTGATAGTTCACAGGGTTTTTCTTTTTACTCCTTTTAAAAATGGGTGTGATGTTTCTCTTTTTCTATTCACTGAGGATGTTGTCTGATTGCCATGACCTTTCAAATATGATGGAGAGTGGTGTACTGACTACATCTGCCAGCTTCTTCAGGACCCTGGAAATCATCTTAACTGGTCCCATGGATCTTATCCTATGATGAAAAGGGCTTCATTCCTTGAAGTCCTGCACTGAGATTTAGGGACCTGAGAAATGCAGGAAGAGGAATTGACACTGAAAAGTGAGGAAAAAGTTGCTGAGTACCTTAGCCTTCTCCATGTCAATGGTCACCAGATCCCCTGTCTCTTTGGTGGGTGGGATGGGAAGGTGAGGGTACAACTTTTTTGTCTTTTCTGAATAATATATCTGTAAGACACATGACTGCACTTTAGGGTGTAAATTCTAAGTGTTTGACCAACTATGTGACCACATTGGAAACTAATTTAGCTTTCTGGTTTGCTCCCAGTTCCTAATTCCTTGACTTTTTGTTCACTGCATGCTACCTCACCTGGTTTTGAGCAAATCAGTTAATTTCCTCAGCAACTAAGTGTGTGTGCTTTTGTTGATAGCTGCAATTATAAAATCTGAATGATTGTAAGGGACATCAGGAGTTCATTAATCCAACCTGCTGCTCAAGAAAGACCAACTCTGAGTTGGATAATTTACTCATGAGCTTACCTAGTAGAACTCTGAAAATCTCTGGATATGGAGATTTCAATCATTTTAGGTAACTTGTTCCCATTCCTGACTGCTCTCACAGAAAAGAATTTGCTCCTAAATCCAGCAAGTATGCCCCTTATTGCAGCTTGTGACTGTTGCTTCTTCTTTTTCTGCTGAGCTGGGAGGAGCCTGGATCTGCCTTCTCTAGACACCCTCAATATTGAAACACAGCAGTTAGATTCCCCTTTTCAATGATGAAACCAAGGTCCCTCAGCTGCACTTTGAATGCCAGGTGCTCCAACTCTCTCTCCACCCTAGTGACCACCTGCTAGATTTACTCCACTTTGCCACTTTCATTCCTGTACTGGGGTGGCCCAGGTGGACACAGTACACCAGAGGGACACTTGCGAGTGGAAAATGCAAAGAAACCCTCACCTCCCTCTATGAACTGGCTGTGCTTTTAGTGATGTGGCCCACAGTGTGGTTGGCCCTAATGACAGCAGGGCCACACAGCCAACATGGGCAGCCTTTCAACCAGGACCTTCAAGCCCTCATCTGCAACGTTGTTTCATGGTTAGTCAGTTCACGGCTGTGATGATGTCAGGCTCAGACTTTCCTCTTTTTAAAGTGAACTTCATAATCTTTCTGTCTGCCTATTCCTCAAGCTCAATAAAGACCCTGTTTTCCTTAGACTTTCCCTGGAATGCTGGAAATTCTCTATTTTCATGACAGCCACTTGGAAAAAGAGAGGATACAAATTTGTTATCTGTTTCCTAGTCTGTGAAATGTTAGGGCAAATAAAGATTTTTGAAAAGAGGGAAGGAAACCACGGTTGTAGGGCTAGGGGAGGGGGTAGGGATGAGGGCTGGGGGTTCCTTGGGGGCAGGATACCAAGGACTTCAAGGGCTCCTTTATGGTAGCCAAGGTCCATCCCACTGTGCCCAGCAGGAGAGCAGGTACTGACTCCAAGATCTCACAGCTGGCAATTTTCCCTAAGACACAATGCCCTACACACTCTCTTCATGTAGGTATTATTATTCCAAAGGATAACGAGTAATTACTATTGCTATTTTGCCATATAAAACAACCCACCCTGGGTGGTATGATAGACACAGTGATCTCATTGAACTTACAATAGAGCATAACACATTCAGAAGCAGGTGGTCCCTAGTAAAGAGAGGCTTTTCAACATAGCCATTAAAAGCCCAACCTCATCTACATGAAGGTGATTCCTTCATGACCTGCATGATTTCCGAGCTCTTATGGAGCAAAAAGGAACAAAACACTGTGAATATGCTTATCATTTGTCATTAGTAGGAAGAAACTAATAGTCAGAACCCTTCTATAGCATATATTCTGCAGTGATTGTAATTCTGACAGCAGGACTTAGTAGCTGCAAAAAAAATTGGTTGCCCTTAGAGACAGCTAATCAAAAATGTACCACTAACAAACATAGTGGTCCTAATGGTAATTTATGGCCTGCTCATGGTTATAAAGAACATTTTGCAGTTAATGGATGGTGCTAAATGGAAAACAGAAAGTAAAGACTCAAAGAGAGGTATTACACTTCAGGAAACAAGCTCCAAAAGTCATGCTGTCCCTGTTCATGTTGCTTTTAAGCATTAACAGTGATATTCATTACTGTGAAGTCATATAGATGATCAGCAGCTATTTAGAAAGCCAATCCAGGAAGCTACAAGCATCCTTTAATTCCACCAAAATATTATTTCTGTAATTGCCAGTTGTTAAAAATATATAAACTAATGTTCTTTTTGCTTGTGATCAGCTGGAGAAATATCATGATGGATTATACAAGTTATAGGGAAAAACATACTTATTCTGGCTTTGGTGTTCTAGCAGTTCAAATGACAAGCTAGCATCAGTATTTTTTCTCATGGAGACTGAAAGCACATAAATATTAAAATGCAATTTGAAAGTTTTGGCCAGGTCCCAGAACAGCATTGTTTATGCAGTGTTTGACAGTGCTAGTCAAATAAATCAAGGAACAAATGTGTCATGATTACTGTTAAAGTGGAAACTGCACCACTAACAACTATGAAGATAAATGATACCACGGCTGGAAAATAAGAAAATATTTTATGGGTGCTGTGCCTCTGTGCATGGCTGTGTGTGCAGGCACCATCAGCTGTCTCTCAGGGAAATTAAAACTGCATCCAGGGATGAATTGTGCAAACATCCAACTCTGTAAACAACCAGCATCCACAGTGTATTCACTTGTTGTGCACAGGATAAAATTAACTTCTACTTTGATTTTCCACCAAATTTTTGTTGGGTTTTGGGTGAGCTTGTTTTTTATTATTATTTTTTTTCCCCTTACAGACAGAAAGATTTTTGACAGCAATCAAAAAAATGCAGGGACTTACTTGTTTGCCTATAGTCAGCAGCCTTGTTGTAGCAGCTTGTTGTTGAGGGACATTAAATTCTAATCAAAAGCAGATTATATGCCCCAGAAAAAAGAAGGCTAGCATTAGAGGCTGGGTGAGGGGCTCATCCCATTCCATTTTAGGCCCCATCTCCAAAATGCGGACGTCTACAGCTGAGTTACTCAGTTATCTGTGTTGTCACATGAGAGAAACAGGCATTTTTAGAGTAGTCATCTGAACTTATTTGACTAATTTAAATTTAGACAATGTCACTATGACATATACACTGAGCATTGCTCAGCATCTGAGGAGGTGGTTGAGCTACCATCCCTGGAGACATCTAAAAAGACAGATGTGTTGCCAGGGGATTAAGTGGTGGATGCAGCAGAGTTAGGGTAGTGGTTGGACTCGATCTTAAAGGTCTTTTCTGACCAGTATGATACTGTGAATGATACTGCATCTGTAGGTAATGTTTGTAGTGATGTCACATCTACCTCCACACAGGGTCTGGACCATTGTGTGTTGTTCTGTTGTCACTGGCTATATGAAGGCAACAGGGTGTAGGAAAATATTTACGCTGTACAAGGAGCTCAGAAATATCTGGTTAGTTGTCCTCACCTTCTGGTGTCAGCAAGGGTATGTTTGAACCCAGCTGGCTGTTGATTAAACCAGAATTCCATCCCTGAAGTGGAGGAGGCATGTATGAGATGATTTGTTATATGTCTGACACGAATAAAAATAGAAAGTTGATGTGGGTCATGGGCCAGTAAACATATTTTCTACTGTTAATGGTAAAAGTCCTCATGTTTTGTGTTCAGCTCACTGTGCAGGGTCTCAGGGTTTGTCTGAGCTCACCTTGCCTGGCTCTGAATGGAGCTTTTTAATCTGTAGCAACAGTTATCAAGACATAAGGTGATGAATACCTAATTGTAGCTTGCTTTAGCTTTGGTTTGTAATGATAACAAGTACAAGTAACATTAGAAAACTGCGCACAGCACCAGAGTAAAGGGGCAGTTTAGATGAAGAAGGTCTTTGTTTAACAATTTGGGTGTGTAATTCCATAGTTTTTATTGGACTTAAAATAAATTCGTAGCTATATTTGTATAGCCTGCTCTATTTTGGCCATAGGAAGGCTTCAGTATAACAGGATGCTAATGAGCTTGAATAATTAGATAACAGCTGCAGGTTTAAAACCTGAGCAGCTGCAACTTAGCTTGGTCTGTCCCTGCCTTCATCTTTGTAAGTATTAATCCTCATCAGGAAATTTATTAGTGTAGGAGAAGTCCACTGGCAAATTCTTTCCCTGGGACACCTAGGATGCAGTACATTGATGAGAGAGTGCTCTATGAGCTTTGCACTGCTCTGTGGTCCTAGTAAAGCTCCTTCGGACAAAAAGGTGGGAGTTACAGTTTCAAACTAATTTTGTAACAAGGTCCTGGTTGGTGGAAAGAAGAGATTACGAGCAGAGCCAGCAGAAGGCCTCAGGTGGCAGTCTGGATATGCTGTGGGAATAACATAACCCTTGCTGCTGTAGAAGAAATTTCAGCTAAAGGCACATGCTGCAAAAAAGAAGACAGGACAAAAGAATGCACAGCTCATCCTTGGGGTTTCCACCTGTTACTATGGATCTACCCACACAGGAAAAATATCATAATCACTCTTAGTGGAATTGCCACATGCTGCATCAGGTGAGCTCAAACAAAACAAAGACAAACCAGTGGAGTGTGCTAAAAAAAAAGCATAAGGGCAAGGGAAGACTCATCTAACCTTCTGAAGAATATGGATACTGTGCATGTAAATAAAACTTTGGTACAACTTTACAGCTAAAAGCAGCCATTAAGATTTTAAATAAAGTTGATGGAGCACGTGCAGAAAAAGGACTGCAAGAAGCTTTCAAAAATTTAAGCAGGCATTTGAAACCAGATGGGGGACTGGAGAAGGCCAATGCCAAAAGTCCTGACAGTCCAGCAGAAATAAGTGAAAGTTGATATTTGGTCTGCTTAGAAAACTCATTTGCCAAAGTAAGACCTTTATACGGATGGGAAATCAAGTGGTGAGAGATGCCACAAGCCTGAGCATGAACTTCCTCTGCTCTGTGCACTGGCTAAGTCTGGAAATGATGTTTGTGATCTTTCTATGCTTTAGCTAGTGCATGGAAATAATTTCAAGATAAAGTTTTGTTCATTATAATAAAGATGCAGTTTGGAATTTCCATGCTATTAACAATTTCTTAATTATTATTTTTTCCTGCAGCCATGCCACAGGAGAAAGGACTTGATATGCTTGGAATTTATGTAAAAATATACACACATGTATAGAAGCATATTTATTTCCTAGCAGTTCTTTATGTAAAAAGCCAGTGATTTATTAGGTAAGTTGAAATAAATGGCTCCTTGATATGCATTTGAGTGAAAACCTGTGAGTTTAATGATACACCTTTCATTGGGGTGATAGAAGCAGATGAGGAATAAGTCAAGTAAACAACTTGTACAATGAATGCAGCTTGTTTGATATTTGCATCGTGTTCCTGAGCCACCAATAAGGTCAAACAAGCAGAAAGTACTGATTTTGAACACGATCATGTGATTTTTTATCTCTGGAATCAGTTGCTTAGGCCACTTCAAAGAGGCCACTTATGTTTTAGAGTAATAATAATTCAAAATACTTTCGAGGCAGGTGAGTAACTGAGTGTTTATAGGCAGTTTAGTTCTTGTTCTCTATTTTACAGGTCCCTATAAGGGGACTGATTATTGGTCACTGTGGCTGACCATTGGAAATTGGTATTGTTATAAGTTTCCAACTAGCTAATCAGCAAAAACATGTAGGAAGCAAGCAAAACCATATACCAAATATGCTTCCTTATGAAATGAAACATATTTTTTCATCTTGGCTGACTGCCTATTTTATACATGTGCTTTCACAAAATAGCAAATCAGACATAACATTTTGTTATCGTCTCTGCTCCTTAACTTACTGTGAACTGTTTTCATTTTTTTTTTATGCTATAGGATGATTAAAACAAATATAATATTTCTATTTATGTCTTTTCAACTTTGATTGCTGCTCCTTTAAACAGCTTTTTCTTTCTCAGACTCATGAAATAGCATAGGAGAATTACTTGTCATTTTTAGCCAGTTTTCTTTTTATACCACTCCATTCCAAAGATTCATGCCAGAGTAATACAACTTCTTGCTTTCCTCTTATGCTCTTTTTGACATAGCACAGAATTAACATGCACTTTCATTTGTTACCAACAGGCATCATCAGACAATGAGACATTTTTCAGTTTGGGTCTCCTAAATGCTCTCATGGGAAGCTCATAGTTTTTAACCCTTTCTGTTTTTTGTTTGTGTTTTTAAGATACAAAGAATGTTATATATCCACTTGTCCACAAAGAGAAAACTATACTACCTTTTGCTAGTGGATATCTGTGAAAAAGAGCAGTCCTAAATATCCCAAAAGAAAGGAAAAGTGATTTTCAGTTCACTTAGAGCCTGGGGACAAACAAAAATTTCCCATTTGCGGAAAAAAACTTGCAGTGCTTAATGTACCTTCTAAACTCTGGTGTTACAAAGTCAGAAATGTGCTTGTTAAAACTTTTTCTGCACAGATATAAAACATGTTTTCCTGAATTATTAATTCACATATCAGTGAACTGCTGTGGTTTGAATGTGCAAATACTCATGGAGAGGCACAGCAAAAGGGGTGTGACCAATGAAGTGACATTACAGGAAGGTGCTTAATGGAACAGCAGGCAGTACCCATTGAATATATTTCAGACTTATCATACTAATGGGAAAAGAGAAAAACATTTTTCTTTTATTTTCTTTTTTTTTTTTTACATTACCCTCCCTTTGCTTTCACTTTTTATGAAATAAATTTTCCACTGTAAGTTAGTGAAAATAGAGCTTCTTTCTCATTTTGCATTTCTGTTATGAGCCCTGACAACAAAATTTCTCAAAATCAATTATCCCCAACAGAGGCAGAATTCAGACCAGGGGCCTCCTGTGCTGAACAAATTTACTCGGGTAAAAAATATTATTATCTAATTAACTCTTATAAAGGACCATCTGTAGATGACCTGGGACAACTCTAAACTGTGATTCTTAAATGCTCTTTTCAGATGTTTCTTGGTCCCACAGGCAGTGATTTTTCACCTGTGAAGCCAATGATGTACTTCTTACAAATCAGTGAGGTACCTTCTTACAGACCTCCAGAAAATATGTATCTGGTCTGGCCATACCCATCCTAATCACAATCCTAAATCAATCTTCACTTATGATCTCTGGAGGATCTGTCAGATATTGTGAAACACTTAGGAAACTTTCCTTGGTTGAATTTCACAGTGGGAGCTGCCACTGTGTCTCAGGAACAGAGCTGGAGGAGATTTAGTTCTTCCTAGCAGGCTTCTGCTGTTCCATTCTGGCAAACAGCAAACTGGTTAGAATCCCAACTCTGTCCAAGCTGTGTGACAAACCCCAAGTTCTTTATTTTAACCAGTGTAATAAAACTGAGCTCTTGGCTTTCTGAGATAAAGAAGACTTTTTATGCATAGACAGGTTTATTCAGTTCATACAAAAATCAAGTTGATCTATTGCTCACAACAGTCGTTACATGAAGTGTTACTGACTGGAGAAAGCTAAAGATGATGCAGCTTTGCCAATCTTGCAAAGTTAGAAGACTAGAGTCTGAAAACCTTGTGTTGAAGGTTAATGTCATGGCTTAATGACATTTTTTGGAAGTTTATAACTAAAAAATCCAGATGGTAAAGCAACAGCTCAGGTGAAGGAATGAGCCCACCTCATATCCTATAATAAGCCCAATGTTTATTTAAAATGGCACTCAAATGGGTTTCCATTTCTAGCTCCTTCATAATTCTACATAATTAAAGGTTTGATAATGCATAAAAGCTATTAAATGCAATGCTGAAATCCTCAGAGAGTCATCTTTTCACTATGATATTTGAAAATATCTGTGGTATATTATGTGTGGTTTTGTAAATGATATACATTTCTCATAGCTGCTTGCATTAGCAATTTTCTTCTTCTAATGGCTGTATAATTACACCATAATGGGATATTTAGGCTTATGTATATTCATGGAGAAGTAGTAATAACAAAACAAACTATAATTAACTATGACCCCTAAAAAAACCATGTTTTAGTTTATAAACCAGTTTTTATTTCTAGCAGTATTTTTCTTTATCCTGCAGAGAATCATATTGACAAAAAGTATTGAATATGGACCTTCAAATCCACAGGAGGTCTTTGTGGCTGCAGGTTTCTTTTCAACGTGGTTTGTATTATCTCTGACTAGAGTAATCTAGGACTTGAGCTTGTGGACTATTTCAGTGATCTCAGTACACATAAGAGAACACATTATCTGGTCCAAGTAAACACAGTGGCAAAACTCCAGATGATTTGCATGACACTTCATTTCTTTAGCCCAGGGTGCAAAATGAGCTTCTTCAGTATCTTTTCTAGTGTACTCAGTTTAAATTTGTATCCACTCAAATTTTACATTATTGTCTCTTTGTGGTCTATCAGCTCTTGTAATCTCCCAGTCAGTGGAAAATGGGACACTTCACGTTCCCACTCCTTCCCAGTGCACTGTGGAGAGGAATGAGCCCTGCATATAAATGGGAATCCATGGCCTCCTCGTTTTTCTGCATTAAAAATATTGAGGTATATTTTGCCACTTACTTCAAAACTTCCAATGACTTCTATGGTGCCAGGATTTAATCCTCTCTTTGTTTTGTATATCTGCCTCTGAGTTTGTAGATGCAACCTTGAAATTCAAATTAATTTTTGTATCAAACCAATAGATGTGGGTTTTCAACATTAGCAGAAAAAAACCTAACAATCTGAGTAATTAATTTAATTTATTCCTTAGAATTTTTGTTGGGGCAGGATTTGTATAATTTTTTAACGTTATTATTTTGAAATAGCTAATTCAGAATATTTGTTTTATGGATTTGTTCTAGTATTCAGTGTGGCAATAGCAATACTTAACAGAATAGTAATCAGTCGTAATAATTGAGCCTTTCTCTTTAGTGGTTGATGAAACTTATGGATTTCCTAACTGTGCTTTGCAGCCAGACATGAAAGTGATGTCAAAGGCCTTTTGCTCCCTGAAGAGGCATCCATCCCTCCATCCATCCATCCATCCATCCATCCATCCATCCATCCATCCATCCATCCACCCAGGAAAACATTTGCATGGAAATGGTTGAAGCATGCAAGTAGGCCTGTCTGAGAAGCAAATGAGTAAACCAAAGTGAGTGAGTCATGTTCCAGTGTTGAATCTCTAAAAAGATTCACAGATAGTTCTTCAAATTTTGTCCCCTGTTTCATGTGGTAGAGATCACTTCTCCAACCAGTGCAGGAATGCAGGGTAGCACTAACTTTTATCAGGGGAAAGGAAGTGTTACTTTTGACTGAGTGCATTTTTTGGAATGTTTTTTTCATGGATGCCCTTGGCTGATGCTGCCTGAAGGTGACTCTGGGTTCACACTGTAGAATGACTGGTCTTCACAGCCACAGATCTCAGCTCCCACACAGAGTACTATACTCAGGGGGCACAAGCAGGGACAGACCAATGTTACTCTTAGTCTGAATTGCTACTCTCTGGAACCTTCATATGAGGAATCTTACACTCTACATAAAAAAAACATCTCTTTGTCTGATGAGAAATTTGTAAGCACAACAGAGATATAGAATGGATGTCAACTATTAACATAAGGGAGTCAGCAGGAGAGGGGACTAGGGTTTGTAAGTCTATGTTTATTGAGATTACCAGAATATTATTTCTGGAGACTATTTTCTAGAAAGAAGACTTTGCAAGATGGGAAAGATGCAGCTCTGTGATACTTACTCAGTACTGCTTGTCTGCTTTCAAGTTCAGCCAGACAGGTTGGAACTTTTCAGATGAGGAAAGGAAATAGGACAGAGGTACCATGCAAAGCAAAAAAAAGGAATGGACAACAACTGTCCACTGGCTTTTCTGAAATACGATGAGAGCATGAAATAAAAACTGAAGCTGAGAAGTTCAGACTAGAGAGGGGTTACTATCTTTGTTCCACTTGTATTTAAAGCAGTGGAACTTGCTGATGTCATTTCTTATGGATGTGTACAGAGGCTCAAAAATGCACTGAAGATTGTTCTAGAAATGCAGCCCTTTCAAAGTTTTAAATGAGATTAGATTTCACAGAATCACTGAATATTTAAACACATGCATGAGGTTATGGCTGTTCTTTAATTCTCATCTACTCAGATGCTTGTAAAATCTGCACACAAGTTGAGAAAAGTAAGGGAGGACACAAGGTTTTGTTTTAGCTCTTTGCTGTTTTCTGACATGTCTAGGATGTAATTTTCAGAAATAATGCATGAATGAAACTCCAGCTGACTTTGAGGAGCCTTACATGTATTATTCTTGAAGCAACAAGAAGTCCCACACTGCATAACAATGTACTGAGGTTGATTTTTTTTTCTTTTTTGAGGCCTTGGTTTGTATTTTTTCTCTTATTGCTAGGCAGGTTGATCAATCATTTTTGGTCAAAATGAGTTTTTTGTAAACTGGGCAGAAATCTGAGTTTTTTCAGATATTTGTACATGTAATAATAATGAAAAAAAATAAACCTTGAAATTTTTTTCTTAATTACAATGCAAACTATAATATTTTGGTCCTCAAATTTCTCTCCAGTATCTCACAGGACTTGTAAAGAGCCTGGGATCTGAACTTTTGCTTCTACATCTAAGAGGCCTCAAGCTGTCTTCTGTTACCACTCTGGCTGCCATGATAAATCATTTCCAGGAACTCAGAGGTTAGATAGATACTTCAGAGTGTTTTTAGAAGAGTTAGTTTCATGTAGTGCCTGCATTGCATCTCGTTTTGTTTAACTTGGTGGCCCCCAAAAAGAAATAGTTGGATCTCAGCTGAGATCTGGACAACCTTATATTCCCTGTGGATGTTTTTTAATTGGAAAATTTTCTTTTCTTTTCTTTTCTTTTCTTTTCTTTTCTTTTCTTTTCTTTTCTTTTCTTTTCTTTTCTTTTCTTTTCTTTTCTTTTCTTTTCTTTTCTTTTCTTTTCTTTTCTTTTCTTTCTTTTCTTTTCTTTTCTTTTCTTTTCTTTTCTTTTCTTTTCTTTTCTTTTCTTTTCTTTTCTTTTCTTTTCTTTTCTTTTCTTTTCTTTTCTTTTCTTTTCTTTTCTTTTCTTTTCTTTCTTTTCTTTTCTTTTCTTTTCTTTTCTTTTCTTTTCTTTTCTTTTCTTTTCTTTTCTTTTCTTTTCTTTTCTTTTCTTTTCTTTTCTTTTCTTTTCTTTTCTTTTCTTTTCTTTTCTTTTCTTTTCTTTTCTTTTCTTTTCTTCTTTTTTCTTTTCTTTTCTGGGAAGGAAATTCCAGTAAGGTGAATGCAATCCTTAGATCACAGTTGGTCCTTCTGATTTTATCACACTGTCTTTTAAAATGTAGAAATTTCGTGCACACATTATTATTCCCTAAAATACTAGGTATAGTCACTATAATATCGTGTCCTACTGCATTTAATTTAGTAGACATAGTAGATCTGAGAGACAGAAGTTATTACTGGCTCCTTTTGCCAACTTTCTGCTATTGTGAAGTGATTCTTTTTGCTTGTCTCTTGTTCCTAATATCAATACCTTAAGAATATGAGATTTCTTTATGGTGAAAGCAAAGTCAGGAGCCCACAAAACCAAAAATAATATGTGAGATCAAGTGTGATAACTTCCAATAGGAAGGCTAAGTAGTCTGTAACTCAGGAAAATTGAATTCTCAAAGAAGACAATTCAATTAAATTCTATCTATTGCACAAACCTGAAAAGCTACACAAAAGTATCACATCTGAAAAACGTACATTCTCAAAACAATCCAGATGAGTTTGGAATTAAATATTAAATTACCCCCATAAAATGTGCTGTGGCACATATGTAAGTAACTACAGGGAATTATGTATGTATTTTCTAATGCAATGATCTCTTTGAGGTTGGCAGTTTGATTTAGAACAAAGATTTTTTAATTTTTTTTTTAATTAAGCCCAGTATTGCCCTCTCCATCTGATGCTGCTGGTTGTCTTTTCATTTGAAAAAGTTCTTCATAGCAGACCTCCTTTTAAGCAAATGCTTATTTAGTCAAATTGTAACAACTTATGCTAGTCAGTCAATAGTAAATAAGGCACCAATTTTCACAGAGACAATATTCATAATCTTTGTCTGTGGCTCTAATTTAAACCAACTGTTATCTTTGGATGGAATGACATGCTTATTTATGGAGAAATTGCTCTTGTCCTTAGAAACAGGGTGGTAAAAATTACATTTGAAATCTGTGGAGCTTTTCATAACCTTTTTTTTTTATCAAAGTGTTGATGATTAACATCTTCTATCTTGCAATTAAGGAGACAGGATCCAGTATGAATCCAATAGATAGAATTTAAATAATTTTTGCTTTAGAAGAATCATGCAGTCAGTTTTATTACTTCCACAGACTATCTAGATGAATGTTAGCCAGATGGCAGCTCATGTAGTTCCAGGAACATCAGAATATCTATTGATAACAATAGTGTTTTGTGGCATAAACCTGCTTTCTTCTTCTAACTTCCACAACAAGCAAAATAATAGCAACTTCATTATCATCAGTCTAATGAGAGTGACTTTTGAGGATGCACCTGGAGTTCAGAGCCATCTTTCAGACTTTCCAGCACTGGATGGAGTCCAACGAAGGGCCACTAAGTTATTTAGGGAACTCATGTACAGGACATATATGGGAAACCAATTGTTCTGTGTTTGTTTAGGGTTTTTTTTTGTTTGGTTTTTTTTTGTTTTTGTTTTTGTTTTTTCCTCAGCTTAGAGAAGAGGAGTCCAAGGATAGGCCCTAATTGCTGTCTTCCATTATCTACAATGAATTTGAGGGAAGTGGGAACCAGACTCTTCCCAAAGATGTGCAGCAAAATACTGCAGTAAGAGAAATTCTGAGGGGGTATAAGGAAAAAATATCTGAAGAAAGTTCTACAATTGAGGCCAGGTTACCTGGAAAAGTGGTCAAATAACCACCTGCATTAATTTTCAAAAGCTGATTGGGTGACACCCTAAGTGATGTCATCTAACTTTGAAGTTGGAGTTTGAGAAGAAATAAAAGTTACTGAGTTCTCTTCCAGCCTAAGTTATACAATGATTATGAGCAGTACACCATATGGCCACTAAATTTTAGTCCAGATAGCCAATACAATATTTAATACTATCTACAATGAGACACATCCATTACTGGACATGTGAGAAAAAGTCTTTCCAAGCATGTTTTGGGTTTGCATTTCACTGTAAACTTCACTTTATTTTATGTTCCATACACATCTTTCTCTACAGAAGTCAAATAGTTTTTTCTAAAACACAGCAAAGAGGACTGAGAAGATTGGAGGGGAAATAAAGAGCAGAAAGATCAAGTCTGCAAAAAACCACAATCTTTGCTGGTTTAGACTTGTTTTGAAGCTTAGGAGCAAATGTCTCCATTGGAACACTTGAAATGTACACTTCATCAATCATAGAATCATGGAGAATCCTGAGTTGAAGGATCACTGAGTCCAACTCCTGACTCCACTCAGAGTAACGTAATTTAAGCCACATATCTAAGAGAGTTATCCAAATGCTTCTTGAACACCAACAGGCTTTAAACCATGACAACTTCTCTGGAGAGCTTCACTAACCTCTCAGTGCAGGACATTTCCCTAATATCTAATCTGGCATTAATTATCCAATTAAATTCATTAATCATCTTATTCTGGTCAGGCCTTTGGGAATATTTGAGTCTCAAAATCATAGAATCATAGATCCATTCAGGTAGGAAAAGACCCTTGGGATCTCCAAGTCCAACAATCACCCCTACTCTACAAGTTCTCCACTAAAACATATCCACCCAAATCTGCTCAGAGGGTTTACAGATGGTCAGAAATGGTGCAACTTAGTGAATAATGATCTGCTGGTTCTTCATTTTGTCCTGCTGGAAGCTTTTTTTTGTTTATACTTTGTGAGTGTTGAGTAACTGAGGTCTGTTGTGTCAGCTCATAATTTTAGCAGGGAGCAGAAAAGAAGAGGAAACAAGAGGTACTGAATTCCTTTTACATTAAGAATGATGATATGATGAAGATTTTTGGGAGAACTCAGAGACACTACAATATTTAAGAGTGATGATTACTGTCATATCTGCAACTTTGATGTTGGGGAAGTGATGAACATCTAAGAGTAAGGGGAAAGTTGCTGCTTTAGGTAACAGGGCCTCAGATTACTTAAACCACATTATAAATCCAAACACATTCACCTTTTTTCTTAGCACCTATTAAATAACTGCAATGATCAAAGGCAGTCCTGTGCCTTTGGAATGACTGCACTCATCAGAAGTATGTTGCTTTTATTCCAAAAACTAAATCCAGCTATTTCTGTTGTGAAACATGGAGATGGTTGGAAATCATAATACATTCGGTGCCAGAAGTTGCTATAAAATGGAGAGGAAAGACTATTTTGAGAATGTTACTGAGACTGAGGGGAGACCTCATCAGTCTCTACAACTACCTGAAAGGTCATTGTGGAGAGGTTGGTGCTGGTCTCTTCTCACAGGTAATTAGCGACAGAACAAGAAGGAAGGGCTTCAAGCTGCAACAGGGGAGGTTTAGACTGGACATTAGGAAAAAAAAATTCACAGAAAGAGTGGTCAGACACTGGAACAGGCTGCCCAGGGAGGTGGTTGAGTCACCATCCTTGGGTGTGTTTAAGGGTCATTTGGATGTGGTGTTGGTGGATGTGGTTTAGGGGAGAACTTGGTAGAGTAGGGATGATGGTTAGACTCAGTGATCCCAAGGGGCTTTTCCAACCTGAATGGTTCTATGACTCTATGATTCTATGATTTTGGTAACTATCTGACCTATTTCACAGCCAGTTGGGCAGATAATGCTGCACCACTTTGCTTTTTTGACTACATGTTGATTAAGTTGTTTGTTTGTTTTTTTCCAGCGTGGCTAAAGAACTTTTATTCCAATATTAAAAGCAAGTAAAGGGCTCAGGGAGAAAAAATATTTCAGAGACTTTTACTATCAGAATAGTAATATGTACAGATGTTTCCCCATCAAAATCATTTGCACTTTGAGAGCTATTGAAGATGTCTGCTATTGATATAAATTGCCAGTGGAATATGTTAGTATCAAAAATGTTATTATAAGGAGCCAGAAAAGGGAATTATTGCAGCCCAGATAAAGACAGAAAATTGGTGCTCTGCAAAAAAACAATCCATCCTCAAAGGAACAATAAAGTACACAGTGTCATTGGTTTTGTTCTCTAAACTTTGTTGAAAACTTTCCTCTTTGTGTGTGTAGTAGCATAAAGCTCCACACTTGTACAACTGAGAATACAGATTGTTTGATCTACATATTCATACACGTTTATGTACTAACATGCACATTGTGTGTTTGTTTCTTACTCCCTTATACTATGATGGTCTTCTTTTCTCACTTTCCCTATTTTATTTCTTGATAGAGAGTTTTTTATTTTTCCTCTTTGTTATTCCGATTATAGGCTCATTTTTTTTTTTTTTTTTTCTGAAACTTCTCTGGGGAAAAATCAAAAGTAATTCTAAACTCTTTACTCTGTGGGATAACCAGGTTTTAACAGTGCCTGAGATCATTGCTGAGGACAAATTCAACACCGTGTGCAATTGCTGGCATGGAAATAGATGGACCAAGTAATTCCATGCCCTAACAAAAAATCCTTCTTTCTTATTACTTTTGTTTTGTTTAGATTTGTTTTGGTTTTGGCAGACCCACCCTCAATCTTCCACCCTCAATTGTGACAGGTCAGCTTAGAAGATATTCTGTGTAGCCATGACAAATGTGATTTTGGTTACAAGGAATATGATAATTGCTGTTATGGTTGTTATTTTATGTTTTTCCACTTTTTTTTTTTTTTCAGTATGATTTTGAAGATTTATACAGTTTAAGGAATCATTGGAGAAACAGAATAAACTTTACCATAGAACTGCTAAAAGAGAACAAAATTCACATGGTGGGATCATGATGCAAATTTAGAAATCAGATTTTTTTAAGAAGGGCATTAGGTTCACAATAGTAAGGCTGAGCTTTAAGCCCTGAGGTGTTTTTCAGTGAACCAGTGAAAAATACAAATCTACTGTTCAGTACGACTTCCATCCTGTGGAGATAGACACGAAATTGTGCAGAGAGCTATCAAAACAGAATTCTGCATCAAACACTAGTTACCAATGTCGTGTAGGTAAGAGCATCATAAATCTGCTTTTGAAAGGCAGTGAAATGGCATGAGTGATGGATCACTTACACTGTTTCAGCACTTTGAAGAACATGGAAAAATGACTGGCAGAAGAACTGAAGGTTAGATAATGCACTCAAATCAACAGCTAGAGCTGCAGTAAAGTTTTCACAGTAGGGAAGATGTTGGAGACTCACAGGTCTCTTCTCAGCTCAGCCACTGCTTTGTGGTGAGACTGGGGACAAGTCTTTTAACTTCTCCAGTGTCATCTCTTCATCCATAACATGGATCTGTTGAGGTTCCTTTCCTTCTAGAGCTGCCTACAGAACTGTCAGTAGAACCATGTTCCAATGAAATCAAAACATATTAGAAATTTTTGAATTCTCTGAAAATGTGTTTATTTGAGGAAAGCAAAAGAGGATCACTGTAAGAAAGTCTAAAAACCTGTCCATATCCATACATGCTGGTTTTTTACATTTTGATGAAATGTTTGTATTTGGGGGTTTTTAAGCATAAGAAAAAATTGTTAATGTTTTATAAGGTACCAATATGCCTGCTCTGTGTTTATGGCTTTCTATTTGTAGCCCCTTTAGAATCAGGACAAAACACAGATGGACCATTGTCAAGACCTTCACACCTTCATGGCCACTCTCACAAAGTTATAATTAAAAATTTATTTTGTTGTAACTTCACCCACCTTTGCTTCACACAAGCTGAAAGAAGGCATAGTCTCTTGGTTGATTTTATTCTTTTTAATTTTTGTTATTTTTATTTTTAAATTATTTTAATTATTTATATTTTTATTTTATTTGTATTTTATCATTTTATATTTTATATTTTATTTTTATTTATCTAATGGAATAAAAAAAACCATATACATTTAGTGGAATGGTATTGTTTTGGAGGTCTCTAGGCTTTTTATTCAGGAGTCTAGAAGAAGAAAGACTTCGGTCACATTTCTTCAGTGTCCTAAGTTCTCGTCCCTGTATCCAATTGCATAATCAGATCCATTGTGGGAATAATGATCTTAATATATAACTAGTGCCAGCTCTCCAGAAACCTGAGGAGATAAGAGGTAGCAACTTTAAAACTTTTCTGCAAGATTCAATCTCAAAGTTTGAACTTCAAAAGTTAAATAAATAAGGTAAGTCTTTCTTAAAATGCTTTTTCTAACTTTTTTAATAGTTCTCCTTTCAAATTTGTAGCTGAACCTTATGGCATTTTCACTGTCAGTGTTCTGCACACAGGCCTTCAACTTGGTCTTATCTGGAGCATAAGCTACATCTGGAAAACTCACTTTAGGATTAATAGACATATCTACTTACATTATTTTTCATCAGTAACATTTCTTCAGTAGATACTGGATGAAAATGTTATTCTAGAGAGAACTTCACACAGGATTTTCTTTAAAGGTAAGATGAGTCAGGAAACAGATAAAACTGGAAATACAGAGTTAAGGCTAAAGATAATGAAATCCAGTTATCTAAAGCAGTGATTTTCAGCCTAAAACCTAATGACCTTTAGAAATTAGTGGATTACCCTGAAGGGCTCTGCAAGGAGTAGATAACAAAAGAAAGTCCACCATGTGACACCTAAAATCCACTATATGATGATGCACACCTTAAAAAGTTTTGGGAACACAAATTGAAAAAGGTTGAAAACCCATGATTCAAAAGTAAAGAATTAATATTAAAACTGTAAAACAATCCTAAATGTTTCCTACGCTAAGAGAAGGATCCATATGTACAGGTATTACTGTGAGTTTATAGAATGTCAGTAATTTTGGCAACATAAATCAATTCATATTCTTTTCAATATTGGCATTTGTGCCACTGGATGGTAACTTAGAACTTTTTCAGATTTTCATCTGAGAACAACAGAAATCTAAAATGGGTTCATAATTTAATGTGCTTTTTTGTATTTAAAAAAATTATGAGAGAGCTTTTGGTGTTCTTTGTTTGTTGTGGGTTTTTTTGTTGGTTTTTAAGGTACATGAAGTTATTAAGCATGCAGTACCTAAAGACAGAACTTTCTCTAGGGAACTGGGGTAAATACAACATGGGCCACAGATCAGAGCAGAATTGTCTGTCAAGCTGCATTCCCAGGGAGCTAATAAGTCCTGGAAAAGCTGGGTGGTTATTTTAAAAGTGTCAAAGTCCTGCTTTAATTTCATGCTAATACTCAGAATGTATTTCAAGTCACAAATAGACAAACCTGAGCACTACTGGAAATAGATCAGATTGTCTTGAAATCTTCATTCAGAACTTTATGTGTTATTGGTCCTGGGAATACTACTACTTCTAGACTAATAAAATTATTATCTTTCCAATGCAGAGAAAAAAGAAGTAACTACTCAAAGACAAACCTTTTAAAAGATCACATTGTTGTGTTTTCTTTCCCAGTTGTGGTCTTAAAGCTCCCACTGACATCAACAGATGCTGCAGATGGGCTCAGAAAGAGCACAGCTGTCTACCCAGGCAAAAACTGAAGGTGTTTTACAGTCAAGGTATGGTTAAGGTAAAGATGTGCTGAGAGCTTCACAGGAAATTAATTAACCATGAGTTGAAAAGGAGACAAGTTCCTGGAGACCTGAACTTAAATAGGGCCTAAAACCCAAGAGATTTCAATCTAATCTTTCACAGGTCCAGATCTGAGTGCTCACGATGCAAAGATACATACATCATCATCATATACTTCAGATGTGAAAAGTTTTGTTTAAGCAAGAGAAAGAATGTCAATGTAAAAGAATGAAAATCATGACCTTATAAAACCAGCTAATCTTTTCCTCTGCTCGTCTAAGCTTGCCCCTTGGACCCTAAATTTGCTAGACTTATCCTCTCATTAAAGATGAGAGGGCTGTTTTTTCGGTCAGACCATTTGAAGATTTAAGCTAAACCATGTTAAATTGCCATGTTTAAAAGTAACCACTAAACAAGTCACGTTTGCACCCCATACTCTTTTTATACTATTGTGCTCTCTCCTTTTCCACTCCTGCATTCTGATTTATATGGGTGGGCTCTCATGTTAACACAATGTCCCTTTTCAAAACATACGAGTTTTGTACAATCCTGATGCCTTCAGAAAAGTGGGTCTCTCCAGTGGGCATCTTAAATTAAGTTTCCAAACAAATTGCCTTAGGTTCTGGAGTTCTCTATCTTTTACTATTGACTATGGATAGGATTTTAACTCCCAGCTTTAATCAGGAGCTTTGTTTTAGAAATTTTAAGTGTGGTGACATGATCAACTATTTTACCTGATAAGGTGATTAATTTGTAAGAGTATATATACAAAAATAACCTCTACATTTCCATGACAAGGTTGCTCAGTTTGGATGGGGCTCGGAGCAACCTGGTATACTGGGAGGTGTCCCTGCCCATGCAGGGGGCTGGAACCAGGTGATCTATAAGGTCCCTTCCAACCCAAACCATTCTAGAATGCTGTGTCTGAAAATGGTGGCCCTAATTTTATCAATTAGTACAAAGTTTCTAAGAAGTCTTCAGGAACTAGAAAAAAGGTTGTGCTCATATGTGCACTCCTGAAGGAGAGGGAGAAATAAAATACATATTTGTGCAAACAGCTCATGGCTCTTGTGATGGGAGGCATCTTGCCTTATTTTAGAAGCCTACAGCACAAAGGTCTAGATATCAACATCCTTGTTATACTCAACACATCTGATCAAATCCAATTAGCTACAGTTATGTGAGCTGAATCCTGCCCTTAACTAGATTTAAGCTTTTAATACACCCCTGGACCTGTCTTTTCGTGTTAAAAATGAGGGAACTTCTGCCTCAAATACATACTTAGGAGAAGAGCCAGAAATCAGCCTTTGGCCATGTTTGAAGCCATTCTCCAGTGTTCTTGTCCTTAGGCTACCAGAAGCCACATCATGGGGCCATGGGAAGTATTTTTCACCCTTCAAAACTATATGAAAAAAATCTAATTTTCTTGTCCAACAACCTAAGGGTCTCTGTACTAAAGCTTCTTCCTAATCCAATCTGCTGGCAGCACACTGCAGGAGACACTTGAAATATAAGCAATGAGGATATACAGAGTGACTGATTCAAACTGACAGACATTTGCCTTCCTCACAAAAAGCCAGATTCAATCTATTTTGTTTCCATGTAGGACAGAAGAAGTTTGAAATCTCAAAAATACCCAGGCAATTCTATTTGTTTCTGGTGTAATCCAGGAAATCCCTGTAATTGACTCTTTTTTGACAAGTCACAGCATTTTCAATTACCATACTGCTCTCACGTTGCTCATTAAATAGGGGGTATGATGACAGAATAGATGTAGCTAATTGGAATTGAATATATTATTCATGCTTCTTAGAAATATGAGTGACCTGTAAGTTAACATTGCTGGGAAGTTAGTTTTTAATTGGATGTGGTCTTACTGTTCTTCGCATTTCACCTCAAAAGTTTTAAATAGCCATTACTTAGTTCAGAGATCTGAAAGTTCTCCTGTCAGAAGTGGTCAAACAGGATAAAATAAGACTGTGCTTTTGTAAACTGACTTTGCTTTGATCACTGGAACCTGTTAAGAGTTCTGCAATAAATTATCTTCTGAATGAAATCCAAACCCACCAAATTGCTAAATAACTTAATCATAGGCTCAGCCTTAAGTTTGGGACAGAATAATACAAGTACTAAAGTGCTGAGGTGTTCAAATCTTGTTTCCTCTCAATAAGATTCAAAGAACTGCCATACTGAGACAAGCTAAAAGGTTTTCCTACTCCACTGTTGGTCGACAACTGGAGGTACTTGGAGTAGAAAAGAAAGAGGCATGTGCAGACAGGTTCTTCTCTGGGGAGATTCTCTTTGTAAACAGCAGTTTGTGGACTTTTTGAGATACCAGTGTTTGCATGTGATTGTGTTTCAATCAACAGAATGTACCAATTTTACATGATTTTGCAGAATCCCTGTCTAACCCATTTAAACTTTAATAGGTACTTCCTGGTAATTGACTACTTGGTTCTATTTACTTTTTTTCCTATAATTTGATCTAAAAATTCCCTGACTGTTAGTTAAGCAGCACATACAACTCATCCTCCATAAAAAGAAGATGGAGATACACCTTCCATTCTAGCATAGTGACTTTGACATCTAATGACAAATTCTGAATTTTATTTCCTCTTGTGGCTTTAAGATATTTTTGTTTCTTCTGCATTTTCAATAGTTGTGTTCACATTTATGATATATTAGAAAGAATACTGAATATTCACAACATCCACTTCAATATTTTATAACAGGCAAATACTTTTTACATTCAGACACACAACAAACACATCTATCTATCTATCTATCTATCTATCTATCTATCTATCTATCTATCTATCTATCTATCTATCTATCTATCTATCTATCCATCCATCCATCCATCCATCCATCCATCCATCCATCCAACCATCCATCCACCCATCCATCCACCCAGCTACCTACCTACTTATCTACCTACTTATCTACATACCTACCTACCTACCTACCTACCTACCTACCTACCTACCTACCTACCAGTGATATTTACCAAACTCAGTAGTTTTATTACTTCTTTGCCTGGTTATTCCAGCAAGATCATGAAGTAACAACAAATATAAAGAGGTCGATTTCACTCAAGTATCTGAGCATGTTCAATCATTCATACTTTCTTTGGTATGTGATAACACTGCCAATAGTTTTGAATATATTTTAAAATCAGTATATAAAAGTTCTTTATAGCAAATATAATGTTTCTCAATTAAATCAGTTCAGGGTCACAAAAAAGAGCATACTGTAAATATGTTTATTTATCATTTGAATTAAGTTACTGTTGCTATTAATATTTTAGACATCATAAATATTTTAGGAACTAAGTTTTCTTTGTGTTTATGGAATATGACAGCTGATGCATAATTTAAGGAGAAAAAATATATAAATATACAGGTATTTATTAGAAGCACACACTCTTAGCCCCAGAAAATATCTAGGTGCATTTTCTGTGAAGATTATTCTATAGGAATTTTATCTTTTCTGCTTCACTCATTTACCTTGATTTAATAATATAGAGTTGATAAGAAAAATATTTTGCAAATCTGAGCTTTGAAATTTTTATTAGAAGGAAAACACATCATAAGAGACAAATATGTGAACCTGAGAGATCAGCTTCCTCACTAGAGTAATGTTTACACAATTCCTAAGTGAAGAAGGAATCTTTCCACCTTAAATACATTATGCTTTCCCTAGAGCCAGTTGTCTTCCTTATGGAATCCCTCTTTTATTAATTTTTTTGTTTTCCTTTTTCTTATCATAAAATTTCAATGAGTCCAGGGTTAAAACTGAGGGAGAACTTCTGCTTGTTTCTGCAGCCAAATCTGCTCTTGCTCTCCAAGCCATGACTTTGGCTGCCAGCTGTTCAAACAGCCTATAATTTAATTTTTTTTTCAGTGTTTCAGAAATGTCAGCATTCCCAGACTAGTCAATGTCAGCCTTTATAAAGACAGGAAGTAAAATGAATCCTAGACTTTCTAATTGATTGTCCAAGATAGTCAGACTTGACTTCAGATTGTGTGTCTTTTTCTCCCACTTTCTTTTGTTGCTCTTGTTTTCCCAGTCTAAATAGAGTAAGTGCAACCTCTGGGTTCTGGTATGGCCTTGGTCTTTCCAGATGTGCTGTTTGTTTAGGGATTAATTTTTTTCATAGCCTGATTATGCTGCTATAAGTTACGGAAAGGAAATTCATCAACACTTCTTCAAATTCTCTTTTCTATAGGTCCATCTGAACACTGCAATCAGTGATATAACCATGGGCTTGAAACAGGATGCCTCTTACTGCCTGACAGCTATTCACTAAAACCATCTTTATCCATCCCTCCCCTCTTTCCCTTTCCAGATATCCATTACAGGGAGGAACAGTTTTAAGTATTATCACCCTGACCTTTGTGATATTGCCTCTGATGACAGCATCAACATTTTTTCCTTATTGCCCAACAGGTTTGGTATGACCTGAATCAGTAATTATTAAAGATTGCTTACTCATTTAATACCTTTTCTATACCAAATGGTAGGTCATTTCCATCTAAACTCTGTAATTAACTGCACAAACATTGTACCTGGAATATGGCAGTCTCCAAATGAATAGTTGAGTGCATCTGAATTCTTGCTAAATACTAAAAAAAAAGGTGAATACTTCAGATCCCATTTTTTTAACAGGGAAATTTTTGCAGAGAGTGACCATTCACCGACATTGAGGGAATGAACCTTGTTATCAGCTTCTAGTAGGGTGACAATGTTTTTAAGATTTATCAAAATGGTACATTACATGTCAGCCTCAGTGGTCTGAATTATGAAATACACACTGTAGAAAAATGTTTTTTGGCAGAATAGCTTTGGATTTAGCAAAAAGAAAATAGAAGTCTTGGGTAAATTAAAAGCAAAAAATACTCCAAAACCACCCACAACTGTAGGAAAGGTTGCTCAGCCTTGCCAATACCATTTCCTTAAAAAGACACAATATTGTTTTTGGAAAATAAAATATCATGTGTTTCTTTTATATTATTTTGAATCCATTTTAAAATAATATCATCATGTAGCTAATTTTAAACTTTATTCTGAGTCAATTAAAGTCTTCCACATTTCCATGTGGTACCACATTGTAGATGTAAAGAGATAGGTTTGACTTGTGCTATGGACTGGAGATAGACTGCAATGTCCTTAATGTAGAGCACCTGTTCTCAGAAGAAATTCTGCACTTATCTAGTTATCTGAAATGCATTTTGAACCCCAAGATTACAAGATCAGAACAAAACCCCAAACCCCTTGAATCTCAAACCTCCTTCTGTTACCTTCCCTGTAATGCTACATTACTCCACATCAACATTCTTCAGAAATAAATTATTTCAGTCTAATAAGTTTTTCTCTTAATATTCTATTTTATTTTTTTTTACTATGTCATATCTAGCTTAATTCTATGAACAAAGACAAAACAGATTCCTCATTTTTATTAACAAGATATTCGGGTTTGGTTTTAAATATTGAAATGACAGTTTCTTGTAGACAGAAAATTATTCTTTTAACTCACTTCTAAATCCCAGTTTTTGTAAAATGTAGAAAAATAGTACAAGCAAGACAATAATCAGTAACTACTATCTGTACGTAAAGAAATCAGTGCTTTCTTCTGATTTATAATTCCATGGGATTTAGAATTACTGTCCTTGGACATAACTCACCCAAGCTACTTTTTGCAGAAGATATTTAGAAGGCTGTTTATTTGTTTGTTTGTTTGGGTTTTTTATTTGCTTGTTTGTTTGGTTTTGTTTGTTTGTTTTTATTTTTTCCTTCACAGTCTACTTATATTTTACCATTTTATAGCTAAAAAAAACCAACAAAAAAAATATAGGATCTCATTTCTTTCTCTATTTTTCACTGTCTTTTAAAAAAGTATTCACCTCTGGCCACACAAAGTGAATCTGGTCGTTTTCTGAACTGACTGTTCACTGCCCTTTACCTTTAGGGTCATTTACAGGAAAGCAAAATGAGATTAAACCTCATGGAGCTGCAGGGCAGTCTTACATCTTCTTGTGCTTTCTAGCTCACTGCCTGGAGTGCAGACTGATGGGGAAAAAAAGAGAAAAAACGTATTATTTTCTTATTAAAAAAAAATTCAGTTGTATATTAACTGCAAATCCAAAATTGATTATAACATCTTGCTGCATTCCTTTACAATGGGAAGTTTAATCATCTGCTCAGATTAAACATTTCTGCTTCTTGCACACTCTTCTTTTTCTCAAAGTTCTTCTAAGTTATTCTTCTGTGTTTCCATTAATAGCTAAATTCATACATGCTTTTTCCTTCCACCATTCCCTTCAAACAAGTAGAATATGAAAATAAATGTCAACTTTCTATGGAAGATTTATCTTAAACATTGTGATAATTCAGATTTAACATCTGGAAGGATTCTTTTGGAAGAAAGGGAGGGTTCTGTCTTTGCTTGATGGGAGATGCTGCAGCTTGGCAGGACCTTTCATTCAGAAGGTTGCATTTGTTTGTAGTGAAAGAAAAGTGAAGGAAAAGGAGTAGACCACACTCCTTGATGTGATCAATATTTAGATGTGAGGCAAGGAATGCAATCAACCATTGTTGAATATACACAAAATGTTCAATATCTTTTGACTTAAGTATCTTTGGAGGATATAGGACTAGGGGCAATGGATTCAAATTGAGCACAGGAAGTTCCACCTCAATGTAAGGAAGAACATCTTCACTGTGAGAGTTCCAGAGCACTGGAACAGGCTGCCCAGAGAGGTTGTGGAGTCTCCTTCTCTGGAGACTTTCAACACCTGTCTGAATGCCTTTCTGAGTGATCTACCCCAGTGGTTTTTTTTGGTCCTGCTCGGGCAGGGGGGATGTACTTGATGATCTCCAGATGTCCCTTCGAACCTCTAATATTCTGTGATTCTGTAATCTTGTTAAAAGTACGTCTGTGAATTTATCACAGGTATTTGTTGTTTAAAAGGGAAAAAATAATAATAACAAAAATATAGAAAAAGGGCAGCACAGAACAGCATAAGATTTGACACATCTGGAGTGTGACCCTAAACAGAATCACTGAATGACACAATCACAGAACCACCAAGCCTGGAAAAGGCCATTAAGATCATCAAGTCCAGCCTATGACCCAACACCACCACATCAGCCAGACCATGGCACTAAGTGCCACATCCAGCCTTTCCTTGAACACACCCAGGGATGGTGCCTCCACCACTTCCCTGGGAAGTCCACTCCAATGTCTGATCACCTTCTCTGTGAGGAAGTGTTGGGATTTCCATTTGTGAGGACCTTTGAAATTGAAATGAGCTTTCAAAATATCCTGATGGGGTGGGGGGTGGTGGGGATGAGCTATAACTATCATTGGCAAGACCAAACTGTCTCTAGAAGTGACTTTAAGGACTTTTTTCACTTCAGACTCCAAATCAAATATCATATGTTATAGAAATTATAGCAATAAGTCACCAGAGCTGATGATCATCAGCAAGGGTAAAAAGTGGGATTTCAAAGATTAAAAGCAGGTGAAAAATGTTCTTTGCATGACAGATGCTAAAATGCATTGCATTTACTTAGAAAACTAATTGAAAACAAAGAGACAGTTGATACTGGCTCATGAAACATTTTCTACAAGTTAAACCTGATCTGAACGTATCTCTTGACCTGCAGTTTCTGAAAGTTAAGTTCTTTTTACAAACACATTTTTTAGAAAAGTTTTATTCTTTATAATTTTTATTCTGATCCTTTGAATTCATAAGACCTTCACATATAGAAACACAAAAGTGGCAAGACATATTTTTCAAGGCTTAATGCTGGTTATTTTTGATTAGTGTTAAATCCTTCAGATTTCTTTCCTCACCAAGGAATTTCCAATGGTCAAAGTACTTTGCGGGTACTGGAAAACTGTATGTGGAGAAGACATCATTACCCAGTGGGTACAGCATACAGAGAAGACTTCTCAATATTAGTGACACTGATTTTCAATATTTGGACAACGGAACAGGCTGTCCAGGGAGGTGGTCGAGTCACCATTCCTGTGGCACTTAGGGACATGATTTAAGTACTGAATGGGTAGATTAGGTTATAGTTGGTGGATTTAGGTTATGGTTGAACTTGATGATCCTCAAGGTCCTTTCCAACCAGTATGATTCTGTGTGATTCTGTGATACTTAAGATCTACTCCTCTGGAAAGACTGAGATAGGGCAGGCACTATTTGTCTCTTTGTCTTTTGCCTCTCATGCTCTATGGACTGAATTCTATTCTTGCTTATATTTAAATGGGAAAAAAAAATCTTTTTTCTCAATAGAAGGAAGCTATGATTTCAAGTTGCACTCTTAGAACTATGTGAATGTATCCATACTTTTCTTTCCCCCCCCTCATTTTTCTCTTCACATTTCTTTTTTTCTTTAAAATTATGCTTAGAGATACATTTTGTTAGCACAGCAATGATTTCAAAGCAATGCTTGGAGAGCTTAGTTTGTTTCTTGGCTTGTATCAGATTAACTTTTGGTAAAGTGAGTCAGAAACATAACAAGGCAACTAATGTGAGATTTGTTCAGTGCTATGTGTTCAGGAACATGGTGAGACAATTAAGAGGCTGGGCAGGTTTTTCATCCCTGCAGACATACACAAATCCCAGGAAGGTCTAATTGAATCTGAGAGCTTTGGCTTCATCCTTTGAGGATGTTGGTCCTCATCATAAAAACCAAATGGAATTTGGTTCAATTGAGTGGAAAGGCAGGAGTAACAAACATCACAAGCCTTAGCTAAAATGCATTGGCAGCAGTAACTGGGAAGCATGTAAGACATCTGCACTGTCCTTTAGCAAACCTTTATTATCAGGCATTCAGTCCACTCAAATCTAGAGCCTCATCAAATCAACAATTGAAATAAGTTTCCAAGCTAGGAAAAAGAAGAAAAAAAAATTACTGAAACACTACTTCCTAAGCAGCAAAGAACAACTGGGGAAAAAAACCCAACAAAAACCAACAAAAAAACAAGACAAAAACTATTCTTACAATTAAGTACTTATAAGACAAACAAGAGAGAGAAGGGGGAAAGAGTATTAAGTGTTGAATTCCATCTCTCAAGTTAAGTGTCCAAACCAGGCTGCTTGTGGGAATTTGTAATAGTTCTGAAATCAGAAAGAGGGCACTGGATTTGGGAAGAGGGAAGTGCCTCAAACCAGCTGCAGCTCATTTTAATTAAGGGCTAATTAGCAAGTAAAGCCTGCTGAATGTGGGAGAAATCTATGTCCCTATATAATACAGAGCAGGTCCCTAAAGCAGTTTTTGAGAGCTTAGGCATACTGGCTAGGAGAGAAGAAAAGTGAATAAATTTAGAAGTGTTTCTGTAGGTATTTTCTTTCAAAAAATCTTTTTGCTTAGAAATTCCTTGGTTATAATGCTCTTGTAGGAGAAAAATGTTAAAAATGAAAGCCTATAGATATCAGGTACAGAAATTTACATTTCTAAATCTATTATTTTGAAGCTTATGAGATTTTTTTCCCACCTGACCTTTTCTCCTTATTTTCTACAGTAGTTACTCAGGTAGCTCCAAATTACTATGGAATAGCATTCCACATCTCTTCTTGTACAATAACTAAACTTTACAATTTTCTCCTGGTACTGAGATATTTCTGAACTGCATGGATACCTATGATCTGCACCTCCTCTCAGAATACAGAGTAACTCTCTGTTTACAAGACCTGCCTTAATCTTTGTTTATCTAAATCAAATCTTGTTTACTTCTGAGGTCTTAGTAAGTGTCTGTTTCCTGTGCTCTGAATTCTATTTATTAGAGGTATGAAAAGGGATAAGAAAAAATAACTAGGAAAAAAACCACCTGCTTGTTTAGTCTTTTGATGTTCACCAGAGAATAATTAGTTGCTTCTCTGAATAATAATAGCAGAGGTATTCCCTGTCTAGGAATGACCATGTGGTACTCATATCTTGAGTTCTACACATGTGTTTAGAAAGAGTATCCTCATTTGGCTCTAGCTGTTCTGATAGTGCCTGTGGCCCTTTATTATTCCAGCTCTGTGACCCTCTTCCATGCCTGCTACAGTTTTAACTGTATGGTCTCATTTTTTAGGCACTGTTGTCTGTGCTCCTCTGCTTTTGTTGAAGTAAAAAGTGGGATTTAATTGTACTGTCCCCATCAGCATAATCTGGAAAGGATTCCCACTCCAGAAGAAAATATCTTGCTGTCATTGGTTTTCTAGCCACGTGGTGAGTGCCATGTTTGTTGTACTTTTCCTTCTTCTTTATGTCTTGAACAGGACATGGTTAAGCAAATGCCTTTGGTTTTCCCTTGATTATTTCCTCAAGTCCAACTGGAGACCCAACATTTGTTAAGATAAACACAGCTTTGCTTACTAAACAGTTCTACTAACTCCATTGTTTAATAAGAAGAATGTTGGTCATGGCAACACAACATCCAACCAATATTAAGGCTAAATGCAATTGTAAGTGCAATTTCCTTGATCTAGCCAGCCTGAGAATATATTTTCCTTGGATATAAAATGGTCAGTGTGTTTCATGCACTCCTGGAACCTAGCAATGTAGTGACTTGGTGTATACCTCATAGAGGTTTGATTTTGCATATAGGCTGGGGTTATGTTCAAACAGGTGTCCTGCCTGCTGTAACATACAATATGTCTTTTAGCTCTGAATGGGTCCAAGAGACACTGGAAGTGAACTAAGTGCTGCAGAAACTAATTAGACTGGTTTATTTCAGGATTTTTTACCTGTTTTCAGCTGTATGTTCTTGGGATAGCTGAGAGTAGGGGGAAAAGTAGTTACTGAAAAAGGGCGTGGCCTAACAATGATAAAATATCTTTATTTGAACAGTTTGTGATAGGTCTCTCCAGTATTTGGTAATGGAACTTTTTGACTTTAATGACTTTTTAAAATTTAAATAGCTTGGTCAGTGCATGAAGTGTATATCCAACTGATTTCACATTCTTCCAACTCATTGAAACTCACAGGTTTTCCTATCAGCAGTGATGTTTGGTACTGAATGGCAAAGCTGAAAATACAGTGTGACCTATACTAAAAGATCTTTTATCTAAGTCAGAAAGGTATATGAAGACTCTAGTTCTAGAATCTAAAAAAAGAATAACAAAACATTAAGAACTCTGTATGCAGTAAGGATAACAACATTTTGTAGCTGAATGTGGGAACAGTGGAAATTGTAAGAGAGCAGGAATTAATGCTAAGCACTATGCTGCTATAAGTTATACCATCAGAACCAAATGCAGGCTGAAGATAGAGGTTGATGTCTGTGGAAATGACAGATAGTATTCCTAAGTATGATACATTTACTGCTGTTATGTAAACTTCTTCAAAGTAATCATGCAATGGCTCGGGTTGGAATGGGCCTTAAATATCCCAAAAAGAAACTAAACTGCAGGGTGAAATGACAACTACTATTTTGAATAGCATGGTTCTTCATGTGAAGCAAAAGAAATCTGAAATCCTAGTCTAATGCCAGGGTCTGGTAATCTTGTTTGGAGAGCAGAGGAATCCAAATATATTACTTGCAGAACTGGGAAAACAAATTTCTGTTGTTTTCTTAGAAGGAATGTGAGTTCTTGAAGATGTGCCTTCTCATTAACATGAAATTTCTCCTGTGAGGTAATGAAGTGTTGGCTTCTGGCTATGCTAAACTTAATTGTAATTATTTTCCTCCTAACACCTTTGTTTCTGATTCTTGTCTTATCAAGTCTGATAGCAGATGCAGAATTAAAAGGAAAAGTGCAACTAATGTTTAATTCACGGTAATTTGTTCCATTTTTAATGATCTGAGTAAAACAGCTGGTATGAGATAATATATTTGATTCATCTTTTTTTTTGTCCTGGTTTAATACGTTTGTTAGAAAACATCAAATAACTACAAAAACCAATTTAGATACAGCTCATTACCACAGCCATCTTCCTCTTTGAATTATTAGTTCAGGCATCTAAAGGAAGAAACTGAGAATTGCATGTAGCATTGTTGAATATGTGAAGTCCTAATTTTCTATAAAAGGATATTTGGAGATACCTCTCCTGAAGGTAGTAGAATGAAGTAAACTTAGAATGTTACTCTCTAGAAGCGTCTTTGCAGACATTAAAGTGTTAATGTTAAGATATCTTGGATTTATTTAATTTGATCTCTTTTTTATTTTTCCTCATAGACCAACTTTAAGGACAGTGCCATTATGTTCTCTAAAATTTTGCAGAAAAGTTTACATCATTTTTTGTTAGCATTTGACAACTGCTAGTCACCAGCTGTTGGGTTGTATGGTTGGGATATAAAGAAGCCTAGACTTCTTCTATAACCTGGTCCAGGGTCCTAATGTGGAGTTCAAACACATAGATAAGTGATACTAGTATTTCCAGAAACCCACAATTTTTAATTTTTCAGTTCATATCTATTATTTTCTTTAACCTGGTTTAGAAATAATTAGGACTACAGAAATGAGAAAACACAGCTTTCCTGCCAGGTTGACTGACAGTGCATTGAGTGGAAGGTGGACCCCAGGCTTTGTTACTCCTTGTTCTAGCAAATGGTTGCAACAGGGGTAGGTGAAATGCACCTGCTTGTACCTGCACTGCTGTTGCATTAAGTAGTAAATTTTAGATATTTCAGTATTATTATGGCCTTTGGTAACTGGTAGCAGCTCTTGGAAACAGGTTTCCTTGTGAAGATGCTAATCGATGAAGTTCTATGAGGAGCTCACATTGACATGCTTCTCCTGAGGCAGGTAATTTTGATAAGCTGGATGCAAATTATCAGTAGTTATCTTGAGGTCTGTGACTAACCAAGTTCACAATGCCAAAAAACTGGAAATATAAGGCATGTAAAGCTCAGCCCTAATGGTTGACCATGGGTGGGACTTAGCTCAGACCACCATCAGTGGTGTTTTTTTGCTCATTGTATCTACAAAGACTCCAGTAAGTGTTGTTATTGCAGAGGTACTAAAAGAAAAACTAGTTCTTTAGCTCAGAAAAGTTTTCCTAGAGAGACTTACTATGAAGTGCAGAACGGCAGCTAAGAGTTACTTCCAAGTACCATTGTGGATTTGAAGAAGGAAATTCCTTAACCCAACAGGTATAATAGAGATCACATCTGAAAATAAATAAATCATAAATTAGGAATAAGTTTGCCTTGCAGCCATCAGGTAGAGAGACACCTGAGTTTTGGCTCTTGTTTTGCTTCACATACATGAAAGTTGCTTCTATGTCTTTGTGACCTGTGCACTGCTTAGGCATCCAGACGAAAATGTCTCATAATGAAGTTTCTTGGGTTTCAAGCTATGTCTGCATTAGCAAATAAAGTGGGCCCTTGGTTCCTGCATTGGCCTGTGGTGATTTAAGCACCACTCTGGTGCAGTTCTGGCCTGTGCTGGTGTCCTGGTCTCACTGGGACACAATCATAGGCCAGCTGTGGAGGACAGGCCCTCAGTAGCCCAAGTCAGCTGGGAGCTCCAGTCACGGCAGCAGGCACAGGCTGACCAGCAGGTGTATCCCACAGCACCCACCTCATGCTCAGGATAAAAGGAGGTCGTCTGCTGAGGGCAGAGAGTTCCTCTTCCTGATGCTCCTCCCTCTTAGCCTCCTGTTCCTTCTGTTGCTTCTGAGGACTAGGCTGAGCATAAGCTTGTGCACTTTATGTTGGCATTTGTATTAGTTTTATTTCAGCAAATCTGTTTTCATTTCAACATCAATTCTCTTTTGCCTGATTCCCCTGCTTGGCTGGGGAGGGGACAATGGGTTAGCACACAACTCTCTCACATGAAGTTTGTGCTCAGTGCAAGGAATAGCATGTGGCACATGCTGTATCCATAGGCAAGTGGGATGTAGCCAACAGTTCTGGGGAAAGAAGAAGGGCTGGGCATATGAATATAAGCTCTACTAAAGCACTTTGACCCAATGTCAAGATGAGCCACTCAGCAATATTAGTAATATATTTAGGAAAGTCTTAGAAACATGTTATGAAGAGATGCCCAGGTCCTTGCAGCTGGGTTGATCAGGAGAGCGTAAACAGGAAACAACCTTATCCTTTCTAAGTTGTCTGGCTATGGGCAGGAGATATTTTTTACATGTTTCAGAGGACTCTGTGTATTCTGACTCTCTTGCAATAGTAAGCTGGCATTTGGCAAAAAGGGTTGGCAAGAGCACTTTGACTTCAGGCAGATGTTGTGGTGTTCATTGTCTTGCCTTAGTCTTATCCAGTTCTAGCTATAAAGTTGTGGGTTTTTTTTTTGTGTCACCAATATGATTCAGTGTTTTATTTATTACACTAGGTGAGATTTCTAGAGATAAAGTACAAAAAGTCAACTCCAGGCCACTGGATTGCATCTTAGGTTAGCAGAAGATAACACTGTCTTCTCTAGGAGTCAACCCAGGAAAGCAAGAGAAGTAGTGCATTTCTTCAGATACATGTAATACCTGGGGCATTAAAATGCTCTACAAAATATATTGCAGTATTTATTTACTCCTTTATAAGGCATGGGATTTCAGTTCTTTGCAGTTTAGGAAATATTTTCTTACTTTTTATCTGCAGCAATTATGCCAACAGACCACATAAAAATTTTATTACAGAGTATTAAGTTTAATATTTGGAAAACACTGCAGAAGTCCCAGGTGCTTGTCAACTTATACTAGTTGGAAGTTATAATGTGTTAAACTGTTGCAATGTTAATCCCATATTTAATAGACTTTTGTAGTATTCTTTGATATTAGGAGTGGATATCATCTTTCTCCAGCTTGACAGAGAAGTTGGATTTCATCCTCAAAAGTAATTATTTAAATAATTTTAAATTAAACTAATTTTAAATCATTGTTGTGCTAATCGGTCACAGAATCACAGCATATTAGGGGTTGGAAGGGACCTCTGAAGATCATCAAGTCCAACCCCTCTGCCAGAGCAGGAAAAATAAAACAAACCCACACCAAAAAAACAGCTAGGGCAGATCACTCAGAAAAGCATCCAGACAGGTGTTGAAAGTCTCCAAGGAAGGACACTCCACGCCCTCTCTCGGCAGCCTGTTCCAGTGCTCTGTAACCCTCAGTAAAGAAGTTCTTCCTCATGTTGAGGTGGAACTTCCTGTGCTCGAGTTGGAATCCATTGCTCCTTGTCCTGTCACAGGGCAGAACTGAAAAGAGCTTGTCCCTGCCTTCTTGATGCCTAGCCCTCAACTGTCACTTCAGAAAGTGACTTCAGTCACTTCATAGTAAGACTTTGGTGCTCAGTAAGCCATACTGCCTGGATAGAGCTCTGTCCTGCTATTGAGACGTGTTTTCATCCCTTCCTCTTAAGGAATGCTCAGAGCTCCTCAGGTCAACATTGCTGAAGGTGACTGCAGCTGGATGTGTTTTGTCTACAGGGATAATTATGAGAAATTATTCCTTCCCCTAGGAATTATGGTTTGCCTTACTGAAACTGCAAGAAAAGTCTACTACAATGCATTCTAACTACAATCCTATTGTTCAGTCTATGAAAAATTAAGATCCTAAACTTTGGCTTTATACTGCCAAAGCTCTCAAAGCTAAGAGATTTTGAATATGGAGCTAGGAAAGATAGCAAGGCAACCAAATTGAGTGGCAGTTCCAAAGTCAGCGAACATTTCTCATTTACTAAGTTTTTTCCTTAAATAAAATCAGTTCCTTCTTTATGGAGTAACTAAAGTGTAGCAGCTGGTCTCGTTCTCAGAAATGAGACTCTCTAACTGAACTCCAAAATCTAGTTAGTTCTGAAGGCAAATTTCTGGTGGGAATTACATTGACCATCAAAACCCTTTAAGCAGCTGCTGAGTACAGTTGTAGTCTTTTATTTGTTCACTAAATGAACTGTGCAAGGCAGGAGTGGAGCTTGCAGTGACTTCAGACAATTCAGATTGCTGTTCACTTCTCTAGTTCTTACCCTCTCTCTCCAGGTCTTAACAGCTGTTTTTAACCTCAACACTGATTTTGAGTTTCTCGGGCATCAAGGTTATATTTGTTTCTGCTTTATCTTAGCTACCATATCTTGTTGTGATTTATTTTCTTTGCTTTTAGTAATTGCATTATTTTTTATGTGAGCTCTTCTGTACTTCAGAAGTCCAGGAAAATAAAGGAAAAATAAAGAAGCACACAGCTGCAGTGATCAGAAAAAAGAATAAGGTGAGTATAGGTTTTCAAGGCACTGTAGGAATTCTCACCATATAACATGTGTATATTGTCTACCCAGAGTAGACTCATACCATACATTATTTCTAACAGCAAAACTCCATCCAACTTAGTATTATAACCAGAATCATACTTTTCAGGAACAATTTTAGAACATCCAATTAAATCAAGTAAATGCAAGAATCCTTTTTGATTTATAAAAAACTGGACTCAAAGATGACCAGATCTTGGGTAATATAGAATAAAATGGGAAGAAATCTGTATTGGTACATGACTATATATAAGAACAATTTTGTCACAGCTACATTTAAGACTGAAGTGTAGGGTACTTTGGGGTTTTGTTCAAAATATATGCAAAACAGTCTTGCCTCTAGGTTTAATCAGTTTGAAAATCTTTGCGTTTTCAAAGGCAGAGGGTTTTAGTCAGGGAAGAGTAACACATGCTACAGGGGATTTTTATATTAGTCCATTCTTCTTTCCTGTTGTCTGCACTGATTTCAGCCACTCATGTTTTCAAACAGTAAAACACAAGCTAAAATTGGAGGTTGCTGTATATAGATAACTTGCCACAACACTTAGTTTGACATATTATTTGTAATGAAGACCTCAAAGCAAAATCAAAATGTTAATTGGGGCAGAAATGAAACCTTGTGATAATTTTTACTCATTGCTTCTTAATTACAAATTAACAATGGCTAGAAAATATTATTATAAAGACCAACAATAAATGAAATACAACTGTGGTTAACTCAGGTGAGTTTATCTCTCTGGATTCCATTTAAGAGGCAAGGGTCACAATTTCTGGTTAAAACATTCTGCAACACAAGGGCCCTTTTTTAACAAAAGGTAAATAAACCTGAATTCCCTCTCTAAAACAGATTAAATAAGGCTTAGCAGTCACAAGGAAAATAAATAATGCATGTCTGATAACACTAGATTAACTTCAACTGCTTTGGAATTGAGGTTATTTGTGAAGGGAATTCTTAATTCTGTAGGAATTAGAATTCTACATAGCATCCTGGTTTATGTTTGGGTATTCTCATCCTCTGACATGAGTACAGAAAAATGGAGATTTTTTTATGTATCAAATGAAAAGAAAAATTGTGGGATTATATTACATTCATTAAATACATTAAAATGTATTGAAGTTTTGCATTGATCTTGAGGATGTGCATGCATGTGTGCCTGAAAAAGGGGAATTGCAGAGTTTTTGAAAGAAATATTGCAGAAAAAATCATTTGATACCTTGAGTCATGTTCCTATGACTTTGCATCAAGTACATTAGCTCAGACTGTTTTCAGCATCTGTTATAAAAAAAAAATTTAAAGACCCATGTTATGTGAATTAAACATCAGTTAAATCCCACTGGTAAAGGATTGGGTTCTCAGGACTTTCCCCTTCAGCTGAACTGTCTAACCCTGAGAGCAGACAATCATATGTTTCTTTCTAAATAACCCAAATCCACCTTTACTCCTCTTTGAGAGAAACAGAGAAGAATAAAATGGGAGGGGAGAGTGAATTAGTGATCAGTAGTAGTAGATAATCATCAGGTCTCTAAAGGGATTTGTACATCTGAGAGAATAATGGTAAAAGTCTTCTGTATGATTTTCTATATTTCTGTATTCTGTATGCAATGATTCTGATATGCTCTTCTCGCCCTACAGCTATGAACTAAAAATTCTTTAACTTAGCAAGAGGAGAAATTGCAGGAAAAGTGAAAGAGAAGAGGCAGAAAAGATATGAGTGGTTACTCCAAGGCTTCAGAGGTCTGTCTAGTAGTGACACAGATGCGTGAGTTTCTGGTACTTCATTTCTGTCATGCTAAAAAATGTTTTAGGCAGCCATTGGGGCCTAAGCTCTATTTTTACAATGCAAGGTATTTAGAAGAATAAACTCACTCAGTCTCATTAGAATTCCTTGGCATGCTTTCAGTGAGACACATGCAAACAGAGTAATTTTCAAAGAGCAGGTCCATCATGTCCAACATCTCCAATTTATGTGAGCCTGAAGAGCAAGCTCTGAGTTGATACCTTGGACAGTTCATAAATTCAAAGATATTCTTTAAGACAAAGTTCATCATGATTTATCTTGTGCAGTTTGGCTCTTGGAACTTCAAAGAATGCTTCTTTATTACGTCCAATAATTTTATGACTTGCTGGTGCACGTTCTGAACATTGTGAACACCTCAGATGGAAGTTCACAGCTATTTACTCCAAAATGTATCATTTTCTATAGCAGGATACATGTAGGAACAACTTACTCCACAGAACAATGGAAATACATAAATTTCTTTTTTGTCCCACCTGGAGATGTTTTCCTCTCATACTGTCATATGACTATCACATTTGTTAAGGATGATATCAGCACTGCTGAATTCCCTGGGCAATAATAGGATATGCCAGCCAAAATCTCCAGGTTTTCCTGGTAGCCTCCTGGTAGCCTTCTGGTAGCAAGAGAAATCTAGTCTGTGTACAGTTACATTACAAATAGAGGATTTTTTGTGACATAAGGGGTACTATGACTTGTGACCCAACATTCTTTACATCCAAGTGACCACAATTCTACTAGTTATTTATTTAGAATCCTGAAGAAAATATTTTGTCTAAAGATTACTAACCTGAAAGGCATCTTTGTAATGGATCTTTGAACAGAGCAGTGTAGGAGATTAAAAGAACAGATTAAAATGCATAGCTGTTTGTGAGAGCATGTCTTAAAATGACAAGTAAAAACAGTGCAGGGATTGCATGGTGACTAAATGTACTACACTGATGGCATGTGTGTCTGTAAAATGATTCATTGTCCAGGAGAGGGTAATGCACAGAACCTGTATTGTAGTTGACTGTGTACTTCTTGCTCAATGCTTTTCTAAACATGACCAAAAGCCTAGGCTTGAGAGACTCATGTGTGATATCAAAGCATACTTCATCAGCTAGGCCATGGGTGTTTGTCCATGGTTATTCCACCAGTGTTCTCACTACCTGTATCTCCCACCATGAAAGAATGGAGAAGTTACTAATTTTTGTTGCTATTTGTCCAAGTCAGCGTTACCATAGAAACTCTAACTTTCAGAATTCTTTATCTTCTCAGTCGCAGATTGTTCACTTGCACTTTTGGCATTGCTACTAGCTTTGCATGTAATAATAGGCTTTTATTTGTAAGCCAATAAACAAGGGTGCACAGGTTCAACACGTAGCCTAATTACCTGCTTCTGGAGCCCTGAACTTGTAAAACTACTGTCTTGAACATGACAGGGTGTGAACGAGGCAGAAGCATATCCTGTAACACTGGAAAGCTCATATTTTTCAGATATTCTCTTTAGCATGTCAATGAAAGTGGCAAATGGCAGTCATTTTCCCAAGCATTACTTCTCATGAGATTTATAACCAAAATGCTGCCTCCTCCTAGAATTAGCTGCCTACACACAGCCTTTTTCACCATGGATCTGCTAGCAGACAGAACCACAATGATGCATCAAAGGCTCCATTCATCTCAGACTCCAACTGAAATTTTATAATAAAATTGAATTGTTTCTTTGGGGATGGAGTGAATATATCTTACCAAAAAAACTGGCATACTCCCACACAGAAATTTCATGGTTTATTTGTACAAGACAAGATCTGGTACCAACAATCACAGTTCTAACAGTCACTGCTGCAATTGCTTAAAAATGATCTCAGAAAGGAAAAGAAAAAAAAAAGACAACAACTGTGAATTATAAATATTTTAAAAATAATTCCGATTTTCTCCCAAACCAGATTTCAGTTTAGTTGCAATAGATAGATATAAAACTTTGCAGATGCTGCTGTTCTGCAACCTAAATGGGCTAGTGAAAAATCACCTGGATCTTGTAGCATTTTGAAATCTTGGTTAGTTATCCTAAAATAAATAAATCCATTAAAATTTAGTTCACTTATTTCTAACAACTTTGTCTTCAAAATTGGTGTCATAGCTATTTTTCTTGCTGCTGTGATGAGCAGAGATACTGACATGAACAAGATTTTTTCCTTCTCCTTATAAAGGCCATTTCCTGTAGTAAATTTGAATGTACTGATAAGCCGTACCAGAAAATTTGGATTAGTTTTGTTCTGAGTCGGTGTCCATTAAAGGAAATATTCCTGCCTATGTGATTTTGTGACCTCTGAGAAAACTTTCAGGGGAAGAGTAAGGTGAGAGAAAGCTGAGGGATATATTAACAAATTTCTACGAGCACAATATTTGCAGGAAATGGAGTGTAATGCCCTAAGTTCTCTCACTGGAGTATCTGACTGGATCAAGGATATTTGCATCATTAAGATGGAAAATTCTTATTTGCTTTTCTTTAGGTGCATAGGGTGGTTGTTTGTTTTTTTTTTTTTTCAAAAAAGCTATTTGATTGGCATATTTTATGGTAATATACTTTTTAAAGAAATACAGCACTATTGCAAATTCTTTCAAAATCATGTTAGCTTTATTAAAAAATCCTACTATTTAAAGTCACATCTTTTGTTTTAACTTCTTTATATGATCAATAACTGCTTAACTGGTATTTTAAAGTTCCAGAAAAATGTTGGTAACATTTTTATGTGGTGATAAAAATAGGTGGGTGGGTCACAAGTAGGTGTTGATTGGAGTACTCCATGGGACACTACAAAGTGACTCTAGTGCCTTCCCCCTTCCCCATTTCTGTGTTGTGTGTCTCTCTTGTCCTGAGTGTATTTGGGTAGGGGAAATAACTGACTCCCTCATTATAGCTTGAGTTGGTCGTTCTGAGCCTAGAAAAGCTCTTGCCATAATATTCTACTTGTTCAAAGTATTTTTAAACACCACAACTGTGTGCTTTTGGGCCCATGCCAACAACTGTCTGGCAGTGGCTGAAAAGCTCCTACCAACTTCGAGTGAATTTGATTCGTGACTTGTAGCTCAGAGTGCAAGTAGCTGCTTCTTGTGGTGATTATGCAGCTATGAAAGGGTTTCTTCCTGTATTATTTTTCCATAAAGCTTATATCCACTTATCACTAGCACTATGGAAAAGGACAGACAAAAGCCTGAAACAGCCAAACATGTTCAGGTACCTGGCAATACAACCGAATCCTTATGCCTGAAATTAGTTATGGTTTGTTTCTCTGAATACCAATATAAACAGATTCCCACAATCAGAGTGAAACGACAAATCTGAAAAGCATGAAGCAACATTTTTAGGATAATCACCTTTTAATTGTCTGAGTAAGGTGTTCCAGTCTCAGCACAAAGTAAAAGCTGGGTAGGGGAGTAATGAAATCACCTTTTATCTTCTGGAAGGAATCTACGTTATCTTTTTGTTGGGTTTCTGTGTGAGTGTTCAAGGCTGGCTTAGTGTGAGAAAAATTTTCCTTATGTAGTGTATTTTATAGCTAATTACTGCCTGGCATAGATACAGATTGATGGGTGTTCTTCAGGGCTTTCCTGAGAGCATAACCTGATACAGTTCCTTTGGATTATTCCTGGAGGTATGTATATAGTTTTGGTCCTTTGGAAAAAAAAACAACAACACAAAAACCAACCAAACAAACCCACAACAAAACAAACCAACAAAAACAGAATAAAAGAAGACCCAAAACAACCAAGAAATCATCCACTGACTATCTCAGGCACTTCTTTGCTAGTGTGTTGGTCAGAATAGTTAATGAAACACGCACTGAAAGTAAAGAGGAGGATAACAGCAAATTTAATATCTGATATTTTCTAAGTCTCTTTTAAAAAAATGTATTAGGTATTCCCATCACACTTTGAAGACCTGATGTAAAAGGGACATAAATACCATTTGCTTTTAGGTCTGTTTCAAGTTCTAGCCAAATACCAAGCCTTATTTCATGTTTTAATCACTAGAAACTATTACAGGATTCCTATCTGCAAACATTTATTGCTCTATATTGCAAGGGTATTTTTAACAATGTTGAAGGCAGTTACTATGAAAAATAATTTCTACAAGGGGAAAATGATATCTGCTTTGAAATTAGATGTTAATCTAGGAGTAACACTTAAACTAAATAATATAATAAAGATAACTTTTCTGGACATTTAAAATATGAGCCTATGACATGCAGTTAAAGCAAGGGGTCAAGTACTCAGGGTTTTCTTTCTGGTTCTGTCCTTTGCTTGCTGAGTTGTGCATTTTGAAAGTTATGCAGTGTGAGAACTGGGTGCCTATGAAGTCCAGCTGGATAACTCAGCATGAAGATAATATCCTCTTAGGTAAAAAAGTACATAACATGGAGTAGAAGTAATGAACCCAGCTATGCTGAGCACAGCATTCACCCATAAAAGGATAAGTAGGATGAATATTTAAACAATAAATGTATGGCCTTCTTTGGCTCAGAACCCAGCCTTTATGGTACATCTGATGACTGCTTTTTCCTTGACAAACTGAACAGGTTCACATAAGGGATTTGTGTAATTGTGCATCATCTCACCTACAGTATTAAATTAGCCAGAGAAGTCCCTGCAAAGAAAAAAAAAATTCTTTGAAGATCAGTATTTAGAATTTAATTTAGAAAATCATTTGTGTGGCAATGATGGGCAACAGAGAAGCTATCCTGATGCTGAGTTAGGTTGTACTGATACATGGCTATTTATCTACTCTGATCAAGAGTACAACTAACTGCTGGATTGACTGCATTTGGGAACACTTCTGATCTCTCCCTGATAATAGAATATAATCCCAGCCTACAAGGAATGCAGATGTATGAAGAACTGCCTTGGCTTCCCCCATGATCCAATCATGCCATAAGAATGCAATGAGACATGGATGGACGGATGAGTCTTACACCTACCTACAATCCAGTGCCCTAATTCCTGCCATGTGGATATAGCTGGGGTTAGCCTGGCATGCTGGAGAGTTTGTGAAGCTGTCAAGCCGGGTTGTGTGCAGGGACTTGTTTCTTATTCCCTGTGTTGGACTGAAAACTGGTATAAGAAGAATGTCTCCTGTGCTTTTAGTTCTTTGCCAGTTTATTGCTGGTAGACAGAGTTCCTTAGGAACTTTCATGCAAGGATATTTCTGCATAAAATGGACAAAAGAAAAGGCTAACACCCAGAGCTAAGCAAACAAATCGTTCAGATGGCAGAAAGACAGTGAGGTCACTCTTTGCTGTGTTTAACAGCTGATGTAGGCAAAGAATTGCTTCCAGTTCTGCATTGTAGATCTGATTAGCAGAGTGTTACTGTTTTGGTGACAGCAGACATTTCCTGAGACACCTCCATAATTAAATCTTCTTGCACCAACGTCGTATCACTGAATAGCTTCTAACAAGAACATAAAAGGACCTATCTTGACAAATCATTTCCACATAACTTAAAGGACTGACTTTATCTGATGGAAGATAATTTTTCCTTGTCTTGCCTGCAAAATTGTTCAAATCATGCAGCTAGAAGATGGGACAGATTGAAGGCAGCTGTTTTCCCAGGCAGTTCCCATAGACATTGAACAGGAGGCCATGCCAAGACATTGCATAGTGGGATTCAAGCCCCATTTTCCCTTTGCCAGAGAAATGGAGAGGTATAGTTGTGCTGACTTTTCCTTGCTTAAAGTAGGGCATTAGGTTGTGGAGCTGCTGCTCAAACCAGAATATTTTAAGTCAACAGTGAGTTGCAAAGATCTTCACTGTGGGTTGCATGGCTAAGAGCTGCACTAAGCTTTTCACAAAGGGAAGTGGAGCTGCTCAAAAGTCCTCTGGGAGGGATTTCATTCCTTAGTAAGAAGGAAAGATAATATTTATCACAGATGAACAGACATGTTCTTTTGCAGCTTTTCGATGTAACCACAATAGAGTCATGTACAAGTTTCAAAATTTTTATCTATTTTTCCCCTATCTGCTTTTATTTCTTAGCTATTTAAAAAAAAAATCAATTCAACCCAATAACATTAGATAATAGAAGGCAAAGGATAGAATGAAAAAAGAAGCAACTCCTGTGATCTTGTGAAGTGAGTTCAAATATTTCAATTAGGAATTCTCAGAAGTTTTGCATCTTAGAAGAATGAGGAAAGGAAATATTAAGAAGGAAACATGGAAAAAGGGAAGAGAGAAAACAGATATTCTCTATAGTGCATACTTCCCTCAGAAAATTGTACAAGTAGAGGTTATGAAAATATTTGAATTTGAAAGATGAAAAATTTCCCAAAATATATCTAGAATTTAATTGTCCTTTTCAGCAGTGTGCCTTGAAAGATGTCAAATTTCCTTTAAAAACTTGGTTTCAGATTTCTTAGGCTGATGACTCTGACCTTACATGACATTTTCTTTGCTTTTAGTTTCCATTTATTTGTAGCTGGGTCCCCAAAAAATGCAATTTCATAGTAACCTGAAGTATTCGAGAACCATTCATGAATATTTGCTGAATGGCCAGTGTCTCCTCTTTCATTTCCTCCATTTGCTTTCCAATATGAAAATAATTAATTCTTCTGTGTCCTCTTGCAACATTTTGCTACAATAGATCAGAAAGGAACCTTTTGATCCTTACTTCTATTTGACATCTTTGTACCAAACTTAACTAGATGTAAATTTTAAAACATGGGATTTGTAAAAAATAGGAATTTGTCAGGTTTTCTTTTCTGACAGGAAGAAGAAAAGGAAAGTTTTGTCTTTAGAGCATTATAGAACAACTTTTCTTCCTCCTTATGATATTTTGATTCTGATCAACATTTTGAAGAGCTTTACCAACAACTTTTTGTATGCATAGAATATGTTGAACTACACATTAGGTTGATCTAAATTAATATATACTTAGAGTATTCACAGAGACAAATTTTACGCTTTTTTACATTCCCATAATTTTGAAGTGAACTGAGGCTCCTAAAGACTCTATGCATGTATATATATATATTAATATATATATATGGTCTGGCTCGACATTGTTTCATCAGTGCTTCTGCAGAAATGTTAATCATCAGCTGAACTTTCTCACAGAGACTCAGTATCCTCCTGGGTAGTCAGAGTGTATTACTGAAATTAAATAGCTGAATTAAAAAGAGTTATATTTCACATCTTTTTTTGGCTATCAAAATACAGTGACACTACTTCTCTACTTAATATTACAACTCCATGGGGTGACATTCTAGACACCCAGCAGTCTAAAGAAGAAGCTGAGCCACCAAAATATTGTGTCATGAGACTTTTCCAGGACCATAGGCAGTCAGAGTGTGTCATTATGATGTCAATTCAGGCCCACATACGTAACCCTAAGCCAGCAAACTTGTATATTAAAATGTCTGGTCTGCCATGACCAGCCTAGCTCACATCTGCTGAAAAGTTTTCACATCTGGGAAGTGAACTCCCCTGATACTGCTGCCTGTGCAATCTATCTATCCCCTGTCCTAACACTACTCAGTTATCTCAGGGAAAGGGTTATCCAGTGAGAGAAGCATAAAGGAGAAAAATATGTACCTTTTTTGTAAGTGGCACTGCTTTTGTTCAGTTTCATCAACCTCCATCCTCAATATTTCATAAAGATTGCCTATTTTGAATGCTGACTGTTGCTGTCAGTCAGGTACACATTGTATCTTTCCAGCTGTATGGATCTATCTGCAGGATGAGGGCCTTGGTTTACATATCTGAGCAACATAATTATGAAGGATGTTAGCTGGGTGAAAATGTGATGCTGCCAATGTTGGGTAATTTGCAAACTACACAAATTCACAGTGTCTGCCTCCTGAGCATTTTTTGAAAGGTATGGGGAAACATCCAATTGATGATTAAGAGACCTCCCCATAGACAAACTAAACAAAAGGTAACAATTTATCCCAATGTTTTGGTTCACTGCTAATGAATTTTCTTAGCATCTGCTTAAGTGTTTGATTAAAGTATTCTACAAGCCCATCTGTTTCTGGCTGATACAGAACTCTGTGTGAAGGGGGAATTTTTAAAAGCTTGCACACCTCATTTAGCAGGGAAGACATAAAATTAGTGCCCTGATCTGTTGAATTTTCTAAGGGTAAGCCCACTCTGCTAACAGCATTAATCAATTCATTAGCTTCATGTTTTGTCAGCTAAGACTTTATGGCACTCCTGTGGGGTCTATAATGTGCCAGCACCCCTTCCACGTTTTGTTACTTTCCTCAGACAAGAAATTTGACTAAACGAGAGTTAAGATTCAAATTAAATTTTCCTAGTCAAGCAGTATTACAGGGTAGTGGATAAAAAATGGAAAAGGACAGGTTTAGGATTTGAAGGGTCTTATTTTTTACTTATTACATGTTTGAAGGGCAGGACAACACAGATGTATTATGGGATGCATAGCTCACCTGGCTTCTGTACCTGATCTATCTCATCCTCAACTTTATGACACACATAAACCATACCATGTGTTGGGTTCGTCTTCTGATTGTCTTGCATTTCAAGGGACAAGTCAAGATTGTCTTGGGGGATGGACACTCCCCTGAGTTGTCAGTTGGCCATCTCTGCTCTAATCAAGGAATGACAGTAATGAAGCTCCCTGTGTTGCTGCTTCCACTTCACATAGCGGAATTAAAAGGGTAATTTCATATAAATTCAAGCAGCCTTTCGAGCAGCAAGACACTGGAGAACTAGAGCCAAGCATTAGTTTAAAACATCAAATACATACAAAGATTGAGATACACATGAGTCCCAAAGAAAAGACAGACATGTCTAGTCTGGTTTAGAAAATCTCCATGGATGGGAATTCTGCCACATCTCTATTTCTTTGCTCCTTATGGGAATATTTTTAGTTATGATATCTAATAAGAATTCACTTCATTGCAGCTTGCCTGTTGAGTCTTGTCCTTTGAATGTGCACGTCCAGCTCCAGCTGAAGCTGCCCTGTTGTCTTCCAGAAAGAGTTCTGCCACCATTAACCTTTGCTGTGCTTCTTACCGCAGGGCCAGATAATGGGCTTAGTCCTATTTTATTTACTGCTTTAAATTCCACCCAAGGTTTCTGTTCCTTTACCATGCACTTATTCTCCAGCCTTAGGCAAACTAATAAATCTTTCTCTGTTCCAGTTTCCTATCTGTAAAGTCAATGTCCTGGTACTTCTACTTTTGTAAAATCTCAGTTATAAAATGCTTGGGGAACTGATTTTTTTTTCACTTTTTGCAAGAGTGGATTTTCAAGGGGTATAAAGGTGACAGCTAACCATGACATTATCATGACCCCAGGCCAATGTGTCTTTCATGCCATGCAGGACTTGAGACCTGTGCTCCTGTCTCTATCAGCAGGAGACCTTTTTTCATCTCTTCTATTTGTACAGTTTCTTCACAGGGGTCCCCGTCTCGGGTGGAGCCCTTAGATAAGGTTGTAATGTGAAGAAGAATCAGTATAAACATTATTGACAAGAAGTTCCTGTTGAGGGAAATCCTCCTCCCAGTGTATGCCAGCAGAAGGAAACTGGACAAGATTTGCTCTTTCTTCTCTTCAAAACTATATTAACATGGATCCCATGCTACAAAACCTCCTTCTCTCTTGAAGCAGGGGTGTGGCAAGAGTTACACATCATTAGGATAAACTTTTCTGCCTGCGCAGACAGTTTATAAATAGTATAGAAATCAAGGGCTTGTTCTTTATCTGAGGAAACTGAATTCAGGCTGAACCCACAGACTCTCGTTCTTTGAGTACAAATGAAGACAACAGCCCCATTTATTGTGACCTCTGTTTATCTACACAATCTTTACTGTAAACTTTCTTTACAGTATCTTCTTGCAATGAGTGGAAAGGATAACAATGAATGAGAATAAAAATGAATGAGAAGCTGACAATTTTCTTGTCTATGTACTGCTTCCCATTATAGAGCCCATACAATTTAAAGTCTCTCTTTCACTCTTTCTGTTCAGTACACATGCTGGTATTCCTGCTGCAATGCATCATTTTTTAACATCATTTCATGATGTGGCTTGCATGGTTTCTTTTGTGCAGTCATCTGAAAGCAGCCTTAATTTCCCTTCATTCACAGGTGTTAGTTAAAGCTCCTTTCTCTGCCAAAGAATAGCCTAAGATTAAGTAGAATTACAGTGGGTTTTATTCCAGCCTACCAAATATTAAATTTATATTAATGAAAATAGGGATCTTTTTTGCCTTTTTTTGACCTTTAAAGGAATACAAACAGACAAAGCAAGACAGTCCTTGCACTGAGGTGATGTACCCACTGAAAACATGAAAACAAATGTAGAATCTGTCTTTTCTGAAACTCAAAGTTTTTTCCTTATGTTCAAGAAAATATATTAGCTAAAATCATCAGTCTAGGTTCCTAGATTTTAAGGCCATGTAATTTTTCCCTCAAAATCTGACATTTTATTTTAAGGAGGGAGAACACAGGATCAAGAAACTTAAGTCTGGGAATCCTACATAGGAACATATCCCAAGTATGATATGCATTTCCAAACCTCAGCCCTTACTTCCTTATGGCATAGACATTTGTTTAGTATATTTGTTTTAAAGTGGTGTGGTTATAGGTTGTCAGTGTTATTTTGTCAACATCTGCACTGGCATGAAGTGTTGCCAGTTCTCCACCAAGAAAAAAAGGACTTAAGAGTTAGGTGTCACATTGGTCAGAACAATATACTTTTGAATCCAAAGTGGTTATGTCTTTCAAGATTTCTGTACTAAGGATGGGATTAATCTCAAGTAGTTTCATTTTTATGGAAGTTTGCAGAACTTTTTATTCAAAGTCAAGCACCTAGATTTCCCTGTGTGCCCAGTGGCAAGAGGTATCTCTAGAGAAAGGCTGTTAAGTCCTCATCCCTTAGCAGTGGCTTTAAACTTGGATAAATGAAAGTGTATTTGGGTTGTAGCCAGGCCTGAGTGCCATGATAACAGCCCTTCCCAGATATGACAACTAGCCACCTTTGTTTGGTCCTAGACATCTTTGAAGTTAGCTAATTTCATTCCTGAGCTTCTACAGTTGCTTTCAAAGAAAGAGTGAAGGTGTCTGCAGCCAGCACTTTTTAAAAGAAAACTTATTCTGCCACTCAGTGATAAAATATATGCTCTTCTGATTATGTGACCTGTAACTGGCAGCATTGTTCAGCAAGCAGAGTCTTATAGAACACTAAAAAATAAAAACTGCAAAGCCAGCTGCTAAAAATGTCCTCTTGGAAACACAAAATGGAAGAATAGCATTGGTCATTCCCCAAAATGGGGTGTTCTGCTTGTAAAACTACATTTTTCAGCCTGAAGGCATTCTTTTGTAGCTTTACTAGTTCAGATGATTGGAAATGAAATATTCAGCAGACTTCCACTAAAATCTTATAATGCATATTTCAGAAACATTACAACTCCACTCTTTGATGGATGAAAAAAAGCAGCACCTGAACGTGTACTGAAGTCTGCAGTTTGTAAATTAATAGTTGGTGAAGTTTTGGTCTCTTTTCTATGTTGTTGACAATTAGATCACCACCATCTGCTGATCAAACTGCAAGCACAGAATTCCAGGATGATGCCACTGCCTATTACTTAGTTTCTCTGGCATCTCGCATTACAAGCTTGTCTTTTTATTATTTCTGACACCAATCAATAATCAACAGGATTGGAGAAGCTTTTGTTCTCATTTTTCCCATGCCATGTGTCTGCCTCTTGGTTTGGTGCATGGGTTTTCTTTACTGAAACAGTTTTAAATGTAGAATCATGGAATCATAGAAAGGTTAGGGTTGAAAGGGACCTTAAAGATCATCTAGATCCAACCTCCCTGTGTGGGTAGGGACACCTCCCATTAGATCGGGTTGCTTAGAGCCCCATCCAACTTGTTTCAGTTGTTTTTAACAAAAAGGTTAAGTGGAAAAAGCTTTACTCTCTGACAGCATTAAATATAATTTCTCATCTCAATTTTGAGTACCCCTGAAAGGTAAGTCACCTAACATAAAATATTTTAGGAAAGGAGGAATAACCTTGTAGAGATGTCTGTGTGACTTTTGAACACAAAGACAACCTATTCAACCAAAGATTTGCTAGCTTTATTGCCTGTGTATCTAGTGAAAAGACTTCAGACTTGACAATAATGCATTTTGTATCATTGAGATATTTGTTGTTGCTCCTGATAACATTGGTTCCAATTGCGTAGTGAGTTTGGTCTGAAGAGAGTGACAATTTGCACACTTTCAATGAAGCTGGGCAAGCCCAAAGAGCCAGCTGTGCCCCAGAGACAACATTCTCTCTATTTGCAGAGGTGCTGGCACATCTGCTCCAGTTTTTTGTACACCAAAACAGTTTAAGTTGCGAGTTCTATCATAGAATGATTTGGGTTTGGAAGGAACCTTAAAGACCATCTACTTCTAAACCCCTTGCTATGAGCAGGGACACCTCCCACTAGACCAGGTTGCTCCAAGCCCCATCCAACCTGGCCTTGAACACTTCCAGGGATGGGGCAGCCACAACTTCCCTGAGCAACCTGTTCCAGTGTCTCACCACCCTCAAATGAAAGAATTTCTTCCTAATGTCTAACCTAAATCTATCCTCTCCCAGCTTAAAACCATTACCCCTTGTCCTATCGCTACACACCTTGTAAAAAGTCCCTCCCCAGCTTTCTTGCAGGCCTCCTTCAGGCACTGGAAGCTTCTCTAAGGTCTCCTCAGAGCCTTCCCTTCTCCAGGCTGAATAGCTCCAACTTTCTCAGACTGTCTTCATAGGAGAGGTGCTCCAGCCCTCTGGTCATCTTTGTGGCCTCCTCTGAACTCTCTCCAAGAGCTCTATGTCCTTCCAGTGGTGAGGGACTCAGAACTGGACACAGTACTCCAGGTGGGGTCTCATGACAGTGGAGTAGAAGGGCAGAATCACTTCCATTGACCATGCTGATTTGTATGTTCCTCTTTCTTCTGTAGGCCCACAGTTGCAGACTGTTATTGCTACATATGGTCAACAGCTGCAATGTGGGAGAGTTGAGGACAGTCTGATAGTAAGAAATGCTGTACTTACTTCATTCAGGCAGGAGGAGGATTTCAAATTCTTCTTAATCATTATGGTATTATAGCAAGTCTCATGGACTGTCATCTTGACTGTTGAAATGCAACTTGCTTCATGAGCCCTTGGAAAGCATTCTCTGGAAGAAATTTTGGGACCACAAAGAAGAATGGGAGTTCGGTTCCAAACTTTTTCTTCCACTCTTCCTTTTGACAGTCTTACTAAGTATGAGAGATCTCTAAACTTACAAATCGAGATAACTGATCTTGAAAACCAATAAAGCTGTCTTTTCTATGCTGTTTGTGATTTTGCCAGTGAACTGAAAAAAAAACCTGTTGAAATTGATTCAATCCCATCAACAAAAAATTCTACTAATCAAAAAGCCTCTATAGTGTATAACATTTCTCAAGGAAATAATATTGTAATGATAGTCTTTCATATAGCTCTAGAAATGAACAACACTGTTTGGAAAACAGGCTTTGAGTATCATCCAGTAAATAAAATATTTGCACATCTGTTATCTGACTATTTAAAAAAAAGAATCATTAGCTGACTATTATAAGAATGCAGCAAGTCATCTTAATTCCACAGAGTCCAAGTGGAAACCAGTAGAAGGTGGTGTCCCTCAAGGGTCTGCACTAGGGTCAGTTTTATTTAATAACTTAATCAGTGACATTGACAGTGGTATGGAGTGCACCCTCAGCTAGTTTGCAAACAACACCAAGCTGAGTGGTGCAGTTAGTATGCTTGAGGAAAGGGATGTCAGCCAGAGGGACAGGCTGGAGAAGTGAGCTCATGAAGTTCAAGAAGGCCAAGTGCAAAATTCACCGCCTGGGTTGGGGCAAACCCCAGTATCAATAGAGGCTGGGGGATGAAGGGATCAAGAGCAGCCTTTGAGAAGGACTTTGGGGTGATGGTGGATGAAAAATGTGCAATGACCACATGCAGCCCAGAAAGCCAACCGTGTCCTGGACTGCATCAAAAGAACTATGGCCAGCATGGGGAAGCAGATGTATCTCCCCACTTACTCTACCACATCCAACTTTGGGGCCCCCAGCAGAAGAAAGACATGGACCTGCTGGAGAAGGTCTGAAGGAAGGGGGCTGGAGCAACTCTCCTGTGAAATCAGCCTGAAAATGTTGGGACTGTTTAGCCTGAAGAAGAGAAGTCTGCAGAGAGACCTTGTGGCCTTTCTATACTGAAAGAAGATTTATAAGAAAACTGGAGAGAGGCTTTTTGTCAGGCCTATAGTGATAGGACAAGTGGCAATGGTTTTCAGCTAAAAGAGGTAGATTTACCTTTGACATGAGAAAGAAATTCAGCACTATGAGTGTGGGGAGACACTGGAACAAGTTGCACAGAGTTTTTGGTACCCCCTCCTTGTTAGTGTTCAAAGTTACATTGGACAAGACTTTCAGCTACCTTATCTAGTGAAAGATGTCCCTGCCCATAGCAGAGGGGTTGAACTAGATTGTCTTTAAAGGTCCCTCCTGACTCAAACCATTCTATGATCTCAATCCTAAATCAGTCATATATATGTAATAAAAAAATAACATTCAATTTTATAATTAAGGTCCACATTGTAATGCAAAAACACAAGGATGCCAACCTCTGGTGCAGGACCAAAACCACTTCCTACATTTCATAGTAACTGGGTGGAATGTTTTGCAGTCTAGACTCTTTTCAATCTACTCTTCCATGGGTATGTTAGGCATGTGTGTCAAAAATATATCTGCATTAATGGGATTTCATCAAAACAAATGTATTTTGTATTGCAGTTGAAAATATTTCACTAAGAGGGTTAACATTTCATATTCTACATCAAATATAATGGCCAAAGAATATTATGGGTGAAAAAAAAATATATATAAAAAGAGGTAATCCCAAACTTTCATGGTACAAAAGTGGTTAATAAAGAGAAAAGTTACAGACAACACACACCCCACCAAAAACCACCCACAACCCCCCCCCACATGTAGAAGTGCCACATCTACATGTTTCTTGAACACCTCCAAGGTTGGTGACCCCACCATCTTCCTGGGCAGGCTGTGCCAGTGCCCGACCACTCTGTCAGTACAGAAATTCTTCCTAATATCCAATCTGAACCTCCCCTGCTGCAACTTCAGGCCATTTCCTCTGGTCTTATTATTATTTACTAGGGAGAAAAGGCCAACACCCACCTTCTTACCACCTCCTTTCAGGTAGGTGTAGAGGGCAATGAGGTCTCCCTTCAACCTTCTCTTCTCCAAACTAAACATCCCCAGTTCCCTCAGCTGCTCCTCGTATTACTTGTTCTCTAGACCCTTCACCAGTTTGGTAGCTCTTCTCTGGACACTCTCCAGCAACTCAATGTCCTTCTTGTAGTGAGGGGTCCAGAACTGCACACAGCACTAGAGGTGTGACCTCACCAGTGCCTAGTACAGGGGCACAATCACCTCTCTATTCCTGCTGGCCACACTATTCCTGATGCAGGCCAGGATGCCACTGACCTTCTTGGCTAACTGGAGACACTGATGGCTCATGTTCATCTGGCTGTCCAGCAGCACCTCCAGGCCCCCCTCTGCTGGGCAGCTCTCCAGCCACTCCTTCCCAAGCCTGTAGCTCTACCGAGGGTTGTTGTGACTGAAGTGCAGGACCTGGCACTTGGCCTTATTGAAACTCAAGCCATTGGCCTTGGTCCATCTATCCAGCCTGTCCAGGTCCCTCAGCAGAGCCTTGCTACCCTCTAGCAGATTGACACTCCCACCCAATGTGATGTTGGCTGCAAACATACTGAGGGTGCACTCAATCCCCTCATCCAGAGCACTGATAAAGATATTGAACAAAACTGCCCCCAAAACTGAACCCTGAGGCCTTTTGTTAAGGGTTGGGGTTTTTTTAGCATAGTTATCTGGGATTTTGTCACCCATGGAAACTGCTTGTGTGTCTTTGCAGCCATACCTCCACCTCCAGTTTAGCACTTGCTGTTTATTCTGGTTTCTAATGTGGTTGATGTTGTGCCATGTTAGTCATCTTTTTTTCCCCCCTTTTTGGATTTCCCTGATCTTTGGCAATTTTATCTCATTACTTTGCCAGTTGTCTTAGAATAAGAATGTAACCATTGCCAGAGCAGTTGGGTTTGTAGTTTTTGTTTTATTTTTATGTTCTTTCTGTTCTTGTATCTCCAGTGACAAATTACCTGGCCTTTTCCTCCAGCTCTTCTCTTGGCACTGAATTTCAGCCTAGTAATGTATATTACTGAGTTATCTGTCACCTTGATGCATTATATTTGCCAGGAGGTATGTAACTCATCCTATACACAAATAGGGATATACAATTCACTGTAGCTGTTTCTTGGATCAGTTTAATGGATCCAGCAGCTTGAATCATGTGCTCAGAGTGGGTATGTCAAGATGAACAGCAAAAAATGCATAACCAATATAGACTGGCAATGTAAATCTTACACTAGTTATTTCATTCAGCACTGTGCATCATGTCAGTGCACTTGCCAGGGGTGTTGGAGATTCAGGTTCAGAAACTCACTTTGTGGAGTTCTGCATCAGAACAATTTATCATCTGCTGTTTCAGCTCAGACTGTTCTAAAACCTGAATTTCATTCATTCAGGTCTGAGACAAGTACTCTAAGTGTGTAGCTATGAAATCAGTCTCTTAGCAACCTTTGAAGAACAAATGAGTTTTCTGTGTGAGGCAGCTCCATTAGCATCTGGCTGGCTTCATGACTTGTGTATTTTCTCCATAGCACTTGTACGAAGCATAAGGAGATTCATAATCTAGAGATGACTGTGTTTAGGAAAGGGCTCAGCATTTTGCATTGGTACCCTAGTGATATGAGGGCATGGCTTAGGAGCTGGCAACATCATTGTGCAGTGTGATTTTTCTGGCTTTAGAATAATCTCATTGATTCAAGGAGATGTCTACATCAAGACAACTTTTGGTCTCACAGACACTTAATCCCTCTCTGGGAGTCTCTTTAAAGAACTACTGGAAAGAGTCCAGCACAGGGTCACAAAGATGACCGGGGGAACGGAGCATCTGCCATATGAAGAAAGGCTGAGAGAGCTGGGTCTGCTCAGTCTGGATGAGTAAGAAACTGAGGGGGGTTCTCATAAATGCTTGTACATATCCAAAGGGGGGGTCAGGAGGATGAGTCCATTCTCTTTTCCGCAGTATCCGATGACGAGACAACGAGCAATGGGCAGAAGCTGGAGCATAGGAGGTTCAAGTTAAACATAACAGAATACTTTTTTATTGTGAAAGTAACAGAGCACTGGAACAGGCTTCCCAAAGAGGCTGTGGAGCTTCCTTCTCTGGAGACATTCAAAACCCATCTGGAGGTGTTCCTGTGTGATCTACTGTAGGTGATAGTCCTCCAGCAGGAGGGTTGGACTAGATGACCTTCAGAGGTCCCTTCCAACCTCGACAACTCTGTGACTCTGTGACTCTCCCTTCACTGTGTGAAGAAACTTGGGTTCTCACACTGCTAAAAGGTAGTCACTGCAGGGGCAGCCTCTAGAACTATTAGCTCCAGATGGCAACATGAGCTGACAATGTGTACTTGCAGCTCAGAAACCAACCATGTCCTGGGCTGCATCAAAAGAAGCACAGCCAGCAGGTCAAGGGAGTTGGTTTTCCCCCATTATTCAGCTCTCATGAGACCCCATCTGAAGAACTGTGTCCAATTCTGGAGCCCTCAACATAAGAAGGACATGGAGCTCATGGAGAAAGTCCAGAGAAGGGTCACAAAGATGATCCAAGGGCTGGAGCAGCTCTCCTACAAGGACAGGCTGAGAGAGTCAGGGTTGGTCAGCCTGGAGAAAAGAAGGCTCTGGGGGGACCTCATAGTGGCCTCTCAGTGTCTGAAGGGGGCCTACAGAAAAACTGGGGAGGGACTTTTTACAAGGGCTTGGAGTGAGAGGACAAGAGGTAATGGATCAAAACAGGAAGAGGGGAGATTTAGGTTAGATATTAGGAGGAAATTCTACAGTGTGAGGGTGGTGAGACCCCAGCACACATTGCCCAGAGAAGTTGTGGATGCTTCATCCCTGGAAGTGTTCAAAACCAAGTTGGCTGGGGCCCTGAGAAACCAGGTCTGGTGGGAGGTGTCCCTGCCCATCCAAAGGGATTTGAACTAGATCTTTAAGGTCCCTTCCAACTAAAACCACTCTGTGATGATGATGATGATTTTTTTTCTTTGCCTTTACTGTAAAGGGATATACAAAATACGAGCTCTGACTGGTCACTGAACTCTTAAATCACTCAGATAAACATATGAATCCCACTGCTGGGCTCTCGTCTCTGATCCTTGATCCCTGCATGTGAATATTGTCTCTAGGTGGTTTATGGCAAGACAAACCTCACAAGAAAAGAGCGAAAAAAACTTAGGAGTATAATGTCTGGTTCATGTGTTAATTCACAGCCTGTCAACAGATCAAAAAACTTTACATAGTGCCTGGCTGGTGTGTGGGTTTGGTAACTTTGATTGCTCTGTACTCCATATGAAACAGCTGCTTGGGGTGCATTTCTACCACTACTTCTTTCCACTGGGATATTTAAATGTATGATAATTTTCAGTTTAATCAGTTTGCTGATATTTGAGTATATGAGATTCTTGCTATACTATTCTGTCTGAATAACATTAAGCTCACTTCAGATTTAGAGAATCTGGATAACCAAATCATTCCTGTTACTAAAAAAACACAGCAACAATAACACCACCAACAAAAAAACCCCAAAACACCACCAAAAAAGAGAAGAAAAATCCCACAACACTAACCAAAGAAAAAAACTTCTCCAAGCTTTCTAAATCACTGCATTCAATCAGAAATGTTAGCCATAGTTTTAGGTCACCTGAAAACATCCAAAAAAGAAAATGGAAGCTACTCTTCAAATCCCAATACATTCTTCACAAAGAAAATAGTGTTTAAATTTTATTGAGAAATAGCTTACAAGTGTATGCAACACTTTTCACATTCTTTGCATAAGCAGGGCTCTTAAAAATTTAATCAAACTAACACCTGCCTCAAAAATTCATCATAAAAGTATTTAAACTTTAAAACACAATTATCTGTCAAAAGCACTGGATCACTTCCAAACTCATAATAAGAAAGTGTTCAAAAAGTGCTGAGTATGAAACCATTAACACACTTATTCAGTAAATGAATGAATAATACCTACATAGTCTTCCCCATTATAGGAAATAAAGTGCAATATCAGTAACAGTTTCTAAAAGTATATATATATATATATATACACATATATATAAAAGTATATATATATAATCTCAAACATATTTTGAGGCAGTGTCCCCCAGTATATTTTAAGATCCTCCATTGCAGCTAAGCTACATATCTTAAAAGGTTTAAACTCCCTTCTCTAACTCTAATTCCTGCAGTCATGTATCAATCCTGACTCTACAGATTCAATGTTTTTCAAGTAAAGCCAAATTTTACACTGGGGTTTTGTTGTCAATAAAACCATAAGCAATGGTGAGTCCTGCTTAAAAGGCTGAAATACATCAACTGGCAGTTTCTACAGATGACAGCCAATTTCACCCCTGTTTTAACCATTCAAGGTAACCACTTAGACACAAATGAACCATACAGAGCTGTAATCCCATTTGATGGGAAGATTGTCAAAGAAAAATGAATAATAGTCACAGCTGGTGAGATCAGGCAGCTCTTTTCACTCTCTGGATTTAACCAGGTTACACCACTGATGCTCCAACAGTCTTCAGTGTGTTCACGTTGCTGTGAAAACCTGTTGAAATAGAGGGTCTGCTTCAGTGAGGCCAGAAAAGGAGATTTTTCTCACTGTTTTCAGGATCCCACCCAATAGCGAGGGATAATGAAGGAATATTCTCCTAGGGAACATGCCCAGCCTAAATTGTGTTGATTATTTCCTTTCTGTTTCCAAAAAACTGGATGTACTTTGTCACTAAAAACAATAGGAGGATACAGAGGCCATTGCTTTGCCTAACATTTTAACTCAATTTTGGTTTGAGAAGCTATTCTTGTTTTGCTTTTCATATTGTTAGGATATGCCATGTGGTACTTCTTAACATTTGATTATTTTTGGACAGCCTTTAAGTGAACATGATTACATTACATGTCAACTAGAATTCATTGATCAAAACGGTCAGAGCCTCATAAAAAAGCAGTAAGAAATAAACTTACTTACAAGGATATATTAAAAATTACTTCCTATGACCTATGTAATATATATGAGCTGCCAAGTAAATTATAACTAACATGAAGATACTTTTTGGGAAACTGAAAATCTGCCATTCAGTATAAAGCTGAGGGTGAAAATATTTAATAGACATCAAAAAGAAAAGATAAAACCCCCCAAAATATTCAGTGTAAATATTTATTTAATCTTAAAATCTCCTACTGCATGAAAAAGTGAAGGAAATTAACTCTAGAGAACAAATAACCTGGAGATACATTATGGGAAAATCTGAATTCTGAGCACAAAGATTTTGCCTCTGTAAACAGCAGGAAGCCACCTTAGTTTCTAACATACTAAAAGTGTTCTAATTTCCACAGGACACAGGCTGCTGTGTTAACGTAGCAGGGTTATTAGAGCACGAGAGAAAATACACGAGTGTGTCATAAAGGACACTGCATTTGAATGAGCTGATCTTTGATATATGTAAATACATGTGAATACTGGAGCTCCTGGTGAAAGTCCAGAGAAGAGCCACAAAGATGATCCAAGGGCTGGAGCAGCTCTGCTCTGGAGACAGGCTGAGAGAGTTGGAGTGTTCAGCCTGGAGAAGAGAAGGCTCCAGGGAGACCTTAAAGCACCTTCCAGTGCCTGAAGGGTCTCCAGTGGACGGAGTTCAATGGATCAAATGGATCAAAACAGAAAGAGGGCAGGTTTAAGACAGACATTAGGAGGAAAATCCTTAGTGTGAGGGTGGTGAGACACTGTCCCAGGTTGCCCACAGAAGCTGTGGCTGCCCCATCCCTGGAAGTGTTCAAGGGCAGGTTGGATGGGGCTTGGAGCAACCTGGTCCAGTGGGAGGTGTCCCTGCCCATGCAGGGGGGTACGAACTGGATGATCTTTAATGTCCCTTCCAACTCAAACCATTCTATGATGTTATATGTGGATGTTCCAAAACCATATCTGAAATATAAAATGCCATTTTTTAAATCACATATTATTTTGGATCTTTAAGTTTCAAAGAAAAACATTTAACATGTACAATGTTAATTGAATTATTATTTTATTAGCAGTCACTGCATTAATATGGCAGCAAATAAGCAAGGTTGCAGAGCATTTTACACATCTATTACCACCTTGTCATCAAGCATCAGGGCAGGTGGATGTAGCTTTAGCCACATTCCTGTAGTCCTGACCACAAGCTTTGCCCTGACTTAAATGCTCTTGAAGTGCTGCTTAGACCTGAGCCAGGATTTTGCACATAAAAAGCAGTATAAATCTCAATAATAGCAACAACCATAATTATACTTTTAGAATACTTTACACAAGTGGTATCATTCATATAGGTCCCCTGGAGCTTGAACACACAGAGAAGTCCATTAGATATTTGAATGTTTAGTCTGCTTCTCTGTCCTTGGTAGACACCTGCTGTGATGACATATAAAGGATTTGCTTTTAATTATCCAACTGCTTACTAAAAATTGCCTAATTCTGCAAAGAGAAGGGCTTCCTGGTTGCATTAACAACAAGTTGACTAAGCTCCCCTCTTGGTGTGAACACAGAGGAATATTTGGGCACAGGCACAGCGTGTTAATACTGCAGCTCTGCTACAACATGGCCCTCTGAGATAGCTGGATAATAGTTGATAATGGCACAAGGTTTCACATAAGGTAGTCCCCAGCTGTTAACTCATCTTCCCTGTTTTACACGGGAAAGGACATTTTCAGTAACTTGTGATTCAAATCCAGGCTCTAAACTTCTGATACATTATCTGTAACAGCACTGTGCAGACTGTTTTTTCTAGAAAAGTAGAGTTCCAGGTTTTTTTATTGCCATGCTTAGTGTTAGAAACCATGGCTGTTAGCACCATCCCATTTTCCGTGTTTTAAATTATTAAAATATAGTAGAATATATCTTTGAACTCACAAGATCTATTCGAAACTCACAAAGACTCACCAAATTCTTAGGAGATTATCCTTCTGTGCTCAAAAGATGTACAGTTGCTGTAAACCAGTAGAAATGAAATCTTTCATTCCCTTCACTTCATCTTGAATGTGGGTTAAACGTACAAATCTTTGAAAAAGAGGGAGAAAAGTCCATAGATTTATCAGAATTTTCTAAGACTCAGAGCTACGTATTATTTTATTTCCAGAATATTTAGTCAAATTAATGTGATTAATTTTTGCCTAATTTAAGGGCTCAAGACAATAAGGATTAAGCTTTGCCTAGAAATGATTCTGTGTGAGTACATAATCAGTGAGTATTCTTGCTTATGAGTATTCACAAATACTGGATGTAAAACAAATGTACAATAACCATAGAAAATAGAGACTAAGATGCAGAATCTTGACATTTTATGTCTAAACTAAACCCTTGTTGTTGACAAGTTATCTGTCTACAAAGAGAAGGGAATGAAAGAAGAGATTACTGTACTCCTAAGGCACAGGGCAAATTCCTTCTAGAAGGTAATTCTGGTTCTAACGAGTTACAAATGGAATTGTCCTTGTCATCTGAATTTTCTTTTTAGAAAATAAACATTGTTAGGTCCAATTGGAGCTTGTTTGCCACAAGTATTCAGTTTGCTCACTGCTGGTCATCATAGTGGCTGCCCAGCTTCCCAGGGAATTCACAGCCTTGAATTAGTCTCTGAGAGTCCCCTTTGGGACTATGGAGTTAAGAATCCTTGTTAAGTAATAGAGTTAAGCAGTGAATTCTATAAACTGGTCAGAAGGAAAATGCAAAGAAAGAGGCAAGATTGGCCACCTCAGCTGTAAAGAAATTGTCTTGTTTTATTCTGAGGGGTGACCTCACTGCAGTCTGTGGTTCCTCAGGAGGGGAGGAGATGGGGCAGGTCCTGATCTCTTCACTCCTGTGACCAGTGACAGGACTCAGGGAAAGGGCAGGAAGCTGAATTGGGGGAGGTTTAGGTAGGGTATCAGGAAAAAGTTTCACATCCAGAGGGTGGTTGAGCACTGGAACAAGCTCCCCAGGGCAGTGGTCCCAGAACCAAGCCTGCCTGAGCTCAAGAAACATTTGGATGATGCTCTCAGGCACATGGTGTGATTCTTGGGGTGCCCTACACAGGGACAGGAGTTGGACTCGATGATCCTGATGGGTCCCTTCCAACTCAGCATAGTCTATGATTCTGTGATTCTAAGTCCAGGTACATCACCTGAGCATCAAATAAGGTTGCTGAGCTGGAGGAAAAAAACATCTCCTATATACAAGGACAGGTTTTTAACCATGATACTATAATCTCTGCAATTTGCTGCCTTTTAAACATAGCCTGATTAGTAGGAAAAGGGGTGGTTTCCCTGGCAACAGCCTTTATTAGCATAAAGCAAATATAGTAGTTGCAGAAATATTCTGATGTCCTGGAGACACAGAGTGAACTGGATTTCTTTTGGCAGTGGAGGATGGACATTTAGGGCCAAGCTATCCCTCCTGCAATGCAATTGTCTATGTTGTGTGCCACAGTGACTTCAGTTTCTCCTAAACACTTTTCAGCTACAGTGTGTCATGTTTTAACACAGTCAGTACTCTTGCAAAGTTACAACTGGTAAAAATATTAAGAAACTATAAAATAAACGCCTCAGTGAATAATTGTTCAGTAAGTAAGTTGGGAAATCAGATGCAACATTTACAAAAGCAGAAAAGAGTCAATTTTAAAATGGCTAATCTGATTGAAATTTTATTCTCACATCAAGAGCTCTGGTCTTAAGTCTGATTTTGGTGGTGCTCAAGGGCCATAGGTAAAGGAAACAATCACACTAAAGCCCAGGTTCAGCAACAAGTTTGTCTGTGCTTTTCACAAACAGATGAATATTTGTATAGCAAATAGAAATGTCTTCAGGACACTTGAAGGCTATGCACATGTCCAGAAGTTACTAATGACTGTGTAAGGATAAAGGACACTTTGAATGGAAGAACTTGGATGAATTTGGTTGATTCAGCACATGCATTCTCTCTCTTTTTTTTTTTTTTTCTCCATGTAGAGTTTAGATCTATCTGCAGTAGATGTGCTGATTATTGTATTGTCATGTTCTAGGCACACTGCTGCAGTGTGCATTCTGCCAAGCACATTACTGTTCTTGCCTGATTATGAAGCATTTAGGATACATGAAAAGTGGTGTGCACAGTCACTGACCCTGCTGTGAATGGCAATTTGTCTTCCCACACACTGGGAGCAGCAAAGCTCATAGTGGGTATAATTAGAAAACTACCCATTCTGTTTAAGATATATTAAATGGAAATTACTGGTAAAAAAAAAAAACAACCCAGCAGCAAAAATAAACAAAAGCCAACGAATCCCAAACAAAAGCAAGAAAAAACCTGAAGGGTGATCTTGAGCCTTGGGAGGAAAGCATTGGTTGAAGAGATAAAATAGCTTTATCCAGTCCTGTAATGACACACATTGTACAACAACATAACACAAGAAATTACCCAGTACAGCATCCAGAGAGGATTTCCAAATCCCTTCAATCCTGCCGGACCCTGACATGTGCTAGTCCTATGGGACTTCTAAACTTCAAGTGCTCAAACTAACCTGCTAGATTATACAAGCTTTCAATCCCAGCACAGCTGTTTTCCAAAGGGAAAGAGGAGGGAACACCAGAGGTGCAGCTGATATTCATTCTTTCTTTTCTTCCTGGGAACTCACCTGGGCCATGAGGAAGGAAGAAAGATCTGTGGGGATGGGATAATGTTCTACTTTTATTTTTGCAGCAAGGGGAATCCCCTCGTGTCCTTGTATGTCCTTAGATTTCAGGAGTAGAGAGCTGTAGCTTCCAGTTTGATATAGAGACTTTGTTCAGAGATCACTGCAGTCTTCTTTGACCTGGTATGTTAACTCTAGGGATAAATAAAGGCAAAATTTAAGCTAGTCAGAGCTGGCTACAAACTTGGGCAAATCTGGCAGCTGCCGAGTGCAATGGATTGCTTGGGGTAGGGAGGAATAAAAGAATCATGTGCCTGTTGCCCATTTTATTTGTGCCAGAGCTGAGAAGAGCCAAACTGGCAGCAGCTGATGCTGCTGTGGAGGAAAGGGGTGTGAGCAGAAAGGGGCTGCCTGGCCATACCCCTGGGAGCAGCTGCCCTGGGCTTCTGTGCCAACCTCTGTGCCAACCTGTGCCTGCTGGAGAGGGGTCAAAAGGGATTTTTGCATGAACCTTTGAGAAACCTTGAGACACCTTTGAGGCAAAAAGAGCTTAGAAAATGTGAAGGGGGAGAAAGTAAAATGAAATCCACAGAGTAGTACTGTCTTCCTGTTGTAAGGACTTGGGAGAAGAGGGTGAATAAGTAGTCTCAAAAAGTTATTGTTATGTGATGTAAGCAGAAGGATGGTTTGCAAATATCTTTTTCTGACTAAAACCATACTGTACAAGCTGATAATATAGTACTTTGATTTTACACGTCGTTATGTGTTTTCTAGTTTCCTTTTTCAGCTCTTATTTATTTCATGCTGATTGCTAAAGGAAATAGGCACATATAAAAGAAAGTCCTTGTCTGACCATGATGTATCTACTTCCAGCTATGCCATATCACAATAGATTCCCCTTTCCATTTGAAGCAAATCATTAGATTAAAAAGATCAACATTTTAGCTTCAAAGATAATTTTGCTTGTTTTAATTTTGCTCAATTCAAACCATGATTCAGAGCCTGTTTTCCAGAAACTTTCCTATTTGAATATACATTTTCAAACTGAGCATGCCAGGAGAGCTCACATTTTTCTACAAAATAATCCTAATTTATCCTGCTAGTAAAAAAATAATGCTTCTTTGTCAAAATAGGTATTTGGATGTAAGAATTTAACTAAGGTACTAAAAAAATATGTATAAATGAGTTATATTTTTTAAAAATTGATTCTGATTTTTAATATTTGCTCATACTTTCCTTTGTGGTAGGGCTTTTGCCTTCTTCATCTCCATTTTGCAGTCAATGTGTAAGGGTGGATACAGTGGTTACTCCAAAGTATTGTTATCCAGAAAAGTTTGCAAGATGCCTTTGGAACAATTCTGCATTTTGGTAGCATATAATTAAGGTGATGGCAGCGCTGCTGTCAAACTCAAGCTCTCCGAGATGCAGCTCCATGGCTTGTTAAATTTGGTCCTGAAAAAAGATGCTTTTAGATCAAGTTGAATGACTCCAGAGTTTTGTTGTACACCATCCCCTGAGGAGGTTTGGGAGAGCAGAAAAGGACCAGGTAAAAGTGGTTTTTATATGTGAAGTAGAAAAATATTTATTGCTTTGGTTTGGTTGCTTTAAATAATAAGCCCTAGAGTACAGCAGCAGTCTAAAAATGAACAGTAGTGTTTTGAGCAGCCACATCTCAGCACAAAACACAGTGTCTGAGTTGAACAACTGAGCTTCTCTGTAGCACGTAGAGTAGGAAGATATTATTAATCTTGTCCAGTTCTAAAAGAATGCTAGATCTTGGGCAGATGTTTGAAGGAAATCACAGCAGTCACTGCTCAGGCAAGTTTGCTCAGTCCCCATCAGACAAGATTAAGACAAGTCACATTGTGTCATTTACATATGTTGCCACTTCTTTCTCATTAAATATGGATCTGTGAAAGAGAAGGATGTAAAGGTAAAAATGCTCACTTTGTTATGTCCCATGAACACATGAAACATTGCTGATCCTCCATGCTGAAGACAGCTTTGGGCATTCACCAAAATTCTTTCGTACTCACTGATACTTTTATAACGATCTCAACAGGGTTGTGCACTGTGCCTGTGGAGGTTGAAGTTGACATGAAATACATTCATAAAGCTGCCAGTTCCACCAGAAAGACGGGGAAGGTTTGTTGACACAATCTAGTGTTGCATACATGCATCGGATTTATTATCATAATTTATGAACTGATTAGATAATGTATACTTTAATTTTGCATTAGTAGTATTTCTGTTTTAATATTTCTTTTCTGTGGAGAACCATGAAAGTAAATAGTTGTAAAACCTTATGCCTGGTCTGCTTCACACAAATGGCCATGGAAATGAATTGTTGGCCTGAAGGGCTAAACTGTTTATCCTACATCACTCCTAATAATACTGTACTTCTATTTATTGTTTCTATATCTACAACACTGTGTCAATTCCAGTTCTTTTCATGAGATTATCAATTTGAAGGTTTCGTGGCTAGGATTAATGGGTCTGACTTGGTGTGAATTCATCCCTTTGGTGACCTCAGACCAAAAATGATACGCTATAATGTACATATTTCTGGAACATGGCTACATATGGGAGCAGGAAGTGCTGGAGAAATGAGATCAGTCCCTGCACCAAATTTCCCCTGATTTTTACACTACACTCCAGCACACTTCCACTAGCACTGGTAGAAGTATGAAGTTGAGGACTATAGAACACTTTTAATTTCCCCAGTGTATCTTAACAGCTGAAGCATCTGTTCTAAATAACTTTGTCAATACCTGGAATGTAGGGGTTCATATTTACTGATTGTATTAGTAATCTCTAGTGGGATTGTTTGCCACCATCTATGGGGAAAATTGAGTGATAAATGGAAGTAGAAGATTGACCCTGGTTTTCTGTGGAATTAATCACCCATGAACGATTTATAATGCTTATTCAAAATAGGTTCATCAACGGCCCTTCATATGAACATGATGAATACTGTGAAATGATGATCAGCTCTTCACAGAAGGGTTGAATAGGGATGGTTCAGTAGTTTAGCATTAAACCAATGTAAAACATTGCCCCTGAAAATCATCTGGCAATGTCTGTTCTTTGATTACATGATATTTTAACCACACACTTTGTAGCTGCTAGAGAGCACATGGGTATATTAACATTAAAAAGTAAATTACAAACACATTTGTGTTTGTGTTGGTGGTTGCATGATTTTTTTTTCTCTTACAGAAGCGGTTCCCCAAGTTTTTGCACAAAACCCCATCAATCAATAGAGTTTTATTTGAATGTGTATATGTGGATATTCATCTTGGCTCTGTCTCCTCTGTTCTGAAATACAGGTATTTGGTTCTTTAACAGATGACTCACATCACAGCAGGATAAAATAAATGAGGAATATTTGAAATCCAGCATGAAAAAACAATATAAAATTCTTCTACGATTGCTCTAAATTGTATGAAACTAAACAGTTAGGAGGACACGTTCAAATTTTTCTATGTGAAGTTTTCATAAAAATCATCACAACTAGAGGCACATAACCTAAAACATACATGTTTGCTTTAGTTAACAAATGAGGCATTGGAAATAGTCCCAAATTGTCACGACAATGAAGCACAAGGCTCCAGGAAGGAGACTGATTACAGCCAAAATCATTAAAGTGTGTTGAACATTAACCGGTCAAAATCATAAATGTTCTTAGATATCTTGGGAAAGTGATTCAACAAAAATAATTTTTAAAAAGTGCCAGCCATGAAGTTTGTTCCTCCTGTAATGTTTCCTGCAATCCAGGAAACCATGTTTCACAGTCAGTTGGTATGATGTCCTTACCAGACTATGGGAATCTAATTATTGTCTTAGTAGTTGAATATCCTGGCCACCATCTGGAACCACAGATTAATTCATTATGCCACAGCATTCTGTTATGTCATCTGTCTTCTGTCTTTGTGTCATCCCATTTTATCTCCTGCACAAGTGCATTACGGTTGGCAAGGACAGTATTTCTGTGGACTAATAGGAACAGAGACAGGTTGAAGAGAAGAGAAGGCTCTGGGGAGACCTTAGAGCACCTTCCAGTACTTGAAAGGGGCTACAGGAAAGCTGAGGAGGGGCTCTTCATCAGAGAAGATAGTGATAGGACAAGGGGTAATGGTTTTAAACTGAGATGGGTGATTTAGGTTAGATATTAGGAAGAAATTCTCCACTCTAAGGGTGGTGAGGAACTGGAATGGGTTGCCCAGGGAGGTTGTTGGTGCCTCATCCCTGGAGGTTTTTAAGGCCAGGTTGGATGAAGTTTTGTGCAGCCTCGTCTAGTATTGGGGTTCCCTGCTCATGGCAGGGGGGTTGGAACTTGATGATCTTTAAGGTCCCCTCCAACCTTAATGATTCTATGATTCTGTGATTCTGTGGATAAGCATCTTAATAAGAGGGTTGGGGAAATTTATAATCTTGTGTAATATCTGACAAGTGTTTTGTCAAAGAAGCAGGAAAGAAATGAAGAAAGGATCCCAGACTCATTCTAGCCCAGACATAGAGCTTATGTTGAGTCCCATTCTTCGTGCAAGGGACACTCAATCACATAAAATAGGTGTTATGGTTGGTTGGTTTACTTATCTGTTGACTCAGAGTGAGTATTCAGCAAGGAGTCAGCTTCCATGAATAGTCAGCCCTGAAGGATGTCCTCACTACTTCCCTGTTAAACTTCACAGGTCACTTTTCTATGCTTTCCTATGCTATTCCTTTAAGTTATCTATATCCTCTCATAGTAGTTAAAGCATCTGACATGCTAAGATCATCCTTTGTAACGTCTTATTTCATTGTTGTCCTTAAGCTCATATCTCTGTTTGTTTGTCCACAAATATCTATTTGTGAACAATTTTCTTATATTTGATTTACTGCTCTTTAGAGAGAAGAGAACACTTTTCCTTTTTTCATTTGTTTGTTTGTTCTGTTATTTTTTGAGGGTTTTTTTTGTATGAGCAAGTCCTAGCCTAAACATACCAAGAACTGTTAAGATCACGGTGATGAAAATGTGTCAAAACTTTTTTTAAAAAACACAAAACTTCAGTATTTTCCTAAATGTCTACAGTCTCCTTCTACTTAAAGGTAGAGATATTCATAATAATGTAATAAAGCCACTGAGGAAGCCAATGAGGTTCATCATGGGTCAGAAACTGCCTTCTGAATCTTTAAGAATAAAAGAGCTCTGAGTTTTGAGAAACAATGAGGAAACTCAGACAATTATCTGGATTTGTAACTTATAAAGGTATCTTGTCTAAGTCCTACCTCATGATTTTATTGCATTTCTAAATAATGTAAAATGGAAGTTGTTATAACTGCTCTCTTCTTTCTTTATCTCATAACATAAATGCAAATATTTTGAGCAAAAACCTTTTCCCTGGGCTTTTTTTTTCCTAATATGACAAGTGTGGTTTTGTAAGAAAAATATTGGAAAGGAAGGAAAAATAATTGTTTTCAGGAACACAATATAAAACATTAAAAAAAAAAAAAGTGTAAATACTTTCCCAAAGATAAAATAAAGAAATATTATAACATTAGAAAGATAAAATTGGATTCCTGCAGCAACATAAACACCTGTATTTTGTGCCCTTGTATACATGTGCTCTAAAAGAAGAATACATTATTCTTATGTCTATTACATTACTGATGGAAGACTGGCTCAAGAAAAATGAGACTCAAGAAAGAATCAACAGTGCAAGACAGGATTTTCTTCCTGTTTTTCTGCTTTCTGATAGTGTTAGCATGAGGCATCTTGGTTTTCCCTGGGGATAGATGCTAAATATAGTGGACTATACTATAGCAGGGGGGTTGGAACTTGATGATCTTTAAGGTCCCTTCCAACCTTAATGATTCTATGATTCTATCTGCCAGTCCCTTACAGGAAATCCAACTTATGCACAAGTTGTTGAATCATTTCTCTGGAACAAAATCAGGGAAACCCCTCAAGTCCACAGATCATAAACACCAAAAACTTTCTATGTGTTGTGTTGGTTTTTTTCATAAGTGATAACTTTTTTCAGTGTTTGGCAACCTTTAGTGATCTACACATTAAATTTAGCTTCTCTGTAAAATCACCTGGCAAGAAAATGAAAATTCCATCAAAACATTCTCACTATGGAAATACAAACACTGGATGAATGGTTTGGAAAACAAAAGCTCACAAAATAGGGATTGCATTCATGATACTCAGACTTACATTTACATAAATGATCATGAACCTGGAGCTGTTTTACATAACTCATCCAGAGCAGGTGTTAGTGCTCTCTGCTGGTGTAGCCATATGGCATATAAAATATTTAAAAATATGCATTCAACATTTCTTCCATGAAGAAGCCAGTTGTGTATATTGAATTTTGAAAGTTCTTATCTCCTTCTTTAAAGTAAAGATGCCCTTTCCCATGTCTAAAATGAGCTGGCATATAATTTGTTATTTTGCTATTTAACCCAGGAGGCAGTCAATTTCTGTCATTTCAAATATATCTGAAACCAATGAAGCATGAATGGGATTTTTGTTGTTAGCTGCTGACAGTTTTGCATTGCACATTTATCCTGGAGTTTGTTTCTGAAATACTGGTCCTGCCCAAATGATTTTACAGCAATTGCTACAACTCTTCATGTTACATTTATTACATCCAATTTATTGCAAAACTGTAGTAGTTATATTAATTACAAGGTATTGGTCATTTAATTTGATTTATATGCACTCTTTTTTACCTTCCCTTCTTCATAAAATTACAAATAAATCTGGCATTATAAACTGTTTTGCCAGAGCATGTGTTCTCATGTTTAGCACAAAACAGTCATTTGCTCAGCATCCTCACAACAGTGAATGAGCCATTTCCCTCTCCACTGTAAAATTTTAAAATACTGGAATGTACAAGATGCAGAAGAGAAGGGTCTCTGGAAGGTAGTGAAAGCTGTTATGGCTGGGAAGAGACTAAAGTAAAAAGTCAATTTGGTGGTTTTGTAAAAATCTATTCTTGTAGGACATGGAATCCTTCAGCAGTTTGAGGAGACCATATCAATGTGGAGAGACCAAAGAAGATGTTGGGGCAATCATATCTGCAGAAGGATTAAATAAGATGATAATGCATTTCCTTTTGGGAGAAATGAAATGGTTTTTGCTTTTCTTTCTGTAAATCCATCTAGTTTCAGCTTGAAAATCCATTCCTATGGGAAAGTTCCACAATTCTTTACATGCCAAACTAGAAATGTGGAATGTTACATATCTTGTGAAATCGAATGCTCACAGATCAGTTTGTGAAGTAAAGTATTTTGATTAATTTGCAGAAAGCTTTGAACCCCCACAGAAGCAGTATAATACAACCTCAACTCCATGAAATATTTGGGGAATTTTTTTATAATACTTCTGATTAAGGTAATATTATCACAAAACTTTTAGCTGTTGTGAACAATTTAGGAGGAAAATTTCTTTCTCCAAGGCACATAATTCCCTAACAATTTCTGGCCAGTTACAGAAGCAACCCCTTCTTTAAAAGAATTGTGTTTTATGTAACAGCAGTGACAAAGAATTTGCCTTCACAGTTATGCATGCAGGACTTTCAACAGGGCTGCATATTTCAGGATGTCAGTAATAAGTCCTGAAGCGTTACCAAAAAGTCAGTTTTATTTTAGTCCAGGTCATCAATGATCAAAAGTTACTGCTATCAGATGGTTGTTTGATGACTTATTGGAACTGAGTTGATGGGATTGATCTATCATGAGGTGAGCAGTGCTAAAATACACTGCCATTACTAAGGAGTATTTATTGAGACAAAAGCTAAAGAATCTTAGGGGGCAGAGGGAGAAAACTGGAGAAAAGAGTGGGGAAGACCTTGAAATAGGTCAGCTGAGATGTGGAAAAGCAACATGTGCTCTGAATAACTAAAGTAATTGTGGTGACTACTTTGGGTCTTAGGTCTGTGGGAAGTGCCACAGACAGAGGTATCTTGCTGGGACAGGCAATCAACAGATGACTAAGACAATCCAAGTTGGTGCTTGATCTAGAAACCTTCCATTGCAAGTAGTTTTCAGGATTTAAAGGCCAGATCCTGCTGTACTACTTCTGTGTGAAGCCAAACACGCACAAACTCCAGTGACACCTGGATAGAATGTATTAAATGACTGCAGCATTTATCACCAAATCTCTAACAGGAAGGGAAGGTTCCTTTCATCCAACAAAAGAAGGAAACCAATCTACATGTCTGCATGCATCACTGAGAAATAGAATGTAATAAATAGTCTCGCTGCCAATGCAACACATGTTTTTCAATTATGGGAGGCTATCATTAAAGGCTGCTATTGATAGCATTCTGCAGATTATTATATTACAGCTAGGCACTTTTCAATGTACTTTGCATGTGTATAATCCAGTAAAAACCTCCTTAAATCAATAATAATTTCAGAACTCTGAAATATATTCAGTGATCTCATTCCAAATTTTTCCTCGGTATATAGATTTATTACTTTATACCATGGACAATTAAACAGAGGATGATAAACTTATCCTCTCATCCGTTCAAATTATCTCACTGGAAATGTTTTGTTACCTAATTGCACCAGGAAGATAAGGAACAATTGTTAGTCTTACAAGCTTTATGTGTTTTTTTTTTCCACATGTGATTAAATGTGCCCTGAGCTTCTTTGTTTATGTGACTGATTTCTTTCTTTGTATCTCTAATCTATAATCAGCAGTTTGTAAACATCAAATATTGAGGTTTCCAATTTGTATTAATTTCAATGAAAAGTAAATGCACAATGTTTCCAGGGCAAAATATAACACTTACTTTGCCTAAAAGTAAATGATTACTGAAGTATAACAGAGAACCAAAGCTTTGAATTGCAGTCTTTAAGACTTGCATAGGGGGGACCAAATACTAGAAAATAAATGTAAAAAAAAAACCCAACAAAAATAAAGCCAGACCACAAGAACAACAAGAACAATTACAAAAAACTCAACCCAAAATAAAACAAACAAAACCAAAACAAAGCTAAACAACCCCCATAAAAATACCAAAAAAACCCAGCAAAACAATCCAAGAAACACAAACATTTAACTTAGTCTCTAAAAGGGGTAAAGTTCAGCTGACAGTCCTGACCATGAAGTACTTTTATCTCTGACTGCCACTGGCTTCAGCTTTGTATGAGGGTGTGAGCAAGATGATGCACCAATGCTTTTCCCACAGTCACATGCAGTGAGAAGTGCTCTTGCAATTGTTGCTACAGCCATGGAAAAAAGATCAGAGCTGCTTCTCCAACTCTTGTTCCTACGTATACGTAGATCAATAGAATGTGAGGACCTAGACCTGGAGGTTGGGTGATTAGGGAGAAAAAAAAAAAAGAAATGTTGCAGACAAAAAAGCTTAAAAAGCTGAAAATATTCAAAGGAAAGACAGCTTTTTCTTCAGGAAAAAAAAAAAAAAATCATATAACATTTCATATAACTCTCCAGTGAATCACAGACATAATTCCCATGCAATACTGCTTGGATTACTGCTAAATTACCTTCTGGCTGTGCTTTTGGGCTTCTAGACAGACCCATGAGCAGAATGACCTGAAAAAAGGACTCTGAGATTGTGACTCTTAGGTGGACTTGTCCGGTGGACTATCTCTGGAAGATCTGAGCACCAAGGATTTCCAGGGTCTACAGAGCCATGACAGTAAATGATAAGACTTGCAGGCTTCTTCTCCTTGTACTGGAAGCCTCAGAGCCACAGGTTCAGTCTCTAATCAGACTGCTAAACCTAGGGATTTAAGGAAGCTGCTCGGTGGAACTGATTTATTTCTTTTTCGGTTTCACTGAACAACCAAAGTAACAATGAAAGAAAAGTCTACTTGGCTGTGTTTCTTTGGCAGTAATTCTGCTAAGCATGTGTTTTTTCTAGAAGATTTCATTTTCTGAGTTCATCTAAAATTGTATTAAGAAAAAAAAAGAAAAAAAAGAATCTTAAGAAGTCCTGCAAAACCTCATTATTTAACTCTAACCAAAGACCTCTCACAAATTATGAAGAGAAGGAGTAGAGGAAACCATAACCCTTTTCCTTCAGAGAAATGCTGTTTGCTCTTCACAGTTCCCTCATTAGCCCCCCACACCACTCAAAATGTTAGATATTGAGTTCACGGTGATTCCAGGTGTTCCTTCCTTCCTGAGAAGCTGGCTGAATGTTTTGGGCACTGAAGCAGGAGTGTGGTTGTCCCTGACTTCTCCATCTGAAAGCCTTGCTCATTCTACACTCTCCATGCACCATCACTGCATCCAAGTACTGAACTGTCATTTTTAACTTCCTGGAGACTCTTATTTTGCAACATCAAGATGGAGGGAGATGGATGAAGATGGAGCTAAATTGGAGATAGAAGCAACTACAGTCTGGACAGAGAGCCTGTGCAGGCTCTTCTGTATTTCATGACAAGTAGCACATGCTATTCCAGGAGTGCAAATGGAGAAGAGGTGGATGTGGTTATTAACTTAGCTGGTGAGCACAGTTACACTTGGGAGTGTCACAACAGAACATTTTGCCTTTAGTGTCAGACTAAATTTTTTTTAAAAAATAATATTTGGAACCAACACCCACAGATTCTCAACCTGCCTTGCAAGAACTTTACTTTTCTGACACAAATTTCTCTGTAAACTTCCAATAGGACTTCGTCCTCTGTCAAAAGGAGTTTTTACTACAATTTTAGGATGCTTCTAGCTTTGCAATACTGTGTCCTTCACTCTTTCAATTCTGTAATTTTTTTTATAGGTTGTTTTTTAGAAAAGAACTTTTGCACTTGTAAATCTATGAAATGCTGGCCTTGTCAGATTTGGGGATAAAGTAGAAAGCCAGACTTGGAATTTCTGAGGTTATTTTCAGGTGCCTATAAAAAAAATGTCTACTGTGTTGTGCATTGCATGCTGTGAGGAGCAGTGGGAGGTCCCAAAGGTTCTGTATCTTGTCTCTTTGCACGGCAAGAGTAATTTCAGATATAGATAAAGTAGCAATTTTCAGCACACAGGAGCACAAAAAGAGGATACTGTTCTCTTCTCTTGACAGCAGAAATTAAGAAAATAGAATACAGCACAGAAATTCTGCCTGAACATAACAAACATGTAGCACTGACATTTGTCTTTTAAAAGTAACATTGTACTGTCAGCAAGAGGCAGCCTGTGATTTTTATGCACATAGAGAATAAACACAAAGGAAGAATTTTCAAAGGAAAAGCAAGATCTGGCAAGTTCCTAGGTTGCAATCAGCTTTGAAATTAAGCTATACATTATTAAAAGTTGATGCATTGTTGCTCAGAACTTACCATGTATTTGCTCTAAGGAAAATTACCCTTTATGTCTTTTAAATAAGACTTCAGAAACATGGAGAGATTACGATTTCCAGGAAAAAACTACAACTTAGAAGCATCTCCCCTTACAATTATTCCTTTATGATCAACCAAGGTTGCGCAAAACTTTCAGGGCTTAGAGAGGTATTTTCTGGTGATCTGTTCAGTCTGTTATTTAATGTTGTATCTGTTCCTGTTCCCAGCAGTTAAGTTCCTTTAAGTGGAAGATACATCAAGCTAAAAAGTGTATTTACCAAGTTTAATAGTTCTGGAAAAAAAAGGAGAGTACTTTTCAACATCAAGACCGTGTGTCTACATATAAATAGGGATCCAGAAATGTTGCATCTGGAAATTGTCCAAGGAAATACAGTTGTATTTCAGCCCACCAGTGCTTAGTTACCTGCCAAGAAGGAAAGAGAAGAGCAAAATTAACTTCATTACTTTCTCAAATTGCTATAAAACTTTTGTTGTACTAATACCAGCCACTATGATGATTGTCCTAATCTACACTCTTCAAAATTTCTTGAGGCCTTTCTGATGGTTATGAGTGAGATATAAGTGTGCTTAGGTTGATGGATGAATATTTTGGGCAATAACTCTAATTTGCAGTTCCATGTGCTGAGTTTGGGCCTTATTACTCAAAACCCAGAAACAAGCAGCTCTACTGACTATATTTGTTCATGTAGCAGACACTGGGTAATAACAACAATAAAAAATGTATTAGCAGCCCTTCAGGCCTGAGATAAAATGGAACACTTAATATTTTAGAATGATAAGTGTGAATACTGGGAACAGCTTTGCCACACCCTAACTATTTTACATTAACTAAAAATTGTCATGACAGTCAACTTCTACCAGCAACTCACTCATAAAAATCTCCTTTGTTAATATATCATCACAGAATCTTAAAATCATAGGATAGATGGGGTTAAAAGGGACTTTAAAAATCATCTAGAGTAAAGGGGGAAAATCACCTCCCTTGACCTGCTGGCCACGTTTCTTTTGATGCAGCTCAGGGTATAGTTGGCTTTCTGCACTGCAAGTGCACGTTGCTGGCTCATGTTGAGCTTCTTCTCCACCACCACTCCTAGCTCTTTCTCAGAAAGGAGGACAGTGTCATACAACCCTCTGCTTACAGTTTTTTATAGTATGATGTTACATCAATTGCTGCAATGTAATCTAATACAAATTCAGATTAATTCTTCCATTCTACTTATGTCTAATACGATGTTCAGTGGTGAAATGTTATTCTCTGTATGTGGCTCTGAGCTATCCCTAAGCAAAGAATAAATTGCTCAAAGAGAAAATGTCCTTGCAGGGTTCATAGGTCAGTGATGTTTTTTGCCTCTCCTGCGTTAAATAGTTTTGAACAGTTTATTAACTCCTGAAAACCTTAGGTGGAAGGCAGCTCTTACACATGTATGTTTGCTGGTGATTTAAGAAAGCAACATGAAGAAGAATAACTTTGTTTCATTACAGAGATCTCAGTGATTTCATAGCAGTAACTGTGATTAATTGCACTCATTGAGAAGATCAATTTGAAGGTTAAAATAATGTTTGGTTTTAATACTTTAATATTCTCCTGTGAAGAAGTCATCTCAGACATCAGAGCAATGCCATGTATGTGTATTTTGCTCTCTCCTGAGCAAAAGAATGTGAAGGCTCACTTCACAACCCTTTGATGACTTTTAGTCCCTTAATCTTTAAAAAAAAAGCAACAATATGAAAGACAATGGTGTATTTCAGCTTCTCTTGAGATTCACATATTTACCCTAAGCAGATTAGAATTGAGCCTGGCAAATTGTGCCTGTTTTTTGTTGCTGTTCCTCATTCCTTTGAACACAGATGAGAACAAGTTACAACCAAAGAAAAGCAAACAACCACATAAAAAGGGGAATTAGATTAATTTCACTGCAAGTTGAGAAGACTGAGCTTTCATGGGAAACTTTGCAAGCACCCACAAGTCTGCAGATCTGCTACTGCTGGAAGTCCCTGACACTAAAGTCGTTTCAGCTACATCTGTAAAGTCAGCTCATCAAGAAGAATTTTTATCTTTGCACTGTGACAAAGACAACTCTTCTACAAAGGGGAAATGTCAAAAAAGAAAATAATTCTGTGACAATTTCTTCTGGCATAGAAAAATGTCGAGGTATTCTGTGGAGAGTCAGTGCTTGTTCAGTTCATTCAGTTGGCATCTAGTCTTTGCTGTTCTATTTTACTCCTAGTTTGTGCAGCTTTTCACCCAGAATGTTTCTGAAGACCCACAAAACATTCAAATTTTGTCCTGCACTGAATTCTGAGCACACAACTCATAACTGATACCTAGCAGTCCCCAGGGAGGAGGAAATTATTTCAGTCTCCTCTTGGGACGAAGCAAGAGGAAAGCAAAGGAAACTAGTGCAGGAAAGGAAAAAATGGGCACCATGTCAATGCACGGATTAAATAGATAAGCACTCTGGTCATCTACATTTCAATGATTCTCCTCTGGCTTGGAAGTCTTCCTTGAAGCTGAAGTATTTTCTAGACTTAGATTCTGCCTTCTGCAAAGCTCAGAGTTACTAGCAGATTACAGGTTAAAAATACTGTAATTGCAGATCATTTGGCATCAATCTGAGCAGCAGGCAGACTGTGAAATGTTCAGGTAAGAGACAGCTGGCAGGAAATAGATTCAGAAAGGATTTCCAGAGCCCCAAAGACCATGGTGGTTTGTTATTTTCTTGTCTGGCATAAAAGTTTACAAAAGTCTGGCAGAGTCTATTTCAGATTCAAGTGAAAAATTTGAAATTCCTTTATTTATTTATTTATTTTAATTTATTCTTTAAAGTACGAATAAAGAAACACTCAGAACCACATTTTTTGGTCTCAAAAGGATATTCCTACATGAGTGGTGTAGAGCAATGTCTAAATGAGACTGTGGGACAAGACTCAGTAAACCACTGAGAGTTGGAAGAAGCTTTAACAGGACTTTAAATGAGTGTTAAATTTTTTTTTGTGTTCAATTCCGAAGACAATAGTCAGAGCTTGAGTTTCTCTTTCAGGGTTTGCCTATTCTAGCTATTTTTAGTTACATGTTCCTTGCTCCATCTTTTGGCTTTTCTGTGCTTAATCTTTTAATTCAGGATTTGATAGAAATGTAAGTAAAGTATAGACAGAGCTCTCAGCAATTTGAAGAAATAAGGGGTTTTCATACAGCCATATTTCTCTTTACCTGAGCACTGCCACTTCTTTTCTCTCCTTTTCTTTGAATGTTCTGAAGGGATGTTGCAAAACATTTAATGATTTTTAGCCAACAATGATACCTGCCTCTAAAAGGTTTAATCTTGTAATTCACAAAAAACAGTATGTGGAATCTCAATGCTTTTTATTCTTCTGATTTTCCCAAACAAATTATCTGTGTTTTTGAGAATTCAACCTTTTCTTCCAAGAGCTACAGCCTCAAATATTTTGAAGTCATCAAACACGAAACTTTTGTTTTTCAGTGAATCGTTCTTCTGAATCACAGCCCTAGAAACCTGAGCCAAGATTGATCAGTTCCTTATCTGTCAAATAATCTGTCATATGTCTCAAGATAAGTTAGCAGGGCATTAAGGATTGCAGAAGATTTTTAAAAATATTGATAAGGGGATAGTAAATTCATGCTTTCTTTCAGACAAATAGACATCAAGAGTTGCATTTACAAAAGGTCTGATGTGCAAAGCTGGAAGGGAGAAGAACAGACCTGTGTGGCTGAGTTGGAAAGTACTCTCACATTTGAAGAGAAAGAAGCTTATTAACAATGACATAAACACATTAATCCAAATAATCTGTGGATGAAAGTTATGAGATGAAAACTTTTAAGACAAGAGTAGTTGGAGGAATATTAAAGTTGATTAAAAGCCTTTTAGTGACATTTTCTAAGGGATAATTTGCTAATTTGTAGTGATAAGGTGACTGATTTTTTTTTTGCTATTAGACAAAAACAGTGCTATGATTCTTTTTAATAGGATTTTTGAAACATCTGTTATGATACCAAAGCAGGTACTCAGTCTGAAATGGCACAGGAGTTTCCATTTAGAATGCAGTCTACAAAATGAATACTGATCTCTCAGTAAAGAATATGCCTCCTTTACCTTGTATATTGCACACATATTGGCACTGATCTTAACAGCTTTGCTGAATCACTGCAACATAATATGGGATATAAGAATTGCTTGTTGTGTGAAAGGAATCTAAGCATATTATTTTGGATTAGTATAACATGTTCAAGTAAACAATAGGTCCAAAACCTACCTTTATCTATTTACAGATTGATTGAAAAACTGCTACTTTTTATTCATTTTTCCAGTTGAGTGGAGACACTTATACAGGCTGATTTTTTGGGGTAATTTTTCTTTCATTCAGTACATTACAGAGGATTAAAAATTTTTCCTGAAAATATAGACTTATTGGGTGACTATTTGGCTTGTGAAGAAACTCTGTAATAAAAAGAAAGATGCTTGAAATGGGTCCTCATGGAGTTAGCGAAAGTGCAGCTGGGCTTTCTAGCATATGCTCATCCTCAGTAGGTCTGACTTTTTGTGCTTACATTGAACAAAATTTGCAGAGCACAGTGGAAAAACGTCTTACCTGAGTACAATTAATTTAAAAGTAAAATTCATTTGATACTCTAATTTAGTTTTATTTTTTTCCAATATTCATGGAAACTCCATCTTCTATCAGTTTACTGGAGAGGTGGTTGTTCTGAACTAAAATCCTGGCCACCTCTTTGATTGCACTGGAAACCTTTGGCCTTCTAAATACCCTCTCTGAGCTTCTGGATTGGAGCTTTTTGAGCCTTCAGCAAAAACTTATGTGAAGCCTTGCACTGTGTTACTACTTTATCAGACTATCTCATCCTTCTTGTAGAGTAGGAAACTTTAAACTGCATCCAATACTTCCAACTAATTCATGATGCTTTGGGAATAGGAACTTTTACAGCAAATGAGTGAGACCCAAATCTAATTCCTCTTATATCCAGCTTTTATGTCAGTGCAATTCCACTGGGTCTAACTCCTTTCTCTGAGCAGTGCAACTGCACAAACTTTAGTACCATTCCCTCTGCTGCATAGCAAAACTGAAAACACCAAGTACACTCAAAGGAAACCTTCTCTTATCCCTCCCTTCTCCATTTCACTCTCATTAGCTCCTGAAGGCTGATGACCACTGTATCAGGTAATAGCTAAGGATGCCACATTTCCTCCTAGTGTTTACTATTTCTCTTTCTGAAAGCCATTTGGACCACAGGACCACCAACTGTGGTTTGAGAGATGAGAAAAAAAAACAATGCTCATGGGTAGTTAAAAACTGTGGAGACAGAAGTTCTCTAGTCAACCTGTGTGCCAGGAAAGTAGAAGGGGAGTAAAGAGATAGAAAAAAAACAGAACTTTTTCAACTTTTTTTAAAAAATGTGTTCTGATGTTTTAAGGAAAAGTGTAGAAGCCAGAAAAAGTCTCTTTGGCATTGTGATCTTACTAACCATTTTCTTGTTTCGTTAGGTCATTCTGTGGGTATAGATTATCATGGCAGCTTCCTAATCTACAAAAGGGGGTTGTGATGTTGGAAAGTCAATGAGGATTCATGTTTTGATAAAAGAATCTTTGGGAAGATGGTGAGGCAGTCATAGGATGCAGCTATAAAACATTTTGATAGTATCTGTGACCTGTTGATCTGTGATAAGATAAAGCTTGGCCAAAAAGAGTGGGCCAGAAAACTGATGAAAGGAAGTGTTATGGGTGCTGTACAATAAAGATTTGATTTATAGCTCTCAAGTGTTCAATAAAAAGGGGTATTTTGCCACAGTGTCTGGGACAGGCAGGGGGATTACCCGTGTGTGTGTGCTTCAGTTCTCAGCCACTTCACTAGGCAGAAGCAGGAATAAGGAGCAGCTTGTGTGAGGCACAGAACTGATCTCTCTGCTCACCAAAATTATGAACCCTTAATGTCCTGAATTGCATTGAGAAAGTAAAATCCTGACAAAGCCATCATTTATTACATGATCAACAGTGTTCTCAACTGCAAAGCTTAAAGATTGTTGTGTGGAAAACTGTTACTGAAGGAGAGGTTGTCTGCAGACAAGGGTTTGATGACTATGAGCCATTTATCCTAGTAGGATCTTCAAGACCCTGTTTGTTGGATAAAGAAAGTTGAACATGACTGAACCATGAACTGTCTGAACAGTGGCTCTTGTGGCACGTAGCACATGAGGAAAAACATTTGAGGAATAATAATGAGCTCCTGAGTTTCTGATTAATCTGGTATTCCAAGAATTGAAATACTCAACACTATAGAGCCCACTGAAAGTGAGAAGGGGCTGAAGTGGATGGAGATGGCTAACATGAAGTTCAGTGCTATGACTCTCCACTGCTGGGTCTTTCAACATTACAGCAAACACGAGATTTGTTAAACCCCACTTGGAGCAGTAACATTTCACATGTGACAGTGTCAAAGGAGGAGTTACCTTTGCAAGGTACCTATGTTTAAAATTTCTGTTCTTTATAACAAAGATTCAAAATTCTCATTGGGTGAGTGAATATAAGTGGTGTTAGGGGTAAGGAGTCCACTCACGGTCATTTTGATCCCCAAATCCCTTTTCAGGGATTCATGGATATAGATTTACTCATGAAGTAAATACATAAACTAGCTTTTGGTGTTTAGGGCATGATTGGGTGAATTGGATTGTCATGTTTTTCTGTGATTCTGAATTATTCCAGTCAAAGCCATGGCATAGAAAAAGGTATCAAATGTGTTCATAAGAGTTTTGCAACACTGTCCTTACTCTCCTTTTGTTGTACTACCTGCTGAAATATCTAATATAGAAATACTCCTGAAAACATCTGCTCAGAAAGAAGTGGTGTTTGAAAGTGGTCCTAAAGGACAGGGAGAAATAAGAAAGGGAAAGAGGACCTTTTTTGTATATATTTTTATTTGTGTTTGTGTACATATTATGCATGACATTTTTGCTATGTACAAAGTATTCCTACTGTTTTATAAAACATATATATTTATGTCAGTACATGTATATAAGTGTATATAGAAAGACCAGGAGTCCTGCACTGTGTTGCTTGTGTCTTTGCTCTTACACAGTGACTGGTACATTATATTTATTAAAAATCAATATACCTTTTACAGATTTATCCCCTAGACATCGTTGCCTTAATGTCCTAACTCTAAAGAATGAGACTCTCCCATTGAGCCAAAATGCAATTTTCTAGCTTGAACTCTTGGACTCAATTTGTTTTTAAAGACAAGTCATCCATAACAGTAACAGATACGGTGGCAGTTTCTTTAAAAGAAAAAAATACAGCTATTTTTGAGATTTAAGTTAAAGAGAAAATTAGAGAATAAGAATTGCAGTCGTATTGCACACAAACTTATTTTGCTTATTTCATTTTTAAAAAGCTGGATTCATTGTAATTTGATATAGTGTAACTAAATTAAGTACCCAGTACAGGTTTGGGTTGGAAGGGACCATCAAAAGTCATTTAGTTCCAAACCCCCCTGCATGGGCAGGGACACCTCCCACCAGACCAGGTTGCTCCAAGCCCCATCCAGCCTGCCCTTGAACACTTCCAGGGATGGGGCAGCCACAGCTTCTCTGGGCAACCTGGGCCAGTGTCTCACCACCCCCACAGGAAAGAATGCCCTTATAAAAAGTCCCTCTTCAGCTTTCTTGTAGACCCCCTTTAGATCATTGTTTGTAAGATATAAGTGAATGTGAATAAAAGCAGAGCTCACGCAAAATCTGTAGAGTCTTCTTCCTCTCACTCAGGCCTGTTTTTAGAGGTATGTATATAGACAGAAGTGTGATCTTCTGCCCATGCTGTGCTTTGGTCATGTGAAAATCCCTTCTGGTCTGGAAGCTGTGCAAGGCGGTTTTCTACACCTGTGAGCTTGCCCTGTGTGAGCCACCCATCCAGAAGCAGTGGGGAGCACCATGCAGAGAGATCTCCATTTTCCACTGGGAGCACGGTGCTTCTGGGGCACTCTGCTCGTGTCCACCACGGCTTTGACATCCAAGATATGTAGCTTGTTTGATCAAATATTAGTGCTGCATAAAGGGAGCAGTGCTGCTTTCACAGCTTGAACATTTGTTCTGCAGGTCCAGCTCAGAACAGTTTTAGATGAGATTATAACACCTTCTATATCACATCAGTCCACTTCACACAATCTCACATAATGGCTGGTAGCAGACACTTGAAGACAAGTATAAGAACACAGTAAAAGTGCAGAGATGCTTTCCCAAAACACGTCAATTTCCAGCAGTTTGTGTTTCAAAATATCCTTTGATGGGTTGTTCTTTCCATGATTTTTTCCCATTTTTTTTCCATTTACACGTGAACTCAGCAACCACCATATGCTGGGGCAAAGAGTTTCTCAGCTTATCTGCATATTAGACATTTTAATATTAAATTTAGACACAGCATTAAGTTAAAGCTGTCAGGTTTTGAATGGTACTTGGGTTATCAACTTGAAACCTGGGTAATCAAGTTCTTAGAGTTCAACTTTATAGAAAAATCTTTACAGTAGGAATTGCAAGCTCTTAAATATGCTAGCTTGATAGGTTGACTATCTCCTGTTAATTCTGGGAACAGCTATTGCACATGCAATTGGGTTAGTAGTTCACCTGTCCCAGTCTACCCATCGTCTTCAGTTTGTTAATTGTAAAAAAAAGTTTCCTAGCACAACAGGAGTCTGTTTGGCAAATGAGGCTCTTACATACTATCACAAATTGAGTAGTAAGAGGCTGGCTCAGTAATCAGTTTCCAGCTTCTATGCTGAAACTCCCAGGGTGCCCTTTGTCAGGCTGGAAGTGGGATTGCATGACTTTGACTTAAAGAAATATTTGGAAGAAGAGAAACTTCAATATTATTGCCAGCTCTCAAGGGTTTCCCTACTTCTCTGTACCAACAGAGTGTTCTAACTTTTAAATTTTCCAGTGGATGTCTGCTCAAAATGCCATAATGTTAACTAAGTAGTCTAGAAAGGCAGGAAATTTATAGTATCTGTGAAAAATTATTGAAGACTGAGAATATGAAATAACTCAAACAGAAGATAAATTGAAGTATAACAATTGAGGAGAGATTGCTAATTTCATTCTGCACAACCCTTTGCAAATAAGTTTACAACATCACTATGAGTATTTGTATTTATATTGCTACTGTAAAGATGGGGAAAATACTGTCTTGGAAGGTTTTGGTACCAAAAAATGAGGCTTGTTTAGATCTTTGTCCTAACTGGAAGTTGCCAGTCTCATGAAATTGGAGCATGAAGGCAGCAAAAAGTCATCTACTGTGTTTACCCAGTGGAGAAATATATATTTGGATACATGAGTAGCTGAATAAGGAAAACACTAGCAAAAATTATCCTCCAAACTACTGACTGCTAATAAAATGTACAGCAAAACAAACTTTTGTGCCAGAGGGTTCTTTCCAGTACTCTAGGCATCTACAGTGAATTCCCTGCATGCTGTTCAGTTAAGTTCAAATCAACTGAATTATTGAATATGACAGAGAAAACCATCCTCATCTTAAAAAGAGATGCACAATCTTAGGGGCTGTCGAATTCAGAAAACAGAAGCAGTGCCAGTTCCTTCTGGTGCCATCCTACTGACTCCAACAGACTTCCATCAGCATAGCTGACAGCAGAACTTAACTCTTCATTTTTATGTAAAAGAAGCCTTAATGGAAATAGGAAGAAGCCAGGCCATTGCATGCTGAAGTTAAAATTAACTGACATTATAAACTGACTGTAGACAAAAGAGTAATATATTTTTATAAAATGAGAGCCATGTTGAGGCCTTAAACTTTAACTTTCAAAAAATTAACAAATAGAAAAGCTGAAGAACAGCCTGGAATTGGGTACTCTAATACCCAGGCTATAAATAGAAACAAAATTTTTGTTTTATTTTCTAGACTTATTTTTGAAAGTTATTTATTTCTTTTTTAATCAAAGAATAATTCTGCTGCATGCATGAGTTTCATTGAGACATTGAAGCAAACTATTGGTTATAAGTAGCTGCTAAAAATCCTATGCCAGTCTCAAAGAAGAATAATTTCTGCTTTTAGGGCACCCAAAAAATTCAGCATGACTGATTGTATCCTAACCACACTGTCAGTTGTGTATACTATTTCTGCTTGTTGCCTGTTCCTAATAATTGTTCAGCCATGCTATGCCTTTTAAAGAGAAGCTGAATCCTACTCCAGGGTGGCCTCCAAGAAAAACAAAGCCCAAAATCTTTAACCTCTTGATATGCAATTTACCTAACCAATGCACGTTTTCTATAGATTCATCAATTCATGCTTGCAAAGTATTTGCAAAATGCCTGAGCATTTAGCAATTTAGTATGAGGAGTGTGATCTTGTATTCATTAATGTTAAAACAGTTCAGAATATCTCTGAACAGAAAAATAAATTCTTTCTCCAAAGCTATTGAAAACACAAGAAACTGGATCACACTGATTGGAATCTTGATTAGTAAAAAACCTGCTAAATCTTAAACTGATTCCACTTCCTTAATTTTAAAATTTGTGCCATAGATTTAGTTCCTAAAAAACAGAAGTGTGTAGCTGCTGTGCTGAAAACTGCTTAGGATGCATCTTCACCAGGTTATAGACCTCCTAGGCTTCGCATGAGACAAATATCTGAGCATAGTCAATCCTGTCTACATGATCAGGGCAAAATGCAGATCCCAATTTTCACTTGAGTCCACCTGATTTTCATTTCATCATTTTCCTGTTTCAAGGCAGGATTGTCTTTTCTTCTTCATTTAGCACAGAATGCAGGAACTGCTAAACTCACTACAGAGGGAGAAAGCGAAGGGTTTTGCAGTTTAAAGTGACTTAGTTTCAGCAGCTGTGAATGAATGTAGAGTCATTGATTGCAATAGGGATATGCTGAAATATCAGCTGGAGCCAAGATATCCAGAACTATTATTGATAAAATTAATAAAAACCACAACATAAAAAATAAAATATTAAAAATAATAAGCAAGAAAGTGTAAAGAGAGGAAATGACATAAATTCTCCCAAGCATATAAAATATTATTAAATGTTATGTTTAAAAAAGAGATACTTAGATTTAAAGGAACTCACTGTTTTCTCATAAAAGTTTTTATGTCATTAGACTGAAAATATCTGACTGACTTCTAAAGCATTATAAGAACACTTCATTGTCTGATGTATTCAATGGTACCAGAGATCAAAAGAGTGTTTTGTAAATTACAGCAAATACTTTTTAATGAGTGTTGAAAAAACCAACCAACCTCAAAAGCTGGACATATACTAGATGGAAACTATTATGACTGCTATTTTTACTGAAGTGAAAGGTCTGAAAATAGACTAAATTTAAGACTTACTTTAAGCAAAACTTTTCTTCAAAATTTCACTAGGAACTTTATTTTTAATCCCACTATTAATGAGAATGGAAGTCCTGTGTCAAAAGGTTTTTTTATATTTTAGGTAATTGTTCTTTTGGAAAGGAAGAGTTACCAATAAATAACTGGCATCCCAAGTCCAGCACTAAGCCATATCCCCAAGAGTCACATCCAGATGACTTTTAAACACATCCAGGGATGGTGACTCAACCACCTCCCTGGGCAGCCTGTTCCAATACCTCACCACTCTTGCTGTGAAGAAATGGTTCCTAGAATCCAACCTGAACCTCCGCTGGTGCAACTTGATCCCATTTCCTCTTCTCCTTTCTCTGGTCACTAGGGAGAAGATCTGATGATAGCCACTTCCTCTTGTGTGTGTTTGAATGCATCTCATTCGTGCACTCTAAGATCAAGTCTTACTCTACATCCCTTTCTAAGTTTCCTGGAGATTCCTTTGAGTTTGTAAATTCAGTGCACAAAGAGTAAATCTGCAAGTATTGCTTTTTGGGGAAAAGTGTTCTCATGTTCACAGCAATCACACTAATTATTCTCACCTTAACCTCTGCTACATTAAATAACTCCCACATTTCATGATCCTGCCACCCTCTAAATTTACCAGTCCTTATCAAAACAAGGTTGGTGCCAACTGTATGTCTACAATCTGAAGGCAACTATGAGCATTTTAAGGTTTCCTAAGTGGACCCCCATGTCCTTTACTGAGCTGAACATTCTGCCACCCATAGCAAAGAAATGTTAGGGACAGCTCTGACAGCTCATCTGCCCACTCCAGCAAACATTGCTCTTCATGTGCACCTTGAAACCACAAGAAGTATGTGGAAAAACTTGTCCACTGATCCAGTGAATCACGGTCTTTCACTGAGAGCCAATATAATGTAATTGGCTGCTATGGTGAGCTGGTTTCAATTATTGTCTCAGAATTTATTGGCTTGTCTTCCTGCTAGGGACCTTGTGAGTCAGGCAGGGAATTCTATCAGTGACTCCTTTTATGGAAACTGTTGCAGTAGGTAGTCTTAATTACCTTTTAATAATTAATATAATTGTAGTTAAAAGAATATCTTGGCCTGTTGCCATTCCTGAGCAGGAGCTGAAGCAGTCAGATGGGATGCTCCTCAGAGCCTAAAATTATGGTGGATAACTATGTTCAAGCTATTGACTTACATCCTTGATATATAAGGTCCATTAAGTCTAGAAAGTTATTCTTCCCACCCTAAGGTCAGACATCTTTAGGTGCATTCTTTTTTTTTCTTCTAGCGGTAATAAATTCCAACTGAATGGTGGGTTAGCAGGAGCAAAGTCATGGCAGGGCAAATTTAGGGAATTTGTGGCAAGTGTGCACAATGTAGAGCTGGACTTTGCATGAATAATGGGCTTCTGATTTTGGTACATCCATGGGAATCCAGCTACACACCCCTGGTAGCCTTTGAGGAAAAATTTTGGACTCGATGATCTTCAGAGGTCCCTTCCAACCCCTAATATTCTGTGATTCTGTGATAGCAGAACTAAAGCAGCTCAGCACAAGTCAATACCTGATTGCAATTCAGTGATAGCAAGAGGGGTTTGCAACCTCAGCTGCACAATCCACTGACCTCAATATCTGGGGGTTTAAGCCAGCTAATTTAAAGCTAGCCTGGGCACCCTGCAAGCCCCAATCACACACGTGCTCACAGGACAGACAGACTTTTCACAGAAACCACCTGTTCCATTTTCTTTTGCTGCTGATGGCAAGATTGCAGGAGAAAACCATTCTGCACCTCCAGAGCAGGCTGTGACCTTCACCAAGAAGAGAAGTTGTGAGGGAAGCAGGGTGTGAAATTGGAGTTACCTGCTGTAATCTTGCAAAATTAAAATGAGATGAGCAGGCAGTGTTCCTAGCCAGCTTCTTGCAGATCAAAGATGTGCTGCTCTGTTCCACCTGCTAACAGACATCTTGGTAATGAAACAGACTCACAAGCTGACATAACTTTCCCTGTGCAACACCATCCTCTTGCAAAGCTGTTGCCCTTGATAAAAAGAGATCAGAGGGTCACACTCTTCTCCCTGCTGAAAGTTTATTACACAGGCAGATGCTCAAGCAAAAGTTATTAGGGGGATTGCTTCCACTAGCATGCGTCTCCTGCCAAATATCCATTTGATGTGCCACCTGAATTGGCACATGAAGACAGTTTTTTTTCCTTGTGGTTTGTTTGTTTGTGGATTTTTTGTTATTGTTTTTTGTGGGGTTTTTTAAGTATACCACACAGTGCTCTTTTAACTACTTCATAAGCTCTCTTTTAAATGTTGACTTTTAACCTCTATGACTCTTTTGACTTATACTTGCCTACCTCTCACTAGCATCCTGACACTAGGAGCTAGTGTGATATAGAGTAGTGTGATGTACAGCAATGTGAAAGCCACTAAGAGGGCAATGCCCTGTGCTGGTCAGTTTGTCATTATGGAAGCTGCTTGAATTATGAACGTGAAGTGCTATATTCCCTCTTCATGCTAAAAGGATCAAAAAGTGCAAGTAGAGTTACTAAAATTTTCAAGGAAATTTTCCCTGTGAATTTCTTTAATTTCTGTCTTATCACATAAGAAGGTAGCAGGCAGGCCCAGGGTGGTTTACTGAGTCATTCTGTTCCTCATTGACACGCTGTAATCTGATTTTGGCCCTCAGCACTGCTGTGAGGCAAGTGAGGACAATTCAGAAGTGCCCACCAGTACTAATCAATCATAAAAGATGAATTTGTAATGTGTGGTTATACAAATACCTGTGGTGTTAAAACTTCATGTGGCTAATGGGGTAGATTTATGTGAATTAGCCAGCTGAGTCCCCCAGTTGTTCTTCCATAACCATGCCATTAATTCTGTACTAACAGGTTATAGCATTTGTTGAGTTACCACATGAAGATATATTCCTAAACTAGACATTACATGGGTTTTAATTCTCCCCCAATTTCACCCAAACATACACACATTTTTCATCTACATATCTATAGCCAAAAATGTTACTTATATATCATATTGGCATAATCTATAATTAATAAGGAAAAGGGTGGCAAAATTCACAGTGGGTAATTTCTTCTTTTGCTGAGAGCAAGATGTAAATTCTCATTTCCAGCTGACTCCTGGTTTAAAGACAATTCAAACCAGCAATGACAGAGAATCATCAGTAGTCTGTGTATAATTAGAAATTAGTATCTGGATCATTATTATTTCATTGCTACAACTGTCCAGTAGGAGGCTGCTGTGGGGAAACATATGTGGTCCTTCAGCTGGTGGGGCCTTCCTCAGATCATATAACTTAGGAATGTGCATTCAGAGAACAGTAAGGACATTTGACTTAATTCCAGCTACAGACAGGAACAACAAAGTCATTGATGCCATGAGTGTCATTCAACAAAAGATTTTCCCTTCAGCCTGTTATTAGCTTCTGAACAAGCCTGGAAGTGCCTCCTCTTCAGAGTGTTTTTGAATTCTGCTGAAGTCCTGCCTACACTCCTGGCTGGTTATCCCTCCTCTCACCTCACTTACAGAGCCTGATCCAGGAGGTAGCCCTGGAGGATGCCCAACACACAGGACATTGAACACAACCAAGCTCATCAACAGTGGTTACATGAGGAAAACATTGCTGAGGGCTCAAGAAAGTTTATATTTAATTTTCTCCTCACCTTTAGGGACAAACCACACATCAAAGGTGAATGCTGCAACAAATCAGATATGAAAAGTATATGGTGAGAGCATTTCTCACCACTTATCTTCTAAGCACTGATGCATTTCGAGCAATTACAACTCACGTCCTTCCTCAGCCAGGCATGTGCCTTAACCATTAGACAGAGTCATGAGTCTTTGTGCTCCTTCCCTGTAGCCTGATGAATCTTTAATTCTTTCATTAAAACTGGATCAGCTTCAGCAAGACAACTTGTCACAGCTTCCCAGTTTGGTGTCTAAATTGATTGCCATTAATCTATTGCTGGCAGATTTTTACTGCTTTTAGCTTCCTTCCTTAAAAAAGTTTTGCTGACGTGTTGGCCAGTATATCCTTAGGTACTAACATCTGGATCTGTTGACTAATTTCACCAAGCTTGAGACAAAGATAGAAGTTTTGTAGATAATTGAGTCCTGACAAGCACTATAAAGATGGACAGGTTGACAAAAGAACAAGATTAATTAATTTGCTTAAAGGAAGAAGAGGCAGAACTCAAGTGTTAGGCTTTCTGCTTAGCAGTAGTGGGATTGTCTCATGTTGCAGCCAGGTGACAGCTACCCCTTTGCTGCCTCTTGTGCACTTGGTGACACCTGGTAGAGGGGAGAGTAACACAGTGAATTTCAAATATCAGTAGGTCAGGAAAAGAGGACTTATTTCTTCTCATTAAAGAACCGCATGCCACAAGAAGTTAAATAAGATGTTCTTGGTTCTCATCTACCTGCTGCTTATGTCCTGTTCTTCCAATATTTATAAATTCATCACAATTTATCTTTTAAAGATTTTTGGTAACAAAGTTGGTTTAATAAATGGTATTATCACTATGGCTTGTTAACAGGAAAGAAACAGCTGGATTTGCAGATCTTGGTTTATTAGTACTTGTCTATTCCTTGAAAAGAACTAAAAATTGTATACAAAGAAGATGGAGGACTTGGAAATATTATGTATTTATGGTAAGAATATTCTAAGCAATATTGTGAAGAAAAGAAAATATTCAAGGCTCACCCTGGAGTAGAATTAGAAAGGAAGAAAGGAAAACAGGCAGGCAGGAATATAAACATTGTTTTGATAAGGAAATAAAATGCTGCGTTGGGGGCAATATCAAACTCCCTTCCTTTGAACTGCATTGAGATACCTCATTGAGATTTTTTTTGCTCTAGATAGCTTTGCCATTTGTGATGAGAAATGTTTATTATCTCCAAGTCTTGGTCACATGTTGTCAAATTTCTTGAAGAGTACAATGATTCAGGTTTCTCGTATCTATTTTTATCTTACTTAAGGAGCTGGGATTTGGCATCTTATTTTCTCCCATACTGATGGTCAACCCATGTCAATTAGTTTAATTTTCCTTCAGTCCTCCAGGTATGTGATATGGTGGACTTTACACAGTTTCATTTATCTGGTGCCATAGCTATCTTGCCTTTCTGATTCTTAAAATATCTACACCCTGCCCCAAAAAATAACGTAATTGTTAACCAAATTTGGAGTGAGAGGAGCAAGCAGCCATTTTAAATGTGAGTTTATTTATAACTTGTTGGTTCAGTTGAAAGGTGCATGAAGCCTGGTCTGTCTCTTTCCTCTCTCTCAGGGATGTTGTATTAATGTATTGACTCAAATAGGTACGTAGTATATTTGATCCAGTTTAAAATGTGATCACCTATATCATGAAAGCAAACTGCTCTAGTGCTTCAAATTTACTTATTAATTAACTTCTAGTGAATGCAAAAGGCTGCTTGAGATACTCAAAACCTGAAGCAAAGAATAAATACAGCTGAGGAAATTCAGAATTCTCCTTGAAGAGTCAGCTCCTACAATTAATTGATTTTTATAAAATATGGGATCCATCCTTACTGTACCTCTATTATTTAGTAACACAAAAAATAAGCTTTCCTTTAGTTAGGATGTAAAAACACCCCACTATGAGTACTTCATCCCAGTAGGGGTCTTTATTTTGAAACTAAATGGAAGAAACGATTCTTGACATTTGTCATGAACTCTGTTACATTTCCATAGTCATGATGTCCACAGTGAGCCTTAATCTCTCTGGATGATTTAATCCACATTATCTCAGCTCAGAGAAATAAACAGAAAATACAATCAAAATCTTTTAAGAGGTCAGGAAGTAATCTTGAAGTGAACTTGTTTAGCACAATACACAATAGAATTTTCAGCTGCTGAAGGACAACTGATTTCCTAGCTAAACCAGAAGGTTTGCTATTCTTTACAATTCAAGATGGATTCTGATCACTTTTTATGCTGACCTGACTATTCAGAACAAGAAGTGAGTTTGTTTTCTTCCCTGGAGGAATATTATTCAGCATAAGAATGTTTTCCTAATATTCAAAAATCTGAAGGTTATCAAATGAAAGAAGGCAATACACTATAGTAAATGAAAGAACTGATGATTACATTTTGAAAAGAGTAAAATTGAATCTATGCAATCAAATAAAAGTAGGTGTTTCTTAGAATGACTCTTCTGTGTAAGTAAGAAAAGAGATGAACAGGGTTATCCTGTGAGCTTACTTAGAGAGGACTGGATTTTCCTTTTTCCTTTTTTTCCCTTTCTTTTCCGTTTTCAAAACACTACTTCAAACCTCGTTATCCAACCACTTAATTCTTAAATTGTATTCTCTTGTACTGAATTTTGTGGGGCTTCCACCACCTGGGAACAATGTCAGGACATAGAGTTTCAGTTTTACCCATCCCAAGGAGACTGTTATAGGGCTTTTATGTACATAAAAGAGGAGGCAGGGAAGTGCAAAAGTCCTGCTGGAAGGGAATTCCATCCATCTATATCAGGAAAAAACATGCAGGAATAATTAAATAAAACTTTTATTGGGAAAGATATAGACCAATGTCCTTTCCTGTGCAATTTTTTGAAAGGTCTTTGGACACCAGAGCTGGAAAATGGCAGAAAGTTGGGAAATGTATGACTTGTATAATGACAAAGAAGAAAGGAAACTGAAAAGCAAAATCAAATCTACACCACTTCCCATTTTTATATTGTTGAAGAAAGCATAGTTCATCATAGAGAGAAAAACTAACTACATGAATGATGTATTCAATTGGTTTGATTTTCTAAAAGAGTGGGACAAGCAGAAGGGCCAGACCGGAAAGACTTAAAGCCTGAGGGCAGCTGCTGTGGAAGTAACATCTCCCACTGTGTTTCCTGGCTCCCTTTGATTCACTTTCAACCTCAGCCTCTGCTCCTGCCACTTAGTGATAAGCTTATCATTATTAGCTTATCTCTTCGGGGGAGGAAGAAACTCTAGCACCTATTTCTTTTTCAGAGCCATTGGTTACAGATGTAACACCAGAGTGTGAACCAGCAAGGGGGCAATGATACCAGGTGGAGGAGGGATACTGAGCCATGAAACAAGGTGGTAATTGTAATCAGCAAATGGGTTATGAGAGGGTAATTAAGAGAAGAAGCAAAAGAAAGTGCATTATGGAATACAGGGAAGTAGAAAAAAAAACCACATTTTTTTCCCCTGTACAACAAGCAAGACCATGCCATAAGGGTTGTTCTTGCATTAAGTCTTTGAATATTAATAAAAGATCAAAAAGAACATCCCAGAAAGGCCCATTAGAGAATGGTAACACCAACAAATATTAGCAAGACTATGGATCTGTAGGTCTGACCTCTACATTAGGCTGAATTACCAATGGGGTAAGCTGCTAGAAAAAGAGCAAATAGAGTGGAAGACAGTTAAAAATATTTTGTAGAAATCAGTTATTTCCCACATCTCCATCAGCATTCAATTAGTATTCAAAAAAAAAACAAACAAAAAAAACCCACCCCACCAATAACCCCTGAACAAACAAGCAAACAAAACTAACAACAAAAACAAAAGCTGTTGTGATTTCTACAGTACAGTTGGAGTTTTAATAAAAACAACACTTCTTACTTGAGGGCTGTAAAAAAAATAAAGAAGGTGTCAGGAATAAAACAGAAATAATAATAATAATTGTTCCAGGATTTCAGAAAAAAACCACCCAGTTTTCACAGTTGTTACTAAAGAAATCTGCAAGACTTGTGTGGTTTGAAAAATTCATAAGTGATCCACAAAAAAGGATCCAAAAGGGAACAAGTAGTGAAGTGACAAAATTTGCAGATGACAGAGAATTATTCAGGACATTCCAAACTGAAATACATTGAGAAAAGTTGCAGAAGTTTTTCATGATGCTGAGTGACCAGAAGACACAATTGCAGATGGAAGAGAATTCGTGTTAAACACAAAGAAATGCATGAGAGAGAGATTCTCTCTATACATATAAAGAGGCAACTTCTAAATTACCTTTTCCAGTCTGAAAAGGGATCTAAGATCTGTTTCTGGTCTCTTCAGAAATTCTTGACAGCAATAAAGAGCTGCCAAAAAGGCAAATAGAACATGGTTGTTGAAAATAATAGAGAATAAAGCAGAAAAAACATGAAGCCAAAGTGAAAAAAAACCCCACCAAAACGAAAACCAAACAAAAAACTGTGAATGGAAAAAAAAATAAAATAAAAGAGAGACAGGTAAGAGCAAAGTCATAGATTCACAAAATCATAAAATGCCAAGTTGGAAGGGACCTCCGGGATCATCTGGTCCATGCTACTTCTAGGTAGTGCTATAGTTGATATGAGAAGGCTCAGCCCCCTGTTAAGCTGAGACATAAACTGTCCAACGTGATGGAATCTGCCACTTCCTTTGGGAGACTATTCCAATGTTTAACTGTCCTCATGGTGAAAAATGTACCTCTTGTGTCCAAACATAATCCAGAAAGAATTTGTGCCCATCACCTCTTGTTTTCTCCATGTGACTCCTTGTAAATAGAGAGTCTCCATCTTCTTGAGAGCCAACTTTAAGTACTGGAACATGGTAATAGGTTCCCCCCTAAGCCTAAGCCATGTAGAGCCTTCTGTATAAAGAAACAGGAAGTTGTTTAGGACTTTTTCAATGACCAACAAGAGGGGGAGTATGAAACAGGTGTGCAAGTTCATGAACTGCATGGTGAAAGAGAATGAAGAATACTCAGGAGAAAGGTCTTATATTATTCACTCTAAGAAACAGAAAAACTAATCAGCTGGTCTGAAACTAACAAAATTAAGCACTTTTTAAATCCAGCATATTGATTACACAGCGGAATTGAATACCTCAGGATTTTCAGAAGGTCGGACACCTGAACGAGTTCAAAGGCAGCCACACTTGTGGAAGAAAGATCCCTTGGCAGCTATTAAACAATGCTACAGATCCATCCCGCAGCATAAATTACAACAGATGATAGAAGCTGGGAAGGCTTGAGGAATGTACCACTCTGAATATTAGTTTGGTGTTTGAACAAGTATTTTAGGTATTAACTTAGAACACCAGCTACTTAGTTATTTGCAAAACCTTCAGCTCTTTCACCACTGGTAAAGTTGAGTTAGATGTTGGTGTCACAGAGATTCTGAAATACTGAACTGTGTGTTTAAAGAAACTGCCCTCTATGTTATTATTCATGGTTTGTTTGTTTACTTATTTAAGGTGTGTGAAAACAGACTTTAATTAGTAAATAAATACCACAGATGTTTTTCAGATCCATTAAACTCCTGCACCAAATTCTGCTTCTCAACAGGGTGCCAATGGCCTGAAACTGAAAGTGAACTATTTTGAGTTAAGCTACTTTCTTTCTATTTCAGTTGACTGATAAGATGTACTAAATACTAAAAAAAGTGGCAATAGTTGTATTCTGTTTTCACTATCTGCTGCTACCTAATTTATTTATCCAAATGCCTACTTACAGGCTTTAGGTCATGTAGATCTGAAAAGCTTTAAAAATTATAATAGTGAGTATTGCTGCTTTCATAAAATCATTAACATTGGAAAAGACCTTCAAGATCATCTAGTCCAACAGTCCATCTGCCCTTTCTGACTGCTTGGGTAGACATCAATTTTGTAATTCATCACAGTCAAATATCAAACTGAAAATAAGTTGTCAAAAGAAGCTCTTCATGTATTTTGCCATATGAAAATGCAACGCCTAGAGCCTTGCATTCCTCGTATGTACTTGTAAACTGTGATTAAATACCCTCTTAACTGCCTTTCACCAGTCTAAACATGCTAGAATCACAGAATCATAGAATCATCCTGGTTGGAAGAGACCTGGAAGCTCATCAAGTCCAACCATAACCTAAATCCCCCTACCATAACCTGATTTACCTATTCAGTGCTTATATCTATATCTACACTATATCTACATTTCTTTTAAATACTGCCAGGGATGGTGACTCCACCACATCCCTGGGCAGCCTAAACTCTTGAATTCCTTACTTGTAAGAATCTTCCTATTTTGAATGAAGCCTGGACATCATTTAAATAAGCAGCCAAATGCTGATAAAGTTGTTTCAGTGAACTTTCTATTAGTCTTTGGAAAGCTGCCAGACTCCAATTTGAAGTAAAGGCCACCAGACTGAGCTGCGGGTGGTAGAGAAAGGAATTAAAAAGACTAATTCAGCTGCAACCACAAATGTAGGGCTGGCCCAGGATCTAGCTTTGTCAGGGCACTCCAGATAGACTTTCCTAAAGAGGCTAATGAGGAGTAGTTTGTTTTATCATGCCCAAGTGATAAAATATCTAAACACTGGGGTTAGTTATTATGTTTACCAGACTCAGGGAAACACTGATCTAGTAGACGTGGCACAGAAAGTTTTGTATGCTACAGTTACATTCTTTAGTATTGTCTACAAGGCAGTCAATTTTGCATACAACAAATGTTCCTTATCAGCTTTCATTGCTGCTCCTCCTCCTTGTTCCCACCTCCTGTCTTTTCAGGAATAATTGTTCTATTACTTCTTTAGTCACCTAGAGCAGATTAATCGTTTTCTTTTTGTGCGTGGGATTTTTTTTATTATTTTGGCTTGTGTAAGCAGGAATGCTGCAAAATATTATGTTCATCTTAAATCTGCTTTCTTAGTATTTAAATATGCAGCAAATCAACCCCTGGCTTCAGACCACCTCATAAAGGCTCACAGACATACACAGCTGGCTATATACAATCACAAACTTTTCTAACAGCAAAGATCTTGGCTAACCTCTTTTTCAACTTCATTCCAAAGTGCCTATTAATTGAGATGATTCAGATCTGTAGCTTTCCATTTTCCTTGCAAATAATGTAACTGTTTTCTAAATTGGAGCCAGACTGCTTTCATCATTACCTTTGCTCTTCACACCTGCACTAGGAACTGATGTTCCAAGAAAGAAATCCCAAATGCCACTGACATGAATGGGTCTGATTCTGTCTTAAGTAAAGGCAAGGGAAAACTGGTTCCAACAGAGCAAATCAGAGGTGCTCAGAAGATCAGGAGCATTGAGTTTTGATCTCTTATTTGGTATGACCTCATCTTCCTCCTTTCAGCTGTTCCATAAATTGAGCCTCAACTGGTAATTACTGAATAGCTCAGCCTTTTTACATTCATTTTTTTCTCTCTCCCATTTCACAAATGGAATTGATTGTTGCCAAATGCTGCAGAACTGTTTGGAGTAAGAGTTCTGGCATTAACAGTCCTGGCAGTTCTGTTAGATTTGTTTACTTTCTCTTCTAATCTCTGTACCAACTCTCAACTTCACAATTTGCCAAACTAGAAAGCTTAAAAAAAACCCCAAACTCAAACAAAATAATACCTGACTGATTTCCTTAACTTGATATATATTTTTTTTTTCATTTTGACCCATTTACTTTTTTCTTTTTTTTTTTTTTCTCCCCCTAGATGTTTAAACCACCTGCACTGCCTAAACTCCACTGTCTCCATGCTTTCCTGTAGCCCCTTCAGGCACTGGAATTTCACTAATGAGGTCTTCCTGAAGCCTTCCCTTCTCCAGGCTGAACAGCCCCAACTCTCTCAGTCTGTCTTCATAGGAGAGCTGCTCCAGCCCTCAGATCATCATCTCTGTAAGAGAGAACAGCCATGATTCAGGAGACAGGTAAGTAAATTCTGGAAAGTAGACCTATGCATATTTAAGAACCAGAAATCCTAAAGATCCAAACTAGGAAAGCAAGCAGACTAAGCAGTTTCTCTGATCTGTGCATACCTTACTTTATCAAGTTGATGTATGGATTATATCTTGCATCTGTGGCACTTCCTTCACCCAGTTCAACTCAGACTCCTTTGGGCTCAGCTGCCATTGCTTTGTGTTAACTTTCCTCTGTTCTCTTTCTCTTCTCTCCCCTCAAAGTAGCAGGAGCAACAATAGTAGATGGAACAGATACAACCCGGCTAAGCCTGTCTGTATTTTGGATATCTTGCTTACACTGGAATTATTGGAGTATAGATGTTTCATTTTATACTTATTGTTCTTAGAGAGGAATAAAGGACAAGTGAGCTCTCAGGTCAAGGAATGTTTGATTTCTGGTATAACTTCAACGGACTTCTTTGGTCCTTCATGACCTCGAGCACATTATATATCTGTAACTCAGTCTTCTGGATGTTTTATGCATTTGTAATATTTCCTCATACCACAGTAGTTGCCCAAATCCTCCTCTATGAGCTGTCTGAATGCTGACAAGACAATGGTTTGAAATATAAAGAAACAAATAACATTAAAAAAGCAGTTTACAGGTTATTAATTTTCTACTCAATTAATCTGCCAAAGCTTCCAGACATTTGTAAAACTACGTTTCAGCAACTATAATTAAGTAATGTTCAGTGCAGATTGATTTCTTTAATTACTTGAATAATTTAGTGCTGGAGTATGATTCTTCAGTCAAATAACACCAAACGTCAGATTTTGCAAGTGATCTCAGCTGTAGTCCTTTCTTTTTTTTTGCTTTTAAATCCTGCCTAGTATAACAGCTCTCTCATTGCTTAGAGACAGTCACATGGGAAAGACTATAGATGACAGATGTAGACATATATGTGTGTCCCTGAGCAGGCTTTACTGTACTGGTCTTACCTCCAGTTCCTAAGATATCACAGTACATATATGTGGGATAAAAACTATAGTTGAGAAATATACAGCCTGCAGCAGAGGTAGAAGGAATGGGACTGGATAATTAAATAAATAGTTAAAAAACCCACAAAACACCAGCTTTGATGGGTGATGTATGAACGCTGAGTACTTTTTTTTATTTAAAGAAACATTTTTTAATATTCACACCAAATTCAGGTCCACTTGAAAAGCCCTGGGTCTGATTTTCTTCCCATGTTTCCTTACTTTTAATAGTGATTTGCTGTTCTGACACTAAGAGAGTGATATTTGACCAAGCTTCACATAAGTGTTGGGTCCTCAGTTCTGCTAATGTTTCTGTCCTTTGATTCAAGTAACCAGCTGAGGAAGCTAATAAATACGTAAAGGTGATTAGATTTAAAATGTCATTGAGAAGCAGTCAAATCTGGAGTTTTATGAATAATTTCACACCCAATGCAAGATTATCAAATTTTATCAGCTAGGCTTGTGTAAAATGCAAGTAGCATCCTTTGACAAGTTAAGCAGTATGGATAGGCCAAGAGAGTAATTTGTCCATTCTGTTTTGTAAATACACTTAGGAAGCAAAATTATGGGGAAAAAATACTTTAGGGAATTCCACATAAAGCTGGAACCCAAGATAGGGTTCATCTTTATTACTGTTGTTTAAAAGTTGGATATAGGAGTCTAAGCCAGGAATTAGGCTCCCCCAGTAAATGGTCCATCACACACTAATGCAGATCTTTTACATAGATTGGATTAATATCCCTCTGGGGTTTCTTTATATTTTTTCCAATGGTTATAAAGGAAACATAGGCTAAATAGCTCAGATTTATACATCTAATTTTTAGATGACTCTGCGTTAGATTAATTTTCCCCTTCACTCTTTAAAATCTGTTTCTGGGTAACTCAGAGTAATTATAACTCTCTTTGGAATCTGAAAATATTTACTGGCAGAGAAAAATGCCACACCATTATTTGCTTTACTGGCTTTCTTGATGTCTGTTTTTGCTCCCCAGTTTATGGATGCTTCTGTGATGCAGTGCCATAAGTGAGGTAAAGGCTGCTAAGGGATCGGCTGCTGCATTAAGGGAAATATCCCAGTTTGTATCCCTCTATCCTGTGTTTCATGGACCACATCACCATTATTTCTGAGTGCCCCAGAATCCTATTTTAATTGAATCTCTCAACATCCTGGTGGGGAGAGAAAGTTCTGTTATTGCTGAGAATAACAGGAGCTGATTGTAGGAGCTAAAACATGGAGCTCCAAAAAGACATCACCAGGTCTAAATTGTTAAATATTTCCCAGTATGTGCAGGTGGCCCCTGCTGTGCATGAGCCATAGTTACAAGGTACCAGCTTAGATTTTCTCTAGAATGAAACTAAACTGGACATTGGTAAAGAGGTGTCTCAAATTTTCCCCAGCTCTGGGGTTTTAGGCTGTAACTTATACACAGCTCTCATCTATAGAAACAGCAGAGCCAGGGCTACAGCCTGTCAGTTGCCTCATGGGTCATAGGAAGCTGCCTTACCCCATGAAGGATTCTTGATCCTCTCCTGAAATGACTTTAAACTCTTTTCTTGCAAAGTATAGGGGCATATGCTGTTTCTAAAACTTCTGGCTGCTTGGATACTCATATTAAACAGCTGTTTAACCAAAATGCTAATATTTTCTGTTGGAAAGGACCAATATCACTCCATTTTGTATAGTGCAGAAACTCTCCAATACAGGGTCTTCTTTGGTTCAAGAAAAAACAAATGATTCTCAAAAAATGCCCTATGTTCACCTTGTGCAACAGAATCTATAACAATCCTAAATTTACTTACTACCCATGGACTTCTTGGAGTCCTGTCTGTGGTCCTCTGTTAATAAAGACAGTCTTACATACAGCCCAGCAATGACATACACATTTTTGCTCTTATTAAAGGTTAATATTTATTTATTTATTATTAATTTTTAAATTCAGATATGCAGAGGGACTAGAATATGAATGCATACTTTTTAAATGCTGGTTTTTTTTACCTACATGTATTTCAATCAGAGATGGAGAGAAAACATATTGTAGACATTTACAACTACTGAAACCAAGGAGAACCATTTTCACTATACATTAAGCAAGAATAAATTAAAGGCTTCACTTTACTTCCTATGAAGCACAAAGTATATGTTCAAGTGTATTAAAACATAAACAAAAAGGGATTTCTAATAAGGACAAAAAAAAAGCAGAGAGGAAAATCCCATGTTCAAGAAGGGACACTTGCTGAAGTATGAAAGGGCCATTTGCCAAAATAATTATGCTTCAGATGGAAGCAGTGCCTGCCAATTTTCAGTCCAAACCAAAATGTCTGTATCTGAGGCCTTAACTTCTGGAACAAAGAGATTGTATGCTACATAATGCTTGTAAAACAAGGAAGTAATCTCTGTACACGCATGTGGTAGAAATGACAGAACATTCCCATTTTATAAAAGACTAACAGTTATCCCTGAATATTTTTAATTAGTTTCTTCAGTTCCACTACAAGGAGAGCAGAAAAGGAGCTAGAATGCCATTGTAACAAAACTCTGTAAATTAAAAAAAAAAACCACAACAACCTATAAACAAAAACTGCCTACATTCTGCAGCAGAGTAAACCTGAAATTAAATAGGTCCTAGACCGGCCTCCTGTATAGGTACCAGACTTCCATGCATGTGCTCAGGAGCAACGTGGTTGCCTCTTTCAGACCATGTGGAAATCAGCCTTGATCACACTTGCCAACACAGTGTCCTGCCGGGCTCAGGGAGCTGGGACAAAAAATACCATTTTGCAGCCTTTGTTAGACTGCTGTCTTGGAAGGGAATAGACATTGTCAATGGTTTGCTGTAGAAGAGAAGTCAACTAGTTATTACAATCTTTTGAGTAGTCATGAAGTCTCTCTTCTTCCACCAGGTAACTGAAATATTTTAAACCTCAGAGAGCTTTAGAGCAAATCCTAATTGTTTAATCAAGTTAGTGATGGAGCACGATACACTGCCCAGGAGTCCTGCTCACTGAACACTGTTCCTGCTCCAGGCAGGAAGAGGGGGAGATACTCTCTGTGCTGTATAATGCTGACTCTCAGCATATCCCCCTATATATGCCCACGTTTCAGGCCCTGAATCTCCTTCAGTGTGCCATGTTGTACCCATGGTACCTAACCATTGTCACAGCCTCAGCAACACAGGGGTTCCCATGTCCCTTTGCAAAGACCTGTGCAGTCTTTCATGTGTTAGTGTCATAGAAGAAACATTAACTCCATGACATATGAGATTCTGCATGACAATAGCCTAGTCCAGTCTAGCCCTTATTAACAGCACTAAACTTATGAAGTTGCCTCACAGTGATCTTACAGTAAGAAAGAAGTGGGACAGGCACCAGTCCATGTTGGATACCTGTGTTGGTATTCTGACACCTTCATGTGGGCTCTCAAGTGAACCCTGTTAAGCATTCACCATTCTGCTGAAACCCTGAGTTGTTCATGATTATTATTATAAACTGACTATTATAAACCCAGTATCTGCCCCTGGCTGTAAAGGGCAATGAGCAATTATGTGGTGGTAGAAGTGTATGATCCTTGAGATGGGGTGTATTTATCTGTGAATTGCTGGTTTAGAGGTACATGGTCCCATTCCTGATCCTGTGTGATAACAGAGTTTACCTCTGCAGCAACAAGTTGGTAACTTTACAAGTATCCACTCCTGTTGAGTAATTTCCAGATACAGGGAACCTGACCAGCCTAGATGCCTACACACCTCCAGACACTGGGAACCTGATCAGCTCAGATGCCTACACTCTGTTGATACATCAGTTCCATAAAACCAACTCTCCTGTTATGGAGATCACAGTGGATGTTAGCTACACCATCACAAAGAGTGTTCATGTATCTACTACAACTGTGGAGCTGGTGTGTACTTTCTTACCCTCTGGTTCACCATGCTGCATGAGAAGAAATCAGTTAAATCCTTTAATCCTGCAGATGGGGTGTTTCCATGACAGGTCTGGTATGTTGTGTTGTCAACACTGCCATGTATGCTCAGGTTCTGAGAATTTAAAATTTAGTCATTCAGTTCCCTAGAGTATGTCTTTGAGATAATCCAGAATTGTTCACATTAGATTCAATAGAATGTACCAAACTGCAAGGTATATAGACACCAGGTCATTTTGAATCCCAAAGCCAAGGTTTAGAGGACCCTGAATACAACCTTAGAGCTTCTTTGCAATTTGCTGAGTAAATGGTGTGGGCAAAAAACCCTGAAGTTGGTGTAAAAAGAACAACACAGCAACCTAAAATATTTCTGTTTCCAATTTTGAAGCAACGTTCTCTTTTCCAAATGAAGTGGTTTCACGTTTTGCCTTGGTGGAGAACTTAAGGTCTGCTTTTGTTTTTCTGAAGAAAACAGCTTAGAGTTAACTTGCCAATTCAAGTCCTTCAGGACATTCTTTTTTCTTGCCAGCAGCAGTTTCATAAAAAGTCTTGGCTTATCTTCTCTTCACCTCCACAGTGAATGCTGTTATTGGCAGTCCACAGATAAACTCAGCTCTGTCTCAGGAGGCTGGAAGCTGCACGTGAGATGTGAATAAAAGGAAAACCGTTTTTGGGAGCTAGATGTGATTAATCACTGACTGATATTGCCTTCAATTCTTTATAGTTTTATTGCATAAGACTCTTGACTAATCCCCCTGAAGGGCTGTGATTTGTAACGAAGTTGAAGTGAACAATATTATTTTAAAACAAAACAAGGTAGAATAAAGGAACAGAACCCAGTAAATACACACAGGGCAAATCCTCTGGAAGTAAATAGATAAAAATTCAATTTGATGAGGTTAATTATGCTCAGAAGGGCTTTTCCTGCCTTAAAGAAAATCTGCTTCTTTTCCCTGTAGATACGGATAATGCTTAACGGAGACCTAGGGGTAATGGAATATAGTTAATTCTTGGCTGTCTGTGCTTCTCAGTGGCCTAATCATAGCTGTGGAAAAGTACTAAAATAAATAATAAAAAATCATAGTTCTCTACTTCTAAGGCATGAGGCATTTCCAGTGCCTAATTCTCATTTTTCAGTCAAAGAAGCTATTACCAGTGTATCAAAACTGTGGCATTGCATTCATGGCATGCACAGCTGGCTAACTACAGAACACCTGCATAACTCATGACAAGTCAGGCAAAAGTTTTTCCCCATTTTCAATATACTTGTCACCTAAAAATGTATTGTCCAGAAAAAAATGTTTGATCACCTACCTGCCTGAGGTAAATCCAGTAATCTATTAAGTTTTCATTTGACAAACTTTTAGCTCTTTAAAAATTAATGCTCTCTAGAGGTCATGTCCCTAAGAGGTAACATGCCTTATAACTCTGTGTGTATATATACATATATATATACAAAAAACTATATACTTGCATGTATCTCAACATCAGCTAGAAGCAGAATTAAGTATTTGTGGTTGCTTGCACATGACATGGGCATGCAAAGGAATATAATTTGTGAAAATAGTTCAGATGTTCTAGTTTTGTGAGTTCAGATGGTGTAAAGATTTGCCCTAGACCATTGCCATACCTCTGCCAACATTCATTTGGAAACTCAACTGCGATCTCTGTCCTTACAGAAAGATTATTTTATTTGGAGGGTATAGTATTTTAAATCAAATTTATAAAGAGAACTACATCAAATATCACCTATGAAGAGGGTTTTGCTGCTCAATGTTTCACAGCTTCATAGTCATCTGATGCTGAACAAGAAATGAAACATCCCAGACATCAGCTCTATTTTATTATTATTGCTTTTCAACGATTTCTGAATAAACCAGAATCTTTTTCATTCTCCATTCCAAATCTTTGCAATGTCTGTTTTCAGAGGAAGTACCACACCACTGTACTGGCTTTTCTGAAAGGTGAAACTGGATTTGATAGCATGATTATTTCCTTTACAGCTGTTACAGCTATTGGACACATCCTTTCCAGACTACTAGTTGTAAAAGAAAGATGTTGCCCATCCAGCACAGGTCATGCATGTGCACATGCACAGGTAGTTAGTGAACAAATCCATTTACAGGTTCTGCCTTTAGTAGCAATTGAAGCAATGAAAACAGAGCATAAAACTCAATCAAAGAACATTTTCTTTTTCCTGCTTGAAATAAGCTTTGAATTTTCCTTTAGAACATGTTGCCTTACAACACACAGACAGAAGAGATGATGGGTGGTTCAAGCTTCTCGTTGACACAGACAAGAGCAATTTGTAGAATTAAAACCATGCTGAGTTTTTGTGTTTGGTTTTGGGTTTTCTTCCAGGCCTCACCATCCCTGATGGAAGGGTATTTGAGATCCCTTCTAATCTCACCCAAACTCTGTTTAGCAAATGGCCTGAAGTTGCACCAGGGGAGGTTTAGATTGGGTATTAGGAAGGATTTCTATACTGAAAGAGTTGTCAGGCACTGGCACAGCCTTACCTAGGGAGGTGGTGGGGTTTTTTGAGGCTGTTTTATGGTGAGGTGTGTTTGGGTTTTTTTGTTTTGTTGTTTTGTTTTGTGCTGATGGTTGGACTCAGTGGTCTCAGAGGTCCTTTCCAACCATGGTGATTCTGTGATTCTTTGATTCAGACCACTTGACATGGAGTTCTCAAGTCCACACCACTGTTCTGCTGTAATGATTCCTTCCCCAGCTTTATATTACAAGGATAAATCAGAATGCAGTCTTTGCAACTTGTGATTACCCAGCTTGTCCATTTCCCATTTTCCACTTACATTTAACATTTTTGAAAGCAGGTAACTGGAACTGTACATAGTATTCCTATCAAGATCTTACCAAAGCCTTGTATGAACAGTGTTAGTGCTTTTCTGTCACTGGTGAGGTTCTCTTAGTTGGAGATGACTTCAAATTTCATTATATCGAAGACTTCAGGCATCCTGTGATCACTTTGTACCTAAGAGCTTTTCTGTTACTTCCAGCCAAGTAAGCACCTCTACAAGGCTTTACCAAATATGTGCATTTTTACTATGCACAGTTGTATTTCATCTCATTAAGTCTCTATCTGAACCTATAATTTTCCATGAGACACTGACTCCAATGCCTTGCTGGAACAGGGCCCACATCTTTTACAGCCTGACACTATCCATGAGCTGTGTTCTCTTCCATAAAGTAGCAGATATCAGGAAATCTTAGGGCAGGGTTCTAGGGCCTTGTAACAAGATAGCAAATAGAAGATGTTTTATCTCCTTGCTAGCTGAACTGGATGCTAAATTGGGTCCTGTAGGATGTGTTAGAGAAAATGCTCCAAAAGTCTGATCCTCAAAACATAGGTAAGATGTATTTGTTGGCAATGTATGTGTTCTTCAGGGACACTGGGAAATAAGGAAACTGAGACATCGGATTTGAAAACCTTTCTGTCTGCTGTAACTCCCTTTAACTGCACTTTTTATGATGTGGAAAAGGTAGTTTTTGCTATAATTCTTATGTTTCTTATAGAGGAGAATGACATTCCATTCCATAGGTGTCGTTTTAAAAAACAAAAGCCATGTGCCCAAACTCCAAAATTATTTGCATTCCCACAGCACAAAAAGAGTGGCATCCTGTTTGTGAATTCCATGTAATGCCTTTGACAGACACCTGCAGCAAAGCAGAAGCAAGAGCTCTGTTTTCTGTTCCTATCTGATCTGCAGGTATCAGATTTCCACAGGGAAATCAAGCATCATAGACAAACAAATACAGAAGCGCACATGAGAAAAAGGGAAGGATAAAAGGAAAAGAAAAAAAAAAAGGTTTGGAAACAAATATGAATTGCAGATCTTCCAAATTGTGAGATCCAGTCCTACAAGATAAGGACCTGTTGATATCTATAAGGTCTATAATAAAGTAAGATCAGAACTCTCTGGTCTTAATTTTATTTCCTAGCTTTAGAAGAACAGATTCTGTCAATCAAAGAACAGACTAAAACCCTCATCTCTCTGATTAGTTTTACTTCTTCCTACTTCAAGTCAAATTGAAAAAGAGAGCCAAGAGGCTCTCCCTCACATATCTACTGTAGTTTGTTGTATAAATTCTGCAACAATTATAAACCAGAATGTGCCCATACCAAAGGGGCCCTGTCTAGTCTAAATTAAACTAAAACAAGCACATGCACAATCCAAAAGAAATGAAAATAACACTGAAATGATCCATATGCAAAGGTCAGCTGTGTTTATAATCTAAATGGCTTTCAGATAAGACACAGATAAATAAGATAAATAGCAGAAATCTGTATTTTTGTTTATTTTCTTAGCTGTTACATACACATAAAACAGAAATCCTGAAGAAGTAGAATGACTTTATGACAGTTCATGAATGGAAGATCCTGTACAGGGAGGGTTAAGTGATTGTTTGGTGGAGTAGTATTTTGCAAAACTCTGGTTCTATGAAAATGCTGGAAAAGTTCTTTTATTTTGTCCTGAAAAAAATGTTCTTAAAAAAAAAACCAGGAGGCAGAAGGGAGAGGGGATTTTCAACTCATATGGAACATACTTTTTTGATATTTTGGAAGCAAGGGTTCCATTTTTGGGTTCAAAATTATTTTTGATCTGGGTTTTTTTAAATTTTCTGTAACATATTACATATTATAATATGTAGGACAGTCAAAGCCAATTGTTTTATCTGCTTTTATGCAGATATTTGAAACCAGAGGAACTGTTGAATGCAGAATTTCTGAATATTGGAATTTTCAAAAGGTTGTTGTGAACATATCAGAGAAATGTTGTACCATTTCCTTCAGTGGAAGGAAAGGAATATCTCTTGAAGTCACCAGTCCTGTTCCCTGGATGTTCCTACCTAGTCTAAGATGGAACAAATTTGCCTCTGAAGAGGCAAATTCAACAACTTTTGATGAACATTAAATGAGTAATATCAACTAAACTTCTTTTTGGAAGCTAATCTTAGATGAAGTGAATCCTCTAAAGGACTTCAGAAATACCTGCAGAGGTTTTAACTGAGTTCAGAGCACTCAGTCTTTGTATAAAATGATTGTAAGGAAAAACAGGGTGATGAACTTGTACCCATGCCATGGGGAATAAAAGATTAAAAAAATTATTATGACCTTGGATATTGGAAAGTAAATAATTTTGAAGATAATTCCAGTGTGTGTTCTAACTCAAACAGATTGCTTAAGTGCAGAAGAAGGCAGCTTTAGCCTTTCCACACCATGCACAGCTCATGGGCCTAAATTCTGACAGTCTAATTTCTTGCTGAAATTCAGTTAAGATGCTCTGACTAGCTAAATATATTGCAGATAAAATATTCAATATTTTCTCAGAGACCTTGACACCTGACTGAAGACTTGTCTTTTGACCCAAAGGAGATTTGCACTTGCAGGTGGCACAGCTCAAAATGATCCTTCCTCAGAGACTGCACATCTGCCATTGCAAGTTTCTTTCTGCATCCTCCATATCTCCTTCTTCTGCATTTCCATACTCACTTTCTGTATTCTCTTCGTATCTTTCCTGATATTTATCCCAGGGTATGTGTTCTATTTATACAGAGCAGCACCTACAGGAATTTCCTAATTTACTAAACTTTTCACACTGGCTTTAAATTAATTTTTCAACACCTTAGAGGTGACTACAAATTCAACCTGTAGGTTGTCAGTTTTCCTAGACTGCCTTCTTTAGTGGGTTTGGGCCTTTTTTTGATTGTGTTTAGTGTTAGTTCATTCCTGACACAAATCTGCTTGCTCTAGCAAATTTTGTCAGAAATAGATTTGATGCTTTTCTGCACCAAAGACCAATTTCCTCCCAGCAGCCTGTGTAAAACAGCTTCTTTCATGACTTTAATGCACTTAAACTCAACACATGAAAACACGAAAGATCAGTGTATTTCCAATTTATTTATTTTTTTCTGTAAAAGGAGGTCTTAATTGAGAATTGTATACCTTTTACCTGATTGTAGCCCTGTAAAATGTAAGAGTCTAACCAGGCATCTAGGGTTCTCTATATCTGAAGAAGAAAGTGAGAACTGCAGGGAGCAATTAACCCCATTTTAAATACAACAGCACTTTGAAATAAATCATCCACAGTCCCTTTTTATCCTTTGACTATGTAGCTTAATCCTAGCCACTAAGCTTTAGACAGAGGTGACACAAAGCTTTCATGAGCCTGCAGAGCTCTTCCCTGAGTGCAGGAGAGGACCACCTAGGAGTGGGTGCACTGACGTCCCTGAGACTTGGGCTCATAGAGACTCCTCAGAGAGTCAGGGAGAGGTGACCAAGGGTGCCACATGCCTAAAGATTGTGCCTTGAGGCATCAGGTAACCCAAGTCACACCAGGAGTGCTGCCACCACAGTCATCACTCACACACGACCATAAGCAGGACCAGGAATGTACTTAACTCATCATGCTTTTATATGGCAAATATTGAACCTTCCACCCTCCTTCCATCACGCAATTTCTATTATATATTCTATTATATATTTATCATATTGCCATTACATTTTTCTATCTCATGAAAGCAATACATTTAACATACTACCTTTGAAAATCACTGTTTCAAAGTACTGTTATGTACCATAATTCATACAAGTTTATATAAATTGCATTTGCAGTTGCTGGGGAATGATGTCTCATCAATCAGCTGCAGCTTTAGATATTTCTAATTCTTCCTGTCAATAGCTGGCCATAAATCCTATACCACTGTCATTAGCATCCCAGTTCAACTCTAAGGGATTACTTTCATTGCATGAAGACAAGCTTGACATAGTGATGAATGGTTAGAAAAGAGGCTATTTCCCAGGGTAATTTTCCCTTTCTGTTTTTATATATTCACATGGAGAACAGTTGGTTGTTTACTTGACATCGTCACTGAATTTTGCAAATTGGTATAAATGGATATAAGGGAACAAGTAGCTGAATGTCTCAATGTGGATCCTACATATTTGTTAACTTTTGCCCTCTTAGCATGGCAGAGGTTACAAAACCAGCCTGGTTTCCTTACTTAATTTACTGAGTAATCTGAAAGAAGGCTTTATACAGGAGTCACAGGAAAACTTGGATATAACAGGAGCTTGGCCGCCCAGGAACCCTTTTCCCTCTGTTTCAAGCAGTGCCCTGTAGAGTTTGCTGCTGGGTGTTCTGGGTTCTTCATTCTTTATTTTATTCTTTTATTTATTTATTCTTTTACTTTATTTTTATTCTTTATTTTTTCTCCCCCTGCACATTTTTTTTTTCTTTTTCCTATTGTTTGTTTTATTACCTATAGGAGCACTAGGAGATGCAACATGAAATTAACTATTTTTGGAGATTTATTCTAATTACCCTGACTGGAGTATCTAGTTATTGTTCCCCCTCTTCCACCCCACCAAGAGATACTGGAATGCAGAGCTCAGGGTGGTAAAATGCTCGTAATTGTGACTTTAATCCAGAAAAAAAGAGCAAACATTCAAAGAACAACAAAAACTCCTCTGGGATTATTCATGTGCTTAGAGATAAGTGCATGCTTAGTATTCATCGTGTTTCATGGCAGCAAATTCTAGGATTAGCCACCTTGATATCACCAAATCCTTTGAAAGTGTTTCCTGTTTTCTGCAAATAATTCTGGTTTACTGTGTTCTGTTCTGAGAGGATGAACGTCCCACATAAGAAAATGGTGCTTCCTCTGTCCAGTGTGCTTTTTTATAACCATACTATTCATAAGACATAGGGATTTAAACAAACAAACAAACAAGCCAATTCAGAAAGTCAAGTATTCAGAAATCATCATTTTTAAAAAATTCAGCATTGGAGTTGGACAAAGTCATACCAACTCCAAGTATCCTAACATTATAATACTGAATTTATATATTTTATTTTAACTTACTCTTGGATGAAATATGTATATCACTTTCATGGGCAACTTGAGCCAATGTCTCACTGCCCTCACACTAAAGAATTTCTTCCTGAATTTTAACCTAAACCTCTCCTCTTCCTGTTTTAATCCATCACCCTTCATCCTATCTCTCCATGTCCAAGTAAAAAGTCCCTATCCAGCTGTAAGGTCTGCCAGAAGCCTGCTCTTCTCTGAGCTGAATATCCTCAACTCTCCCAGCCTGTCCCTGTAGGAGAGCTGCTCCAGCCCTCGAATCACCTTTGTGACCCTTCTCTGGACTTGATCCAGGAGCTTCATGTCCTTCTTATGTTGGGGGCCTTGGGGATTTGGAGCATGTGACAAGGAGATGGAGTTGAGCTGGTGGGTGGTCTGTAGATATAGACATTAAAAGAAAACCAGGCTTCATGAGGTCCATAGCTCCTGGGGCAGCTGTTTTGGAAAAAAAAAAAATAAATCTATATATATAAAAAATAAAACCACATTTTCTGAACCTGAGGTCTCACCACCAATCGTCTGAACTCCACTACATATCATCCCAACCTCTTTCTGCTTTCTTTTGTCAGATTGCTGGTGCTTTTATTCCCTCTCAGCAGCCCATTTTCCTTATTCTCACACCCCTTAAAAGTAACACTAAATTGCAGCCTCCTTCTTCCTCTTCCCATACTGCCAAGTGGGAATAGAAGCAAAAAATGTACTTAATCTGAACTGTGAGACCTGGAATTACTCATATCTTCTAGAGAGGGTAACTTTGAACCTACAACTGCAGGGTAGACAATCTCTTTTGTAAAAGTCTGTGAATTATTTTTTTTCCCCTCACTTTTTTTTTTCTCTTCCCAAAAGTCTCTAATTTGGCCAAAGTGTCTTGGGTTTGGCAAGACCCCCTGTGTCACATTCAAAGTTATGCCATTGACAGAGTTTCTCAAAAGATAGTTCTAAAACAGAGGCAAATTGATATCTCTCTTATTTTGGTCTGTGTCCTTTTTGCAGATTCTTTCCATAGAAAGCCTGAAATGGAAAATTTCAGCTCCAGTGGCTAAGGATGAATAGGACTGTAAATATTTGAAAGAAGAATTCTAGAATAGAATGTGCCAGGTAACCTCATGAATACTTAATACTAACTAGAAAAAGAGAATAAGGTGATGGAGTGCAAGATTGTCTCATGTCATATATTCAGCAATTCAGGGGACTAGACATAAGTGTCTATTAGTGTATGAGATGACCCAGGGTTTTTGAGATATGTCCGTAACGTATAGAATGCAGGACTTAGAGGAGACCTCTAGCCTTTTTGAATGGCAGCTGGAAGTCAAACTGGTCATCTGGGCACATCTTAATTCTGGTTAGATATCTTTTGTGTAGATGTCTAAGTCAAATTTTTTGACCTTGACTGGGGTGCCTAGAAACTAGGGGTGTCTCTGGAGCTTGTCAATAAAGAGGAAAACAATCACTTTGAATAGGATGGATTCCATCACAAATGTAATGTCATTTTTTTTTTTTTCATATGTTAATATCTATATTTCACTTTCTAAGGAAGAATTTTATGAGAAAGAGGCACTCCACTGTATGTTCCTGGTACTCATGTAAAGATATATCCATGCTGTTGGCAGGCATCTCATCTCCCTATGCTGCTCATCCAATGAATCATAGAATCATAGAACGTGTGGGGTTGGAACAACCTCAGCTCTCTCAGCTTGCCTTCATAGCAGAGGTGCTCCAGCCCTCTCATCATTTCTGTGGCCCTCCTCTGGACTCATTCCAACAGGTCCATGTTCCTCTTGTGTTCAGGGCTCCAGAGCTGGCCACAGTACTGCAGGTAAATAAATGAAAGAGAATAGAAACCTGTCATACAGCTTTTCACTTTCAACTAACATTTTGTATCAATAACTATTTCTCTCCACACCAGCACTGAGGGTTTTGAGTTCCAGAATGGTCTAAGTAGTTCTCAATGACTGTTTTTTATGTTATTTTTGTTAAGAAATAGAAAAGAACAATTTAAACATTTGAGTGAAACATCTCATTTGATATATTTACAAATATTTATAGCCCAGTACCTGCATGCTCTAGTTGTTTATATATTTAAATCAATAAACAATTCCAGTAACAGTAAAAGATAAATGCAGCAGCAGCAATGCTGCTGGATCATTGAACTACTCACAAAATGTATTTATCCTTTTTTTTTTTTTTTTTTTCTTTCATATAAGACACCCTGCTCTCAAAGTTTCCTGGAATTAAAGTGTTTAAAAAAAAAAAAAAAAAATCAACACATTTTGTCTTCTACGTGTGCATTGTTATGTATGAGCTCTCAGCCATTAAACAGACTTTATAGTTTGCAAAGTAACGCATTCCAGAATTTACTGCCAACTTGATAACATTTTTAATTTAGTGAAGCAACACTGTAATGCAATAGTGTCCCTGAAGAAAAATCAGTGCCATTATTTCTCTGGTGTTAAATTTCTCTAATGAAATCAATTCCAATTTATGCTGCTTTTGTTATAATATATAACTTGCTTTAACATGTAAATGTCCTCGCTGTCTGCTATAATGACATTTGAAGTTTCTGCTCACAAACACAATCACCACTAATGGGATTCATAACTGATTGCAGCCTAGCAGCAAAAGGCTCTGGAGCAAAAAAATATTTGAGTGAGGGGTCATAATGATTATTTTAGCAGTAGCTAGACCAGTAATACATCTGACAACTTTTAAAAAAGGAAGGCAAAAAGACATCACGAGTCTTGGTATGATTATGAATTAAAGACGCACTGATGTCAGAGGAATTACAGAGATGGTTTATGAACCTAATGTGTTTTGTTTACATCCAGATGCTCTTCACCTTACATGAACCACTGCATCTGTTTTTTGATTGAGAGGCAAGATTTAATCTGATAAGGAACACTTGCTGTAATATATTCAGAGAGACAAAGTAGCATAAATGGAGTAGCACTTTAGATTAGGTTACAAGTTAGTTCATTTATAACATGTTAGAGTATGAGGGGCTGAAGCAGAACAGCACTGTCTTTATCCTTGTGAAAGATGGAGTTTTGTTGGCTCTTTTTTTAGGAGGAGATGAGTTTTTTCCACTTCTTCTTGTCACCCAGCAAGGACTCTAATAACATTCTGAAGGGCTTTGCATGGGGTGAGATTCAGTCCTGACAGGAGCACAGCTCCCCCTTCCCAATCAGTAAATCTGCAACCAACAAAATGGGGAAGTATCCTCAGCTGAATTGTTTATGAAGATTAAACACAAGCCCAAGTAAATATGCACATGCATATTTTAGAATTTTATTTGCTGAATAAAATAGGTTAAATAATTCCTAAACTATCTGTGAATTCCTGTAACATTATTCCTTATTATTTTGAGAATCTCATGGAGGTTTTCCTCCAGATGGACTTCAGTCTCAATTCTTTTGCCTCTTAAAATAATCAGCTCCAAATGTCTTATGGGGGTTCCCACACCAGGACATCTTAATCTATTCTGTGATGGATTTCTCCAAGAATAGAGAAGTGGCTGCTTTCCTTTCCTAAACTTATCTTCTTATGTTGTTTCTAGTCAATAGTACTGCAGTAAAATCTTTACTTAAAACAAAGCTAAACAAATAACAAAATAAAGCTATTGCACTTATGCAGAATTCCCTCAGTTTCAGGTCTCCCTGCCTGTTCTTTATTGATTCTGTTCTCCTCGACTGACATATCTGGGATGTAACTCTTGGAAAAATCTGTTCACCTTTTTCCCCTCCAGACCCATTGTTTTATCCATGGAAAACACTGTACTCACTTTATCACCTTCCCAAGTCACTGTGGAGAAGCACTGAAGGGGTAGGTATCGGGTATCATTGTCTTAGTAAGACAATTAAAAGAAATAGAAATATTTGTGCATCTAGGTCATAATAACTGCTCCTTTGTCCTGGAAGAAATGGTGTTGGAGAGAAGATACTTTGTCTTGTCTGTTGGTTGCTTCTCTCACCATGGTGGTAAAATAACTCAGGCAATCATTCAGGCAGGGTTTTCCCCAAATAATCTTGAAATGTTTTAAAACACTGGAGTAGCCAATAAGTAGATGGGATTCATCCCTGACAGAGGACCCAGAAGTGAAGAATTGGGCTGGACATGTTTAAGATCTTGCACCTTAGGATCCAGCCAGAGGGGAACCCACCAGGTACAGCCAAAAGAGAACCCAAAGGATTTAATAAGCAAATGTCATTTTATTCAGACCAGCCTCATATATTCAATAGAGAGATTTTAATTTCTGATTTAATGTATATACAATTTTGAACGTTATGTAGTAAAAATTCCATACAAATATGTTTAATTGGACAGAATGGAAAATGCAGCATAATTCCTTTATGAGAATGAGGGTTCTAAAAATAATTGCAGCTCAGAACACTCTATTGGCAACGTCTTGGCTGCAAATTGTTATTATTTGTAATACTTAGGTCATTTTTCTTCTGGCTTATTACATATACTATTATAAAAATATGCTTAATTACTGATTAATACAACAATAACACTGAAAATAATTATTGTTCATGTCATGTCAATTAAATTTCAATTTGCTCTTCTAAATTCTGTGCACATTTTTACCTGTTCTTTTTCACTTTCTTAATTCTGAATATTCACACTGGAAATTTCAAAAAATAATATTTCAGGGAGTGGATAAATGAAAGTTTAGGGGTAGAAAATTTAAGTTTTAACATAGTATATTTTGTGGCTATGCACCAAAATGTGTTTAATGATTAGACATTCACTTAGTTTGCTAAGTCACGAGGTGCTGGGACACCAAGTTGTGAGAGTTTTGTTGTCTTTGGCTGAGTGGGCCTTTAGTTTGCTGAAAAGGTGATTTAGAAACCTAGATAAGAAAACAATAGAGTCAGAAGATTGATTAAGGCCATGGAGAGCTCAGCCATCATCAAGAGCAATATGTAGTTCTCCCTGGAGAAGATGTTTCTGGTTTTGTGAGTTAGCACTCAATGTATTTGTAAAGAGAAAAAGGCATGAAGTCAGCTGTCCCAAATGCTTATTGCTCTGAGAGTGAATAAGTATTCCTTGATGTTGACAGTTTAATTTGTTACTTTCTTAACCTACATTTTGCCTTTGACTTGGTGCTCCAGGAGACAGTGACCTTCAGTAAACATTCTCTGGAAAGCCCCAGTGATACTGACATTGGTTTACAAGATGAGCTAATCTCAATTAGATTCCTTCTTGTATCTTCTAATTTTGGTTAGGGTAGTTGATAACATGGCCTCATGAATCTCTATTCACCAGAACAGAGCCAGAGCTTTGCTTTTGCCTCCTTTTAGAGAGAATTACTGTTATGTAGCTATTTTACAGAGCTTGTTTAAAGTAGGCCAGAGCACACAATGTTAGTTTACTATTGCTTAAAAAAGGTTCAGTTCAATATTTATGTTGGACTGATGGTGAAATTATGAGCATGTTTAAAATCAGTTTACTCTTTTTTTTTTTGTTCAATCAAACTATGAGTTTGCTTTTCATGGTTTCTGATTTTATTTTCTGTTCCACTCTTTGGACTTATAGTTTTAGATTTGGAGTTTATGTTACATTAGACTTGAAAGAATATTAAATTATATTATCAAGATCCATCTACCTTTGTAGAAGTAGAACAATAAGCCTGAGGAAACAAGGCTGGTTTTCTTTACCCTTGCAAAACTTGAAAAAGTAAATGTATGATGTTCAAAAATCATAACAAGCCACTAGGTTTAGACAGGCAGAGATGTTCAAGTGAGAGTGCTGTTAATGAACCCCTCAAGGAAATATATTTCAATTTATGATGGGTCAAACTTCCAAGCTTATATTTTGATATTGACATGAAGTATGAAAACTCTTCATTATGGCTTAAAAATGTTTCAGCCTATAACATCGACTTAGCTACTTGGTCTTCCAGCTAAAATTATCTTTACTTCAATTACAAAGCTATGGAAATCTTGTTAAATCTTTTTTTTTGCTAAATCAATAGTTTTTCTCCAATAGCACAGGAATTCCCACAATACTGTAGTGTCAAAATTGTCAAGCTTCTATGGATTAAAGCTGACTTCTCCAGTACTAGTATTGAAAAACTTTGCATTTGTTTAAAATGGGAAAACATATTTCCTTGGAGTGATCTGCTAAATGTATAAGGTATGTGTTTAGTCCTGGAATGTACTATATAGGGAAAGATTCCTAGTAGGTTTCAAAGGTGCTTTCCCAGTTGTAGTCAATCATATCCAACTCATTAAGGTCAAAAAACCTAACCTGAATATTCTCACCTATAGATACAGCCCTAATCCTTCAAATTCACTGCAAGAGAAACAGCTTCAAAGGTTCCCACTTTCCTGGGTTTCTCCCCACTCTTGCAGTCCTTGCAGGCAGTCTAACTGTCTACAGATAAGGACTTAACATACACCAGTGTGTAAATTTTCCAGACAAAAGAAGTTATGATGTGTAGTGAAAAGGGCATAGGCTCTGAATAACCCCCAAAATCTAATACTGTTGAGAATACTCCTCACTCTCTGGAATCAGGAAACTCCAGAAGACCTTGAAGAAGTATCTTTTCTCGTTTCAAGCCCAGTTAGTAACTAGGAAGTAGAAAAACACAGAGTTATCCCCATAATGTTATTCCAGAATGGTTGGACTCCATGAGGGTTCATGACTGAGAAGCCTTGGGGCGTTAGACCTCTATTTTCCACCAACATCTTCTGGCATTCTTATGAGCAGAATGTGTCTTAGGATTTAATCTGGAAAAGAAAACCTCAGATAAGACCTCAAAACCAGATGAATGTTTTAATGATGTTGTGAGCTGTAAAGCCTGTGAAATCGGTGTTGAAATTGTGGGAGATATCATGATGTTAAAGGTGATAGCTCACTTCTGGAATAAACTCATTAGTGGATTCTTGGAAAAGAGTGAAAGAATTATTTCAGATCTTTGTAAAATGTGCTGATATTATTGGGTGGTGAGACACTGGAACAGATTGCCCAGAGAAGGTGTGGAAGCCCCATCCCTGGACATGTTCAAGACCAAGTTGGATGCAGGGGGGTTGAATCTAGATGATCTTTAAAGTCCCTTCCAAGCCAAGATATTCTGTGATTCTATGATTATCCATTATCATGTTAACTCACATTTCATTGCTATTTTGTATTCCTTCATACACCTGAATTCAGGCTGAATTAACATTTTTAAACTTAGACAGTAGGTCTTCACAGTAGACCATATTTTCATCCTACGTTTCTCAGCACTGTTTGGATCCAAAAAGCAACTTTAGAGGTAAAGCTCATTGTTTATCAAGTCTTCTAGTTACCAACTAGCGACAGGATGAGAGGGCACAGCCTGAAGTTGCTCCAGAGGAGGTTTAGGTTGAATATTAGGAAGCACTTCCTTATGGAAAGGGTGATCAGACATTGGAATGGACTGCCCAGGGAAATGGTGGAGGCACCATCCCTGGACGTGTTCAAAGAAAGGCTGGATGTGGCACTTAATGCCATGGTCTGGCTGATGTGGTGGTGTTGGGTCATAGGCTGGACTTGATGACCTCAGACGTCTTTTCCAGCCTCAGTAATTCTATGATTCTGTGATTCCATGAAGATCCAGAAAGAGGTGACTCCCATATGAAGTAAGAATGTTGAATGGCATCAACTGACTTGAATACAGACACTTCTGTACACACCTGTTGGAGACACTGCTGAGAGCAGTACAGCTGCATGCTGGCTTTCTTCCTACATCATCTAGACTTGGCATATTTAGAAATAAAAAATAACTGTGTCAAACACAACTGGAGCGTTTTTTGTTTTTTTTTTTTTCCCCTGCCAGGCATCAGAAGTACAAATTTATCTTAAATGTTAAGTGCTTCGTACATATTATGACAGATACAGTGCAACCTTCAAAATAAATGAATGATTCTAAAGGTCAGATATGTCATGGAATATACAAAGATTGAAAAAAAAGCTGCAAACACACCAGAAAAAAAAAAAAAAAAAAAGGCTCAGAGAGAAAAAAGGCAGATCAGATGTGAGAGAGACAAGACACAAACAAATGGTTACAGAAAATGCATATTTCAAATGCATATGCTCCAGGGGCTTCACTTGCTCTTCTGTGCCCCCATGATTTCCCAAAAAGCTATTGGTGTCACTTCTGTGCTGCATTTCTCCCACGAGTGCTTCTTAAAGTACAAATATTTTTGTCTGGGTCTTTCAGCATGGAGGAAATAGCTTAAATTTACAGTTGTAATTTGCTTGGTTTCCACCCATAAACTCTTGATGGCTGGTCTATCTCCTTAATTTAAACAACAATATTTTTCAAATTGGTATCAGACACAGTTTTGTCATTTCACTTTTCCTGTATTTATTGACTTATTTTCTTTCTCAAAAAGAAAATTGTTTAAATATTCTGATCGATTCTGTTAGCTAATATAAATCACTTAATTTGTATAACTATTTATCATGTAAATCAGTGCAATGAAAAGGAGAATTTGATCCAAAATCTGACTGGAATATCGATTATATATGTGCTAGTAACATTCAGGATTCACTGAGATGGTAGGACAATTTCCAGGTACCATAGTTAAGAACAGTACAGGGAAGAACAATGGCAATATATTCTGATTTATTAGGGGATCATTATTATTCTCCATTAAAAAAAAAAAAAAAGCAAATAAAAAAAAGCTGTTATATCTGGTCTTGTCCTTCCTAGGTAGAAAGAAGTCTCAAAACATTGACAGAAAAGTATTGCTCAGCTCTGCTTGAGCTCTGCCCATTTACACAAGCTGAAAGTCTGACCCTCTGTTCCACCAAATGCAAAGAACCATCAGGAAAAAAATGGACTGCAACCAATTTACTAAATGAAAATGGGTTGTTAATTGAATAACAGAAAGAGATGGTAAAAACAAGCAGGTCTGGCACTTGAAAAGGTTGGAGATGACAGTCTAGGATCAATGAATTCATAAAGTATACAACAATTCAGCTGAATTCCAAACAATGTGAGATGAGCTCAGTGATTATATAAAATCAGCTGATGTACAGCTCGTAAGACATCAATTAACTGTGATCACTAAATGAAAAAGAAGTTCAGAGGATGTATTAGCCATTAAATTTTTACTTGCAAATATTTCTTTATTATTTTTGATTCTTAAATTGGAAACAAAACCCTGTGAGATAACATAAAATGCATAAAGTAAGTTGAGAATAGATAAAAGACTACAAAATTATTTTTCCTGATTATATTTTGGTGATATTTAAAACCTCCAGATTTATTGTTCAGTATGGTTGGATGTACAATGATAGGTGTTTCTCAGACTTTGCATGATACTCTGCTACACAGTGGTTACTTCTGTCTTTTTGAAATCTGCTGCTAAATCACATGCTTACGAGCTAATCACCACAAGTATAAGGTTCTGGCAAGGAGTGAAGGAAAAATGACAGCTGGAGTTTTGCCAAACAAGAGCAAAAGAGCAGACTTGTTTTTTGGGTTTTTCTTTGTTTGTTTATTGGTTTGTTGGGGTTTTCTTTGTTTTGTGGGGCGGGGGTTGTGTGTTTTTTGTTTTGTTGTTGTTGTGGTTTGTTTGGTTTTTTCCTACACTCTTTCAGGTAGTTGTAGAGAGTGAGAAGGTCTCCCCACAGTTCCATGTGCTTCAGATGCTCCTCAGACTTGCTCTCCAGACCCTTCCCCAGCTTCGTTGCCCTTTTCTGGACTCTCTCCAGCCCCTCAATGTCCTTCTTGTCTTGAGGGGCCCAAAACTGAACCCAGGATTCAAGGTGTAGACTCACCAGTGCTGAGCACAGGGGCATCTATCACTTCCCTACTCATGCTGGCCACATTATTGCTGATACAAGCCCAGATGTCATTGGCCTTCTTGGCCACCTGGGCATACACTGGCTCATCTTCAGCTCCTGTTAATCAACACCCTCAGGTCCTTTTCATCTGGGCAGCTTTCCAGTCACTCTGCCCCAAGTCTGTAGCACTGTGTGGTGTTAATGAAGGAAAGATTGTTTGAACTTAATAGTCCCTTAGGAACACTGGCCATAAGCAAATACCTAAAAAAGATTGACATGACTAGACAAGAGTAGCTCATTTCTCTATTTGTTCAGTGACTTTCAATTATTTATTCCTCCCTTGCCTAATTTTCTCAAGCCAAGAACAAACAGAAAAAGGTAGACTTCAAAAAACTCATTGGACATTTCTTTCACACAGCTTTGAGGGATCACAGTGTCTCTTCTGTCAGCTCTTCTGAGCAACAGGAGTTGAGGGACAGTTCTAGGATATCAGTTCCCCATTTTTTTCCTTTCCCTGAACTTATCCATTTACTAAGTCCTTGGGACCACTTTTTTTCTTTTTTAATACATCCAATGAGATACAAATAAATTGAGGGGCCTCTTTATGTGAGAAGAAAAATTTAAAATAAAGCAAGAAACTCAGCAGAGCTCTCAAATGCCAGGTTACTGACTGACAAAATACACCAAAACTTGTTTTCATCAGGTAGTCTCTGCTCTGTATTATTGCAGAAAGATGGAATGTGGCAGATATCAGGGTGGTTTTTAACTCAGATGACTCTCTGTTAAAATCAATCAAGCCTTTCCTTAAGTAGCCAAAAAACAAAGAAACCGAATCCAGAGAAAAACAAAGTGGATAAACATTTTATTTTCTGGGAACAGGATCTAGACTGGACTCCCCACTAACTTATTCAGAAATGTTTTAAAACATTTAAAATCTATTTGGCTCATTCTGCCAGAGTCAGGAAATTCATCAGGATGTAAAGGTATTTGTGGTCTGCAGGGAATAGTATAAAATGGATGGCCACTGTTACCTATGAATAACTTATTTGTCATATTTGAGTCATAACATTTCATGGCCTAATAAGGATAAATGTGCAGTTTTATATGTTTAATTTACATATGTAAAATGGAATTGATTTTTTCTGTGCATTCCATAGCAGCTTAAATAGCAATAGATTCGTGATAACAGCATTAGCTGCAGCAGGGTCATGAATTACTATGTAATACATCCCTTTGCAATTTCAATACAGCCCGTTTTTCTTCCCCCTCTTTGCTGCTGCTCTACATGCTATACTGGGAAGTTGGAGACTAAATATAGCATTCATTATGCCTTGAACTGGGGTGGATGGATAGACTGAAGATGGCTTTGAAGATTATGTATCTATCATGGCATGCATATTCATGTTTGTCTCAAAGAAGATGTGTCCTTGGTTATTCCAACAGAATTGTACTTTTTGTTAGTCCTGGGTCAGTGTGTAGGAGGGAAAGGAGGGCTCATAGGATCAGGAGAACAAGGATAAGCTTAACACTCTCTTCTCTTCTGCCTATCAGTGCTTTCTCTGTTTTTTATAATCTTTTCCTAAGCACCCTCTACCATTCAGAGGACACAGGGATGGAAGGTATGCTTAGACTTCTATAACCTTCCTCTGCACCTAGGTGGTCAGGCTGATTAGGCAGGAGATGGATGCTATGCTGGCTGCTCTGAGGGGTTCATTCCTTTTTTTTTTTAGTCCAGCATAAAGTCTGCAAATAGGTCAGGAAGTGAAATCTGAAATCTCTTTCCTAGACAAGATCTCTAACCATCAGGCTGAGATTTTCTTGTGTACTTTACTCGCTACCAGTGAAAGGGCAGGATTAGGAAACTTTCCCTATGAGGAAGAAGGTAGAAGCTTTAATCACTTTAATCCCCTCTCAGTTGTTTTAAAATATATGTTTCAAAATCTATAACAGAGAATGGATTCCGGACTCAGGAAACCGACAATGAATGAGTTTATATTTATACCTCTGTTCAGTGTTTCCCACTTGCTATATCCAAGATATTTTTCAAGCCTCTGATCATGTCATGGGGGTTATTTTTCAGATTTTTTGTGGTTCTTATATAGAGGTGTGTTGTCCTCTCCCTGTGTTACATTGGTGACTTGTGCTATGAGATTTTGGATCTATTCCAGATGCTTCCTACTTAAGACTAAAATTCTGACTCTCTCCTGCCATTATATATGTGTTCTACATGTACTGAATATGCCAGTGCATATGAATTTATCTTCCATTGTCAAGTGCTCACTTTGCAGACAGCCTCATGGAACAGTGTGGACATCTTTTCAAGGCTCACAGCATTGCCTTGGAAAAATAGGAGGAAGCAGAGAAAAGCTGGGAATTCAGTGGAGACTTGGTATGCTTAATCTGTACACCCTGAGAGGTAGCAATGTCCTGTCCTTAGGAATAATTCCTTGAATTTAATGTCTTCAGAGAATGCAGTTTGTTGAGAATTTTCAGTTAAAATATGTTTGTATTTCATAAAAGAGTAGTCAAATTTATGCCAGTTTTTGTGATCCAGAGGGGGTTGCAGTCAGCCTTTCTGAAAAACTGTTCAGGAACCAGGATACACAGACACCATCGCTTTGAGGAAGCTTTTGCTTGTGAGCTGTTCAGAACTTCCAGGCACCCAGGTCTGCAGCTGGCTCCTCATATTGCCAGACTTCAGGAGAATGGAGAATTTTTGCTGGCCAGACAAAGAGGTAGCCCAGCAGTGCAAAATCTCTGATGTCCCTACGACAGAGCTGCTCAAATATATTGTTCTGCCAGCTTACAAAGAATACTGTCACAAATCATGTCAATTTTAGCTGTTTGCTGCTGATTCTTGGGGAGCACATGTGACTTCTTCAGCACAAAGACTTGATATTTCTCATGTGTTTCTTATTTTTCAAGGCTGTTCATTTTTTTTTTTTCAGGAATAGTGGGGGATGGCAATTTTCTAACCACGATCTGACACACAAACTTTGCTACAATAGCAGTAGAGTTTATCTCCCCTATCTGAACTTTTCTGTAAGATTTTATTCCATTCCTTTCTTTCTAATGTCCCTGTTCCTCATACAAAGCATGTAACAAACCTGGAGCTGAGATCTGCATTTGTGTTTTCTGACATGGTTTTCTTTGGAATTTTTACAAACACTGGGATTTTACCAATTTATAATGAATTCTGTCATAGTTAGCACTCTTCACTAAAGAAATAGCCAGAATTAGAGAAGCTCTAACAGGCTGTGTGTTTATATGGAGAAGAAATATTCAGACATATAGTAGTTAAAACCATCAGAGACTTATAAAATTAATTTTAAAAAATGAACCCTGTACTTACTGTTTTAAACCAAATCCCTTGGGATTATAATGAGACCTTCATAGGAAGAGATTGCACATCTGTTGACTAAGGATGGGAGGATTGATGCCTTCCTCTGCAACATCTGGTACTTGCAAACATCAGGGAAGATGACAGTCTATAGGTTTGCTTCAGTACAGGAATACCAGTGTTACATAAAATCTGGACAATTATATTAAACCCTTTTCCCCCAAAGCTCTAATTCTCAGTTTCAAAATGTGAAAGAATAATTATTGCAACTCTTTTTAAAAAGCCAATTAATAGCAAGAAGAATGCCTATTAAACAGTAATATGAAGACCCATAATATCTAATTTCTCTGCCAATTATGATGAAAAACTCACACAAACAATTAAATTTTAATTATGTCCATTTAAATATTTTAAGAAGAAACTACTTAAAAGAGATGGTTAAGCTTTAACTGAGATATTTCAAAGCAGCTACAAGTTACAAACCAATCCACTTCCAAAGTGTCAATTAGCAGAGTTTAGCTGTCTTTTTATTCATTTCCAAATGGTCTTTGTAATGCCAGCAAAATGCTTTCACATAGGTAGATGCCTGAAAAGTTAATAAAATTGTAACAGATTGCTTTCTGATGTCTAATTTGGAATTAATTACATTATATCTAAGTTTTCTCAGACAGCAATCATCTAGATTTAATTACATTATGAAAGAAAACTTGCAATATTAAGTCTGCAATTAATATCTTAGTTGAGACAGGAAGTAATAACAATTAAAAGGTTGTTGAAAGGAGCATTTATTTTCATCTTATTTCATGATTCCTTGTGTTCCCATTAAAACAGAAATAGTAAGTATAATATTAATGAAATTTTAAGCCCATTTTGTTTAGAATTAATGGGACTCTCTATGTATAGTTCAATTAAAATAGATTCAAGCTGCATCTATACTGCTTCTGTTTAGTAAAGGAGCATGAAGTGCATCATGGTTTTGACCCCAAGAATTCTTAATGTAATGAACACATGACTTTAACACACAACAAAACTGTCTTGGTTTTGCACCTGCTGATATTCCATTTGATGGGTCCATCTGGGGGAGTTCATAGTACCCTCCTGAGATTCCTTTTGCAATGCATGGAGAGATTTTGGTGACTCCCAGTCCATATTCCAGCTATCAGCCAAGGACTGAGGAATCCAAGAAGCAAAATATCCTTGTTCTTCTCCTCCAGCCACAATGAAACATCAGCCCAGTATCTGGTGATGCCTCCAGTTTCACAGGTAGAGTTTTTGCTCTTGTTTGTTGGACCCTCTGTGAAGAAATTCTGGAGAAAAACCAGGATGAATCTGACAAAGCCAGACAAAAGCATTTTTGCTAGTAGTTTGCTAATCTAATGGGAAGGCCTATTTTTGTATAGAGGTGGAGACCAAGCCCAAAGAGAAGTTTAGGTATGGAGAGGAGAGGGAGAAAGCTCGTGGAGGACAGTGCAATGGTGGGGAGGTATTCACACTGTCCTTGAGAAAGCAACATAGAAACCAAGCAGGAGTTATTAGAGATCTGTTCTGTTACTGATCTGGTGACTCTCTGGGGTTATTATTGCTTGAGTGTTATTCTAGATGAATACAGACTTATTAGGAAAGACAGGTAAAAAAGATGGAGGGTGGGATGAGGTGTGTTCTTCCAGAAAAGGGATGGCTCAACTGCACAAGACTTTGCTATGGAGGTTATGGACTAGGTAAAAGTTTATGGGTTGAGTCTCACAGTTCCTCATACTCTAGGAAATGAATGAGATTTAGACAATTATGCCTGTAATTTCCCATCTGGTTCTTTGTTCTGAACTGAACAAAAAAAAAAAAAGAAATACCCTTTGATTCAAGTAATCTGAAGAAGGAAACAAAACATGAAATCAAAACATCACATGGTACTCTGGAGAAGACAGCAAGGAAATTCTATTTCATTAAAAGTTGTTCAGTTTATATTGATTCTTTTGGACTTTATAACATAAAACTCTTTCCAAGGGAATGGCATGGGAAAACAGCAGTCATGTCACACGTATTTTCCTATATAAGAAAGATCTGCCTGTACAAAATATAGGCATGACCTGAATAAGATCCTTAAAACACAATGTTGATCAACTCCTCTGGGACGTGATGGAGTTATCCCACCCTCCTTGGGCCATTAGTTTAGTAAGTGAAAGTGTTCCAGATTCTTCCTGGCTTCTTTTCTGGTCTGTGTGTCAAGATTGGTGCATGTTGATGTCTATACAGTGTGAAACCCTCACCCAACTTTTCTGAGATAAAGCCATTTTTATTAATAAGATATTGAAGCAAACACAGAAAGGTTCTTTGACTAACTCAAACTGCCTGAAAAACAGATCATTCCTTAATCAGGAGATCATTCTTTCTTCACTGAAGATGAAAATTTCCATTTAAATTTCTCCACCTTTAAAAAGTACTCTGGAACTATGTCAAACATCACACTCAAATACTCTGGGAAGCACCACCATCCTCCCAAAACTAAGAGGAGATTTTAAATTATACATCTAGTGCAATAGGACTCTTTATATTATTCAAAATGAGGGGGGTTGAAGAGAAAAATTACTGATCAGTAACAGGTTCTTCTCTCAGCTTTCATCACAACACATTTGCTGGACCTTCAGGTTCAATCTTTGAGCTCTGGATGGTTTTGGTTCAATCTTCAGTTATAACACAAATGTTGAGGTGGCTCATGATCCATAGGAGCAAGTAAATAAGCTCTTATAAAAAGCAAATATACTTCTTTTAATACTCCCTGCAGTTCTTAAATCAGAGATTTGAGGTCAATGGAAACTTTTTTTGATTGCATAGATATATTATTTTTAATATTTCTGACATAATCAAGCTTGATTCCCGCAGGTTCCCCATGGTCATGCATTATGACACTGGATCAGGAACAAAATGTTTTTATTATATCACCAGTAAATATTTTTTTTTTAATTGATTGCATTACAGAACTGAATGGAGCATTAATTTTAGCACAATAATAAAAATACTGTACGGTACTTTCTAACCACGGTCTGACACACAAACTTTACTACAATAGCAGCAGAGTTTATCTCCCTTGTCTGTAATTTAACCAACTAAATAAATGCTTTAGGCATTAATCATTAATCTCATTTGAAAGTTCTGATTTCTCCCATAGGTGCCTATTTAAAGAGACTTTACTTTTGAGACTTCTATCTTTCTGAACAGAAGTTCGTGAGTCTCTCCAGTGGTACATTAAGATGTAGCCTGAGAGATCCTCTGCTTGTTAAATTGTTTGCTTCATTATTTGCTATTGCCTATTAGTAATTAAAAAAAAAAAATCCCTTAAATCCCATAATATGATTAATATTTTTAGGCTGTGTTGTTAAAACATGCTGTAGATTGATAATGCTTGAATATTTGGATTTTAGCCTGGATATACATCAGCATGTAGTAACCAGATATTCTTTTATTCAGGCAGCATGTCCTCTGATCCAATTAATATTTTAATAATCTAGAACTCATCCATGGGACAAATGAATATGAAATTAACTGGAGAAAAAATAGATAAATAATGCAGTAATAAAACACAGAAACCAAGACATTGTGTAAATTGCACTAGTAAGTGAATAAAACTTTCAATTTCATTCTCCTTTTATCTACTTGGATCTGCTCTTCATGTCTTGCTGAGTATGATATTTGTATGTTTTTTTTTCTCTTGTGTGTTGCAAAAAAAACCTCACCCAGAAAAATAAGACAAAAAAAAATAAGATTCAACTCACAGATTATAACACCACAATTTAGGAGTGGGATAACAAGACTCTACATATGTGGTGTGTCAGTGAACTTATTCTTCATGTTCTTTGTGAAGAACGAGGAGTGCAGGATAATGAACAGCAAAGGCAGCCTGGGTTGTACAGCAAGGAGAGTTTTGATCTGCAGAAAATGCATTAGAATGGGATATCAGAAGAATTTCTTGGATCTGCAACTTCGTGTTTCTAAGAACAACTTAGAGGAATGTTTGTTATGGACTTTTACAACTAATTAATCCTATCTCTGTGCAAATTATTAGAGACAACTCAAATGAGCTCTTGAAACTCCATCCTGCCCCAGTGTCTGTGACAAATAATTTTTAAAGACTTACTCTTTGGGATAAATATTTTGCAAGATGCTCATGTGAAAAAGGTAGGTAGTAAGACCTGGGAAAAAGACTAATTACAAGTTTGTAAAGTAGTATCAGCCAGGAGGCTGCATCCCAAGCAAAGATATTTCAAATACAGAAGAGAGAACAAAACAATGAAGCAGGGAATCCTTTCCTTATTGCAGTGTCACATGACAGGTATAACCAAGAAAGGCTACTCACAAAAAAAAAGGTCCAAAAGGCTGGTCATCATGATTCATCTTCTGCTTACTTGTCAGACTACAAAAGTAAAGACTGGAAAGCTGTGAGGCTCTGAAATCAATTTCCCCTAAAAAAGTGGTAATGATGACAGATGCCAGTCATAAAAGTGGTTAATATGAATGCATTGTGATACGGTCAGTGGAGAAACACTTGTTTTCTTGTCCTATAGACAACCTTAAAAATAGAAAAAATTATCTGGTAATTCCAGGTTAAGCTGATTTTGCTGTCTCTGTAAACTAAACATTTTTGTTTGCATTTTCTTACTTGATAGTTAGTAAGTTTTTCCTGTTTGTAGACAATAAGCAAATAGGTTACTGTATTTTTTTTTGTTTTGTTCAGATTTCCATTGTAACTCTCTCTAGTGACTTTGAGAAGCTAATTTACTGAATATCTTAATCATCAAAAAGAAGCAATAAGCAAAATATTAACCACATGCTAAGATTCTTGGTAAATATTTGAGGATAAAAGTGGATATATTGATTACATCCAGTATAATGAAGTTCTCAGAGTAAATAAACAAGAGCATTAAAAGCACTAACACAATCAGAAGTTGCAATCTGTGTCTAAATATTTGGGGCCAGATCCATAAGTCATATATGTCACCAGCTGTCCCCTGTGTGCTGGTTTCACTGAAGCTCTGCCAGTTCATGTTGCCCAAAGATTCAGCTTTCAATATTCACTGATGTACAGTTGGTGAAATACGTTTGTAAAGTTTCAGGTTCTCTTCAATAGACAATCTCTTCTTTTTACAAGTTTTTTCTTACAGAAAATACTTCTAAAGCATCCTCTGAAGTTCTTTATTGAGGTTGGGGTTATACCATTTTACACATGTAGCCTTAGCAATGCCCTTTTTATAATGGTTCCCAGAGGAAAGTAAGTGTTTGAGCAGCAGAATGTGTCTTTCAAGCCTTCCTTTCTGAAACTTCTCAGAGAAATTAAATGCATACTACAAAATAGGTCAAATGTTCAGACAAATTCCCCTGAGAGCAGTCCAAACATTTGTATGCTAGTAGCCTAACTGTGAGAGAAAAAATAAAAGCTGAAACAAAAACCCATAGTGATATCAGGAAATACTGGAGATGTTGTCAGGGGCTACAGGAGGACTCAGTGCCTCCAGGAGCAGTGCTTCCATACCTGTGTCACATGATGCAGATGCTGTTGAACATCTCTTCCCACTTACACCTTATAACAGGAGAAAAATACACTTCAGAAACTGACTGTCCTTCTTCAAAATGGAGATCTAGTGGGACCTCTGTAGGAAAGTAATGTTTCATGAAGACAACAGAGTGACGCTCAAAGGAAGGATCAGGTCCCTCTCCACTTGCTTTCTTTCTGCCACTATCCACTTCTTTACACGGGCAAAAAGCTTTGGGAAAATGCCTAAAAGTTGCACCAGTTTTAAAATTTGAAAATTCAAGTTACAGATGATATGAAAGAGAGGAGAAGAGATGCCAAGCTGGGTGGGGTTTCACATATATATATATATACATTCATCATGTCATCCATCTGTGGTAGCAGAATAGTAGAATCATAGAATGTGCAGGGTTGGAAGGGACCTTTAAAATTCATCTAGTCCAACCCCTCCCTGCAACTAGCAGGGACCTCTTTAACCAGATGAGGTGGCTCAGAGCCCCATCAAGCCTCACCTTGAATGCCCCCAATATAGTATTCTCACACAGTTTCACAGAAAATGCTGCTCTTCACTCCCTTCACTGTTTGCAGCTCTACCTGCATCTTCCTCTGCATCTTCCCCTGCATCTTCACTTCTACTCAGTGATTTGAGGCTACTTAGTGTAATGGCCAGACAAATTTTGTCTGAAAAGCTTTCTATGTTTTTATTCCACTGACCTAGTCAAGCATGACAAGTGCCTCTTGGTCAGAGAGACCTCTATATTTTGGTACATTATGTGCCAGCAGCCAGCCCCAGCTCAGACTGTCATCCAATCTTCCTTACAATCTTCCCCAGAAAGCAGGGGTTTAGGTTCATAATCTCTGAGCTCCCAACTATTTTTAGTTGACTGGCATTTATTACAGAGATCTAGATGAATAAGAGTGTATGTTTATTTGTTTTTATTTATATATATATATATTTGGGTTTTTTTTAATGGACTTCACAAAACTGGCTCCACTTGGAATGTCTGAAATCTGAATACAAGATGCTGGGGAAAGAAATGTCCAGCTGGAAAGATTTCCCTTACGTTGCTGAGTATTACTGCAGTAACACTGACTTACACAACAGAGTGTCAGGTAACACAGCCCATGTTTTCCAGCTGAACACCCTGTTATAGATTTCCATCTTAATAAGAATTGCATAATAAGAATAAGAAGAATAAGAAGGTGGGTTTAGGTTAGACATTAGGAAGTGATTCTTTAGTGTGAGGGTGGTGAGACACTGGCCTCAGAGAAGTTGTGGAAGCCCCGTCCCTTGAAGTGTTCAAGGCCAGGTTGGATGGGGCTGGGAGAAACCTGGTCTAGTGGGAGGTGTCCCTTCCATTCCAAACGATTTTGTGATTCTATGGTTCCACACCCCTATAAACCATACAAATCTGTGTGATAAAAAAGGAATAAACTACTATAGTTATTCATGTTCTCCCAGAGTCGAATATATTCATGATTAAAAACATACTTCTTACTACCGAATTCTTCCTCACATACAATTCTTCTATTTTAAAAACCTGTTGACTGTTTACAGACTTGACTAAATAAATTGAATTTATAGTTATATTCCAAAATGCAGGAGTTTCTATCCAAAATAATATAAGTACTTCTGTTTATACAAATTTTAAAGACAACAAGGAACTTTTTTTTGAGTTGAGAAACAGCAGCTGTTTTATTTCCTGAATAACTTTTCCTTGATTAATAAAATGAAAATCTATGGAGAAGTGGGTTTTGAATTATGTGTTTGGTTTCTTTTGTTTTATTGACAACTCACAGGAAAATTCAACTACAGGATCAGCTTAAATGAATGATCCATACCAGGAAGAACCCAAGTAGATGAATTATGTGAAGGAAGCAGGTCTCCAAATAGGCATCTTGTAGGCATCTTCGAGACATCTTGTAGTGTTGTGTCTCTTGGCACCTGCTATTCAATATGTGGGGTCTACTGATACTTATCTAGTGTGCCAGGGACAGAGAGTACACTTTAAAGCTGTTCTTCAGATAGATCTTTGAAGTGAAAGCTCTAAATGTTGGCATATGTTGTAGGCAGAAGTGAGGAGTAGAAGGTGGTGACACTGCCCATGGTCTATGTATGCCTTTTGTGATTCCTCCCATCTGGGATGGGATTTGAGACATCAAGACATCAGCAGGACTTCAGAAAGTTTAGGGGCCTCAAATCATTCCCACCTGCTTTCAATATAGATCCAGTCTTGACAGGGTGGATATCATCATGATGGGTCTTATCTGGACACTTTTGTTGCATGGCATATTTGAGAGAAAAATATCCTGCAAGCTGGAACAAGGAACCAGAATTTGGAAGGGAAAAAGTTACCAACTTGCTCTTGGAGTGGAAGAGGCCACACGACCATAGTCAAGAATACCACCGAAATCTATGCTGGAATGAAGGAAGGTGCTCAAGGTGATCATGAACAGTTGATGCTTCAAGATGTTAAGTGTAGCTGCTGCTGCCACCTTCTGGGTCTGGCAGTCTGCTATCTCTCCTTACAGTTTAACACAAAATATTTGAAATTAAGCTATTTAGAAGGAACAAGAAATGTGGTTAAGAGGTCAAATGCTGCTGACAGATACAGAGAAACTCCACAGGAAAAAGTCTGAATCTGCTGTGATTAATAAATAATTATAGGGGTTTAGATGTATAATCTCTGAGCTCTCAGCTGTTTTTAAATGGTCTGATTGGCATTTCTTACAGGGGTCTAAATGAGTAAGAGTGTATGGGCATTTTTGAATTTATTTATTTTATTTTATTTTTTTAATGGACCTCACAAAACTGGCTCCACTTGGAATGTATGAAATCTGGATGCAAGATGCTGGGGATAGAAATGTCCAGCTGGAAAGATTTCTCTGATGTTGCTGAGTATTATAGCAATAGCACTGACTTCCAGAAAGTAATGTTGGTTTCTGCCTTCTGAAATCTCCATCCCACCCTGTTTATTACAAAACCTTGGGCCAATTTTGGCCTATGAGAGTCTGCCATGGTCTTTGGAACTGGAAGAGAATTTTCCCATTCCTTGTGCAGAAAAGACTAATGTTAGCTTAGTCCCAGGGTATGGTCTGTGATAATGAGTGAGGTTGTGGTACAATGGGGGAAGAAGCAGACAAAAGGCTGCACATCTGTCTGTTAGAAATTTCAAGAGGAACCTAGCAAGTCATTCCCAGAATTAGACATCCTCTACATTTAATGAGTGGAAATGAAACAGAAAACGTCTTTGATCTTATGTGGGAAAAATGTAACAACAGAGAGGTGAAGTCACAGGGTGTAAATCAAGGTTGGGTATGTAATTCTGATCACAGCAGAGGTTCTCAGCAGCTGGTGCTGGTGAGAGAGGATCTATAGTTCAACACTTTGTGTGACTTGCAGACTTGCTTTCAGGTTGGTGGATGAGGATGAGCATCTTTAATCACAATTAAGCAACCAAAAAATAAAGGATAATGCCACCAACATAAAAGTTCCTTTTGAAATCTGAGCACCCAGCTATTTTCTCTCTCATATGAAAGTTTAATTTCAAGTGATTTGATTCATATATAATCACTTCAAAAAGAGAAAAGAAAAATAACTAACTGCGTCCCCCAAAGCACTCTCACCAGTTAACTCCACAGCAAAGCCATCCACCATGAACAATCAAGTTCACCAGTTATCTCATCAAAACCCACAATACCAGGGGACTATTCCAGCCTTTAATTAGAGCATCCGTAAAGGAGTCAAGCCAACAAAATATTTAACTAATCCATCCCACTTAATGATTTCCTTGGAATTAGACAAAAAAAAATTCTCACATTCAGACTGGCAGCTTAAGATATGCAAAAGGATTGACTTTCCAGAGAAAGACACCTGACCATGTATATTTTATTTAGCAGTCAAAAAATGATGGTAATTTTATGGATCTCTGGTTATACTGCTTCATCTTTCTCCTCTTCATGAGGTGGTTGTGGCTGGTAGGGTCAGGTTTTTCAAACATAATATACACTTAATTTTGTGCATTTGTGCATTTTCCATCTTTGAAAAGATTTCTAGTCAAAACAAAACTCCTGTCACCAACCTCTTCCCATTTGTTCATTGAGAACTGAGGAACATCACTTGAGAATATGTTGTGGCCTCAGCAGATGTGAATCAGTCTCTGCTATGCCATTTGGACACCCTTTGGCAAGTCATTCAGCTGTTGCTGTCTTATGTCAGCAACTGTACGACAGGGGTAATGCTCAAGGTTTATCTCCAGAGCATGTAGGAGTAAGATCTGGGAATAAGTCTCCCACCACCTATACTGAAACTCGTCAAAAAGTCAGTATTTTCTAATAAAGCCAGAGGGTAACCCAAAAGAGCTCTGGGGCTAAGACAGTGGCTCTGATACACAAATAACAATATGAGTGCACCTCAGAGGAAGTTCACATGCTGTGCAATTTTGCTGGCAGGGGACTGCTGGTGTGTACTGGGTTTGGAAGGATCTAGGTGTGACTGAGGTGGTTGCATCTCTTTGTGGATTAAACCTGTGGGGATTTTCCCTGGATTACACAGACTGTATCTTTACCAGCTCATAAAAGAGGATCAGGGCCTGGGCTCAAGTACTAATTTATGATTACCTAAATCACTAGATGCTAGAGCGGTCTCTAACATGGGCTATAATTAGGCATCAGTGAGCACTTTCTGGGACAATTCCCAGGGAAGCATCAGGGAACACTGATCACAGGGACTAATCCCAAAAAGACTATATGGTTGCTGGTATTCGAAGGAAGAACTAAATGACCCTGCAGTTTGCTTATGCCACCATCTTCAGTGGCAGAGAAGGGACTTTGTGCTGGATAATTTTCCTGTATTCATTTTTTTAATGAGGTGGTACTATGTAATCCATATTGATCAGGAGATTTCATAGGATTTAAGAAGGCTGCATAATGACTACTACACCAATTTTGAGGGCATAAACACTGTCTTGGCTAGTGATAAAAGGGCAGTAAATTCTCTTGCTTGCACACTTCCCCTGCATTTCTTGCTAGGAAAATATGCAGTATATTTCAAAACTGATCCTGAATCTCAAGACAGTCTCTGGGACTAACAGGCCATAAATTGTTGGTTAACCTTGGGATTCTCAGATGGCAGGCTCTATGTGAGGGCAAATACTCACCATGGTATATTTTGTTTCTAATGTGATATATTGCTCCAAACTCTCTGGCAGTGTAATGAATCAAGCTCCTAGCATCAGTGAAGCTGCACAAATTTACACACATAAGGTAAAGTTGGTCCAATATGACAAGTTCTACTTTTAATACAGGGATGAGGTCCTTGCTAGTGCTAGCTCAAGTGAAACTGAATTGGATGCCTGTATTACTACAGGTAAAAAGTAGTTAGTGACTGGTTTCTGTCTTTTTTACTAGTTGTTGGATGAAAAGGGAGCAATGAGAACAAGATCTGACCAGGTAATTTGCACTGGAATGGGAAGAATCATCTTTTTGGGAAAAAGAGAAAGGGGGAAAACCAACCAACCCAGTAAAAACCAACAACAACAAAATCCAAAGAAACAACAAAATAAAACCACAACAAAAACACACGGTACTGCTTCAAAAGACAAAGATAAGAAGTAAGGAACTAGGACTGCCACTGTCTGCCTCAGCTGAAGTGTGGTCTGTAGCAACACCAGTGACATGTAATCAATTTATGAGCTTTGTTGTATTATTATTCTCAGATAGTGCAGCTATCAGCACTTCCATTTCTCCTGAGAGTGGGTAAGTATTATATTTCGTTCACTCAACAGTGCAAATACCAGCAAAATTTGGCCACCCTAATTCACACAAAATTAACTTCTGCATAGTTCTACCTAGATATTTTGTCTATCCAATAGTTGTCTCTCATAATGATTTTTTTTTCTTCTTTTTTTTTTTTTTTTTTTTGCAATCTTTTGAGAAGTCTGTTGAAATACTAACGTAATCAGACCTGCAAAATCAGATTCTGGAGCCTTTAAAATTCTTTTTCCACCGAGTGACTCCCATTGGTCCATGTCAGCTCTCACTGTAAAATTCTTAATATTCTCAGAAATCACCTGTGAAGGGAATTTGTAAACATTGCTTTCTCACAGCCCAGATCTACTTTTTAAAATAAGATTCAAATATATTACCCTTCCAATTCTTCTGCTGACTTCAATGACACCTCACCAGAACACACTGTAAAGGGGGATTACATAACTTTTTAATTGTCAAAGAGAAGTCTAGGTGTAAATAACTAGTTAAAGAATTAGTATGGATTTGATGCTAAATTTTCAGATCTAGTACAAGCCTGTATTTTTTGGATTCTGGAAAACTTCAGGCTTCAATTCTTTTATCAGTCAAGAGGGCCAAGTACCAGTTTCACAGATAAACTATTGTAAGGGTCTAATTTCCTGGTCAGTCCCTTCTTGTCACTCACCTCTACTCCCTATCAGTCTCGTGTTGTTAACTTTCTCTTCCCTTAACAGAATTCATAGTAAAGGATTACAGTTCATATGGTATTAAAGGCTAAATAAAGCTTTTTCAAGAACAGCAGATGGTGCATCATGTATCCAAATGGCACTACCACTAGATTCCTGATACAACATAAATAATCTTCAAGTCTTTTAGATCTTCTATATACATTAAGGTTGAACTTTACTGCATTTGGGTGGGGTGTAATACTGATTGGTCCAGCTTAAAATTTTCTGCTTTAGTGAGTTGCTCTAAAATTTCTTTACCCAGTAAGGAATATTTCACTTAGGAAATGGTGTCTGGTTGTGGTAACTAATAGGTATATTGATCAGCCAGTTCTTTGTGCAAAGCAGAGTGATGTGGCTGTAATGGAAGAGAGACAGTTTCTCCTCTTCCATTGAAATACTGAGCATATTTGAGATATCAGTAGACAAAAATTAGGAGTAAATTAACAATGGGCTGTTCATCAACTAAGTGTTCAATCCTATCATCTTTTTAATGCCTTGTTTCTATTTTTTAGAGTTTGCTTTTGAGACAAAGTTATCATTTAAACAGAAAAGTACTTGCAGGTCTATTGGAGATGAAAGTAGAACATGAGATGGAAAAGGATTAGGAAAGTTTTAATAATGTAATATCAAGTAGGTATTAAGTAGTTTTAAGAATGTAGTGCTTAGGATTTTGTTAATGATTTATATATTACGTATAATACATAGTACATAAAATAATTAGATACAAAATTATTATTGTACAAATATAATTATACTTATATAATATATAATTGTACATGCTCTGTAATTTGTATAATAATAGCAACACATTTGATTGCAACCACTATAAAACAGAATGGGGAAAAAAGGTTACATATGCTTCAAAACCAGAGAGGGAAGGATGACTTGGATGTGCATATTTGTGCAGATGTTACTTGGAGAAGCAGGGGTAGTGATTACCCTGAAATTATGCAGAATTCTGATGACTGCAAACAGTCTAATTACGAGTGATTAATATTCATTTAGGCAACTGAGGTAACTCATGATTCCCAGATAAACAATCGCTGACTTCCCTGTGGCAGAGGCTGAGGACCTTGAGAAAAGAATTCTGACTTGAGTAATATGTTGTATTACCACTATATGCAAGTCACTACCTACTTGTAGAAGAGAACAAATCAGAACTGGAGAAGGTGGTTACATTCAAGCACTTTAAGTCCACTGCTCTTCCATTAATGCCAAAAATTTAATTAATTTACAGACTCTTCAGAGTGGAGGAAAATTTCATAAATTTTCTTCCTCTTTCTATTTAAGAAATCGACCTCCAGGTACAATTCTTAATCATGATATAATAGCTGTGTCCTGAAAATGCAGGTGTGTAAGATAAACTATGATATCTTTCTTGTTAAGCAGATGGGAAACTAAGACTAATCTGGTTTTGGGTTTTTTTGAGCTATCAGCTTCTCACACTTAAAACTCATTTACAGTATCACAAAAGCAGTAACTGGCTAAAACTACAGTTTAAAGGAAGACTGAACACTGAATTTGGTTAGCATGTTTTGTTCAGTGACACAGCTTCTAACAGAGGTCTGAGTCAAGTGGCCAACTGTAGGGACACAAAAGGTCCAAGGTTTGAAGAACCACAGTACTGATTTCAGCAATATGGTCACAGCCATGTAAGTGATGGTGCAGAAGAATTAATCTAGAAATTAGATACTGCTCTCAAGCACTCTTATAGAATCAAAAGCATTAATAGGATTTATATATACACAAACCAAAAGCTAGTTAAGGAAAAGACTGTTGTACTGGTCAGCTAGTGCAAGATGTAGCTCTTTCTGTTGAAACCACTATGATTATGATACATTAAACTAGATAGGTGTTTGGTTTCCTGCAGTGGTTGAAAGACCCAGAATGAAGTGCCTCTTAGAAGGTGATCCCTGAGTACAGGCCTTTGGTCATCATAGTACACTTGATCCACATATAAGAGCAGGACTCACTTACCTTCAGAAGAATCTCATTGAGCTCTCACTTAGCAAAGTCAAGAGGTGAAAGTCACTTTTGAAAGATTGGCTCCTTGGGTTTTTATTAATATTTTAAGATCTACAAAGCTGTTTGAAGAAAGAAGAGGTGAGAAGGGCAGAAAAAACTTTTTCTGAACAGTTCTTGTAGTTATATCCTAGACTTCAACAATAGACCAGATGAGAGATAGGATGCCCCTGACTGATAAGGCTCTTCCTTTCCTTTAGATACCTTCCAAGTCATGTGAAGGTGAGACCCATAGATTCTTAATTCTTTGGGACACCTTTTGAACTTCGGATTTTAAGATAATGAACTTTTAAACACAATTTCTAACAGCTATGCTGAAAATTATATGTTGGTGATATCTCACTATCCTCCCTTAACCATGAAAAATAATGTGAATGTATTGTTCATTATCTTCCTCTTCTTGAAATTATCTTTTCACTTTTTTTTTTTTTTCCCTAGTTGACATGGGATGTTTAAATTTCTTCTTTGCTTCATTGAGGTATCCTGTTTCGTGGAGCTACATGTAGTTGTTACAAGATGAATATCCCATACTTAAGAGCTTACTTAAAATTTTGCCCCAGGATCCTCCAATAAAATTTAAAACAAAAAGCTAGACAGAATTAGTCTCTCTGATCTCTCTAATTATAATTACTACGTTTCAATAGCAAGCAGGAAATCCAAGTCCAGTGGTGAGGAAACTCCCACACATCTCCTTTGAGCTGGAGAGTGTTACTCTCAGGCTCCCTGAAAGAGTCTCTGAAAGCCTATTGCCTGTGAGAGCACCTTTCTGAAAGGCATTCATTTCTCCATCTTCCAGTGGGCTAGAAAACACTTACATAAACCAGCTGTGAAACAATCCTCCAAGCCTGTTTTTTTTCCAGCCTGTTTGCCCAATTTTATTGGAATGGGCCTATGTGCTCTTCCGGGTCTCAACCAGCCTCACAGGGCTGGGTACAAGATGTGTTAGCTGAAGTCTTTTTATTGAAGACTGTATAATCCAGGTCAATGGCTGTAAGTGTCTACAGGGAAAAAGCAATTATTACTTCAGAATTCTGGGGTGTGACTTACTGAATTTTTGGAAGGATTTATATCTCTTAAATTTTAAACCTTTTTCTACTTTTGTGAATAGACTTTGTTGTATATAATCAGAGCTTAGATAACTAACTTCCTTATTTTAAAAGACAGAAACAAAAAAATCTATTTTACATATTTACAGGACAGAATCCCTTCAACTAGAGACAAATTATAAGTGTATGCTTAATGGGAGAAGAAGGGAGAGAAGGGACAGGAAAAAGGAATAAAGTGATGTGATCCATTGAAGTAGAGAATTAAATGGGATCGTGTTGAAACTTAAGAAACTGCACTTGTCTTTCCAAAATGCTAAATTAAAATCAGAATCAAGTTTATCATGTTCCCACTTTCCTTCACAGGCTGCCTTTCCTCCTGGATTGATCCCCTCATCCCTGGATAGATCACGCCTGGGGTAGTGTGCTGTGAAAAGACCAATTACAAGCTGTTGTTGGATTTCTGGACCATCAACATGAAATTTTCAGTGGAAAATGCTTACTTAAGATAGTTCAATGAGTCATCAGATTTCTCCTACATAAGCATACTCTGTCTAGGCTGAAGTTAATAGACTACTTGGAAGGAGCTTCATGCTCCAGACTCCCAAGGAGAGCAGCATTTCATATGACAGCCTGAATTTAGGCAGGAAGCTTTATCTAGGCCACACCAAGAAAAGACCTTGTCTATTCTATACTTTTTATGACCACATTTTCTTCATTATGCATCTAATCTTTACTGTGGTTATTGCTGTAGTTGCTGACTTGGAATTTTACGTCATAAAACTCTAAATCTCATGGGGTACATAGCAGCACTGAAAAACAGACTTATAAACTTTGGGTTCTGACCTGTGCAGTAGCTTTTTACCTTTACCTACATGTGGAGTAACCCCTATATATTCCAACCAACTCCTAGAGAATCTGATCAATTTCAAGTTGCAATCGTAGTGGTGGGAAATGAGATTGCTTAACATATAAAAAATTAGGGTATTTTGAAGTTGATATAATACAGGGTTCAACAATGCATGGCTTTAAATAATGATTTGTAAAAGCCTCTGGATACTAGGAAGCCTAAAAGGATCAAATTCTGAACCATGCTGCAGTCATCATGTGAACTCACTTGCTTTAGTGAATCAGCATTTCACTTAGTCCTGAAGTTTTAATTTAGCTACAAAACAAGACAGAGTTTTAATAACCCTGACAGAAGAGAGTGTCAATGAGATTTAAATTTTATTTCATTTCACTTGTTAGAAATGTTTTGACAATTTCCTCTATATTCTACTAATTAAATGCTTCTCAAACTATTTCACCAATTTATTAATGTTGTTTTTCCATTGTTGCAAATGAACACTGTATTTCTTTCTTTCAACAAGTGTTGAAATTAAGAACAATTTTCATATAATCTTGCTGGTCTAAAAGTCAGGATATTTAATCCTTATAACAGTACTGTTCTCATGGTAAAATCAGTGCACAGATGTCAACTGAGAGAGAAGAAGAAACCCAAAGTCCTCAAACATTAATTTAAAATGTGTTTCAAAATTCTCTTCCTGCATTCCTATGGGACTTTGCTCAAGCCTCTTCTTATTTTGGTTTATACTTTAAATGAATAGTATTACAATTTTAGATAAGAAAATGTGGCTACAGTGTTTTCTAAATGAGAAGTTATATATGAAGCAGGGGTTTATTATGCAGCAAACAAGTCCTAGGGCTGGGAAGAACTCTAAGTGGTGTTCTTGAATTTGCATTTTTGCTTAAAGCTTCAATAAGAAATACTTTCTACACTTTTGTAAATTAGGTACAGTGAAGGTAAAGATTTGAACTTGAATGATAAATATTACAATAGGTAAAGACTGGTTTAGTATTAAACTTTTGGTGTAATTAATTACTTAAACCTGAATTCAGTAAAGACTTTGCTGCCTAAATGCTGTGCATTGGAGCATCAATGTGTTACGTGTCTGGTCCCCACAAGGAAATCCAGGATACTTTGTTGAGTATCTAGGTTTTTCATACAGTGTTTGAAAAGTTCCTGCATGTGGAGGCTGGAAAATATCTTCTGGTGCACAAATATCTGAGACAGTAAAAACCTAATTTGGAACAGTATAATGACAAAGTACAGAATGACGTAGAGATATCAGAAGATTCATTAATGTGGTCCTGAATCCTGAGCTGGTAAAGCCATGTCCCTTTGCAAAAGAGGGTAGCAACATGGCTTTTCTGAGCTGGGGCCACTTCAGTCTGTGTTGGTTTGAGAATCTGTGCATCAGTTAACACCCCTGTGGGTCACTCAGCTGCCTGAGCTGGGAGTTAAGAGAATGCAAACTGACCAATATAACTTCCCTGGGCAGCAGACACCAGCAAAGAGAGGGTGCATAGACAACTTTCCTTTTTAGCTGCTGAGGTCTGAATGAATATCAGAGAGAGTCAGAAAAATTCTTGCAAAAGCAGATAATTATTTTCTGTCTTTAAGCAAACTCTCCTCACTCTCCTAATTTAAAGGTGGTGGTGCATTGCAGTCAGCCTTATGCTAGTGTTGTCTTCTTTGGGATGAACAACTCCAAGCTCAAGAGCTGCAGATGTCTTGAAAGCCTTTAATATTTCTGCACATCTCATGACCTGAAAGGTTACTAAGGCTTTCTGCCACAGGGCTTTCCAAACAGTCATTTCTGGCTTAGGTGCCTAATAATTATTGCAGACCCCATGTCAGTTTTAGTCCTGAATTTCCATGGTTCAGCTCTTTCAGCTGCAGATATATTTATTTTTTTTAGAAGTACTTAATGAAGAGTTTCTGATTCAGACACAGAATTAGAGGGCTGTAAATCTTGCATAGCTTCCTAATAAAAAGGAAGGATTTTATACTGTCTTTGGGCTACTGACTGTCATATACTCGTGCTGGTTTTGGTAGTTTTGGTTTTAGAAGTGAGGAACTGAGCCACATCTGACCAGTCTAGGCATTTGCAGTTGAGTTGTTTTTTTTAGGAGGAGGGAGTGTACGTTACAAGCAGGAGTAAATCTGTGGGATGTTCTTAGCTGTTGACAAAAATATCTGTGAATAACAATTAAATGGCACTTTGCAAGCAGAAGGGCTGCCTTAGCCAGCAGTGGCTAGGAAAGAGAGGTTTTGGTCATGATTTTCATCTGGGATCTTAGTTTGTGTTCCCACACCTGCCTCAAATCATGACTAAGTTATAAAAGTATAATAATTACAACTGCTGGGGGGGGGGTGTGGGGCGAAATAATAATACTAAAAAAAAAGGTGCAAATTGTGACCTTGTGCTCCTGGAGGAAAAAAGCAACACACCTTTCCTAACTAAGTTCTTTAACAGAAGATAAATGAGAGATTTTCAAAAAGATCAACTAATGGCCTTATCAAGTAATTCTATGATGCAATTATTGGTAATCAGGCCCTTCTGTAAAAATATTCTCTTCTCTTTTACCCAGTGCTGGGTGTTCATAGTAAAAACCTTGCTTCAGTATGATTATTAATAATAATAAATCAGCAATGTATATTTGAACTGTATCAGTAGACTACATTCTAACTAAATAACTTCACTCACTACAGACTCCACTGCTGGATTTTTATTCTCATGGCTGTGGATAAAACCAGCATCCCTCACTAGAATGACTAGAGCCCAAAACCATCACTAATTCATTACCACACAGGGTCAGGTTTAACAACAAAAGGTAATAGAACTCTCTCTAAAAATAGGAGCTCATTTTGTCTTATGTTTCCTGACCTGGATATAATTCACCTTTTGCTGTCCAACATACATCCAGTGTTACTACTTGGACTTATTCCTTATGGATTTATATTTCTCTGTGTGTGCTGCCTAGATGAGTTGTATTTAAATGGAAATTTTACAAGTGAGAGGACAGAGTAAGAATCATTTAATTGCATTTCCAAAAGGGCAGACTTCTGTTCTACAGCAGCTGTATCACCTTTGCACAGATTTTTTAAAAATGAATGATATTCCGAATCCAAGTTCAGTACTGCATCACAACTGATTCTTCTTTTTCTTCTACAAAAGTAGTTATTCTTTACTGTTCTTAGCATATTTAATCCTTAGTTGATAAGTCACTAAAGTTAACCTTCTAAATCTATAGATAGATATTTCATGTCAAGACCTCCCAAGTATACCTTCACCTTCTTACAGTTAATGTCTGCAGTACTTACCTAAATGTTAACTTACTTTAAAAAAGAAGAATCACCTATGGTCTGTGATTCCACTTCAGAATTTCCATTGGGGTGTTTTATTTAAACGTGCAGGAGAACAGCTCAGCATGTGTAGGGTCAGAGCAACATTGACCTCTTGATTGAGGGCAGGAATAGTAGAGAAAATTCTCTGTAGGTCTCGAAAAAAGTTCTTCAGTGGAAAGATTAGACTTTTCTCCTCTCTCCTTTAGTTCTTTTGCTAGAAAGCTTATGCTATCTCTCCAGCTGGTTAAAAAAAGTGTGACAGTTAGAACTTGATGTACTGTAACAATAATGGCCTCAGAAAGTCATTTTTGTACTGGTAGGCTGAGAAAGACTACAGTCAAGCAGGATGAGCAGAAGCAGCCTTTGAGCTGGAAAGGAGTTATTCACACCAATACACTTTTGTTGAGACAACATGCTGGCTTCTTTGCCTCCTGTTAACTAGCTGTGCTCAGTAGCAGGGTGGTGAGTTCAAGCGAACCAGCTGAACTAGTTAGCTCTCCATTTAGAGCTGGCTCGCAGCCCTACAGGCCAGATTTTGGAAGAGACTTAGATGTTTTGTCTCAGCAGAGATACATGAATTATGAGATTTGGATTGTACAGGGAGAATTGGATGCTGTGGAACATGATTTGAAGTTCCCAACGTGTTAGATGGTAAAATGCTTAGATTAGTTAATGATAACTCCAAAAAGAGGAAACAAATGTCTGAATTGGTGTTTAGGTGTGATGCTCTGTGCTATAAAATTATATGTACTCCTTTCATATTTGCTGTGAGAGTTCTACAAAGATAAATGTAAGGTATACTTTAAATATAAACAATCCCCTTTCTTTCCAAAACTGCTGAGCAGGACTTGCTCTACCCTTTTAAATACAGCAGGAGAGAAAGATCTTTTCTATGTACAGTGTTGATTGGTCAGGGGGAGACCTTTTTTCATCTGTTATTTCCCTCTGATAAACTTATTAATTGAGGAAAGGAGAATGAGTGAGAGAACAATGTATATTCCATTTTCCATTTGTGCTTTCAGCATATGTGGACCACAGACAAGACAATTTACTTGCTTGTTAAAGTACCCACCTGGCAGGGGGGACTGTCAAAAGGACCTGGTCCCTTGTCTCACGGCAGTATTGGATTTGTCCAGATATAAGTGCTTGAGAGAATATGCCAGAATCTAAAGATTTATCAGCTGCCTTCTTTGCATTTCTTTGTAGCATCACTTAGTACATTTTAAAACTATAGCAACTTGTCAAAAAAACAAGAATCTCATTTGTCAAAGTGAAATGCACATCAGCTCCTGACAAATGAACGGTGACTTAAGACACCCACCAGTGTGCAGGCTTATAAAAAATACATAGTTCAATGGTAAAAATTTTGATATTAAAATCCCATTTAGAATATGTTCTCTAGAATGCAGTTGTTTAAATTTATATATTCTGAATATATCTGTGTAATATTTGCTTCTCACTCCTAGTGAAGTGCACTATTCTGCTACTTGGAGTTAATTAGAAACTTTCATTGACTCAAATACATACTGCCTCATGTATTCTGCACATAAAACCTTAAAAGCAGTAACAGCTTTCAGTCATCTGACAGGTCATCAGACACAAAGGAGGAGTTTGACCCAATAAGAGGAAAGCTCTTCACGGAGGTGATGCAAACTTCCTTGAAGACTTGAAACTGCTGCAATACACCTCAACCATAAGAATACAATGAAGTAAAATCCATAATTATTAGGGCACAGTGTTGCTAAACCAAGTGAGGGTTGAGAAGAGAAGGTGAGTGGATAAGGAAGAGGTACAGCTGTCCCAAGATGACCCAGTCTCTCTTCAGGAACAGGTAAAGGAGGAAGATAGAAGCTACATTGCCTTTAACCACTTTAAACTCTTTCCTCTAAGGTTTCAGGTTGTTGTTTTTTTTCAGTGAAGTGATCGCTAACATCAGGCACTGACACAGATATCACAGTCTGGAATCCAGTCCTGTATCTTTTCCAAAACCTTGAAAAGCTGGTTGATATATTTTAAAATGTTTGCCCTACAGAGCAGAAGTCTCAGACAGTCTTTACATTCAGATTCACAGAATCTCAGCAATACAAGTTTTGGTTACTTAACCATCCTTTTTGATTTTATTAATTCATTTTGACATTGTCTTCCTAGCCATCTTACTACTTTTGAGCCTTCTTATCAAAACCAACAGAAAGGCTGGAAGCTTTGATCTTTGAAATGTGTTTAAAATGGGATGAGTTTAGTTATCACCTGTACTGCCCACAGTATTTTCAGTACTCCACTTTATTCAGGATTTGGGTGTGGATTTTTAAGTAATGAAAATGAAAATAATAAAAATAATAATAAAAATCATTATAAAGATATTAATAACAACATCAATAATAAAAAATAAATTGAACTATGAAAGGCAGTAGGAAGAATCTTTGCTACTGTTGTTCTATAACAAAAAATAAATTACAAACTTACAGGCAAGAAGAGCCAGCAACTTAGCCCATGTGTTTTACAGCACTGAGTGTAGGCACATACAGCCTGAGGTGTTGATTTTCTTAGTATCTCATTTTTCTAAGTGTGCATTTGACTTGACAGTGCAAATTAATTTTCTAGTTGTGGTGACTTCAGATATATGGCAGAAAAAAATACAAGCAATCAATAGAGCTTATAAATATTGAAGTGCTACCATAGGAAACAACAGAAAGCACTGGAATAATAAGAATAAGAAGACAAATAAACTTACCAACATACAAAGCCTAATAGATGCCTCATCTGTGGTTCCTTATACTGTGCAGCAAATTTGGTTCTGAATGGTTGAAACATTGTAAAATACAAAGCTCAGCACAGCCCTCTGGTTTGGAAGACAGATGCCTTAATTCAGGCACCATGCACTGCACATGCTAGGAAATCATGGTGATTTCCACCGTGATCCTGGATGCTTCTTCCTGATGTCTGGATACTCTGTTGGCTAGGATCTCACCCTGGTCCTCCTGAACAGAAACGCAGGTTTGGTTCACCTTGGATGGCTTGATTAATGTTATTTCATATATTTCATATTTTTCTAGGGCTTGCTTTTCTCTGCCTTTATGACTCCCTTTCTCCACACTAGTCTCCTGCCAGTTAATCAGTCTCTCCTAGCTATTTTTTTCTCCATTGATACCAGTTTTGCTACCTCCATGCCCAAATTTGGTATTTCTGAGACAGTTACCTAGACAATCTGACCTTACATGGTGTTACTAATATGGTTACCTAGGTTTTCTTGTAAGGTTTTATTCCTCAAAATGCCCCCAGTTCTCTACTCCCATTATCTGTAAAGTTTGCCCATTTATTGACATAACCACCTTAACCACCTATGAAATCCAGCCACCCTTCATGGCCTTATCTATAACTTCTTTCAGTATCTTGTATTATCACAAGATGATGCTAAATGTCACAGCCAGCGGTTTCTTGTGTCATGTCCAGTGGTTTTCCACATCTACCTTAGTTTGCTTAACCTCAAGCCAATGCTGAGTCTTTCATTCACAGCAGAAATTAAGAGAAGTAAAAGAAGTTGTTCCTGATGAGATGTAGAGCAGCCTGGGATTTGGTCCAAGGTCCAGTGCTGTAATCCTTCTCTGAACAGATAAGCATTGTATATTTTGTGCCTTACAAACCACTGGTGCCATGTAACATTACACTTGTTCATCTTGCCCTTCTTGTGAAAATCATGTTCTCTCACATAGCCATGGACACTCCACAAGTCCAGCCCAGACAGCCATTCCCAGGCTTCTCAGAAAGCATTTCCTGGTATGTGAATAGGACAACTTCTGCACTATGCTTGGAAGCAGATAAAACCTCCTAATTCAAAAGGAAAATTTTTATAAGAATGACAGTGCATAAACTCAATATTTATGTAGATCTATAATTTTCAGCATTTCACCAACTGTACATCCAGTCTGAAGTATTTTTCTTCCTTCTAGATGCTGATAGTGTAGGATTCAGCCAAAAGTTTCTATTTTTTATGTACATGTATGTGAACCCAAGTCTTGCATACCAAACTCTCAGAAGCTTCAAAACTGGCAAGTTTTTCTTTTCCTGTGTGCTCTATCTGAAACATGAAATATGAAAAAGTCTCCAGGCTTTTTTAAAAGTGTAGGGGAAATGGAATGGCTGATCATTGACTCTATAAAATTGCTTCTGCACCATTGCTGAGAATTGTCAATCACCCACTTGAAAAACTTGCATCAAAGAAGCTGGCTTTGACCTGTAGGTCTGTTTACAGAGTAGATGGTATATTTCCAAAGGATGTTGAGGCTTCCTTCTTCAAGATGGAGATCTGCTGTGACTCAGGAGTAAAAGGGTGAGTTGGTACAGAACATTTTATCATAGAACCATAGAATGGTTTGGGTTGAAAGGGACTCAAAAAATCATCTAGCTTCAACCCCATTGCCATTGACATGAACACCTTCCACAGCTTCCCTGGGCAATCTATGCCAGTGTTGCACCACCTGCCCACTGAAGAATTTCCTCCTAATATATAACCAAAATCTCCCCTCTTCCAGTTTTCACCCATTGTCTCTTGTCCACTTACTACAAGGCCTTATAAAAAGCCCCTCCCCACCTTTCCTCTAGCCCCTTCAGGCAGTGAAGCCCCAGCTCTCTCAGCCTGTCCTCTTGGAGAGGCCCTCCAGCACTCAGGTCATCTTTATGGCCCTTCTCTGGACTTTCTGCAATAGCTCCATGTCCTTCTGAAATTGGGGGCTCCACAAAATACTCCGGATGGGGTCTCACAAGAGCTGAGTAAGCTTCCAGATCTCCCTGCCTCAGACCAAAACTGACCAACTTCACACTTGGGCATCAGACTCCTTAAAACGGAAGTTTAAGAAGCTTTCTGACCATATACTAAAATTTTGCTTTGCCATCACAGAAATTATTCTGTCTTACACTGGTTTCAACCACTGCCAGAGTGGGTAAACAAATGCAGTGGAGATTTTTCTATCTTATTTCTCAGACGAGAATATTGCATCTGTAAATGAGAGTCTACTATTTTGTTCTTTACACACCATCATTTTTCAGGAATGATTTGTTTACATTTACATTTATATGATATTGAAAAATAGGAAATCATATATTTCCGAAAGTTATTCCATTCTTCTCTGTTAGAAATGAGCAGTAATTGCATTCCCAGCAAACTTCCAAGGGATCGATGCCAATAATTTCAGCAGCTGTATTTTTGCATTTTGTTTAATAAAACTGCTTTTATGTAAAGGTCTGCTATTAAATATTTGATAGCTACATCCAAAAACAAATCTCTGGTATGGAAAACCAATTATAATTTGAAGAATTATTCCTATAAACTTTAATGTTTTTCCATTTCAATCTATTGTAAGGCAAGACTCTCACTAGAGCAGTCACGTTCAGTGTCTCATCATAAAAAAGAGGAAAGGAATAAAAAATACTGTGTGAAGTATGGAATTTTATGACTAAAAGGCAAAAAACCTCAAAACTCTCTCTCAGTAGTCATCTCTAGCTTTAGTCTAATTAGTTTACCAAGAAAAATATCTCTAAAACTGCCTTTAAGCCCAAATAATTACACACCTGGTTGCATAACTTGTTGATAGAGGCTGAATATCTAAACATTCTTTATGCCTTGGCCTTCCAGCTAACTCATTTTGCCACTGCTGTGTCTGGATTTCTGTGCTTTAGCTAAACGCTCTCACTAGACACTGAAGAAACACAACTCTAGAAGGTGATTTATCCTGTTCTTCTCTTCTGGCATTAGATAACCAGGTGAAGGCAGTTTGTTTCACTCCTAGCTGGATAAAATCAAGGGAAGCCCTATTTCAGGTAACCAACTTCAGAGAGAATTAGGTCTTTTGTGATCTTGACATCATTAGCACTGCTGGTCTTCTACAGCACTGAGATAAGGCAGTAGTTCAACTAAATCAAGAGGGTCTGAGAGTCAGAAAGTCATGCACTAACTAGTCCTCAGATGACTTCACAACTCTCTGGAAAGGCAGATGGTCTCTTGCCACTTTGCTCTGTTCAAATCACAGAATCATAGAATCATTACTGTTGGAAAAGACCACTAAGGTCATTTGAATCCGACCATCAAACCAGAAAAAACCACCATGCCCACTTGAGCATGTCCTCAAGTGTCATGTCTGCACATTTTTTTAATATGTTCAGGGATGGTGACCCCACCACCTCCTTGGGCAGGCTGTTCCAGTACCTGACCACTCTTTCAGTAAAGCAGTTCTTCCTAATACCCGATGTGAACCTTCCCTGTTGCAACTTCAGGCCATTTCCCCTGGTCCTGTCATTATTCACTCAGGAGAAGATGCCAGCACCCATCTCACTGCAATCTCCTTTTAAGCACGTGTAGAGAGCAATGAGGTCTCCCTTCAGCCTCCTCTTCTCCACACTCAAAAATCACAGTTCCCTCAGGTACTCTTCAAAGGACTTGTTCTCCAGACCCTTCACCAGCTTGGTAGCTCTTCTCTGGACATGCTCCAGCACCTCAGTGTCCTTCCTGTAGTGAAGGGCCCAGAACTACACACAGAACTTGAGGTGTGACCTCATCAGTGCTGAGTACAGGGGAATGATCACTTTCTCCTGCTGGCCACACTATTCCTGATGCAGACCATGAAGCTGTTGGCCTTCTTGGCCATCTGGACAAAAGCTGTCAACCACTCATCCTGGAAGCACTGAGGGACAAGGGTCAACTTAACATACAGGAAACCCTTAACATATTGTGCAAAGTTTTAAGTCACTACTGTAAAATAACATCCCACTGGAAAATGGGAGGGGTGGCTGACACACCAGAAGGATGTGTTGCTATCCAATGAGATCTAGACAAGTTACAGAGCTGGGCAAAGGTGAACCTCATGAAGTTCAGTAAGTACAAGTGCAGACTCCTGCATCTATGGAAGAACAACACCAGGCACCAGTACAGATTAGAGGTCGTCCTGCTGGAAAGCAGCTCCATGGAAAACAACCTTGGAGTCCTAGTGGACAGTAAGTTATCCATGGGACAGCAATGTGCCCTTGTGGCCAGGAGGGCCAGTGGTATCCTGGGGTGCATGAGCGTGTCCAGCAGGTTGAGGGAGGTTCTCGTCCACCTTCACTCTGCCCTGGTGAGACCACACCTGGAATACTGTATCCAGTTTTGGGCTCCCCAATTCAAGAGAGACAGGGATCTACTGGAGAGAGTCCAACAGAGAACTATGAGGATGATTAAGGGACTTGAACATCTCTCCTATGAAGAAAGTCTAAGTGAACTGGGGCTGTTCAGTCTTGAGAAGAGAAGGCTGAGAGAGGATCTTATTAATGTCTATAAGTATCTGATGGGTGGGTGTCTAGAGGAAGGGGTCAGTCTCTTGTCAGTGGTGCCCAGTAATAGAACCAGGAACAAGGGGTATAAGCTAGAACATAGGAAGTTCCACCTCAACACGAGGAGAAAATTCTTTAGTGTGAGGGTGATGGAGCACTGGAACAGGCTGTCCAGAGAGGTTGTGGAGTCTCCTCTGAAGACTTCCAAAACTCTCCTGGTTGTGTTCCTGTGTGGTCTGCCCTAGCTGATCCTGCTTTGGCAGAAGGCTTGGACTAGATGATCTCTAAAGGTCCCTTCCAGCCCCTAACATTGTGTGATTCTATGATGCAGAATGACACTGTGCTCATCAGATCTAGGGAGGACAGCTATAGAGTTACAGCTTTGATAGTATGTGCTGAGCTCAATCCATTTCAAGTCTTTCTGACCTGCTGAAAAAAAGAGCAACTGGTGACTTCATGAAAGCAACTGCTGACCTAGAAATCGTTGTCTCAGGCAGACAAAGGGAAGATGGTTTTCAAAACCTGATTACTGTTATTTAAAAGTTACAAGTAAGTGACTATGTCAAATGAGCCCATATTCCACCTCTTTCTGGTGATGGATTGTGACTAGTTTTGAATCACAGTCCAAAACCTTCCAATTCTAAAGCTTCACTTTAACAATGGACTACAAGGAGGAAAGAGAGAAAGAACAAAGTTGAGGACCTCTCCTGACTTCAGAGACAATAAAACTGCTGATCTCCTGTAATTCATCAAAGAAGTTAATCATAGGCTTATTTTTAAACTTGCAGACTGGCAGAGTGATTTCAATAGAAGATACATTTTATTAAGTATACCAACTTAAGTGCTTTGTTGGCTCCCAGTTTAATGCAAATGCCTCTTGAAAGGACTGTCAGCATATTTCTGTAAGAGAAATCAGTGGCTAAGAAGAGCTGGAAATGAGCCTAAGTAAGTTGTATAAACTTTGAAGTTTCCAGAATGCCAAAATGAGATTTACTGTGATCACGAACATTCTCCTTTTCAGCGGCACAAAATTCATTTTCAAGCCTTGTGGGAAGGGCTGAGAGGGTCCAGAGAAGGGCCACAAGGATGATCAGAAGGCTGGAGGACCTGCTAATCTGCCATATGAGGAGAGGCTGAGAAAACCGGGTTTGTTCAGCCTTGAAAAGAGAAGGCTTCAGGGAGACTTTATTGCCATGTTTCAGTACTTAAAGGGTGGCTCCCAAGAAGATGGAGACTCCCTGTTTACAAGGAGTCACATGGAGAAAACAAGAGGTGATGGGCACAGATTCCTTCTGGATTATGTTTGGACACAAGAGGTACATTTTTCACCATGAGGACAGTCCAACATTGGAATAGTCTCCCAAGGAAGGTGGTAGATTCCCCCACATTGGACAGTTTTAAGTCTCAGCTTGACACGGTTCTGAGCCATCTCATATCAACTAGAGTAGTGCCTAGAAGGGTTGAACCAGATGATCCTTGAGGTCCCTTCCCACCTGGCATTCTATGATTCTATGAATCAAATCCCTATCTAACAAAGTAAGGGCAAATTAAACACAAAAATAATAAATAAATGTGTTATTTAGGGGATTTTATGTATTTATTTATTAATTTATGTATTGTATTTGAAACATCAGAGTAGCTGTCTTTAAATAAAGGTATCATTCAAATCCTATTTTTCTTGTTATATATTTTCCTTCCAAGCAGCATGCTGCACAGTCATTTAAGAATGAAAAATAGGTAAGAATCTGAAAACAGAATCTAGTTTATAAAGACATTTCCTACGCTAGGACCACAGAACTGGCAGCTCAAGTCACTGTCACATAAAATCACAAGCAGTTCTCAAATGCTTCCATCCCTCAGCTTGTCTCCTTCCTTTGTGACTATGTCCATATCCAGTGGCAGCTCCTCCAGTCCCTCCTTATTTCAAAATTTGTCTTTCCTGGTGAGAGATTAATTTTAAAAATACCTTTGTTTTCTCAGTGTGATTTGGTGTCTAAATCATTCTTGGGAGCTGTATTTTTTTGACATGCCTACTGTTTGGTTGCCATGAACATACTTCCAAATCACACTGTAGAACTTTTAGTGCCTAGGAGGAGAAATACTATTTCTCTCTTACCTTTCTGTGGTGAATTTTGAGTTTACTGTCCATTTTCGTTACACACAGATGAGTATGAATATTGATTTTCAAAATCAATTTATTTGAGGTTAAATTATTCCCTTACATTATTGAGAAGAATTAGGGAGGAAATTTTTGAAAAGGTATATTAAAATTCCATGGTGTTTTAAATTAGTATTATAACTTTAAAAAAATAAAAATCAGTTTTATTTAAAAATATCAAGTAAATGGAACAGTTAGTACACTATGGAATTGGAAATATAATCTTTGGATTTGAGGTGAAAAGCAATTTCTAGTTTATCATTAATTAACTTAGAGACATTTGTTGTAAAATAATCTGTTGTAAAATAATTTGTTGTAAAAATAATCCATTCCATTATTCCTTGTCTTCCCTCCTCCCCCCAAAAAACCCCTTCTTGCATCCTGTATTTCATTTTTGTCAGGAAAGATGTGTTCTGAGTTCTGTAAGTGAACAAAGCAGGAGAGCAGGTGCAAATGAGACAAGAAAATAGGCTTGTGATTTGCCTTATACTGCTAAAAAGGGTCTATTTTGGAGATTAATATAGGTAAAACAGCTCCTAGAAGATCTCAGATCTGTGATTATACTACCTAAGGGTCCAATGGTGCATGCATCTTAGTGACTACTGCCTTTAACTGCAGAGATTAAGTGATTTTTCAGGCTCCATTGGACAGATGTGCTTTTTGTTTAACCATCTTCTTTCCAATTTGAAACATAAGGATCTCCATGGGGATTGGTCACACAGGTTGTGAGTTTCAAAAGAATAGGCAAATAAAACATCAAGACAGTGATTATCTGGTGTTTTCAGACATAATTTGCAATGCTCTTTCCAGAGAGGGAGACTTCACATTACAGGATGGGATTTGGATACTCAAGGCTTGTTTTGTGCCCCTGAGTCTGTAAGTAGATGACTAAATTGTACAGAGTGTATCAGGTCATGGAGGAGATGTGCTCCTGATTCCTGTTTTCTGGGTTGTGTGCTGATGTTAATATCTGCTGTTAGAGTAAAATGCACAGCTGATGGCTGACAATGCCTTGCTTCTGTAAATAAACAAACAATTTTATCTTCTTTGGACAAGTGCTACCATAGAAACTCCATAGATTTTACTTTCAGAGGTGCCTGCTTTTTCCCTGATGTAAAACCTTAATCTTGTCACCATCAGTACCCAGTTTGGAGTTCCCCTTGAACTGAGTTAAGCTCAATGGACTTAAGGTAAATTTGTGGGTGTCATTTTTGAACTTAAGACAAACTGCAACACACTTGTGTGTCACACAAGGTTACCCACTTGCAAAGAACATCATAACTGACACCACTACAGCTCTATGGTCATTATACAGGTGATGATGATGGAACAGTTGACATAGAGGAATCTTGGCCAAACCAGCTAAGGCAATGCAAGTGCAGCTGACAGCAGTTTGGTCCCTGATTTTTACAGACCCAACGAGGCATCATTGCAGTTCACTTGGAACTTAGAGCATCAGCACTCCTTAAAACTCAGCATGTTTTCAGAAAGTACAGTCTGACTGCAGTCCAAACAACTGCTGGAAGAGATTTAGCTCAAGCTCACTTAAAACTGGAGTTTTGAATAGTTCTGAACTATTTGTTTCCAAGGACAATAATAAACTTAGGTTTTGAACATATGCAGCCTTTCTCTTCTTCCTGCAGAAATTACAGCTCTAACAAGGAAATCATTTTTTCTCTTTCAACTGACTTGAGTTTCATAAACTCTGCTGCTGTTTTGAAATACTGAAATTTTTTGCATTGTGCAGGACCTATTAATCTCACCTAGGGATTAGTCTCAGGGGTTATAGAATCTAGCACAGCAGAAAGAAGTCAATAGGTGAATAAACCACGTAATTTTACCTTTAGTAGTGTTGGGCTGCAGTAATGCAATTTACCTTCTTAAAATTTGTTCTACAATTATCATTCCAATGGCATGATAATCACACTGTTCTGCACAAGGTTCCTAGTATGTGTATGCTCAGTTTCAGTGAAGAGAGGTGTGCCCTCAGTGGGTTGTGCTGCCAGCACTCAGGAAAAGCCATTTCAAGATCTTAAAACTTCATGAAGGACAGGAGTAAATCAGAGTGGGTTTGGATGTCACATTCTCTAGGGAAAAATAATTTCAGATTTACCTTAAAACTTTATATTTGTAATTGTTTTCTGTGATACATTGCCATCCCAGGGGCATCAGAAAGGGGAATGTGGTGAGTTTACAAGTGAGTCCCTGAAGAAGGTTGGATTTCTGAGGGTGGAATGCTTTTCAGTAAACAAATTATTAGAAAGGGGTCTTGTGCAGCCAGGAACTGTGTGAGATCCAGGGAGACACAGAATTTCAACACCTTGGATTAGTAGGGTTGCTTGCAGACTTTTATACATAGCTGTGGCTGTCTTTAAGGAGATGTTTACCATGTCCCAGGTGTGATGACCCCTTGCAGGTGAGTCCCTTTACATCTATTGTACTCAACAGCCTCAGATTTAGATTCATTTTTTATTCTCCCTCTCTGCAGCTAACCTACACACTTGTGGTTTAGCTGGTAAGCAGGATACAAGACTATCTTAAAAGATATTGGACTGAGTTTAATTGGATAATGTTTTTCCCATTTTCACCAGGCCAGTTTGGTGATACATACATAACATAAAGTATCAGCTAAGAAGAAGTTCCTTTTCTGCACCAACCATTCAGCCTGTTGTCACAGCAGTATTTAGATATTTCTTTTTATTAAAAATGTTGCTTTTTATATGCAGCTCTGTATTTTTAATCTGAAGTGCTAGTCTTGTAGCATTCAGTGGAACTGCATAAAATTCAAATCAATAAAAGCTGGCATGGTGTGATACGTGTGGTGTTTAGTAAACAAAGCAGATGAGGTTGACCTGACTGAAAGCTGTGATCAGCACAAAACACACTGACTGCAAAATGTGGTGGTGATGAGTGGTAGAGCTGAGCTGGATATATGTGCATTTAACCAGCTACTTTGGAAAGATCACTTTTTAAAAAAAATTACACATTCCAGTCTAGGTATAAAGCCCAGTATCACATATTTATCAAGTTTTCACATTTATTTCCATGTTTGGGAAAAAAAAAATAAATAAAACTGAGATCTGTTTATATTCTGAAATCACAGCAGGCATTACTGCCTTGCTCAAAAATTACTGGACTGCTCTTACTATTTGTAGCTTCCCTAAAGTGAAAGCAGAGTTACAGAACAGAATTTTCTTAAAGCTTATAAATTGAAAGTGGACTCTTACCTGCTTTTTGGTGAAAGAGCATTAGGGCAAAAATCCTCTTAAGTAATCTTGTCAGGTGTTGATTAATTCAGTTCCTTTCTTTTTCTCTCTCTGTCTTTCTCTTTTAAGTAAGCAAAAATACGGAGTGCAGAAACACGTAGGAGCAGAACTTTGGCACAAGAAATACCTAATTTTGCTCATTAAACATCCTTTTGTTTTTCTTAGTATTAAATTCTAATTATTTTCATTTAGGACAAAAGAAATATGGAAAAGGAAATGAGAATACAACTCCAGTTTATGGATGTGGGCAGTCTAACATTTCTTGTGCCTTCAAGGGTCCATGGCAGTATTTATTTCCCATCCAGAGCTGCTGTGGTGTGATTGAAAAACTGAACATGAATGAAGAGTTGGACAGAAGAAAAGCATTAATTAATGTGTCTATATGAAGAAGGTGGGGACCTGAAATAGAATAGCTAGATGCTACGATCAAGTTCATATGCTAGGTCAGTGGAAAACAAGAGACAGACTTTAATTTCCTTAACTTCCATCTTTCCATCTCTGTGAATTATACAAATCATCTGCAGGTTGTTTGTACTTAATCCCCTGAAAATAGAAAATGAAAGTGTCACTAATCAGGTCAGCAAAATTGAAGAAAGATTAATTAAAAATTAATGTGGCGGGTTGAAGTTAACAGAAAACAAGGACAGAATTTGTGTTGTAAAATGTTAACTTATGAGACACAGAAGGTTTTGACAAAAGAGCCTGTGTTAAGATATTCCAGCATGTATTTTTATCTCTGTGCTTTTGAAATCAAGCTCCATTAAGTTTTCATGAATCTTTGAGCATGTGTTTTATTCTGTCAGGAACTGTTACATAGTAAATGGTGTGTAAAAAAAAAAACAACAGTAAAAAAAATCTGGACAGGGATAACTACTTACTATAGCATACCACAGCTTGATAATTTATGAGGAGTTTTTTTTGGTCCTCTACCCAGAGTCAACTTACAGCAGGTTTCCAGATCCCATAAGCTCAATGACAAAATTCAAAGAATCACAGAATCACAGAATTATTGAGGGTGGAAAAGACCTCTGAGATCATCAAGTCTAGCCTATGACGAACAGCTGGACCATGGCACTAAGTGCCACATACAGCTTTTCCTTGAACACATCCAGGGATGGTGCCTCCACCACTTCCCTGGGCAGTCCATTCCAATGTCTGATCATCCTCTCCATGAGGAAGTGCTTTCTTATATCCAACTTAAACCACCCCTGGAGCAGCTTTAGGCTGTGCCCTCTAGTCCTGTGACTGGTTGCCTGGGAGAAGAGCCCAGTCCCCACCTGACTGCAACCTCCCTTCAGGTGGTTGTGGAGAGTGAGAAGGTCCCCCCTGAGTCTCCTCCAAGTTAAACAGCCCCAGCTCCCTCAGACTCTCCTCATAAGACTTTCCCTCTAGTCCCTTCACCAGTCTCATTGCTCTCCTTTCTTTTTGCTTATAAAGGGGTGAGGATGGATTTTTTCTAGTTGTTTAGAAATACATACAGAAATGATATTTGAAAATTAAGTATGCTTAGAACAGCACTATTTGAAAAAAATATGAAAGGGAATTCAGTTTTGCTCCCCTGGTCATATAATTCTGCAAGGCTGCAGCTTTCATCAAGTTAGCTCTGTGAAAATGGTTTTGCTTGAGGTCCTAAAGCTGGTAACAGCTAGAACGGGGATCTTTCTGAAACTGCTATTTAAAAAAAATAGTGAAGGGCTTGCCTATTAAATGTGCTACAAACATCTTAAAAATAACTTCAAGCTACTAAGTAGCAGAAAGTTCCCTATTGTGTCACCTCTAAAAAACCCAGACACTTAAAATGGTATTGGAAATGGCTCTGACAGCATGATGCTCCCTGCCCACAAAATAAATGCAGGGACTGTGGGGTCAGTCCTCACACCTGTTTGTGCCTGTTTTGTCACTGTTTCCAGCAGATAAGACTCTTCAAATAGGTTTCCAGCAGAAGTGTTAATTTCTAAAATCTGAACAGATTCTAAGAAAAATTAGCTTTTGTTGTTTTTTTGGCTTTTACTTGAGAGAGATACTGTGTATAAGCCCCTGTATAGATAATTCTGCAATTAAATTATTGTTTTCTTCTTCATTTTAAACTTAATTAATTTTCCATGTACAACATGAAAAAAGAGGAAAGAGAGAAAATTGCCAAATGTTTTACTGGCTGGCTGTTCAGTTTTAAAAAGTACTTTGAAATCTTAAATGAAAGAGTCATGGATAAACTTCTTCCTTCCCAGTCCTACTCACTCTCACCTCACTGCTGTCCTTAGGGGTCATCGTTTCTGTGACTGGTTTGGATCAGGATCAGATCTCTCTGTTCTAGTTGCTAAATCAGGGAAAAAGCAAAAACAAAACCAAACAAAACCCCTAGCTTAATTAGATACAATGCTTTTCTAGATTGGCTGCCTAGCTGACATTTTATAGTAATAATCTGGATCTACAGTAGCATGAATAAAATATCAGGAAAGGGAAACCAGATTGAATAATTTGGCTTCTCAGATCCTCAGGTGCCCATCCTTGCGTAGTTTACAAAATGATATTATTCTCTCCTCTCATAAACAAGTAGCACAGAGGTGTACACCTGTGTATCAGAAAGCAACTCCCAACCCTGTTGCCAGCACAGGTGAAGACACTCATTATACTCTGCCTAAAAGCAATTCAACTCATGCAGTTGAGAAAGTTTTGCAGTCAAATGTAGTGTGATATGATTACAAGACAGAAGTCTGAGGTGTTGCTTGGAAAATCTCCAACAAAATAGAAGGAGAGTCAAAAGAAATCAGAAGATGAAGATCCTTCTCAGCCTGAAGCATTACATGATAATAAATGAAAGAAAGGCAGGACTAGGTAGGACTCTCACATGTTTGAAAATATGGATTAGTATCATAAATTTTGTTGCAGAGAAATATAACAGGTCAGAGATATCCATCAAGTCATAGGTATACAAACCTTTTTATGCTGGCATGATGCTGTCATCCAGTTCACGATGGGACTGGAACATACTAAGTTTAAAGAAACAATCAAAACTCACAGAATTAATGACACTCTACCAAATGGCAACTACCTTCATCATCTGTCAAAGCTAGAAGAGATATTTTCCTCTTGAGACAAGTAAGAAACACAACCTGTCATCTTTTTATTTGCAGTGAATTTTTTTTATTTCTCAGAAAAATTACCATCCATCAAGCTTGATCAAAAAAATGTGTGGACTGGTGATTCTGTGGAGATTTCTGGGAAAACAAACATGTCAAACAACATAGAAAGCCAAGGTAGGCTTTTTTTTTTTTTTCTTTTTATGTTTTGTTTGTTTTATTTTGTTTTTTGTGGGTTTGTTTTGGTTCGGGTTTTGGTGTGTTTTGTTTGTGTTTTGTGGTTTTTTTGTTGGTTTTGTTTGGGTTTTGTTTGTTTGTTTGTTTGTTTAACAGGAAGGATGAATCCTCTGTGTGATCCAATGTGCTAAACCAGGGAAAAGTACCTCAAAATGCAACAGGTCATTCAGCATATCAGCTTGGTTATTCCAATGGATGATAGCTGTGTCTCAGTCTTTCACACTCACACTAGGAGAAAAAGATTGGTGGTTCATTGGCTTGACTGTGAAATACTCCTCTTGTTTTTTCCTTTAATCTATGGTGATAATGTTGCTGCTGGTGGCTTTATGTGCTTTTCTCATACCACTGGTTGTCTTTCAACAGTGTCTTCAAACACTCTGCACCCTTCTTTACAAGCTGACACACTGAGATACTCCTTTACACTAACAGCTCTTCAGCTCCAGTATCAGAAAGAGGAAAAACAAACAAACAAAAACAAACCAACCCCAAAGATAGAAAATTCTTTTCTTCTTCCTGCTGGGAATAATTTTGAGTCTCTCTTCCACTCTTCTTATCTTTACACAGGGCATCATGGACAACTTTTGTAAAGCATTTTGTATACAGAAAAAACCCAATATTTTAATAACGAGGCATTTTCTAGAAGAAATAAACATCACAAGAGATATGGTGACTGGAAGGGGTTTTTATTTCCATAAATCTAACAGAGGGGATGTTTCTTTGGAGTGAAAATAATTAGTAATAGGAACAACTTAGTAGAATCCTCCACCATTCATCTTCATAAAGCTTGAAGCTGAAAAACTATAGAGATCTGTGTAGAAGCCTATGTATATGACATGCATAGGTAAGTATGTGTTGGAAAGATGAGAACTTGTTCAGTGAAGAATCATGCTTGGAAAGTCTTGGTCTTTTATGACAAGAAGACAAACCAAAACTGTTGTATTCAGGCAGTGTACCTGTGGGGAACTAGTTAGGAGGTATTGAAGGTAAATAAGAAAGACATGTTATTCATAGTCTTAAATCTGCCACAAGGCGATCTTTATCACTGCTAAAAAATCTGCAGGGGGTGTGAAACTCTCAGGGATTAGAATTCCCTGAGTGTAAATGATGAAAATGGCCCTTCCGGTGCCACCAACAAAATATCAGTTGAACTCTTGTTGCCATCTCATTGAGTTTTCCTGTAGATTCTCTATGCTTGTTTTTCAAAACCAGCAAACTAAAGAAGAGTCTTAGCTTTCATTTAAAGTAGAAAGTAATTTTCTATCCCTCAGCTCCATCAGACAGCCTGAAAATGTCAAAAGGATAATCCAGAAATCAAAGGCCAAAAGGACCATATTTTTTCTCACCTTCTTAAGTCCTCTGAGCCTACCAACCCCAGTTAGTTTTCATGAATTTATTTTCAGAACTTATCAAGTAAGCTTTCCAATCAGCCAGTAAGATGTACACATTCTTATAATTTTTATTGGTTTATTACAGCCATATTTAACAGAGCAGCTTTTGCATACTTTGATATGTAATCCTCTCTTCTCTTCTCTTCTCTTCTCTTCTCTTCTCTTCTCTTCTCTTCTCTTCTCTTCTCTTCTCTTCTCTTCTCTTCTCTTCTCTTCTCTTCTCTTCTCTTCTCTTCTCTTCCCACCAAAAAGACTTTTCCTTTTCTTTCCCCCCAACAGGAAAAAAAAAAATATGACAAAAGATTGTCATCAAAAAAAGATGACAAGTAAGATAGATCCTTGGTACATTTAGTTGTCTAGATTTTTCCCACCTTACGGTTTTGCACAGAGCAAAAGAAAAGAACTCGGTGTGTACTTCACACACAAACACAGCCAAATATTTGGTTCTCCTCCCAGAACTGAATTACCAGCACTGCTGTGCAGCAGCTGGAACCTCAAAGAGCAACCTTGATCTTGGCATACCAGGAAGCATACAAAATAGCCCAGCTTGGTGTCTCACATTCCTGGAGCTGGAGCTGCTATGAGTAACTTTCACAATCTAGGGCAAGTTTTTGCCCACTGGAGGGTTCATTATTGCAATCTCTTTTTCTTTCTTACAAAACTTCATCTCTGCTTGTGGCTGTGTGCTTCTCCCTTCTGTCCTTTGCCTCCCTCTGGTCTTAATCTCCCTCTTTCTCTCCCAAACTCTTTTATGACATTATTTTTGCTTCATTTTCTTTTTGTCTTTAAAGCCTTCTGCAGAAAAGAAAACAATTTAAATTGAAGATAGGTAAAGATTTCTTTCCTCTAGTCTCCTATTGAGATTAAAATCTGCTTTCTATGGAGACTGTTATCTGTTCCATATTTAAAAGTTTCTTAAAGTGAGGTCCTGGCTTGTGTGAAAGGTCATAAGTGTCACCACAGAAATTATGAGGATGGATGGGAAAGTGTTATTATCTCTCTCTTGCACAGATTTAAATCAAACAACAAGAAGCACAATTGTGGCAGACTGACCATTTAGTCCTTGTCTTCCTAATCCCAAAATGGGCTTTCCATATCAAAACCAACTTTTCTTGCTTACTAAATATGCATTGGAACTGTGCATTGCATGATGCTGTGCTCTGTGTGTGAATAACCTGATATCATGTTGTTGGACTTTCATTTCTATTCCCTATGCCTTTACCCATGTTACATTTAAACAAATGATATTATTCTGCCACTTTTCAGAGTCCAACATTTATCATTCCAGGAGAGAGAGGAAAAATATACAAGTCATTCATGTAATCAATATGATGTCCATTTCCCCTCATTCCCTTTCACTCTCCCAGCAGTTCTCTTCATGCTCTTAGAAATACGTGATTTCTAGAGATTTTTTACCCATTTAACTATTCAAATATCAGTCTCCTCAATTCTTTGCTTATGAAAAAGACCCATATGTGTTGATTTTTAAGGTACTTACTTTCAGCAGTAGTGTCTTTATTTAATTTGCTTGCAGCTGCTGAAGTGTAAATCTGGGGGATACCAGTATTTCACACTGGCTGTCTTGTTCAGATCTTTCAGCACCTTATTAAACTATGGGTATTGATAAACTTGAATAGTTTTCAAATTGCCAATAAACCAAGTTGATTTTAATATGTTTGCATTGGAATTTAGTATCATCATTATTAATATGCATAGAGTAGGCCTCAAAGCAGCAATAGGGAGCATTTTTAATGAGAAAACTTTTCCAGCTTTTAATAAGACAAACTGCACCATTACAGCAAGACTCACTTAAGATCTATAACATCTACGAATGGATTAATTTATTATGTCTTTGTAATAACAGAATGGAGTAAAACAGGAGACAGCCTAGACATCATTTCTTGATGCTCAGCCACTTCTGTGTACCCTGAGAACTTGCCACTTGTTTTTATCTTTGGGACTGTTTGCAGTACCTATGCCCAAAGGAGACTTACACACATAGAGAAAATCACACCCCTGATTTAAGGATCTGAAAACACATTCAGATATCTACCTTCAGGGGCTGAATTTTATTGAGAACAGCATGTTCTTTGCAAGCTGTGTTTCAATGCCCAGGACATCACATCACACTGGCACTCTGCTGGTGTAAACTGGAAGGGTCCATTAACTTCCCAACAGGGAGTTCAGCATTGCCGAGGTGTGTTTTCTTAGAAATGATGCAGCTCAGGAGGACTGTCCATGTGAGTGTGCAAAGTACACTTTTTTTGGTAACAGCAGGAGTGCTAACAATTCAGCTCTGTCAATTTTGAACTGGGATGTTTATTTCCCACCTAGTCTGTCTGCCTGAGTTTTGAGTTATTACTAAAGTTGTCCTCAGTTTCCATGGTACCAAACTGACATGCAAAGAGCTGCATCATTTGATAGTCACTCAGATCTGCCTGTGTCTTTTCCATCTATAGGAGGGAGGCAGGTAAGGCTGCTACCTGTGGTGCTGCAGTGCATTTCTCTCTGGAGTCTAAAATCATTTGGCACTGCTAGAGATGTGCAGTATGGGGAGACATGCCTACTCCAACCTTCACAAATTAAGTTTATTTTATTTGGAGATAGCTTACTAGTAATGGCTAGGTGGTCTCCCACATCATATGCTTATGCAGGACATAGATGGCTATAAAGGTAGCCTTGGGTGAGCACTTGTATGAGCCTACATACACCTAATACCATGAAGATGATCAGAGGGCTGGAGCACCTCTCTTACAAAGAGCTGGAGAGGGACTTTTTGTGAGGGCATGCAGCAATAGGATGGGGGGTAAAGGTTTTAAACTGGGAGAGAGGGGATTTAGATTAGACATTGGGAATAAATTCTTTACTGTGTAGGTGGTGAGACACTGGAACAGGTTATCCAGGGAAGCTGTGAATGTCTCATTCCTGGAAGTGCTCAAGGCCAGGTTGGATGGGGCTTGGAGTAAACTGGTCTAGTAGGAGATATCCCTGCCCACACAGGGGGTGTGGAGCTAGATGATCTTTAAGGTCCCTTCCAACACAAACCATTCTATTATTCTCTGACTAGGTGAGAAGGCTCCCACAATAGATATCTACAGTTTTGGTACCTGGACTGCATTAAATCCAAAACTGCTGCAGAGATGTTAATGTGGCTATGAGTGAGAGTCTTTAGTTCAACTGGTACTTTGAATGATTTTTTAAGAACTAAATTCCACACCAGCTGAAAGTAGTAACAGCTATGACAGGTATTTGATTCCACAGTTTTCATTAAGATACCTGTTTTATTACTGTAGCTAATAATCTTAGATATACCCTAGGTATATTATTTTAATAATTTAAAACTGCACAGTGCAACAGAAAAATCTTTCTTATGGAGAGTACTCAACAATAATTTTAGCATTTTATCTACGTAACTAATCATATAAATAATATATTTATATATTTACAATATATAATACATACAGTATAATAATTTCTGTTGAAGAAACTGAAAAGTTACTGGAAGGAGTTCTTTTACATATGGCAATGCTTTGCTTGTCTTCATTGTAGGTTGATGAGGTCTGCCTAGAACACAGAGGGGTGTAAATAATTGCAAGAAGTTATAAAATAAAAATGAGTCAGTAATAGAGGGAGTAATGAAAAAGCACAAGCAGGCCAGCAGCTGCTGGTGTGTGTGAATTTGCAGAGCTTACATATCAGTCACTGAACTAGTTATAAACTCTCCATGCTGCCATTTACTGAACAGGATGCTGGTTCATCCACACAGATCAGCTTTGCTTGGTGCCTTATCCACAGTTCTGCATGCAAATAACAAGCATTCAGCCATTACATCATTTTAACATCTCAACATTGTTGGGGACCAGAATGACATCTCTGAGTCACTGGAACCCCAAGAGGGGAAACACAAGAAAAAAATATAAAGTAAGGATTAGACTTGACATTAGGAGAAATTTTTTTTACAGAGGGTGATCCAACACTGAAAAAGGCTTCTGATAGAAGTAGGTGATGTCTTCTCTACCTAGACCAATTGATAGGCACAACTTGTATGCTTGTATGAGTTAATTAACATTCTGGAAGGAGACCTCTCATGGAATTCCTGCTGCAGATTGGACCACTATTGTTAGATAAGAGACCTCTAAACAGTTCATGGAAAGTGTTCCTGCAGATGAAGAAATGGTCATATGGGAAAAACTTTGAACATGGTTAAGATGCATATTTTTGTATGTACTTTAAGATAACCAATAACAATGAATCGTGCATATGCTGAAGCTGGTGTGTAGCTGGCTGGATATGGGAGAGTTCAGCAGAACAGTGGTTCAAAAGTCTTTACCAGTGTAGTTAGAAGATTAGCTGGAAGTAGACAGGTTAGATGGTATTAGAAGGATTTCTGTGTGGACTCCTGCAACAGACACTTTTATCATTGCTCAGACAAAGACTGTTTAGCTCAAGAGACTGGATTCCCTATGTGGGGAAGCAGTGTCAGGTGCCAAAGTTCCCAACAATTTTAGAGGGTTTGTTTTTAACAAACACTCAGGCTGTGAGCATCTGTGCAATAAGACCAGGTACAAAGTTCTTTGAAGAGAAATAATGGCAATTGGAACAGCCTTCATGTTACACTTTCCCTGGTCCTGGATCTTTGTCATGCTTTACATGTCTTGTTATATAAAAGTTACATAAAAATATCTTCAGTTTTCAGAAGAACTTGCAAGATTAACCTATCTCTCTGGACTTCACTAAATATAGTTTCTCTGGTGATAACACATCTAGCTCATAGGATCAGGGCTGCTTAAGAATTAAACATGTAGTTTGAAAAAAGGAGCAGGAAAGTAGAAGACTGGAGACCAGAAGAGAACTTTGCTGGTTGTAGTAGGATTTTGTGTTTTTTTAAAGTTCAATACTGATAGCACTGGAGAGCAGTAGATGTGAGCATTTGTGGGATGGTTACTGGCAGAGGTGTTATTTTTTTTCAAAACTATCCTTCTTGGACGTATGGTGCAGCTTGATGTCTGACTTTGTTTTTAGAGGGCTGTAAAAATAGCCAACAAGTTGAAGATGGCATTCAGATCATAAGGCAGATTTTAAGAACTACATTCCAATAATTCATTGCTAGATTAATTGATCTCTTCTTTAATAGCAACCATTGTGATAATTTCTGGTATAAAGGTTTTCATTAATTTGAATAAATATAAGAAAATCAAGCCCTAAGCATCCATGTGATCACTGGAATTTGTTAATAAAAGAATGGGAAAGAAAACAAAAAAGCTGTCTACAGCTTTTTGTAGTTTTCTCCTTCAGTATTAGACTTGTTATCAGACATTCTGAAAAAAAGAAAGAAGGATTTATAGATTTATAAATATGATTTCTCACTAGACAAATGTGGGAAAAGATTTACGATGGGTGAATGGACAGTTGAGAATAAATAAAAGAAAATAACAAAGTGTAAGCAGTTGCTTTACAGGAAGCCAACAGAAAATCTGAGTCATTGTAGGATGGAAATGCATGAGCTCTGGTATAATTTCGTTGCTGGATGTACAGTAAGTCTTGACAGAAGCAGGCAAAGCTTGCTGTAGAGCTATGAAGCAGAAAAGAGTTAATTAAATGAGAAAAGGTAAACACTGGAGTCCTGTCCAATTATCATACTAGAATTTGCTGAATCAAGATGAAGGCTCCATGGGGCTTGCCCATAAACACAATAAGCTTTGAACAGAGAAGTAGTATGGACATTACATCCATAATGTTGCTAAAAGAAAAGGAGGCTGAGGGGAGACCTCATTGCTGAAAGGTGGTTGTAGGGAGGTGGGAGTTGGGCTCTTCTCTCAAGTCAGTAATGACAGAATGAGAGGAAATGGCCTGAAGCTGCACCAGAGGAGGTTTAGACTGGATATTAGGAAGAATTTCTTTATGGAAAGAGTGGCTGGACAGTGGAACAGGCTGCCCAGGGAGCTGGTGGAGTCACCATCTCTGGAAATGTTTAAAAGAAATATGGATGTAGTGCTTAGTGACATGATTTAAGCACTGAATGGGTAGATTAGTTTTATGGGAGGGGGATTTAGGTTATGATTGGACTTGATGATCTTCAAGGTCCCTTCCAACCAGGATGATTCTATGAAAAGAGACAGAAACATGGATAAGACAAAAATCCACCATGCAAGGCGTAAGTAACTTTTTTGTCAATACTGTCTCTGGGTTATCCCATGTTTATTCTGCCCTGATAATTTACTAGCTCTGAAATAAAAGTTCAACTGTCAGCTTATTTGGATGTAGAAACTTCATGGTGCTATTTTCTGCTGCACTTTAGTGGCACTGCCTGATTTACATCTTTTAAAATACTTTTTTGCTGCAAAGTTTTCCATAATTCTGTCAGTAAATAAAATGTCAGTCAGGAACTAAAATGTCAATGTAGCCATATTCATACAGGAGGCCTTCAGAAGATCATAAACCACTTCTCAGCTTCAATATGTGCTGGGTATGAGAAGATCATAAAATGTTCTACTTTTGAAACTAGAATAAGCTGAAAAGATGTTTCAAATTAGAAATCTCACCTCAGGTTTCAGGAAAATTTATATACACACAAATATGTATATATTTCCTTAGACACACCTGGGACGATAGTCTTAAGCTTGGCTAGGTTTGTAATATTTCTTTTAGTCATGTCAATGGGTTTCTAATCTTATGTGGTTCAGTCTGGTAGGACTTGCAACTCTTACCTTTGATGATTGGCCTTTAAAACCAACTTTTACATTGCAGGCTTTATGGGGCCAATGTTCTCTGTGATACATAAAGTGCCCATAAAAAGGAGAATCAATCTAATTGAAGCCCCTTGGGAATAGTTCTAATAATGATTAATGAATAAGAAGTGCAGATTCCATACAAGGATGTGCAAAGGAGATTGCATACAATTAGAAGTTAGAAAGGACCTGGAGTGGATGGAATTCAAAAGTATTTGCCATGTGCCACAAGCCATAATAGATATATAAGAAATACTGGGGAAAGATGTCACTAACTGGATAGTGAAGAAAAGACCTCGTTCATTGAAGTGAAAATTAAAAGAAAAGCCAATGGTTGACATTAAATATTTAAGACATGTAACTTGCCTTGTCTATGACCTGGAGACATGGCTGGAAATATCTGTAAAAAACTGGACAAACACTGAAACTAATTATATATATTCCATTCAGGAAAAAAATAAATGCTGAAAGGATGATTTTGGAGAGAAGAAGCAGCTGATGGAGAACAAAATTTTTTAAGAGTATAAGATTTACAAAATAAAATATATTAAAAAAATGAATAATTGCACAGTGTTGATATGAAACAAAAAATGCTTTACCACATGAATGGCTTCTGTCTGAAATGATGATCTTTTCTTAGGGAAGTGTAGGCAAATTAATACAGGAAAACATGTATTGCACCAGGAAAATAATGGTAAAATATGAAGCAAAATAAAAGCACCATGTGAGATTTACCAGAGTGACTGTCTGTCATTTTTGCCATTGGTTATATTCCAGTTTCAGGAGCACTTCATGGAACAAAAGGCTATTTAAGGAGGGGGGGGGTCAGTTTCAAAACTGTTTTAGATAGATGACCTGAAGTTGTATGACTGCAATGAGGCAGAGGTTGATTCTTTGAGTTATTCTCTGACTGTTTTTGAAGCTTAAAGCAAAAACCAGACAGGAGGGCAAGGAGAAAGTTAACAGTCTGTAACATGAGGCAGAGAATAAGGCTTCCTGTGTTTATTGGAAGGCTGGAGGGGATGGGCTGAGTGGAATCAGGGATGATCAGAAGCATTACCAGCAGGTAGCTAAGTGACCAGTAGGTCAAGAGAGGTAATTCTCCCCCTCCTTTTTCATGATACCCCATCTGGAGTACCGTATACAGTTCTGGAGTTGCCACCATAAGGAGGACGTGGAGCTGTTGGAGAAAGTTCAGAGGAGGGCTGTGAAGATGATCTGAGGGCTGGAGTACCTCTCCTGTGAAGGCAGGCTGAGAGAGTTGAGGTTTTTTAACCTGGAGAAGAGAAGGCTTGAAGGAAATCTTAGGACACCTTCCAGGGCCTGAAGGAGCTACAGGAAAGCTGGGGAGGAACCTTTTACAAGAGCTTGTAGCAAGATTACAAGGGGTAATGGATCAAAACTGGAAGAGGGGAGATTTAGGTTAGACATTAGGAGGAAATTCTTTAGGGTGAGGGTGGTAAGACACTGGAAAAGGTTGCCCAGGGAAGTTGTGGAAGCCCCATCCCTGTATTCAAGGACAGGTTGGATGGGGCTGGGAGAAACCTGGTCTAGTGGGAAGTGTCCTTGCCAATGGCAATGGGGTTGGCTCTAGGTGATCTTGAAGGTCCTTTCCAATTCAGACCCTTCTGTGATTCTATACTGAGAAGCACAGATGTATAATTATAGTTTCTTATAAATATAATTACAGAAAAATATACACAAGATAAAACTGAATTGACTGGATCTTGGATCGAGCTCCAAAACCAGATAAGCAGTACATTTCTGTTGACAGTCACTTGTTAGATGGATATAAGCAGAAGATACATAGGTAGAAGAGATGAGGTAAAAAATTATTTGGAAAAATGTGTCCCTGGGGAAGAGATGGCTGGCTGTTTTTCAGTTGCTCTTAAGAAAAATAATTTAAAGTGAATTATTAGAGAACAGTGGAAAATTGCAAAGTTTAAATTTATCTTTCTAAATATGATTTATCTACAACAAGTATATTTTCTTTCAACCTACCTGTCGTCACCCCATTTATAGCAAGTGGAAAGAAACAGACATTTCTAGGACACAATTTCTTTCACCCTAATGAAGACATCTAAATTAGGCCAAATGAATTGCACGCAAGCAGTGACTTTGTCTTCCCAATGAATATGAAGATAATTTAGTTGCCTGCCTCATATGTAGATATCTATATTTGTAGACATTTTGAGTTGGGTGGTATGAATCTCATTCTGAGACTTCATTTAGAGTGGCACAGGAGAACACAAATCACAAGATAAATTAAGGCAAAAGCATGGAATAATAAAGGAGTCTTAAAGTAAGATAACCAGACCAAAAGAATAATACTCAGATTCAGGCATTGGTATGAAGTTGTCAGATAACACTTTCAAGCTTCACCACATCAGAAGTGTTTCTTCCCAAGATATTGCCCTCAAGCAGAGAATAAGTATTTTTGAACTGTTAAAAAAGAATAGTTTTCAACCATTCTTTCATTTTCTTATTAAGCATGTGCTAAATGATGTACACAGTAAAGGTAAAAAAATAAGGAGAAAGTGCCTTTCATCACATACTTTTCATTTTGGTGAAAATGTTCATTTCATCATTTATGTTAATGAAAATGATTCTAATGAAAATGTATCAGTATCTTCATCAAGAGCTGAGAAACAGTTGGGTAACTAAAAACATGAGCAAAAGACCAATTCTTTTTGGTCTTTTGGGACCTAATGACAGACAACACGGCAAAATTTTTCGCAGTATCATTCCTATTCTTTTCCATAGGAAACTGTGTTGGAAAGAGATGATCATAGCAATGGTAGTTAGGTGGTAATATTATCCAGCCCAGCTACCACTGAACATATGGAGTGTATCGAGAATATATGCTCTTTAAGATTTCCTGTTGATTTAAAGAATCACAAATTTGACATTGAATAAAGAAAAAACTCTGCTGGAAGCATAAGTATCGAATTCTTTAAAAGAACTTGAAGACTCTAAGTTAAAAACCTGGAAGATTGTAAGGAATTGTAGGTTTTCAAAGATATTCAGGGGCTGAAGCCTCATTATAATTAGAGAAAATATGTTTGGTGTGGTGTATGCCTGGTTTTGACTTTGAGACAGTTTGCCTCTATCAGCTCTTCTTATAGCTTTTATTCATTGTGTCTTCTATAGCTCATATTCATCAACCATCTGGTACAGCACAACTTGAACCTCTCATTAACTTCATTTAAATTCATTTCTTGGTCCAGCCTATCCCATAACCCTCCAGGAACTTCTTTTGAGGTTTTATATCCAGCACACAAAATTTGCCAGTGGCTAAGACAGGGCTTCCTAATTCCATCTTTTTATCTTTATGTTGTGTAACTTCTCTTTCTGTGTCTACCTCTTCCTCTTCTTCCAAGATATAAAGATAAACTGTTAGAAGACACAAGTAGTCAGCATATCACCAAGAAATCCGGGATTCATTATAGTGTGTGGACGAAAAAATAAGTACAAAGTGTGCAGGTTCTGTGTGGGTCACAAAAAGCTAGATAAGACAAACTCAGGTGATTAAAGGCTTTGAATCTTTCAAAATAGACTCATACTAGTTCAGTCACATTTTATTCATATTATGTTTGGAAAAAACAGAGATGTATTTAAATTTTATTTAATGGAAAAGTTCTCTTGATATTGGATTCCATTAAGCACTTGTTGCAAGCCAGCTTTCAAGCAGAAGCATACTTAAAACCTGGAAAACTGAACTGTAGAAAATACATTAACATATACCTGTGGAGTGGTCCTCCCCTGGTAATCAGAAAGATTCTCATGCTGGACTAAGGAAAATTAGATTTTTTTGTATGGATAGTCTTTATTGGAAATGTCTTCTGTTCTGATAGTAAATAGCTTACAATTGGTTTTGATAGTCTACAAGTATATTATGTTTATTATTCATGAGAATTTTCCAAACAAATGTGCTTTTAACTAATTTCCAAGCTCTGAGTCTTTTGGCAGCTGCTTTCTCAGATGCTGTGCTACAGATACAGTCTGTCATCTACTGGTATTAATGGAACTTATTCCACACTGGACTTAAGGTTGAGACATATCCACTATTCTGTGTGCATTTTATTATTAACTTCTCATAATTTTTTTCTGAGACTTAATTATGTGGAAGATATTAAAGATAAGGAAGAAGAGGAATTAATAAGAAGTAATACACTTTCATTCATACTTTTTTTTTTAGTAACATCTCAGGATTCTAGAACCTTTTTCGCAACTGAAAAGCACCTATTCAGGTACAGAAAAATAATTAACAGTACCACCATCATGATAATTTGACTCTGTGCTTCTCTTTCCTGCAATGAATTCTGACAATATGGACAACAGGAGCCTTATTCTGCTTTAATCTAGGAAAGTACAGGATAGAAAACCTTAGATATTTGAGCTTCAAAACTAAAACAAACACAAGGAAGGAGTTGTAAGGTGCAAGTAGAGTGGAAGGAGTGATGACGTGTTCCATACTTTTATTTTGGTTGTCTGGCTTTGTTTTGAGGATAAAGTAGATTTTGTTATGGAGCAATAAATTACATGGAAAAGCGAAACAGGAGATAGAGGCATTGCAATGAGCTGAGTGGAACATGAAGGAAAACATTATGAGAGCCAGAAATAAAATGTAGAATGAGGGAAAAGACTGCAGTATGAGAGATGCGTTAGATTAGCTCTGGCCATCCAGGAATGGGAGTGGCAGCAAAATTATCCTGCCTATTGATGAAAGACCACCACCTATTTCTGGAGAACCAATGTCTTGACAGGCTTAGGTCTCCATGGTGCATGAACTTACTTTTTTGTCTGTTATATTCACAAAACTTTAGTTTCCGGGAACACATCCATATCTGCTTTATTTCAATACATGGATACTATCAAAGGAGTTGAAGAGAAAGTGGTGGTAGTGCTGTGTAACATGGAGACACCATGCAAAGGGAAGTGTAGAAACAATACACCTACATTATCTTTGGAAAGATCTTGGCTGCTCCTGGAGCTATAGTCTGCTCTTCATTTGTCCAGCCTGCACATCTCTGGGTGCTCAGCTACCCCCTGACATCTACCCACTGCTTCTTTCACTAGGGTCAGTGGTGAACATGGCAAAAAAGGGAAAACTCTTGTGGCGTGGATTTTAAATTTAATCGGTGGTGTTTTTCTCATTGATTTCATTTCCTTAATTTATGCAAAAGGCCAAACTGAATTAATTACTTTTCAAACCTAAATCCTTGTATTAATTACTGAATAATCTCAGGTTGATTCCAAAGTTCTTGTATTATTCTACTACCGTGGCCCAAAGAATTGTACCTACATGGATTAATTCCTTTCTTGATCTCTCAAAAGGCAAGAAGAATTCCAAGTAGCTCAGTAGGTCAACATAAATGTTTTTGTAATATGGAATGGCTGAACAGTGAAAACTTATGCTTATGAAACTGTTATTAATTTCTCACTCAATGCAATGATTCAGTGATTCAAAATGCATGGATGAATGGGTCATCTGACCATATTCTCTTAATCAGATTCACCCTGCAGCAAGAGAAGAAAAGCTGCTGGATTATAGAAAATGAAACAGCAAAGCCACAAAAGCAAACAACATTTCTGTCTCTTTTAAGATACTAATGGTAAATACCACAATGTGTCAGTTCATATTTTTGCTTCAATACATTCATAATAAAATCTTCCACATGCTTGCTTTGAATCAAGTAAAGTTGCTTTGCATTTCAGGATGCTAATAGAATATCAAAGGATCTATAGAAGAATAAAAACAGTAGAAGAAAAAAAATATATAGTGAATTATAAATACAATATTGTGATCTAAATAATGTGACTCTATTTAGATGCAAAGTTTTAAAAGCTGTAAATTTCTACAAAAACATTTAGGTGTATGATGGCAGTTAGATAACTCTATAGTTTATTGATGTAGACAAATAAATGTAGGCTATATCCATGCACAGAAACTCCAAATGTTAATGTTCATGTTGTTTCAAAAAGTGACTGCAGAAAAAGTAAGTACACTGTAATTTTCATGTCAGGTGACATTTTGTGTATTATATATGTTTGAGCATGTGAATGCATATTAATAGAACATTAATGAAGAAGGTTTTGTTAGGACTCCATCTTGAATTGTGATATCTGCATATTTTCAAATCCACTGAACATCAACATGGAAATTTTGTTTACAAGTTGTAGTTTAACTATTAATTAAATATTTATTGCTTAAGAAAATATATATTCCAGTATGTAAGGTGCCATTAATGTGGCTGTAATCCCTGGCTGATCATCAGATATAAATAGAATCAGAATAATAGAATCATTAAGGTTGGAAGGGACCTTAAAGATCATCAAGTTCCAACCCTCCTGCCATGAGCAGGGAACCCCACTACTAGACCAGGTTGTACAAAACTTCATCCAACCTGGCCTTAAAAACCTCCAGGGATGGGGCATCAACAACCTCCCTGGGCAACCCATTCCAGTTCCTTACCACCCTTAGAGTGAAGAACTTCTTCCTAATATCTAACCTAAATCTCCCCTCTCTCAGTTTAAAACCATCACCCCTTGTCCTATCACTATCTTCTCTGATGAAGAGCCCCTCCTCAGCTTTCCTGTAGCTCCTTTCAAGTACTGGAAGGTGCTCTAAGATCTCCCCAGAGCCTTCTCTTCTCCAGGCTGAACAGCCCCAATTTTCTTTTAAGATATTTTTTCTCTATATCTCTCAAATTTTGCAGGTAGAAACAACATGCTTTGCAACTGAATATATTTTAAGATGGAAGCCATTTATGGGACAGCTGAAGGGTGATTCATTGAACAAAATCTAGAACACATCTCATCTTCACCAAATAACCCAATGGATAACTTATAGTCTTATCAGTGTTTTTAGATAGTTTAAATAATTTCAGATATCCATATTGTGGGATGAATTAATTTTTGCCCTGGAAATTCCTATTTCTCACCACAGCCAAAAAAAGGATCTTAGTGTGACTGATGTGGATGATTAAACTGCTGCTTTCTAAAGCAAAGTGAGTTGAGTTGCTTCCTTGTCCTCAGCTGAACAGAATTATTTTCCCCAAACACAGAGATTAGAATCGAGAACCTAATTCTTTTCAGGTAATTTGGAGGTGTGCATTTGAGTTCTGGAAGCAACATGGACAGTTTGGTGATGCACTAGGATAAAAGCATACCCAGATACACCAGATGGACAGAGAATCACAATCAGTTGTGTTTCTCTCATTTGCATGGCTCATGAGAAAGGGTATTATGCACAGTGAACATTGCTAAAGTCTGCTTGTCACCTTTAGACAAGTTATTTGCTCATTCTGGGTCTCAATTCATGTGCAGAAACAACTATTATCTTTTTCCATTGAATAAGTTTCCATTAAAAAGTCTTTAATACAGAACTGGTATTTGTTATGTGCTTTCTCAGTGTCATTACCTAGGGAACTTCTTACTATGAACATATGGAGAAGTACAAACATTCAAAAAATAATGAGAATAAATACATTATTATTTTTTTTTAACCTAACTACTAGTGGTAGAAACATACACGTTTTAAACTTGTTCAGAGGTACCAGTCTCAGTGCTCTGAGACTGTATCAGTGTTGTCAGATGTCACCTCCATTTATTGTAAAAATAAAAGTCACATCCAGCTGAATGACTGTGAGGGAGAATATTACATGACACAACACCTAAGGAGAATGTTAAACTTTGCATTTTGAGATATAAGCAAACTGCTTGCTTGGTATAATGGTACCAGTAGTACAGGAAACCTCCAGGGCCCCTTCAACAGCCACAAAAGGGGCTTTAAAAAGACTACAGTAATTGCCTGCAAAGAACTGTGTGATCATTAACTGTTAACCTGAAACTTCAGTAATGTTTTATTTTACCCATGAGTGCTTTTCTCACTTTCAGAGTGAGCTCCACTGGACTGTCAATCTTCCCAGAAAAATCCCTTTGACTTTGCTGGTGCTTTGGTACAAAAATCAACCTGCTCTCTGACCAAACATTGCTTGGCACGTTGCTGGCATGAGCAGAAGGTAGTAGCATCATCACTTATGCAATGTAATTGAAAGGACTGCCAAGAATAATAAAGGGCTTTTGCTGTGAAACCACAAGGAGAAGAAAAAGCCTTGGAGATGATTTTTAAACCAAGTCCAAAAAAATGATATGCTCGTTAAGCTGAATTGTAGTGTTATCCTATCCCCTCAGATTTAGCATGTATTTATCACACTATGTAAGCAATGTGGAGCTATAAGTTTGGTTCTGAAAGCCTTATAAACAGGTTAACTTGGTATATAGCTAGCAGTAAAAGAGGCAAATACACATAAGCAATCTGGAGCTGCTATAAGAGCTCTCTTTCTCCCATTGACACTGCTAGGTGTGGAAATTCCCTCCCCATTTATTGCAGGAATGATTAGCTGAAATGTGTAACATATTTAAGCAATAACATTGCTTTTAGTTCAGGAGCTACCTCATTTAAAGGAAATGTGATTGCTTGCTTGTATATGTACACCTTGTGTCACGAAAACTGTGCACTTGTAGCATGTCTCAGATATTGGATGGAAGAATAAACATGAATAATCTTATGAATATGCATTTTTAAATTTATAGTTCAGATTCCTAAATATAAACAGGACCTAAACTCCTTGGTTCTTACCATTACAGCAGACTGAAGAGATGTGTGTGTGTTCGTAAATATATAAGTAAATATATTTTTGCTTGATTTTTCTAATATCAACACAGAAATCAACTAATTAATTTAAAAAAAAACACCCACCCTGATCTCTAACATTCTTCTCCCTGTTTGCAACAGTATAGTTGAAAAGTTGTTTATATAAACACACATAAAAGAAAGAAGCTGCAGGTCATCCTCGGTGACAAATTATAGAGAATCAAATGCAAGAGAATGAAAATGAAAAAAAAACTTTTTAGTTCTTTTTAAACCATCCAGCTAGTTAGTGATGAGTCCTGTGGAGAAACCAAAAAATAGTTGTGTGTTTCAATTACCTAACATTAGACAGAATAAAACTTCCTCAACTGTGCTACAGAGAACAATTCCACACTAATGACACATGAACATAGATGATTTCAGGTTACCTTTTCCAAAGCTGAGTCTTATGGGGCTATTTTTTTTTTGCTGATATCCCTATTAATTGGTTAGAAAAGAGAAGTAAAGAGAGTGAATGCAATGGGCTATTATGAAAAAAAAAAGTCCCCTTAACTGGTCAAGGGATCTCTTTAGAAGAAGACACCCATTACAGTCTCTTGATTTGTGATTGTGTGTTAGAAAGAAAGCTTGACAAACCACATGTAGAATATGTTTCATTTGTTGCATGCTTTAATGCAAGTTGTTTAACTGTTCAGTGCCTTTTTGCTCCAATATGTTGCATTGCATGATCAGCAAAGTGACTTTGGAGTTACACCTGGAGCACAGCTCTCATGATCCAGCACTGGAAGTAAACACCTAGGGCAGATGTGTGCAATGGGCATCACGCACAGAACTTCAGTAATCTCCCTAATATTAATAGCCACCCTAAGCCAGGTGATCTGGGTTGAATCCCCACTGCTGCAGTGAAACAGGAGACATCTAAAGTACAAAATGGTTGCAGATGGGCTACAATATACAGTATTTTCATGGTATATTGGAAGTTAAAAACTTAGAATAAATCGCAATGTGACACCCGTGTTATGACCCCCAAAATAGAACTCCTAAAAAACAAAGAAAGCTTTTCCTTCTAAGCATACTTTCACAAACCATTGCTCACTGTGATGCTGCCTTATAGCTAGAGAATATTTTCACTGGAGCGTGGCTGCTGTTTTGCGACCTGTTAAACACTGTTGTGACTCCTGCAAATTTTCTGTATTGTCCTTGGAAAGCAGTCCCATGTACTCATCAATAAATCACAGCTGGAGTTCAGGAAAGCAGATTCTTTGTTCAGTAAAATATTAATGTCACTTTCTGTTATTCACTCAGTAGAAGTATGGTTGATTATACTTTGGAGATGGTAGTTCAGGTAGGGACTGTCAGTAGGACAAGCCAGCATCGTTTCAGCAGGACATTCCCTGGCTCATCCTGAGGCTGACAAATACTTACCAAATTACTTGACTTCCTGTGGAGTGAACTGCAAAATCAGAATTAACACAAGAGATAAATGTGGTCTTAAGTATACCAAAGATTTTTTTAAATTACAGATCCTGCTTTTCCACTGTTCTTACAAAGTGTTTCATATTTCTTAAGACTGCATGGACTTCAGATCTCATCTGTCCAGTAAAGGATTTATGTGCTTCTTTTCTACTGCTTTTGCTCTCATTCACACCCACCAGCCAACCACCCCAGGGTCTTCTCTAACAACTGGGAATTTCAGACTCCCAGCTGAGCTCCTACAATTTGAACTCAGGCCTGAGTCAAAAGAGTGATATCTTCTCACTACATTGCAGCTGACTTGTTCCAAAGAGCCATCTTCTTCTGTATTCAGGGGGAGATGACAACTTGACTTCCTACACGGCACAAATCTGAGATGATGGCCCTGCTGTCACTCGCTGCCTTGTCTCTCTCTAGGGCCTTCATCTCCATCATGATGCCAAATTTGTCATTCTACAGAGAAGAGGAGACAATTCCCAGCTGAGTGAACCTGCAGGAAAGCTCTGCTGAAGTGAACACAAGCCACTCAGGCCTGTGCGCAAAACACTTGCTTTCAAACACTTTCCCCTTTGTACAGTTATAAAAGTTACACAGTTCTACAACTTGTGAAGAGAGAATCAAATAAAACAACTGCCTACCAGAAAAAAAGCAAACCGTACTCACAGTCCACTGTTCATGACTCGTACAAGTTTACAGCAAGATATCAGCAGAATGGTGCATTTCTGTGTTGTCTTCCTGCATGAAATTCAAGAGAAACTTCATCACTGCAAGAACCTCAAGAACCAAAACATAAGGAAGAGCAGACAGTATTTTATCTGTATTTGCTCTGCTAAAGACAAAAGAATTTTATGAGATGATGAACAATGAATTCTCCTTTGCTCTTCAGATGTGGGAGCCACATCACCTGGGAACAGAGTCTATTTACCTATAGAAAGTTGTCAGAAGTGACACTGGCAATAATTCACTGGAGAAGCTGAAAATGGCAAGGCAGCATGAGTCATCTTATTCAAAGTGGCAAAGAGGAAACCTGTGTTCTTTGACAAAACAAAATTGGACCTAAACCACGAAATGTCTATTGCCTGTTATTTGAAATTGCCAGTGAAAACCTTGTGATTCCAAAGCCAATCTGACTATGGAAGATGATAAGAAGCAGATAGTAGCTCATTTTAGCCATTCTGCCAAAATCAATAGTATTTTAGAGAGCTTCAGTGAGAAACAACTTGTCATGCCAGCAACTGAAGCAGTGTGTGTCAAAGAAATTGGACTCTTCTTTTTACTTGCTTTGGTGTAATTGAAGGGAATGTGAAGGAGAAATTCTATAAGCCTTGCAGCATTAATAGGGATGGAAGTTACCTTTCTCCTCAGCCTCCTGCTCAACAAAGCTGCTCTCAAGGTCAGCAGAACTTTTGCCTGAGTAAAGACTGAAGAGCTGGAATGAGCAGTGAGTCTAAATCGGATCAGAGGTGTTTGAATGTTAATTTGAGTGCCTTAATTTGGAAAACTAATCACTGCTACTCAGTGTGAGCTCAAGCTGTCCCTTTGTTTTAAAGGCAAGAGGAGGCTTCACCCCACCACAGCAACCCTCATGTGTAAATAGTCACAGGTTCAAGGATGTCTGAAAATCAACAGCCGTGGACCCTGAAAACATACTAATTTCCAGCAGGCACTAAAGTTGTTATTAATTAGGAACCTTTATAACTTTAATCTCCTGTCATGTCTTCCTGCACCCAGCTACACTCCTCTACTTGAGGTGGGATTGACAGGGGGAAGCCAGGGGCAGGATGAAGCAAGGGAGCACTGTCACAAGCAAGCATCTCTCCTTCAAAGAGGTCAGTTTCCTCCTGGGCATTTGCTACCTGAAGAGATCACAGGTGCATAGAATCTGAGCTCCTTTCAATCTCCCTCTCAGACCATTATGCCTTTGAAAAAACTTCTAACTCATAAATAAGTTGCAAATATTGAACTGTGTGACCCCCAGCTTTGGATGTATTAACAGTGAATTAGGTGTGCTTATATGCTAGAGATTGAAAACTACCATAGTTGCTAAGACCTATGAGAGTTAAGCACTGCAGTTTCCAGTATTTGTTTTTTGGGGGTAAAAATGATCTCTTTTGCCTCAAATGGCTAGAAGAGTAAAATGGCAAAAATCTTATCAAAGAATAAATGAAATATATATATATAAAATAGGTTCATATTTTTGCTCTGAGGGAAAATAGCCCATTGCAGGGCAGGATCCTCAGATTTGGTGATTAGTTCAATTTACCAGTTTAGTTTCTATGCAAACAATATATGAGGTCATAGCAAGATTTGTCTTGTTTAAGGATTTCACCTCTTGGCAACCCCCTGCACTGATTCTGCTGTTTCCACAGCTTATCCAAATATTCTGCACTGTCTTGAAAAAAGCTGCAAGGTTTTGTGATTGCGTTTCAGTCCTTGAGTTTCCCCAGTTAGCTGGCAGTTTCTGTCTGCATTTAGAATCTCAGCTCCTTCTTTCTTGCCATGACAGTGTCTCTTTCAAAAAATAACGTCTCATTAACATTCAGGAAAGGGGTTGTGCCTACATGGAGAGCAATGCATCAGTGTTCAGGGCACTAACATGCTCCTCTTTTCCTGTCTCTCCTCTGCTTTGCAATGACTCTAGTTCTAAACTTTCTACATCAGCTCCTCTGCAAGTGGTTTCACCACCGAATCCTCAGCTGCAACCTCTGCAACTTACTAAAGCTGTCAGGATTTAGCAGGTCTTTGGCTTGTATAAGGGCAAAACCAAAAAGGTTCCCAAATTCATTTTGCAAGGTCTCCCAGCTCAGTATGTACAATCACTAGAGGATGGCTCTAGCATCTGGGACTGTATGTATCTTTATCCCCATCACCTCCTCTTCTGAGAAGAATAGAAAGGAGAATTTACTGTGACCAGGAAATTTGTGAGAAGAGGAACCCACTGTACAATATCTGATAAAGTTTTCTAAAATTACATCTTTTCCTTCCCTTCTTCCTGCTTTCTTGCTTTCTTTGAATCTATCAGTCTATTGGGTGATTTATTGTATCTATTTGCCTCCAGTTGCTCTTCCACTGTGATATTAAGTAAAACATGAATCTAGCAATAGAGAGCTGGCTAACTCTGACTCTGGGCTTAGAAGGAAGAACATCATGGCACATCTCAGCTCCTGAATGTTGTTTAACCTTTATTTTAATCAAAAAATTAATTGTTGGATGAAAACTCTTCTACTGCAGGAAATATTCCTAGGTTGAAATGTAGTGTAATTTGTCATTGTAAGTGGCATTTTTCCTATACTCTCTTAATAATTTCACTTGAAAAAAAACTACCTTTGAGTATAAAGAAGTAAACCTTTTCAAAACCCACTTAATTTGTGAGTAGTTTTATTTTCTGAGGAGTCCATAAATGAGAACTGACCTAAAGTGTTTCAAAACCTTTTTCCATATCAATAACAATAAATTTAATACTGTGAGGCTTTGAAAATATCACTTGCATAGAGAATATCATTGCCACACCTGGCTTGTCCAGTTATTTTGCAGGGAAAGGAATGTTATAAAAACTGATATAAAACACTATTTTTATAATTTTCACATCTAATTTCTGGATAATAAATGCTACAATGTAAACAGAATCTAATAAAAATCTCTCTTTTGTCAGATGAGCTTTTACTGTACAGCTTTTGAGTTTATTTTTACACCATAAGGTGATAAATTAGTACATTCCAATAAAAGCAGCTATTCAGTCACATACCTTATGACTTCATGGCTTCAGAATGCTAATTTGGATCACAGGTTTTAAAGCACCAAATCTCAGGTGATTACTTTTCCAATGTTTATTTTGAAAGCCCTTTTTTAGGCACCACTGAATATAAATACAGGTATGTCAGCAGATCAGCACAGAATATGCTAGAAAACCATTTATCTTTGCTTGTTGAAATAGTTTTTGTAGATATCGATTCATGGTGGTTTTGGTTTTTTCATAGATTCCTTTTAATGCAGCCACTTCAACAGCAGACAACGAAGTATAACCTTAATGGAATAATTTTGCATGTTTTTCTAGATCACTAGTGTATTTAAAAAGTAATTTGTCAGACTTAGGTGCCAACAAGTATTTGTTCTTTAACAGGAAAAAGAGATAAATAGTAGGTAAATAGGTGGATATATAAAATTTGTGAAGCTCCATTTATTTGCTTCACAAGAGAAAGTGAAGCTTCTTACTGTCATCATGGGTATCCTGTTGGAGAACCAGCTGAACAGAAATGCTGGATGCACTGCCCATTTAAAACAGCTGGCAGGCAAATCCTGATCTGAATGCACATGCTGCATGGATTTACATGTGGTGTATAGTGCTTCTACTGCAACGAATTTTGAAATAAGATGTTACTGTTCAAAGCTCTTAACCAAGCCCCAGTTGATCTTAAACTGCCACTGAGATCTTCCACAGCCTGTCCAAGTGAACAAGAAAATTAATTTCTTCATATAATTCTTTCCCCACCTTAACCCCACTGTAGATACGTCATTTGTCTTAAAATGTGAGAATTGAATTGCAGTGACAGACTCATCTGATATTTGGCATTTCTGATTAATATTTCTAAGAAACCAAATAGCTCTTCCTAAATTCCCATGTTATCTAATGTTAAACTAGGAAAAATACCTTCTCTTGACTAAGCCAAAACTTCTAAACACTGAAACTGAGGGCTTCACAGGCTGCTTAGCACTGCCTTAACTCATGGAACTGCAGTGAGTCAGATACATGGGTGTATTTCTTTTAAAAAAATTATACTCTTTTGCAGTGAATTCAAAGAGCTAATGGCATCAAGCATGTTAGCAACTCTTCATGAAGCTTGGTTTATGTTGTCTTGTGTACTTCAGGATTAGCTGTTCCCACAGAGCACAGAAGAGCATGTGGCTAAACTGGGCTAAGCATAATATTTGATATATTTGTACTGCAGAAGGCATGTTCTGGTGTTATTAACTATTAGTTATAAATCTTCAGTAGAGTTCTTGACCTTCCCTGGAGTTGCATTAACACCTGTCACAAGTAGTAGACACCATAGAGATCTGCTTTGCTAAATATTCTAGAGGGCAGCCCAGAGAACTCGAAAGGGATTGCTGAGCATCACTCTGCACAGTCCATGTTTATTGACAAAACTACCAGGACACAGTGGGCTCTCCTACATCCCAAAGCCAATTTAAGTATTCCCACCTCAAGTCAATGGATGTAGACTGAATCACCACTCCAGATCCTATTCCCTGGGCTAAGTATTTTGGTGTTTGCTTCCTCTGTGATATCATACTCCTACACTTCTATCACAAAAATCACCTTTCCAAATCTCACTTCTATCTTGCATGAAACAATGTATGTTACTTAGACACTGTTGTTGCCATCCTTGACACCACAGAATTTTCAAAGATCTGTGTAGTTTTGTAAGCAAATAATTCCTACTACCATTGAGAGCAATGAGGTGTGTTTTTTCCTTATATTCTTCTAAAATACATTAAAAGATGCATTAATTTAAAATTGAAATAATGCATTCAAGCCAATTAAATATAGTTAAAACACATTGTTGAAATGGAAACAATTCAACACAGTGAATGCCATTACAAGTATTGTCTTTACTCCACTGAGAAGGAAAACCAGATTTCAAAACCCTGACAGGTGTTGAAACATTCAGCAGGTAAGAATTCCTTAAAATATCATCTCTAGTTCTTTGAGGGGAAAAAAAAAAAAAGAAGCAGCAGGGAACACATCACAGATTCATAGATAAGCTGTTTTCACACACCCATCATCTCTCTAGCAAAGCTTGAGCAGTCTTTCTCCTGTGTCTCCTGCAGAAGTGTGTGGGGAGTAGTGAAAATAGCTCCTAAACAATATACTAAAAAAGGAGTTTTGTCATTGGGATGGATTAAAGCTTTTGACTAAACGAATTGCATTTCTGAAGGTACCTTCAAACTGTACATCATCATAACTATTTATTTGACAGGCTAAGTCATTGTACGTGTCAAGGTGCAGCTCTGCAGGATAGATTTACCTGTTTCCACAAAATCCCTTCCCTTTGCAGAAATATGTTTTGTTTGACAGCTGAAGGTCCCCGATGAAGACCCTGGTGATTCATGACTATGCAGTACAGTGCAGGTGTTCACAAGAGAGAAGGAAGTTTGTCTGTATGTCTGAGGAAAAAGCTATCAGGCAGACTTCTCTTCAGGTACTTGTGACAGAGTCTCACCAGCACCTTGGTGCTCATGACCCTGGCACTCTCATACCATGATTAAAATGAAGCATTCTTAAAAGTGTCAGACTGATAAAACTGAAAAATGAAATACACCAGGTATTCACAGACTACATGGAAAGAGCCAGAGAAACGGAAATTTTAAGAAATTGTGAGATAGTGGAATCAAAGTCTCTGGACAGTCTGTTGGAGAAAATGAAACCAAACTCAGTACATTTGTCCAAATGAAGAATTTTGTGCTTTAAGGGTCTTTGGTTCAGTATGGTAAAACTAGCCCTTGATTTACTATATTCCATAGAGATTAATTCACAGCAAGTATCAGTACCAAAATGAATCAGGTAATTTTTTCAGAAGGAGAAAATAGGAACAGCTGGAAACTACCTGAACTTCCTCAGGATGCCTGAGTCATGTCCAGCATCTAGATTCCTGAACTGCAGAAGCATCCAGAGCACACTAGAAAACAACAGAGATGGCCTCTTTCCCACCACTGCCATGTGTTTGGGCAGAAGGAGTGAAATGGATGTGCTCAGGAGCTGGTGGTCACTGCCCTGTTTTAAATTTCTGTCACTGTTATAACTATCCTATTAAACTAACCCTTGAGTGTATTTTTCTCTTCTGTTTCTCCCCTCACTTCTCTGAGTGCACTGTTCTAATGACCGATGTGGAGTCAACACTTGGGATGAGGACCAGTAATCTTAATCTTTTGTCCCTCTGGCACTACAGAGTAGGTTAAAGCATTGAGATTAATAGAAATGTAAATTGTTGGTGAACCCACTTCCACCTTCTTTCTTGTCAGCTCTAACCTTTCTTCAGGTTTCACACAGTTACAAATTCAGCAGTTATGTTAAAAAATTAATTTAGTGAAGAATTACTAATAACTAGTAATTACTAAGAGTTGTATATATTACCATGTTTTTTTTCTTTACCATATTTTTTGCTTGAAAATCAAGCAGAGGACTTATGGGGCATAATGCTCCCTAGACTTTGTTCCAACTACGGGTATCAGGAATGTAGAGAAACCTCTCCAATTTCCACCAAGTACTTCACATTGTCTCATACTGTGCAATCATTGATCTTCTTGCAAATATATTTGTACTCCTAAGCACCAGTCACTATTCTTAGTTAATTTAGGATATCCAGAATGACCTGACCTGCAGAGAACATATATGTGTTTCTTTACAAAATGATAAAGATGACTAGGCACTTAAAAAAAATATGTGGAAATTTCTTACTCTTGAACTGTATATTTGAAGGACCAAATCTTTAGCTTCTGAAAATCACTGCTTCTCCCTAAACCCAGTGTAAGTATATTCACCAACCTACTCAAATCCAAACTTTATCAAAATAAGTGATCTGTTGGAATTCATTGTGCTGTCTGAACAACAGTGGTCCTAAGGCAGGCTCAAGGCACAGATGTGACCTCAAGAAGACTGGTTTCTCAATTTATAGTAGATTTATAATAGATTTCCTGCAGACTAGACTCCTTTACAGGTAAGCATGACAAGACTGTACTTAGAAGTTTGGCTTTCTGTGCATCCCCAGCACCATGTTGGCTGTTTGTGTAAAGTATCAATGGTGTGCAAAGATTGTAAGCCACATTCAATGAATATATTGTATGTACCGAAGAGGAACCTAGGCATCAGTACAAGGTCAGGATTGATAGCCCCAAAATTATTTCCTGTCTTTTTAACATTTAATTCATCTAAAGAGAAGAAGGTAACTGTCATTTTTTTAAAAAGAAAATGATGGAGTCACTTCTCTTTTCCACACAGCTTCTTGTTAAAAATTTCAGACCAAAAATTTACATAAAAGGTTATGAATCTCTTGGTTTGACAGGACTAAAACCCACACCTTTCAGATAAATTCAGTCCCACTCAAGCTAAGAAGTAGAATTTTATGAGTTAAGTGAAGAGGACATAATCTCTTTTGAACCTAGGACATTGTAGCAGAAGGACTGAGACTTTCACAGAATGACAGGAAACATAAAGGAAGAAATATCTTGTTATAATCTTCTTTGTGACCCAAGCACGTTTTAAATTCTAGTTGTTTATATTTGCTTTAATATGTGGAAACTGAGGGAAAGATGAGGGGGTGGGATCAGCATGCTTTTCTTGTATGTGAATATATGTGTTTTACTTTGTGTATGCTTATCACCTGTAAATCGACCTTATAGACTTGAATTTTTCTTTCTGAGAAATGTTGAGACTAGATTTCTGCAAAAGGAAACATGGAAAGGATAGACTTTTACTCTTGTTTTCAGCTAGTTCCTTCTTATACAAACAACACAAGAATGTTGAATTTGCTAATGAAGTCCTTTCTCCTAATTAAAACACAACTAATTTGCACATTTGGCTTTTTTTTACACAGCCTTTTTTATTACCTAAAGGTTCCATTCATTTATTATGAAAATTCTTACAGGCCAAAAAAAGTCTCATCTACATAATATCTGTAGCTTATTCATTCCATTTATAAATACTCAGAAGAAATATCTGCAAAATTTAAGGGAACACTTATTTTTTTTGCAGTGAGCTGTCTGATGTTTGTATAGTACTGGTGAAGTTGCATGATTTAATTTTTCTTAAACCCAGGAAACCTGGTTCATGGATTGAAAAACTCATTTTAGTACAAGAAAGAATCCCTGCATAGAAATGAGCCACTCAATCTTTTCCACAGCACACAACTCAAATATGGGTGGGTCATATGGATAATAGAAAGATCCTGCTAAATACTGAGTGCCAGCAGAAACAAGAAAAAAGCATCCAGGGAAAACCATTATTAAGATATAAATAGACTTGTAAACAATTTATTGCATGAAAGGGTTGGTTTCCTTGGGACTACAGCAATTTGCATAATGAACTGCAACAGTAGCCCTACAATATTCTGTGTTATCTGACATCAAGTGTGATTGTCAACTTCTGCAATGCTCAACAGCATTTGATTGCAATCCTTCCAATTCTGGAAAGGAGAAAGAAAAAGGCAAGTTTGAAGGAGGAATCTTTCTACACATTTGATTTTAGGATTTCATCCAATACAGTCTTTTTAATAATCACCAGTAAACAACACACGCTTCTTTCAAATAATAACTTGATGAGAATTGTTATCTATCTTATTAGAACTCTGATTTTATCAAGAAACCCTTTATCGTATCTATCTTCTTGCTGGCTTAGTCTGAAACAATGGCTTAGACCTGAAGTTTTCCATTTTTTTGGAACCTCTTGACCTTAAAAAAATATTTAATTTACAGTTACATTTTTGGTTTTGGTCCCATTCAAGGAAGCTGACTTTTTTCCACTATTTAGTTGTCTAAAAATAGGTATGTAGTGCCATTTTAGATAATCCTAAGATAAACGAGACATATGATTGAGACTTGAAGATATACAGTTGCAGAATTGGAAGGGACCTCAGGAGGTCTGTAGCCTGATTCTGTGCTCAAAATCAGGTCAACCATTAATTCAGAGCAGGTTATTTAAAACATTCTCCAGTTTGATCTTGAAAATCCTAATGATGTAGATTCTACAGCCTTTCTGGGCAACCTGTTCAACTACCTCATAGTGGCTAAGATCTGCACATCACTGCATAATCAGCTGCAAACTAGACAAATTGTGCCTAGAGATATCAGAAAGCCATGAAATGCACTAAAATCATAGAATCATAGAACTATTCAGGTTGGAAAAGACCCTTGGGATCTCCGAGTCCAACCATCATCCCTACTCTACAAAGTTCTCCCCTAAACCACATCCACCAACACCACATCCAAATGACCCTTAAACACATCCAGGGATGGTGACTCAACCACCTCCCTGGGCAGCCTGTTCCAGTGTCTAACCACTCTTTCTGTGAAAAAAAAATTCCTAATGTCCAGTCTAAATCTCCCCTGTTGCAGCTTGAAGCCCTTCCCTCTTGTTCTGTCACAGATTACCTGTGAGCAGAGACCAGCACCAACCTCTCTACAACGACCTTTCAGGTAGTTGTAGAGACTGATGAGGTCTCCCCTCAGCCTCCTCTTCCTCAAACTAAACATTCCCAGCTCCTTCAAGCGTTCGTCATATGATTGATTCTCTAGGCCCTTCACCAGCCTTATTGCACTCCTCTGGACCTGCTTCAGCACCTCGGTATCCTTCCTGAAGTGAGGTGCCCAAAACTGGACACAATACTCCAGGTGTGGCCTCACCAGTGCTGAGTACAGGGGGACAATCACCTCTCTACTTCTGCTGGTCACACTGTTTCTAATACAGGCCAGGATGCCATTGGCTTTCTTGGCCACCTGGGCACACTGCTGGCTCATATTCAGCCACTTGTCAATCAGAACCTCCAGATCCTTTTCTACCAGACAGCTTTCCAACCAGTCCTCCCCAATATCTCAAATTGTGCATAAGGAAGTAACCAGAGTGGTGCTGGAGAACAGCTTCTTTAAGATGCACCACAATGTTGTGTCAACATCATGAATAATAAAGCAAGATTGGTCTGGAGGAGACAAATTTGAAAATTATGGAAATAATTATTGAAACAGTGTTATCTACAGCTACAGGTGGACACTGTTAAGCTGAGAAGAAGCTATGCATAGATTCTGTTGCTTATGGCTGTTCAACTCATTTATCACAAACACACTTGTCTGCAAAATTTACATCTCCCAGATGCTAGAGTTTTAGATTATTTTAGGTTAATTTATGACATGCTAACAAAGAAACTGAAAAAAAACCACAACAAAAACAACCTTAAAAAAATAAATTAATCTATGTTGATATTAGATTAGTAAAACCCAGGCTGCACAACTGTATTGACATGGCAGATTGCAAGTTTAAAATTAAAAATTAAGCAGAAAAATAAGCATGGTGTGTTCTGGAATTTGGGAGATATTTTTATTTTTATGTTATAACTTTCAGAGATAAAATGAGGTGAAAAAAGCCTGATCAGGTCAGGATATTTTAGTAATAAAAAAGTTCACAGGACTTTGAAACTCCTCTCGCTATTATTTCCATGTACATCACTGTGCAAAAGACCATAATTTATCCAGAATTCTTTGGCCTGGGATTCAGCATGCAGCAATAGAATTGCAACCAATTAAAATATTTATTGAATATAATCTTTTTGCCTCTCTTTGCACATCACTGTCAAACTTAGATTCCTTTATTCCTAACACACTGTGTCAGCTGGCCATCTGGCAGGAAGGGGCTTTAGGGGAGAATTAAGGAGAAGTCCTTTTCAAATACATTTTAAAATGTAGCCTTGGGAAATTTGGCCATTACAAAAGATAGCATGGAACTGTCAGAGTTGGAAGGGACCTCTAGAGGTCATCCAGTCCAACTCCCCTGCTAAAGCAGGATCCCCTAGAGCACATTACTCAGGGCTGCATCCAGATGGGTCTTGAATATCTCCAGAGGAGACTCCACACCCTCTCTGGGCAGCCTGTCCCAGGGCTCTGTCACCCTCACCCTAAAGAAGTTTTCCCTCATATTTCAGTGGCACTTCCCATGTTCTAGCCTGTGCCCATTGTCCCTTTTCCTGTCACTGGGAACTACTGAAAAGAGTCTGGCTCCATCCTCCCTGCACCCATCCTTTAGATACTTGTAGACATTAATAAGGTCTCCCCTCAGCCTTTTCTCCAGGCTGAACAGAGTCCCAGCTCTCTCAGCCTTTCCTCATCAGGGAGATGCTCCAATCCTCTAGTAATCTTGGTTGTCCAAAAGTTATAAGAAATACCACCAAGTGTATACCTCATTGCCAGTACTTTTGGCTACCTGTTTTCCATCAGTTTTCCCTTTGTTCAGAAATATTAGTTCTGCTTTAATAATTTCTTTGTGAACTGAGAGACAAATTGTCTATTTCATTTTTTCAATCTTTTTATGGCCTTATTGCTTAATCTGGGGAATGCCTAGAAAATAGGCTAAATACTGAACTGATTTCACCTAGATGTCAAAGACCAAAATCTTTCTTAGGTTATGTAAAATAGTCACAGCAGATGCACAGGCCAACAATTTGGAGCACATACAATAGTTTTAGGAGTGTTGAGGCCATAAGTAGCTGGTAAGGACTTAAGGGTGATGAGTATATTAGCACTGCGGATTTGGTTTTCACTGTTGTTGTGATTCACTTTATTCAATTTCTGGGAGTGAATAATGCCATTAACACTGAATTTCTTCTAAAGGAAACACCACAAACATATTAACTAAACTAATTTTCAATCTGTTTCCCTTCTCTCTCTCAGTCAGTGCTCTTGGTCATACAATTTAGAAGACTATTTCCTGAACAGAAAAAGAATGAGAAATGCTATTCTGATTAAAATTATGTTGCCCATAATATTTTTAGAGGATTCTAAAAGTCATGTTCACAATAGTGGCTGATTGCTCCCTGTATTTTCAGAAATTCACTATTTTGGTCTATTTCTGGTGGCGTTGGGAGGAGAATCAAGAATTGCATTTCTGTGTGTCTCTGGGTAGTCAGATGAAACTCCTTTTTCAGCTTGCAGAAAACTGTAACCTGGCTCCATAGTCTTCATAAATGGGAAATAACCATATATAAAAAAAAACCCTGCTCTGCTCATGGAAAAGATTTGGGCAAGGTCTGTGAGATTAAAGGTTCACACTGCAGTCATGTGTCACTTTTTGGCTGCACCTGAATTAAGTGAGGAAGTTGCTGCATGAATTTATCCCCAGCTACTCTTTACTGTGTCAGAAATGGACTATTCTTCACTTTTTAGCCTTCTGGCATACTCACTTCTGTGATATCTTCCTAAGCAGATTCAAACCATGTCATCACAATGATATATACACTTTCAATACAGATGTTTTCTAGCCTGTCTTTCATCTAATCAATTCAGAGAGTTACTGCTCATGTCAGTGTGCTGGAAAATCTGACAGGTCAGTAACCATTGAAGGAAAGGGGGAAGGGGCTCAGGAGTCATCTATAGCAAGGCAGAGCAGAATATATGTGCTCAGGGCTTCCAGCTAGAAGAGTAAAATACAAAAGATTGGTACTAGGTATTCCACCTTCCTCCACAAAAATAAATTTAGGCACCAGAGGGGGAAAAAATACATGTTGCAAGAGGAGCTATGAACAACCACCAGAAGATGCTGAGTCCTGCTTGGAGCTTGAGAAATGGAAGATAAATTAATGCCTACATTTTTCTGGTTCTAAGTCTCCCTTTGTGGGTAGCAGGTTTATTTCCTTCTGTTCCATCAAATAACTTAAGTTGATCTATTTCTTTCCTTGCAGGATAATCATGATGGTTATGATGAAAGTCTAGTATATTAAAAAAAACCCAAACAACAACAACAACAACAACAAAAAATAACATGAACAAAACAAAAACAAAAACAAAAAAATAAAGTCTGTTCTACTGATCCATTAAGGGGTAGAATGGTTTTGGGTTTCCAGGGAATTGAAGAACATCAAACTTGTTGCATTCCAAAGGAAGTGCAGACTATGGGAGAAAATTTCTCTGCTGTGCTCCTGTGCAGGAAAGAGTATGAGGGTCTCAAAGCAGCTGCAGGGAGGGGTTTGGATCTTGGAGGAGACAGAGAGAGAAAAGGCACCTTTCACTGAATTTGGCTGGAGAGGGTCTGATTGGGAAGAGGAGGGGAGGAAAACGAAGAGCAAATTCTGTCACCATTTGTACATTTTTGTTAAATAAGCTTTGGCTAAAAAATCCAACAAGTGGAAGTCAGGCCTTCCCCTACATCACTGAGAGGATATTTTGCTTAATAAACTAGAAATTAGTGGCTTGTTACACAATGATTAGTCTTGCATTTCTTTTCACAAAGCAGAGAGTAATAATGAGATTACAGCTCTCAGTTTACCTTCCTGGGCCAGGGTCTCAACTCCGGACTATCATTTAAAGGTGAGAGGTGTTGAGATTAAGTGGAACTTTGGGCTGCATTTTTCTCAGTTCAGGCACAATGTATTAGATTTGCCTCAATTGCAGACATCTGAGACTCAGGCATCCAGTCAAAGTTGATCATTATAACCTTGCATTAGTTCAAAAGATACACCAGAGGACTATTTCATTCTCAGGTCTGTATTTAATTTCTGGATGGCTAGGTGATGTGGGTCCATTCAGGGGTTTACTCTTCCTCTCATAAGGGAGAGCCTTAAGTTTCTAATATTCAGTTTCAAAAGTGAGAAGAAACATGCCTCAGATGCAACATATGCCTCAGGTTGACCTTTTGCAAAGGGATGATTTTATTCTGTGAGCGATTCTGTCTTCTCAGTTCTCAATCGTGTCTTGGGAAATCCACCTTTTGTGTAAATCTGCTTCATCATGCAAGCAGAAAATTAAGGTATTTTTTAAGCCATATTTTCTCCTGATAATGTATGATAAAAATATAATACTGTCCTAAGTAAAATATGCAGTGCAAGAAGAGATAATTTTGAAAGCAAAAGCACTTGCAACCTTGTTGAAGAATAACAAAGCTGATTTTGTTAAATTATTTCCCTTCTGCTTGCCTCCATTCAAGAAGTGCTTCTGTAATTATCAGTAACAATTGGTAAATGAGGGGGAAAGAGAACAGTTTAGCAACATCTTTTATTTTCTATAACATTAAAGCTATTTATAAAGCAAACTTGTGTTCTCTTCACATGAGAAGAAAAAAACCTATTGAAATACATCTGATATGTATTGCAGACAACAATAGGACACTGTTATATATATATAGTTATATGAAAGCTGTATGCAGAGGAAAATGAAGTGAGATTAATACGGCACTTTTTAATTACTCCATGGGAGATTAAGAATTTGCATGTATGTTTGAAGAGAAGTCACATTCAACTGCTCACAGCAACGTTGACCATCTTGGTAGCACATGGCCCTCTGTAGGACTGAATGCAGCCACACTCCAAAGAGAAATTAAATGGTGGGGAGTCTAATAGACCATAAAACTAGCTGCTAAATCCACACCTAAATTTCTTTTTACTTTCACAAAATCACAGAATGTCAGACTGGAAGGGACCTCAAGGATCATCTGCTTCAACCTTTCTAGGTACTACCACAGTTCATATGAGATGGCTCAGCCCCCTGTCAAGCTGAGACTTTAAACTGTCCCAAGTGGGAGAATCTACCACTTCCCTTGGGAGACTATTCCAGTGTTGGACTGTCCTCATGGTGAAGAATTTATCTCTTGTGTCCAATTGGAATCTCCCCAGGAGCAACTTGTGCCCATCACCCCTTGTCTTTTCCATGGGACTCCTTGTAAACAGGGAGTCTCCATCTTCTTGGGAGGCACCCTTTAAGAACACAGTAATAAGGCTGCCAAACTAAGTGTCCCTGGAGGATTCTCTGGAAGCTTGCATTGATCAGAGTTCTACCAAGTCTGGAGCTGTTTTATAAAGAAGTGAAGAGCACCTTTGACTATTGTGGGAAAATACATTAGCTGCTTTTAAGGCTTGTTTCTGAAAATCGCATCTTCTTCCTTGTGCATATATGTATCCCCATCAAAGTTAGTATTTTTCACATGAACAAACAGCATAGAAATGTCAGTTGTGTTGACAGTGAAAAAATGGAAAGCAAAGGATGGGAATTCATAGCAGGAAAATGTTTGCTCTTTGATATTTACCAATTAAGTTTGAGTTTTGGCTTTGTTTAAAATGCTGGAAAAGTTGCTTAAAAAAAATACTTTTCCAAGGAAGCATTCACTGTGTTTCACATTTTCTAAGTGGATCATTTGAGACATTTGCAGATTGATTTTGGTGTCTGTTCAATATTCAAAACACCTACCAAAGAGAAAGCAAGAACTACAGAAGCTCAATAAATCTGACCAGAGGCTGAAGAAGCCTCAAATGTTGAATTAAGGTTGAACAAACAACTTTAGTTCGAGCTCCTGTGAGCTCTGGATGTTTGGCACTACAAACCTCTTATAAAACAGACATTTATAAATAGACCTGTATAAAACAAGCCTGATATAAAACATCAGGCTTAGTGGATATGTATTGCTGTTCTGTGAAACAATGTGTGAAGAATTTTTAATGTTATGAAAAAACTTCTGGTGTGAGATCATAAGTATATAAACAGATATGAGAGTTTTAAGACTAATTATAACAGTGAAAAAATAGCATTAAAAATAATAGTAGTAGCAATAGAAAAAGCTTATTTAATTTTTTTTTTCCTATAAAAGTGAAAGTAGAATATTCTTAATTTCTAATGGAATTTATTAAAAAAGTTGAGGGAAAGACTTTTCTCACAGAGTATAAAAAACCTCAGGAATACAGAAACCTGGAGAAACTGACACACTGCTAAGGGTTATGAGATCTAGAAAGCATAACTAAAATATTAAAGAAAAAAAAAGTAATAATACAACCTCCAAGATAATTTACAAAGGAATTCAGTGCAAACTGAATTTTAGCTTTTGCTATATGGAGACACAAACACAAGCATACACACACATACACCCCTAATTTTAATGTCTGCAGCTCATTTTACATCCTACCAAAATCTTGATTCTTTAAGGATTAATTTCATATACAATGAAGTCAGTTTATTTTACTTGAAATGTACTTTTCACATTAAACTAAACAACATCGATGCAAAATCATGAGATTGGATAAATGGATTAGCTACCTATTCCACTAGAGCTGGTAATTTTTGATGTCTCTACAGTCAAAACAAATAAATAATTTTCTTGGTGATTTTGTCTTCAGCATAGAATTATACTAATAACCAATGCCAAGTCCTGGTTTCTCTGCAGCAAACTGACATGACAGGTCTCCAGAAACTGTTCTGCATTCAGATAATTGTACCCAGGAATTGTCTGATGGAGTCCTCATGGCATGGCTTGGCATGGCATGGCATGGGGTAAAACCCTGAAAAGCACAGTGCTAACAACACTATGGATGAAGGTGCAACAAGGTCCATGTCCTTGCACTATTATTTTTGTGGAAATATTGCCTTCATTATAAGGCCAGGCAACATTTAAGTCTCATTTAAGCATAGTGTTGTTTGCCTACCAATTTCTGGAGACCTTGGAAAAAGCCCTCTGTGCATCTTTGGATATTTGTGAAATGCTTAATGGCATCAAGGCAAAACCAGCCAGGAACCTCATCCTCCCAAAAGTGAGAAGAAATGTACTTTTATGCCATTTTGCTGTGTTATCTAAGAAAAAATCCACACGCAAAACACACCAGGTGGAGGAAAGTGCTGAAAGTAGAAAAAAGAAGAAGCTCTAATACACTTATTTCTAGAAGGGAGTCAATATATCAAGGGAATCAAATAAGTGAAAACAAATCCCAGACACATGGACTATAGGTGCTGTGGGAGCAGAGACCTGGAAACATTTTTCTCTTACTGACACCGAAGCAATCTCTGTTACTTTTTAATGCCTAATTAAAGTGTTGGGGGGCATTTTTTTAGGATGATATTCTGATAAAGTCCATTCTTGGGCCATATCTGTATTTTTCTAAAAAGGATTAGGGCTGAAAAGTGCTGTTGACTGTCTTCTGAATATTGGAGATTTCATGCTGGGTTTCAAAGTTCAGTAGCATGACCCAGCTATTCTCTTACTTGCTCCTGATTTGCTCCTTCAGTTTTCCCAGTTCAAACACACCAAAGACCATTCACCTGGACTCAGAAAATTACAAACAGTGTTTCAAAACTATTTTGGCCTTTCCAGTTGTGAATGTGATGGTGCAGATGTTAGTGTAAATACTGATACAGATGTTCTTTCCACTGTGAGAGTCAACACTCCTGCACTCATGTCACCATATACTCATGATACTGTGAGCATTTTTGTGCAGCCCTGCTGGCTTTCTGAGTCATTAACAACATAAACGTGGCTAAAACACCAAGCTCAGATTAATGAAGCCTGTTCAGAGGCAATATATGCCATATGTAGAACTCAACACATCCTTAAAAAGTCCACACAGCTTTTTGGATGAGGTCAGCTTCAGTCCAACCAACTCAACATACTAACAAAATCAGATCACATCTTTCTATCTTTGCTCGTGTAGACAAAAACACTGAGTGTGCAGGTACACCCTTCTAGACCTAGGCAGAAGCCACAGAGTGAGTGCAGAAGTGGGCTTTACCATTGCTTTATAGCACTTTTTTTACTCATAGAAGCGTTTCAGAAGTTTTAACATTAATATGAGGTCTGATTTTTTTCCCAGATTTTTCTATGCAATGTATCATCAAGTCACGTTGTGTCTATCACCTTCTCTCAACTTCTCTTCTAGTACAGCACTCAGTACTTGGCAAAAAGATGTACTTTTAGAACATTTTTTTATTGCCTTAGAAACCCAGCTAAGACATTTGCACTGTCAGCTGTGGTATTTTCCTCTGTATTATACACAGAACACATCATGTGAAGAGATACCATGTAAAAACAAAGAGACAAGATAGACCTTCAGAGGCACTGCTTAGTATTTACCATATAAAGAAGGATGTATAAAATTTCTAGAAGGAAAAATGGATAGTTTTTTCATAAGTACACTGTACTGATCTGAAATTGTTTCAGTGTTCGCTTGGGATAATTAAATAATACTGTCTCATTATTAAATTCTGAAATACAGTCCATTAAAAATTAATTTACTAGCCTATAGCAAAGAAATCCAGTTATGGTTTTGCACTGAATAATAGAGACTCTGGCAATAACTAATTAATTAGCAGTAAACTGACTTTCTCCAGTTACTGCTAAAAATTGATTAGCATTTATGGCTGATGGCATATAAAACACTAATCCAAGATTTCCTCATTCAAGAGGTAATGGGCATGGATTTAGACAGACTTTTAAGGTAATTGGTAAGTCTGAGATGTTATTCTCTGGATAATAAAACTAATCTCCTTATCTTCCATTAGGTCAGAACATCAAGTCAGATGATTCACAGATTTAAAAGCAACATTCAAGAAAGATATCCTTTATTTTGTATGTATAGCTGTGAATAACATTTCAAGTGACAGTAAAATATCCTGTGGATCTATTCATGATCTTAGGGCAGAATTCACAGAAATGGTTTCAATGTACCACTCTACAGGGTGACTACAAACTCAAAACTGTGTTTCCAATGTTTGTTCTATGACAATCTGCCATGATTTATTCATGGATTGTTTATATTTAGCCACAGTTAGATATGAGTAAATCACTAAAGGTTTAAAAGGTTTTTCTGGATATATGCAGTTCAATCCCTTTCACTGTTGTTTTTGTTCTTTTTTGGGGTTTTGTCATATTTCTTGTTCAGAACTAAAACTTTATGGATTCCCTAATTACTTGAAAAATACTCAGGAATGACTTCTAGTGATCAATGCATATTTATTCGCTTGGAATCCAAGTTGTGCCTGCAAATCTATGGCAAAAGAGCCCTTTTAAATTTTAAACTAAAGGATGACAAATAAGTAGCTGCCAGCTTATGCAGAACTGCAGAGAATGTTGCAATGACAGCAACTCTGTCCTATACCATGGAAGCAAAACTTATTGCAAAAGTAAAATGTTGTTGAAAATTATTTGAGTGAAAAACTGGGCACGAGCAACAGTGAAGGGCTGCATCATTCAGGAACAAGAAAGAGACACCTGGGAAGTCAAAGTCTAAGATGTGAGCCTTCCTTTTAACCCATGGAAGTTCCAGATCTTGGAGTTAAAACCCAGCTTCCAAGCTTGTAATCAAAAATTATTAATAATATACATATTAGAACAAGTAAAATGTAATATGATATTAAGTAATAAAATACTTTCAATGGAAGCATATCCCAAAGTATATTACTGTATATTCCCTACCTCTGTAAAATGCAATTTTTCAGTAACCACAGAAATATAATAAGAGAAAATGACTTAAAAATTGTACTGCAGTGGTCTCATTATGGATGATCCTTCTGCCTGGGAGGGGAGTTGAGTTTCTGCCAGTCTGCAGACAAGCTTACCAGCAGAGAAAGCATGTTCTGTAGCAGTTGTTGGGTTCATAAATGCTTGAAAAATCATGGCAGGGATAAAAAGTCAACATCATTAGATAGCCAGAGACAGGCGATTATAAGTCTCTCAAATTAGTCAGTCATTATTATTTCATGATGTCTCAAGCAACCATTGTTTCTTTTAATTTTTACAACACAGTCAAAACAAATTTTGGAATCTTAGTTTCTGTATTTGCACCATAAACCCAGGACATTTTTTGACAGATGTCAGCGTGATTTCTTGCAACCAGACTAATTTAGTGCTCTCTTGATAACAATCCAAGAAAATTATGTCTCAATATTTTTTTCTAATAAGAAATAAGATTCAGGAAGCATTGTTAGGCTTCTGTTTCAGTCTATCAGAATTGCATTTTTATACTTTGAAACTGAGAATATACAACGTGTATCCTGGGATGGAAAGGGGGCATATGGGATATTTACTTGAGTGAGTAAGTTCTGGCATGGTGTTGCACTGTCTAGGTTGTAATTAACCAGACTTGGTGTAATCTTGACACTGATGTTTCATGGGATGTGTCCTTGAGGTAAATAGTGAAAAGGAAAACCAGGAGAGAATTAAAGTGCATGCAGTGAGAATGGTGAAAATGCCAATAACCAGCTCTGAGAAATTCTTGATTTGTGTTTGTAATCCATGAACAAATGCATAATTTTGCTTGCAGGAGATATCCTCATCCTAAAGAAAATAACTCCAAAAGTCAGTTTTGTAAGGTCAGATGGGCAAAACTTCCCCACTGAAATCAAAAGAAATTGTTATCATGAAGGTTGTCAGGGATAGAACCCCATTTCTGCATTGAGTATCAAATGTTTTTCCCAGGTCCTGGCACTGGCTGGGGGCACTGGCTCTAGGACAGGCCCTTTTCACAATTCTTTTCAAAGCTTATTCTTATAACACTGTTTGGGCTTAGAAAACAACAACCAACTTCTGTCTCGTTGCTTTTGCAGTTATTACTGGACAATCATAAAGACAATATGAATTCTATTAATGACAGAGTACATCACAGAAATGTTAACCTTCAAATCAATAACTCAGATGCAAGGGATTATTTCAATCCAGGCATCTGCATTTGAAATTACTTTTCCCTGTCTGAGAAAAATGGACACTGTCCCATTTAAGTCACAGTTTGTCAGCCTAGATAGTCACTCACAATCAGTCAATGCAATTTAGACTGGCATCTATGAAGGCAAAAAAATTCCCACAGGAGTTCAAATAAAAGCATACAATAGAACCAGAGCAGTGTGGGCAAAGACATAACATCCTAAAGAGGAGCATAGAGCTGAAATGAAGATGACCTACCCAAACAGCCAGAAGTTTACCAGTGAAAATTCAAAAGTTTATTAACAGTGGTACAGATTAAAAAAAACTATTCCCATTTCCATTGGAACCTAGTTCACTAATCTGAAGACAGGGAGGCTGGACAAAAAGCCACCTCTAAACACAATTTTCCCCCTATTTCTAGGAAAAGAGAAAAAAACAGAAGGAAGCTTATGACACTTCATATTGCCTGCTGTCTGATTTCTTTTACATTTTTTTTTTGTTGAGACTTCCCTTAACAAATTTGGATTAGGGAATCAGGGAGAGTTTAATTATGTGCCTCACATTACTGAGATCCTAAATGTGTCAGTGAAAAAACTGTTTCCTGGAAGCCACAAGTGAAATACAGCTCTGAATATTTCTGGAGGCATATAATAGGGCCAGATATAAGGAAGAAATTTTTTACAATGAGGGTGGTGAAGTGCTGGCACAGGTTGTGCCAGAGAGGTGGTAGATGCCCCATCCCTGGAAACATTCAAGGTCAGGCTACAACTCATGGAAGTACTGGTCAGGTTGGACGGGGCTCTGAGCAACCTGATCTAGCTGGAGATGTCCCTGCTCACTGAAGGTGGTTGGACTGCATGAACTTTAAAGGCCTTTTCCAAACCAAACTATTCTTGGATTCCATGATTCTATGAATAAACCAAATTTTGGTTTAACCAATTCCCTTATGATCTCTTTAACAATGTTCCCAGTATTTGAAATGGTTGGTTTGGGTTTGGGTACTACTCCCACAGAGCCTTTCATTATTTGTGACACACACAGCAATAAGGAAAGCAGGAAGAATATGGCAGATCACATGAAGCAACAAATTATTTTTTTTATATAGCTCCCCATAGCCTTGGCTTTTCATCCTGAGCCTCCACAATGAAGATGAGAAGTCACTTTTGCAAATTGTCAAGAACTGTCTGAGCAAAGAACCACAAATAAGCAAGAAAAGATAAGTTAGTTAATAAAAAAATAACACTGAAGATAGAGAAAAAACAAAACAAATAATCTTTTTTCTATGTACATTTAGAAGCTTAGTCAGCTTTTTTACATCACGATAGGATAAATTTACAAAGTAAAATGGGCAGCTCAGATTAATGTTTATGTCTGATTGCAAAATTTTAGTAAAATATGTCTTTATGATCATAAATACAGTTCACTAAATCTTCTCTCAAACAGAGTGGAACCATTTTGATCTGAACTTCGACAGAACCTTAATTCTCTGAGGTGGGTGCTGGAAAATTTCACCTCAGCTCTTGAGACAATGTTCTGCATGTTCATGTATGAATGTCAGAGCTGGGTGCAAATGTGATGATTGTGTGAGAGAAGAGACCTCAGTGATAAGACTGTCTCTCTGTCCTGTAGATAAGCAATGTATAAAACCACAAGGTGATAGATTGGGACTACAGATTTCTTAGCTTCTTCCCTGAAAAATCATGAAGGTGGTGGCAAGAGCTAACATAGTTGCCTTTGTCAGTTGTAGCTATATTATACTTCATAAAAGTGTTTCACTATGGTCTGCTTTAAATTATTGGGTGGTGGTAAAAGTTGATCTGAAAATCTAGTGTTTGCTTTTACCCCTTACACATTAACAAGTAACTATGCCATTATATCAGTATTTTAACACATTTTAACAAATGTAACACCTTTATTCATCCAGACGTGGATCTCTATTATGGTTAGTTAGTGTTAACTTCAGTAGTTAGTAGTGCTTTAGCTTAGTAGTTAGTTAGTGCTACCTCTAACTACCTTTACACTGCTTCTGGACTTTCTAAGAAAAAATACTATGTTGAGTTCATGGCATGAGTTTTCACATCAAAAACTTGTTCACTGCTGATCCAGACTTCTCTATGGATAAAAAAGAAACCATTTCACCTAACCTATGAACAAAAATAAAAGTAGAAGAGCATGTAAGCTATTGTTCTGACTTCTGAAAGAAAAAAAAAGAGAGGATGTGCCCATTTGAAATGTCACCATAGTGTATTTCTTTCTGACTTGATTTTTTTGAAGCACTGCATCATCCCAGCAATGCTATGTCAGTGTTATTACAGTATTGTTTGGGCTCCTCATTTCCCCCCTTTGGCCTGCCTGTTTACCACCCTTGCTGGTGACTCCAGGAGATCAGGTTGAGCAGCTCAGTCAGACTCTTCCAGGCCCTTTTTTTATGAATAGAAAAATGTCTATCCCAGACCCATTTATTTCCAACCTAGCAGCTATCCAGTTATTCACCTCAGAGTCTGCTGTTCTATACAGCTCAAAGAATTTAATTACATCTCTTCATTGAAATGACACCCTGTTCTTCAGTGCCTGCTCCCAGAAGTTCAGTGATAACCAAGGAACTAGTTCTGTTTGGTTGGTTTTATTTTTGTGCTGAAACAATTATTTTTTTGTGGTGGGGAAAAAAATAAGGGAAAAAAAGATTAAAAAAAAGATGAAAAAAAAAAGGAGAGAAGGTTTATAAAAATTATTGTAGATTAACTTTTTCTGTAGATTAACAAAAAAACTCCAACCTAATCTCTACTAGCACTGGAATAATTAATTGTAGATCCCCTTGTTGTGCTCCTTATAGTTCTGGTGGTTTTTTTACACCTGGGGTAAAAAAAAAAAAAGGAAAGAAGACAAAGCTTCTTTGCAGCAGTTGGTACTTTCTGCTGCTGCTCTTTTTACCCAAGTAAATAGTTAAATTGAAAGGCTCAGCTAATACCTCAACTGGTTCTTTATCTCTACAGACTGTGCTCTTCTTAGTGTTTCCACATGTGATCTGCCTTACAGGAATTCCATCCACGTGTCACACTCAGACTTGTTACCAAAGACATCTGTAGCCTATAATTCTGTTTGGCAGTGACCACCCATCAAGGTTGTATAGTGGTAAAAGTGAAGAGTGAACGACATGTCTTAGAATAGTTATTAAAGTCAACATCTTCTCCAAGCTAAGCAATAATATCCCTCCACTAAGCACAGGGAGGTGTAGAGTCTATGTGGCTACTGCAGAGCAAAGTTCACACACTAAAGGAGACCTTGGTCCAGACAGCTCTCTACACTCCCAAGGCACAGTTAAGCTAAATGATGTATTGGTTTCAGGGAGGAAAACTGATGAGAGATAAAACTGTGTTCTATTAAATACTGCAGAACACCCATCACCTTCAGATAATAAACTCCTAAATAAAAGGGGGGATTAGATTGTAGCTTACATTAGGTTAGATCAAAGGGGTTAGTCTTCTGCTCTAAGAAGAAGTCTTAGGCTTTATTTTTTATAAAACTTTCCTTACATCGAAATCCCTTAATTCATCAGCTTACACAGAGATATGATTTGCTCCTGAAGTTCTGACCTTTGAATTCCAATGCATGTTGTTCCCATGTTTTCTTCTCATGTGCAATTCAATTGCTCTGCAATAATATCATTCTATAGTACATGTGGAACTAATTAGAATGTTTGTGATTGTGTGTTTGTAACATTTGGAGGGGATGTGATCATTACACTAAATTTTAGATTAAGGTCCAGACACTGAACATTCAAATAATGTGTTGTGTTGGAATTTGGGTGAATCTATAAGTACAAGTTCTGGTTGCAGAATTTGGATCCAAAATATGAAGATGTTGGACTCCAAATTAAAATCCAGCATTTCAGGTCAGTCTGTTTTATAATTATTTACAGAAAAGGCAGCTCTTCTGATAACTCTGACCTTCTAAGTTGTGAAATTTGGGGATGATCAGTTCTGCATCAGAACTCTCTCACCTTATTATGGGAGATGTCCCCAGGATCCTTTGACTTCAGTACTGCAAATTCAAAGAGAACAAGGAAAAAACAAACAGGACCATGAAAAATATACTTCGTCTGCTTTCTGAAGGGAAACAAAAAATCTTTTGAAATAAACAACCAACAATCACTGTTTTGTTTTCACATTTGACCCTCAATGGAGACAAAACTTTCCTGAGTTGAAGAACATAGAGTCACCATCGTTTCACCAGAGACTACCATCAGTTTGATTGCTGAAGACACAGGAGATGTCTGCAAGGAAGTACACCTTTCCTGGAAGTGAAATAAGCCAGAAAATCTAATTGTCTTAAACTCAGTGACCAAACTCTTGCTGATGACCCTGGCTGACATCTCATGTAACCCACATTCTTTTATATGAGCCACAGTAAACCAAAAGTTGCCTTCTGCTACTCAAGGAGAAAAGACAGATGCGGATAAAAAAAAGATGCAACCTTCTGGTTGTGTCATGCAGAGAGGAGCAATTCACTTCTACCAACACATATAAATGTGGGTTTATCAAAAGGGCAACACATGATGTGACACTCTATTAGCAGCATTATGAGGGAGCTAGGGATGTTCAGCCTGGAGAAGAGAAGGCTGAGGGGAGACCTTGTTGCTTTCTTCAACTATCTGAAGGAGATTGCAATGAGGTGGATGTTGACCTCTTCTCCCTAGTGACCAGCAATAGGACAAGAAGAAATGGGGTCAGATTGTGCCAGAGAAGGTTCAGATTGGATATTAAGAAAAATTTCTTCACAGAAAGAGTGGTGAGGCACTGGAACAGGCTGCCCAGGGAGGTGGTGGAGGCACCATCCCTGGAGGTATTAAAAAAATGTTGTTTCAGGAGGTGGTTTAGTGGTTAGGGGTTGTAGGGCAGATGGTTGCATTTGATGATCTTGAAGATCTTTTCCAACCTTGACAATTCTGATTCTATGATAGGCAGGAAATATTGCAACAAGCTGTACCTTCAGCAGTTGTGTTTGCAGCTGATCCAAAAATGTACAGAGATGTGTTTTGTGGATAACTGTCGCAGAGTTAGTTACTCCACTGGGTTTACACCTCACCAGTAGGTGTGTGTTTACTATGTGATTCTGATAAGTTCCAATAAAAACCTTGATGATTCTATGATTCTAACATTAAGCAATGCCACAACATACAATGCCCAGAAAAAGCATTTCTGTTCCTGGGTGCATGTCTACATGAAAGCTTGTGGGAGTTGTCCTCCTCTGTGCCTATCCTGGGACAGTGTCTTCATCTGTTCCAAAACTTATTCTAAGAGGCATCTTGTCAGCATGGCTTGTGAGGAGAGGTACTCCAACCACAGCAAATGGCAGTCTACAAAACCAATGAGGCATTTAGGATACAACAAATCCGACCTTGAACTTCTAATATCTGAAAAGTTTCTGGTGCTTATCTGCTCATTTCTTGCCACTGTGAGGGTCATCTTTTTGTCTACACTCATTAGTTCTGAGCCATGATTATAAGCCTCAAAGCAAGAGGTAAAATTTTCAGAAGTCCTCAAAGATTAAAATCTACACAACAATGCCTAGGATTTATATATAAAGCTGCAAAATGGAGTTTGCACAACTGCAGATTCTCTAAAGTCATTCATTTAACAACACATGGGGTCTCGGAGACTGAAATTGCCTAGTGTATTTAAATACTTCAACTGAATAGATTTAATCTAATTATTCTCACAACCCAAGAAGCCCCCCCCTGCTGACCATACTATGAACCATTTCTCATTTTTGTCTTCCTGTTCTGCTCAAGTTGTGCTGGTGTGTATCAAGAACTAAAAAAATGGAATTACCTTGGAAAAAAACCATTACAAGGACTCAGACCTTGACTGCAAGCACAAGAGCAAAAAAGAGCTTTTCTTGAAATATGAATCCTAGGTCCTGTTCCCCGCAGCTTTTCAAGGAATTTATGTTAAATACTCGTTAGAATATTAAAATAAACTAAGTAGTAGAAGTATCCTAAGAATCATAATTCCAGTTCCTTTATCTGGAGATAAATGCTGACATTGCCACACTAGAAACTGGATCTCTCCTGTCTGCTTTTCCTCTCATTTCCTGAATCTGAACACCAGGATATGCAGTCAGTATTCCTGCCTTCTTTCAGTTTTAGCAGAAGAAAGAAGATTTCCAGGAAGATTAGCCCCTCAAATTCAGATGAAGGTGCTTTGGAGCCCTACCACACCAGGGCAGGATTGAGGCATCCCAGCCTTCTCATCACTAGCGTCTTACAAAAGGGACTTTGAGCAGTTATCTCAACTTGTTTAGTGCAAGTGAACAAGGCACTGTCTAAATATTCCTGCCACATTAGGCTTCCTTCAGATCTGCAGGCAAACAGAAAGCTGTCTTTTTTCATCACTAACAGGAATTGGAAGGAGAAAGATATTTAGACAGCCAGGTAAGCAAGACTGGCAATTTAGGAAGTCCAAGAAACAGCACCTGAAATTGTAAGTGTTAATGGCATCTTAGATGTTAGGTAGGACTTCCCTCAATCATTCTTTTAGGTTAGACTTCTGTGCTTTATCAAAAGGGCAACCCAGGTACTCAAGCGCACTTCTTGATGTCTGCCAGCCTGTTATTCCTTCAGATAAGGAGCCAGAATTCACTACCAGATGGTTCTCATGACTCATAGGCTTCTCAGGCAGACACACTGAGAAAGACGGAGAACAGAGAATGCACATTCACTAGTTTTACACAAGATTTTCACAAATTAAGACATACGCAAAGATGCTACTACACTTTTCCAAAGCTGGGAGGCAGAAAACCACATCCATCAGCTGGAGAAGTCCCACAGAAGGCTAAGTCTTCTTGGCGTACAAGCTGACTAACATACTAACACTGAAATCATGCAGGATGTTGCCCACACACTCAGGAAGGAATTTATAGTGAAAGTTTAGTCATGATGATAAGGCAGCTTCTGTATTCAAGTAGATACAGCAGGAATGACTAGTGACTTCCAGATTGTGAATTAAGCTCTAAAAACAAAGGAAACACGGTAGAAGACATCTCAGATACACCTTTAAGTGTTCTGATTTGAATGCAATTGTCTTACCAATTATTTTAAACAAGGAATTTAAAATAGCCATTATTAGCCACAAGAAGAAAACAAAATGCTGAACAGAAAAAACAAAACAAAACAAAACAAAACAAGACATTCTGGGCTTCTTTAAAAGTACAGTGCACCTTTCAGCCTCACTGAGCATGATGTTCAACCTCTGTCACAGAATACTCACTTATGCATGACCAGGATGAATATATGTAAAGCAAGCACTTAGTTATATGTGTAAGAAAATCAGTGCAATGCAGCTGTTACAGTTATGAAATTTCAGAGCCTTTTCAGAGTGGAGGTCCAGACTTGGTCCAGACCAAAGTGAAGGAAATATCAACAATTTCCAACAGCAGTGACAATTAACAAGCTAACTCATTAAGAGACATTCTGAACTGGACCACAAAGGAAGCTACAGTGAATGACTGTTTCTACCCATCCTCACCACAGTGGTCACGTGCCAGAGAGCTCCCAACAAAAAAATTAAATTCCAATTCATTACAAAACAACCTGTTGAAGTCGAAGGGCTTTTCAGAAGTGAGATTCAGATGCCCTCATCATCTCAATCCAGACCTTTCAACCTACTGAGCTGCTTTAGGTCCTTTGAAATGCAAGTGATTAGAACAAGGTATTTCTGAGGATCTTGATTTATATAAGAGAAAAGTTCTTCATTAAAAGATTGGTTAAACACAAGAGGGGGGGGAAGAGTAACGTGGATGAATCTCCATCCTTGCAGCTTTTTCAGAACTTGACTAGGCAACCTGATATCCCCATGTGTATATCATACCTGTACATTTACACAGAAACATAGAAACAGAGAAAGTAAATACAAATATATATAAAATATCAAGTACATTTTGAAACTTTCTTACTTCCTAGATACCCTGCAACGAAGAGTATAAGACACCTACCTTAGAAGGGAATGGCTCTATAAATTTTTATTAGATGGATCAGAAATATTTTCATGCTGTGGGCAGAGTCGGTTCATAAGAAGTACAGATTCGTATCTGTTGTAACAAGGAGCATTAACTATGATTAATGAGCTGACTTTGAAAGTCAGACCAACTCCACAGTATAATCTTTTCTCCTCTAAGACAATTTTAAAAGAAACTTTTCAATATTAAATAGTTCAGCAGCCTTCTGAAGCCAGTGCTTTCTGAATGGATTCAGCAATTGCTTTTTAGACCTAAATTGAAAATACGAAATCTAGTTGTCCAGTTACATAATGTGAAAAGAAATGTAATATGTATGTTAATGTAATTACATACTGGGAAAACTGAGGTTAGGTAAAACCAGTTATGCTTCTGATAAATACATTTGAGCTGATCCATATCTGAGGAAATTTTGGCCTGCTGTTCATTTTTTAACTGGCAACAAACAAACAAACAAACAAACAAAAGAAAAAGGAGAGTGTCATTGTCTACATTCCTTTAAAACAGGATTATTGACCTTGTGATTAAAGCACAGTCTGAAGATCAAGCATACCTGGAGTAACTCCACTGCTCGTGAATGCAGAAAAAGTTGCTGTCCTACCAGAGCAGGTTCAAATGTCGTGTCCTGACTTACCAGCCAGGACAATAAGTTTAGCTGAGCTAATGTAGCTTGATTTCAAAAAGAACTGTTGAGAAGGCATCAGTAATGTTACTGGTTTAGGGTTTACAATGACATATTCAAACATGACTTTTGACACTTTGATGGAGCTCCTTAAAACTATTCAAGCACCTAATTCTCCCCCAGAAATCTGGATGAAATAGCCATTGTGTGAAACAGTCACTGGTTATAGCACTTTGCATTAAACTGTCACTAGACAAAATACATGAGCTGTTCACTTAACAGTGATTAGAACATGGTTGTCCTCACCTGAGGTGTAGTCATCCAAGCAAATACACTTAAGAGTCCTCTCATATGTAGTGTTTTTAGTGCAAGGTAAGAAATTAACCCACACATACTGTACTGTCAGTGAATACTCTAATGCTTAAATTAAATGGATAGATGGATATACACATAAATGAAAGTTATTTTTTTAGCTCTGTTGCAGAAGGAGATGCAAATTGTCTTTGTAAATATGCATTACTCAAGTTGTAATCATTTGAATGGGGTTCATCAGGGCATCCATTGAAAACTGATCTGTGTTCTGACATGACATTTTGTGAGCTTGTCTACTATCTATTCCCTTGTCTGTTAGTTGTCTAGAAATACCAGATGGGATGGGATAGATTTGCTCACATGCAATGAGTATTTCAGCATCTTGATGAACTCTACTCAGCTCTGCATTTTGGATCTGCTCAGAAAATCACAAACATCTGAGTTACCATCTTCTTAGTAACTTCAATATAGTTTATCTTGCATGTCCAGTGAGCTACCATAATGTACCAGAACCATAACAACAATAACTTACCCAGGTGGCTTCTGAGCAATACTTTGTTAAATTATGGTCTTTAAATTGTTTGAAATTATGTGTTAGTTCACACAAACAAATCATTGCCCTTTATCTCATTGTAGGAAGTTAATCGATTAGCTAAATAATATGGGCATGGTCTACTGGGTCATCCAGATTTACAAAATACTTGTGTTTTTTACTTTATATCTGAAAACGTAGTAAAGTTTTACTGAGTGTTATTGAACAGCCATTGCTGTTCACCCTCAGGGAGACAGACATTTCAGGGTAAAGCCAAGAAACACCTCAGTATCACAGTAATTTTAATATGAAAAATGCTTCCCTGTATTGCTTCCTGAAATGAATTTTGTGTATTTTCTGAAGTGTTCTGTGATCTTTGTGAGTGAAACGTGCCAAAGAAATGAGAGTGACAATAGTTACCATCTCACATTTTCTTACATCCATTTAATCAACTGTGTCATGCTCTCCTGAAATATCAAGACAAGTGAACTCTTGTTCAGGTATGTGATTTTGCAAAGGGGAGTTAAAAGTAGGAAAAGACTATCAAGTCTTTTTGACAATTCACATTCATCACAGGAGCAGAACAAGGGTGGCCACAACCATAAATGTGCAGATCCCCAGGTTTATTTCCTCCAACTTTTATTTCGTTTTTAAATGAAAACCAACAATGATAGAAAAATGCAACTCACTAAATGACTTATGTTGTCAATAAAAGCCTGTGGGATTTAGACTGCCATGTGAAGGAGGCCATTTACATGTTAAGAAGCCATTTATGATACCAATAAAAGTCTACAGGATTTACTTTACAATGTGTGGGAAGCCATTTACGATGTTAAGAGTCAATTTACAATGTCAACAATTGTGTTAGTAGTAAAAATGCAAAGCAGGTATATAACGTGGATTTTTTTTTCTCCTTGTATTGTTGATATTTCCCTGGCAGTTATCCATGCCTCAACCACACTGATTGCCTGGTTTATGTTTTAAATGATACAAATAAGGCATAAATTGTTGTTTTCCCTAAGTGAGTTATTCTTAAGAAAAACTGTTTATACAGATGCATTCTGGATGCCTCACACAGTGTAACAAGACAGAGATTTCTGACTCTGACAGGCAACTTTTTCTGGCTGTATAATTTGGCTACAGCACCAAAGCTGAATTATTGCTAATCATTTACCCCTAGGAAAAATAGTATTACTGAAATGTGGCTATTGATAAAACTGTTAAAATACATCTTTTTATTAGAGCATTAACTGCTTATTTGAGTTTCTAATAAATATTCAGAAAATATTGCAGTACCGTTTATTTTTCATACTTGTAAACAACAGCACTTGTTTGTAATTGTTATTCCTTATTTTGTTAAATTAATTTTTTCAGCTAAAGGTACTTTAATGGTTTTCTGATTGCTGTCATAAAGGACAAGTCTGAAATCTTAAATACATTAAGCTGTGAGAAGAAATACATGTTTGAACTTCATATTTAATACAGTTTCTCAGATTTTCTTTTTGCTTAAATATTTTTCACTCTCCTCTGTATAATCAGATGTCCAAAGTTTGTGGAGGAAAAACAGCAGTTTCTTTAATGAGCATATTTAAAGACTCTAAGAATTAATTAGGATTTTAAAAGTCCACCATGATGCCTAGAAAGTTATAAAAAGCAAGGATTTTTTTTATTTATTTGCAACAGAATCCCAAATGTAGCTTAACTTAGTAGGTAACACACCGTCTTCAATTAAACACTTAAAACTTTAAATTTTTTAAAACATAGAGATTTTTTTTTTCTACCAGAAGAACCTCAGCAATTGAGGCCTTCTGGCTGTACTTGTAGCAGATTGCATATTCATGAAGTGAAGATGTTCCAGGACCAGCTCATAAGAGCAGCAAACCAAAAACCAAAAGATAATGAAATATACAGATGGAAGAGCCATATTTTTGTATTCCACGTTAAGTAATGAAAAGCAAGGGTTGTGAAATGATTTTAAATAAACCAACCAAAAGTAGTAGTGTTCTGGTTTTGCTTGGTGGGTTTTTTGATAGAGGGGAAGGGCCCCAGGGGTGATCTGGTGAGAAGCTGAGAAGCTGCTCCAAAACCAGCCAAGAAGCCATCAGAGGGACAATAGGTGCACCTCAACAATTAACATAGGAAAGAATGGCATAACACCTGAGGAGAAAAGCTGTGCTGGAGAAGGAGAGCGGTGCTGGTGGTGGGTGAGGAAGAAGGGGAAGAAGGTGCCTGAGCAGAAGTTTTCCTGCAGCCCATGGCGAGACGGCAGCTGTGCCCCTGCACTCGTGGAGGAATGTGGTAGGACATTCCCTGAAGGCACCAGGAGGGGTGAACTTGGCTTTGCTGCCAGTGGCCTGGGATGATGCAGCCATGGAAGCCCCCGGGCCAGGGGAGGTGCCTGTTCCCGAAGCAGCCGTGACTCTGTGGGAAGCCCAGGCTGGAGCAGCTCCGGGCCTGGTGGGAAGGACTCATGGAGGAGAGGTTGGTGGAGGACTCTGCCATGGGAGGGACCCCGTGGGGAAGCAGGGCAGGACTGTGAGGAATCCTTCTTCCTGAGGAGGAAGGAGCAGCAGGAACCACCAGCCTGTGACCTGACTCTAAACCCCATCCCCATCCCCCTGTGCCGCTGGGGGGAAGGAGGGAGAGAAACCGGGAACGAAGGGATTTGGGCGGGAAGAAGGGAGGGGTGGGGGTCACGTGTGTGAGCCCTGCTCTGTGTGTGTCTGTGTCCCGTGGGCATTTGATTAGTGTGAAATTAACTTGCTATTTTTTCCCCAAGTTGAGTCTGTTTTTCCCGGGACCTTAATCAGTGAAGAACCCTCCTTGTCCTTTGTCTTGACCCAGGAGCTTTGTCCTCCCCATCCCAGAGTGTGTGTGGGGGGGGGAGTTGAGTGAGCGGCCACGGGGCTGGTGGTTTGTTGTCATGTTGGGCCCAAACCACGACAAATAGTTAAGTACCTGAACTTATGTGCTGGGTTTTCAAGGCCAGGTAGGGAGAAGGTGTCATTGTAGAGTCCATCCTGAGTTGAAAAGTAAGTGTTTTTTCCTTGTGTTCCCATTTTCAATTTTATAGTATACATCATATCCCATCCTGTTCACTTCACCAGGAAAGCAGCAAGCCAACAGTTAAGCACAAAAGCCTATAGTGACAGGACAGAAACCAAAGAAAACACTCCAGCTGAGATGTCAGCATGACTGGGATTCTGAAACGTGTTGGCAAAGTGAAGCTAGAAATCATAGCAGCTGATCAGATTTGTGTTTTCTTGTTATTAATTTTAGCAGAAAAATATAGCAGTACTAAAATTTCAGCTCTTACTAGCTGCTTCAGTTAAACAGCAAATTCACTGACATCTTGAATTTACAACCGAAACTGACAAATAACTTTTGGAAAGTACATTTTTGGTTATGTTGAAAGTCAACTGTAGAGAGCTGCATGGCTAAAAGTCTGTCCTAGAAAATAGCAAAAATCTGAGTAAACACAGCACTGAGTCCCAGTTAATAAGTTCTGCCTCCAAATAGGAGTGATGAGTGCAATAAATCCATGCTGATGTGGCTGTCTTCTAGCCTGGAAGATACCAAATCTGTCAAGCTCTGAAAATGGATGGAGACAATGCTTCGTAGTCTGCACCTGACTGATTATGTCTGGGAAACTGATTAGGGCACATTCTTCTCCCTGAGGTTGAATTGATTTTAAAACCTGTTTTTAAAACTGCTGAACTTTCTTATTTCCCCAAAAAAGTGTGGTGATAGAAAACTGCCTTGTAGCAACATGTCCTGGCTTTTTCTAGCCTCTGACAGGTGCCTGGAAATTGTGGGGTTAGACCAGCAAGGACTAAAACCACACCAGTGACATGTGACAAGGGCTGAACACTTGTGAGTGACTGCAAGAGAGTTTCAAGGGCCTGTTGTAGCATTGCTTCATTGATTAGTATTGATATAGTCCATGGACCAAGAAATGTGTGGTGAGCATTACAAAACACTAAAGATAGTCTTCAAATATTTATAAAATTCTGTACAAATTGCCATGAGGACATGTGGAAATGAGTCCAGAATAATTTCTTCTTCATAGCTTCAAGAAATTAATAAATCTGTAGATTTCCTGGGTGAAAGGATTTCAGACCATCAGAGACAAAAATGTGACTACATCCTCCTTCCTGCTTTGCCTTCACCTCTGGGGTGTTGGCCACTTCTGCCGCTCTAAACTGGAGCATGGATTAATGGCTATGCCTGGGAAAAAAAAAAGGAAAAACAACACTTTCAACATTATTGGCCGTTCTCCATGGTCTTCCAGTCCCTCCACAGCAAAAGGAGTTCCATCCCTCTCCTCTCCCACCTCACTCCAGCCCTTTTCTCTCGGCGTAAAGTTCAGGTTTTCCTACTCTGCTCAGAAACCCAGGGTGTGTTATGCTGTCTCATGTGTTCACCTCCCACAGAACACAACATGAAGGTTACACTGAAGTACATATTCAGCTTCCCTTTTTTTCCTGCAAAAATGAAACATTTTTCACGTAGCAATTAAACCTCTGTCACCCCCTTAACACTGTGGTATTTTTTCCTCTAATCTGATAATGTAATTACTCTTTTTCATTTCTTGATCCTTTGAGTTTGATTCTGATTCTGATTATACTAGTTACACTTGAAATGTCATAGGAGATTAAAAGTTCCAGAGAGAAATATCCACTTTCTTTCATAGAGGCAAATGTAGCATAATCAGTCATCTCTTTGAAAGCCATTTTCTAAATGTGTAGTAGGCATCAAACGTAAATCCAATGATGTTAGTAGGGTCATATCGCCAGCACTACAGATTAATGAAGCTTCACGGAAGATCTATATCAGTTTACATCACTGTAGATTTGCCCAAACTCTCAGACTTTATTGTGATGGAGGTCATATCTGAAAGTTATGGGAAGATACAAGGGAAAGATTAATTCAGGCTTGTGTGCTGTGATCCTGTTTTAATTTTTCCTCTGCTACATTTTGGCAAGTAAAATGTCACTGCATTTGGAGTCTCAGTCCCAGATGCTTCCTGAAAAACTTGGAAAACAATCCATCAGAGAAAGTTCCAGCCATGTCATACTTTCTACCTATTTCTCCTTTTTCTCATCTCTAAATTGGATCTCTCAAATGTTACTACTCACACACGAGACTCACTCCTGAACATCTCATCTATTCCTGCTGATTCTTCCTCACCTGAGGTCATAATTGTCTCTAATGATGCTCCTGAAAGCGGGATGTCACAAACCTCAATGTGACTTCAACTGAAGAACCAGCAGGAGTAGGGAGCTGCAGAATCTGACATAAGCCTCTTTCTTAAATTAATGACATTTGGTATGGGTGATGAGGTGTCTGTGGGATTCTATATGTGCTTAAAAACACAGGAGGCACCAAAATAATAAAATATATATAAGGGATTTAAAATGCTTTTTATTGGAAGATCTCAAGCATTTTTTAAAATTCTACTTTTGTCATATTAAATTTGATTCTTGGACTTTCCCATGATTCAAAATATGACAATGAGAATATTTTCATGTCTTTTTGAAATTAGATGAGCATCTTCTCCCAGCATTGTGAATCTCCCTACACACTCCTTGTTTCATTCTGGAAATAAAAAAAAATGCAGTGTTAAGTAAAGAAGTGAGATCCATGGCATGAGATTTCTCAAAGAACAAAAACCCACATTTTTTTATTTTAGTTCTTTTCTGTTTTTTTTCCATTGTCTTAATCTTGGCTTGCCTCACTTGAGAATTTTTCCCACAGTGAGTCCCAATTCAGTGCCTGAATCCTGCTCCAGAGGGACATTTGTTTACTTGGCCTTCATCTCCCACTACAGAGCATTGTAAAAAAAGCATGAACAGCAGCAACTCTTAAGTGTTCAGTGCAGTATGACCATGTGACACATTAGGGACTGCAAAAACATTAGGCTGTTTTCTCTAGAGTCTCAGAATTGTCACTCATGAAATAACATCAATTACAAATGAAGCATTAAAATCACAATTTCCAAGTAATAAAGTTGCAGTGTAGTGAGATTCTAGTGGACCATGTCATGTTCAAGCCAATCTGTTACATATTAGCACAAGGAGTAAAATAATTAGAGAAGGAGTCAGACAATAATGAAAGGGAGACAAAAGAGTGTTTAAACCATTATCCTGTCTGCTCCCTCTCTGGCCCTTTTCAGGAACAAAGGAAGAGTGAGCAAATAGAGAGCAGTGGATTGAAACTGGGCATGAGTTCACTTCTTGGCTTCATCCCAGACTTTCTGTGTATCTCTGGGAAAGCCTCTAAATCTATTACATATGCCATTCTCAGGCTATCAAAGCTGTGAGAGCATTTCCCTGTCTCACAGGGATAAAATCCATTAACAATTGTGAAGTGCTCAGCTATTAGCTATTATAATTAAAGGGATTGTATGCAATGGGCACAAAGACCAGGGGTGTGGAAGCAGATATTCAAAGATATTTAGGTGTTTAAAAATGCAGAACAATTTAATTAGGACCTGGGAAGTTAAAAGCTTTTGAAAATCCCAATATATAAAAATCCCACATTCTGCCTTTACAACTTAATAGTACAGAGATAGGGAAGGAAGCACACTGTGGAATTTCCTAGGACAAGCTTTCTAGGAGTCTATATCCTAGTAGGAAATGTGTAAGGAGGAATCTGTATTGCTTTGAGCTATGGTTTTCTTCAGCTGATTCAAAAATCTCTCATACGCTTATGAGTGATGTGAAAAATTTTATTTAAAGCTTTTATTGAAAAATAAGGTTTAAGGTTTGGGATCCAATTTCAGTGATAGACCTATGTTTTGCCAGACAAAACACCCCAGCCTAAGTGCTGCTGAAATACTGTGACCTGTTCTTTGCTGATTTAACCTGTTTCCCAGCTGAAGAGCACGTGGTATATACGCTTTGTTTTATATAAGAGCACAAAGTTGGCACTGCCTTATTTAAAAAATCAAAGTATAAAACTCTGCAAAACCATGTATTTTGATTTATGTGTGGCAGAGGCAATGAGACTCTCATGTTCTTTGGAGAATGCCTACAGAGAATGACAAATGGCACTGACCACAACAATCTCACCCATGGATTTACTGTTGCTGCTTTATTATAATATACCATACAATGTCCTTCTAAAGTGTATAGATGGTTGGATGAAGTAAGTATATTGTATTCTTCTAGCAGGCTTAGATTGTTTTGCACTATCATTGATTCACTCATTCATCCATCCATATCTATCACAACAAAGCAGATTTAATGATTAAAGGTAATAAATTTTATTTTGTATTTCAAGTGTAAGTAAAGTGCCTAAATATTAAGAGTTCATTTTCTAACAAGATGCTGATCTTAAAGCTCCATATCCTTTTTTTCATACATTTAATTTTTTCTATATTTAATTATCAAATTATTTTGCATATTTTCCAAAGAAGAATGCTTCAACATGGCAAATCATATATTATCCCTACATACACCACACTGTTCTCCTGCTGTTATATTTAGAACTTTGGGACTTAAAGATATTAACCAGCAAGAAAGTAATCAGCCTTTCCACCCTAAAAGTATTAGCTCATTTCTCAGTCCTTGTCTGGTGTTCTGCATTAACTCATATGATAGAAAACGTAGTATATAGGGAAGTCTAGACCTTTTTATTTAGTTCAGATGTATATTGGTGAAATGAAGAACCTAATTTGATCCTAAATTGAAGAAGAAGGAAACCCATGCATTAGATTAAATTATGTTGCTTATTATAAAGTGGAAAATCAGGTCTAATCTTTTTATATAATTGCTTCTTTCCCTGGGAATTATTCTTCAAGCTACTGAAGAGCTTGTTCAACTGTTTTGCACAGAAAATTTCATTTAGTTTTTGGCTAACTGAAACTAATCAAATATTTCATTTCTAGCTACACTTTTCACTTTTCTCAGAAAATCTCCTTCTTCTTAAGTTCATTTAGAAATAGAAACAAGTAAGAACATCGTTTTGGTATAAGGAAATCTGGAAGAAGAGAAGATATTTGGGGACACATATTTTCAGGTCTCAATAAAAATGTTTGGTTTTCCACAGCAGACAACATTAAAAAAATGTTTAAAAAAAAGAGAAAGAGAGGAAAAAAAAAAATCAATTATATAATGATTCCTCTCTTCTTTAATTAATTTGGAAAAGCCATTGTGATAAGCCTTCATCTGGTCCAGACTTCTTTTGACTTGTCCACTAACCAGACTTCGTAGGTCTACTTAAATCTTTTTATATGTCTGATTTTATCCTCTCCTCACAAAGATAACTTGAGACAACTGGGAACTTTTTTCACTCAGTAAAGATTAATATTTTGAAGCACTCCATAAAACTTAGTTGGGATGTTCTAGTGAAAAAGTTCTGTGAGAATCAGGCAGTTTAGTGCATGTATCTCACAGGACAGTTTCTTTGCTTACTATAATGTGAAGAGTATAAAAGTGATTTAAATAGATTCTGACAGACCTGTACAACCTAAGTGAGAATAACACAAGAAAAAAGGGGACAACAAAACCTAAATTTAACATTTTGAAATTTATGTAATGACAAAAAATGTTTCCCTTTTCTTATCCCCTCATTGATAAATCCTACTCAGGTGATATTCTTCACATTTTTATCTACACTGTCAAATAAGTAAAACACTTTTAACAACACCTGCCTCTAAGAAAATCAAATTACTCATCTCTTTTCAGAGTCCCTATATATTTTCCCTCACTCATTTGAGTTCTGTGAAGTGTCTCATGTTGGTCATAGTGAAAAGAGTCTGTAGTGGTGGTGGTGTTTCTACTATTATTAGTAGTACTAAAATAGTAAATTTATCATGAGACTCATCTTTCAGTCATCTTAAAATCATATCTTAAAATTGCATGAACCAGACACCAGTTCCTCAAAAAATATAGGGATTTTTTTTTTTTTAAATTTAATTTCACAGAAGTAAAATAGCAGGTGGTGATAGCCTTGCTAGAGACAATATGTTAAGTGGTTAACATCAAGTGCAGGAAGAGGAACCAGAAATTACTCACGCTCATATTACCTCTGTTGAAAATGATCTGCTCACACAGGAGACATGGCTATACAAGGTACAGTTTTAACCTATGCCATTTGTATCCATAATAAAAATATATCCTCTGCTTGGCTGAGAGCAGAACCCATAGCAAGGTCACCGTTTCAAAGCACTGTTGTGTTCAAGTTCCATCCCCAATATAATGTTTGGGCTGGGCTATTCACTGAGTACTTGAAAGATCCAGCCTCTGCTCTCCTGAAATGTTTAGTTATACAATGTAAAACAATAGAATTGGAGAAATTGAGAAGACTTCAGAACTGTAAAACTCTGCAATGTCATCCAAAATACAGGAGCTTGGCCATAAATAGTTAGGAACTGAACCCAAGGCCCTTTCCTCCTAAGCAAGCATTTAATTCTTGAATTCTTAAGGTGACTATGCAAAACCAGCAGTGGTAGCTGGTCTTTTATTAACCTTCTTTTGTTTCATTAAAAACCTTCTAATCAAAGGAGTTGCTTTTAAATACCATCTTTTTCTTGTTTAGCAATATGAAAAAAAATCATAAATTGAATAGAATATTTCATATCACACACACACATGTTTATGGGCTTTTCAGCTTCATCTGATATACCTCTTTCTGACTGTTTGGCTACACAGTTGAATTATTCACATAGTCTGGCTATGCACATTTCCCACAATGAAGAATTAATTAACAGCTCTATATGGCAGTGATCTTCAGTCCTTTATGAAACAGGGGGCTAAAAAGGAATAAGACTCTCAGAAAAACTTAAGTCAGTGGAAAATGTGGCCCAGTGTGTTTACTCATCAAGCTTGGTGTCAAAATTTGATTATTCAAATGGAAACTGAAAATCTTTTCCTTTGTTTTTTTTTAGTTGCTTTAAAACCATTTAGCTTCCACATCGTAGGAAAAAAACCCAAACAAAACAACAACAAAAACCCACCACAACTTAAAGAAAATGAAGTGCCCCAAATTCTCTTAATCATTGAAAATCTAGAGCATTTTATTCACTTCCTTATTTATACCACTTTTCTACGAATATTCTCAGTGGGAATACCCACAGTCAGTACAGTGAGATCTTCACACATCCTGCTAATGCTTTCAGCTTATTAATAATGCAGCATTTACCCTTTGAGATTTGCTGAACTAATCAAAAGTAATGTTAATAATTGGCAAACTGGGATTGCCACTGGTCAAAGAACATTGCACACAAATTAATGTTTATTTAACTTCTGAGGCCATCAATGAAAGTTGATTCTCCCACCTTCTTGATTTCTCTCCTGGTTTGGGTTTTTGGTTTATCAGCTTAAAGCCAGGCCAAGGAAATCCATGCACAAAGCTGGAATAGGAAATACCTTTAGCACCTCTCCTGCTAAGACAGGCAGAGAGAGTTGGGGTTGTTCATCCAGGAAAACAGAAGGCTCCAGGGAGAATTTGGAGCAGCCTTCCAGTACCTGAAGGGGCTCACAGGAAACTGGGGAGGGATGTTTTACAACGGCAAGGAGTGATAAGACAAGAGGGAATTAAATCTTGCCAGGGATGTAAAGAGCAATAAGAAAAGCTTCTAAAGGTATGTTGGGAATAAAAGGCCAACCAAGGAAAATGTAGGTCTTCTTCTGAAGGAAACGTGAGACCCAGATACACAGGATATTGAGAAGGCTGAGGTTCTCAATAATTTCTTTGCATCAGTCTTCTGTGGCAAGGGCTCCAGCCTCATCACAAAGGCCACAGAAGGTGAAAGCAGGGACTGGGAGAATGAAACATCCCCACTGTAGAACAAGAAAAGGTTCATGACCATCTAAAGAACCTGAAGGTACACAAGTCTATGGCAACTGATGGAGCTCCCCCATGGATCCTGAGGGAGCTGGCAGATGCAGTTGCTAAGCCTCTGTCCATCATATTTGAGAAGTCATGGCAATCTGGTGAGGTTCCTGCTGATTGGAAAAAGGGAAAATAACCCCTGGTTTTAAAAAGGGGGAAAAGGAAGAGCTGGGGAACTACAGGCTGGTCAGTCTCACCTCTATGCCTGGCAAGATTATGGAGCAGATCTTCCTGGAAAGTCTGCTGAGGCACATGGAAAATAAAGACATGATTGTTGACAGCCAACATGGCTTCACTAAGGGCAAAACAAGCCTGGCCAGTTTGGTGGCCTTCTACAACAAGGCTACAGAGATGGTGGATGGTGACAGAGCAACTGACATAATCTATCCAGATTTGTGCAAGGAGTTTGATATTGTCCCACATGACATCCTGGTCTGCAAACTGGCAAGACATGGATTTGACAGATGGACCACTCAGTGGATAAGAGATGGGCTGGATGGCCACACCCAGAGAGTTGTGGTCAATGGTTCAGTGTCCCAGTGGAGGCAAGTAACAAGTGGTGTCTCTCAGGGGTCTGTACTGGGACCAGTGCTGTTCAGCATCTTTGTTGAAGACATGGACAGTGGGATTGAGTGTATCCTCAGCAAGTCTGCTGATGATACCAAGCTGTGTGGTGTGGTTGACACCCAAGAGGGAAGGGATGCCATCCAGAGGGACCTTGGCAGGCTGGAGAGGTGGGCCAGTGCCAACCTCATGAAGTTCAACAAGGCCAAGTGCAGGGTCCTGCACCTGGGTCAGCACAACCCCAGGCACAAATACAGGCTGGGGGGAGAATGGCTGGAGAGCAGTGCTGAGGAGTAGGACTTGGGGGTGGGAGGAGATGAGAAGCTGGACATGACCTGTCAGTGTGAGCTGGAGCCTGGAGAGCAACTGCATCCTGGGCTGCATCAAAAGAAGTGTGGCCAGCAGGGCCAGGGAGGGGATTCTGCCCCTCTGCTCTGCTCTGGTGAGACCTCACCTGGAATACTGTGTACAGCTCTGGGCCCCTCAGCACAAGAAAGTTATAGACCTGTTGGTGAGGGTCCAGAGAAGGGCCACCAAGGTGATCAAAGGCCTGGAGAAGCTCTGCTACGAAGACAGGCTGAAGGAGTTGGGGCTGTTCAGACTAGAGAAGAGAAGGCTCTTGGCAGACCTTGTGCAGGGAGTTGGAACCTGATGATCTTTAAATTCCCTTCCAAACTTAGCCATTCTGTGATCCTAAGTGACTCCCCCAGTGGAAAAGTAAGATGGGAATATCATGGCCTTGCACAGATCATATCAAGATATGAGATCCTGATATTTGCCTCTGACAGTTTTATACTTTGTGACAAAGGCCAGCAAGAAGCCAGCGTTTAGATCTCCTAGCCAGCCTATACATGCACATAGCCTACATCTTTACTTCACTGGAACACACTTCTACTCCTCATAATACATCCTATCTGCCAGAGTATCCCAATATATTTTATTTAGAAAAAAAATGCTCTCTGAAAACTTGGTGAATAGTAACAGTCACTGGGCATTCCTTTCTTCTTTGTGTCTTCTAAATAAATGTGAATTTCTGGGATTCATAAAAGGGAATGAACAATAAAATGTGCACAGCAAAAATCTTTAATGTGGTGGGGTTTATTTAATGCTGTGGTCATTTCATTCTCTTAAGTGCTTGCTATCCTTCATAAGAAGCATTGTCACCATACATTAAAGACCTGGCTTGAGACTCAGGACACTTGACATAAGTTCATAACATTTTCATTGCTCTGTGGAGTGAGCTTGAACAACTTAAGTTCTCTACTCCCTTGTTTCACTATCCTTTAAAAAAGCTGCAAGGATAATAAAAGTGACCCTTTTATAAAATACTGAAAGCTGTGAAGATGCTAAGTACAATGTGATATTACTGACACAATCATTATTATAATTTTCAGAAAATTGCTATTATTATTATTAATAATAACACTATTAATATTTTTAACAATATGTCACTTTTAACAGAAATGAACTTGAGATGCAGCACTAGGAAAGCTGCCACTTGTGTGAAACTACCCAATCAATAATTATTTCAGCTTCTTCTGTTCGTGTCATCCTCTTCCACAGTTTTAACTGACAGAGCATTTCAGACTAATGGACCCAGAAAGGGCAAAGGCAAATAGGAGAACCACTTGTGCCTCCAAAGAGTACTTCCTATACAGCAAAATCCAACACTGACAACAAAAGAACTGTGCAAGGATTACAGCCTTTGTCAATGAATCTTTGCTGACAAAAGAAAGCCATAATCACTGCTGCGCTATAAACAGTCTTAAAAGCAAATTGATAAAGTGTAATGCCTGGACTGACCTTCTTCTTCTTCCCCAACCCAGAAGTCAAGCGAGTGATTAAGTAGTGAAGGGAAGGGGTATTTTGCATCTAAATTTAGAAGTAGCTGTTAAAGCAAGCTGTACGTACACATTTTAAAAACAGCAGCTTGAATGTTTCCCAAGAAAGCATTTCAGTAATTATAAGCATCTATAAATACTTCAAAGCTGCAAGACTAGAAAGCTGTAAAACTATAGGAGAAATGATGAACAAGCACCACATTTCCCTGGAGTGGTGTCCCACAAGCTATTGTAAAGATCCTCACAGAAGTTAATGGGATCAACTGTGGCCATGGTTGATAAAACTGTGGTAGGAGTAATACCCACTGAAACTGTTAGGGATCTGCTCTAACATTTAGCATTCCACAGTGTGTTAGTATTCATCCACCATAAATTCAGACACTTATTTGAGTTTCCTAGCTACATACCTCCAGTGTCCCTAGGTTTCTTCTCCAGTGAGGTACTCTCCAGGAATCACTCAGTTTTTGGCTGAGTAAATCACCAACTAGAACTGCTGATATCTGTCCATTGAATGTCAGGTGAACATATAAAAATTTGAAGTCCTCCACACTGCATGGTTAATGTACACCAACGTGCCTGAATTGCCTCAAATCCTCTTTTTCTAGGTCAGCATACTGATGCAAGTGTTCTGCAGACCCTTCTTGTCCTTGGGAATTGATTTTCATAGTGCAGAAATCAAGACTGGGTACAGGGGAGAGGATCTATGTTGCATGATGCCAGGATGCATCCAGGAACTCTGTCCCTTGGATTCTGCAATTTAAGAATCAGAGACTCAGGTGCTTTAGGTAAGCATCTAAAAATAGGCAGCATAAAGTTCTGAAAGAATCTGGATACTTGATAGGCACCAGGAAAGATATATTTACAAACTAAAAAGCTATCAGTCACACATCCAATTTACCAGTGTTCTGAGCTGGCCTGGGATAATTAACTCCTGGAAAACTTCATGTTAGCATGGATCTGGGCCCAAGCTACCTGCTGGGACATGACAGTCAAGAAATAACCATTAGGTAGTAGTAATAGGATGCAAAAAATTCAATTAATAGAATTAGACTATGCCTGGCAGTGCTAGTACATGTAAACATTCAAGATTCTGATCTATACATTCAAGTCAAATTTTCTAAGTATCTGCAGTCTGACAGTAGAAATGTTGGAAATGTGTTAAATTCTGAAATGGTACATTAAATGTTATTATAAATGTTTTTATCAACTATCTGAAATACCAAGAAGAAAAACATTTCGGTGTGGAAAACCTTAGGAGCTCTGTCTGACATCCTATTTTTTAATCCTAGGATATTAATAGTTCTAGTGCACAAATGAAGAAATCCAGAATTCTGAGATTCCTGATTCAGTCATGAGGCAGTCCAAAGATGCAGTAATTTAGGAGGTAATATTACTAAAATTCCCAGGAGCCTAAGCTTTTAGAAAATGGATATCCAAGGTTTAAAGTGAACCGGGATGCTTCTTACTGTCTTTCAGATGATGTTCTAGAGACTTCTCCTGTAGACGCTGTTTAAATTATTGCAGTCCCATATTATGTTCCCATATCCAGTGCTTCCCATTGGTAATAACAGTTTATGGGAAAAAGTCCAGATAGTTCCAGCAGCAACACGAGTTTACCTTTGCACACACACCCCTCATGCAATAGTCAAGCACTGCAGTAGCACCAGTGAGATCACTGTAGTCATGCTGATTTTACAAGGATGAAGAAAGGTTTTACCATATATAGGGCAAGGTAACCTACTTTAACTTTTGTATAATTGCATGAACTTCAGTAGAGATGGTCTGTGTTAGCTCAGGCAGGAACACACTGCTGGCATCTTGACATAAAACTGCTTTGGGAAAAGGGATGTCTTTTGGTGACAGGCTACATTTGCATCTGGCAGCAGTGATTGATATAGTGCTGGCCGGTATATAATATCATTAGGCTGCAAATGTCACATCTTTTACAGTCACAAATCACCTGAGGTAGGGCCACACAGATGGGTGCATCAAGAATAGGGAGTGTCTCTACTGACAATACCTGCTGGAGTCAGGAACACCTGCTCTTACTTTTTCTCTCTCCTTTTCTTTTAAAGCAACAGTGAATAAACTTCACTACTAAAAGTACCATTGTGTAACAGGATCATCTGATTTAGCTGTAAGGACTGTTATGCATCATGAAAATAAGACAATAAAATATTAATGATACTAATTTATTTTTAATTGGTTCTTTTTTATACAAAAGCATTTTTTAATTTCTTGCTTCCCTTCCTGAAACCAATGGATTACTCAAGCAATTGGCCAGAACAAAGAAGATCTATGTACCTATATTTAGACCCAAAAAACTAGATATGCTCCATCTGAAAAGCAGAGTAGGTGGCCAACTTGGAGGAAGCTGCCCAAATGAGATCAACTAACTTATTTGAGCACTGAAAAAAACATGGGGAGCTGCTGAAATAAAAAAAATGAAGGCAGGGGTGATCCCAGAGACAGGGTCATCTCTGACTAAAGGCTCTAGAAAGGGAAAGCTCTGCATATTTTTTTATACTTCTGGTGAGTACCTCCTTGAGGATTTAATTTCCTTTATGTCTTTTTTTTTTTTTTCAAATGAGAAACATGTCATTCTCTTTGAGCCCTGGTAACCCTGTAAGAGATGAGGGGATAATTTCTAGCCTTCAAGCTTGCCTTTGCTAGATCTAAGCAAAAGATTAATCCAAGGAAAAACTGAAACTTGTGATGACTGCAGCATCATGGACACATTCAGGGAGGGATTTCAAAGGGGACAAAAGTTATGAATTGAAAACACAGCATAAATACTGAAGAACCAAAACCTATTTCTACACATTTATATAGTGTCTATAGCAAATCTGACAATAGAGACTTGAAAAGCCCTTCTTGGCTACCACAGGACTACAGTTATGTAGGGTCTACCCAATGACTCAAGATCATGAAGCAAGGCACGACCCCTGTTATACTCTTACCTGCCACTTGTATTTAAGTTCATCCACCTCATTCTTTAGGTGTTATGAGAGAAGTCTGGAATGGATTGATGCATTATATCAACATGTAACCACAGCTAAACTAAGGAGACCTTTTTCACTGCCTTGGTTCATGCCTACGAAGGTCAACAGGAACAGTAGGTCATGTAGATGCAAGATTTCTGAGTGTGTGTGCACAGAGGGTATTGCTTTGATTTGCTTTTTGTTGTTTTTTACCCTCCAACAGATGTGAAGGATAAGTAGTGTTTTAGAAAAGACATTGAGAATTTTGGCTCAGAGCTAGTCCAGATGTCTGCATCTTTGCTTACTGTGCTACCAATTGCAACTTTAAAAAAGAAGAAACAATGTTCCATCTACTTTGGGGACACTTTTTTGGTGAGGAAAAAAAAGTAATTAAAAAAGAAATCATTTGCTGGCACAGAGTGTTTCTATTGTCAGGCCAAGTGGTTTTTAAAAGCCCCTGAGCCCATGAGTTTAATTTTGTTGTACGGCTCCAAATCCAGAACAGTTATCACTGGAATCACATTTGTGAGGTCAATTGTCTCAGAATGCTTTGCTTTTCAAGCATATGTCTCTGAAATGGTGGTTGCCACCTGGCAGACTGTTAAGTTTCAGTGAGGGATAGAAAAATTGCTACTCTTTTTCTTGGACAGAAGAGAGGAAGTTTAGGTTCACCCTTAACATGCCTTTGCTGCTAATATGCAGATTTTCTATCGTTTGTGCAGGTCCTGATTCAAAATCGATAGGAATAGGAGAAAAATCAGCCCAAAAGAGACTTTTGCATCATAATCTTCTTGGTGAATAGCATTGAAGAGAGATACATAGTGAATCCTCTAAAGAGACATGTGCATTAACTGTTAAACTGGCTTTCATCACACTTAGCTGCTGTAAGATTATGAGCTTCTAACAGATGGTGCAGCTGAAGATCTTGTTATCATATAGGTTCTTTCAGTGAAAGGGATAGGATTAAGATTTTTTTATGATTAACCTGACAAGTTTTCTTAACTTCAGCATAATATTGGTCGATCTCTTTGACTTCTCTCCTCTCTGGTCACTCAGGGATGAGGAGTCTTTAATAGCCACATTGTGCATGTGTAGATTATGGATCGGAGAAAGGTTTACCACAAGCAAGTCCTCATGCTGAAGCTGGAACACATCATTCTTTATAAATGTGTCTCTAGAGTGAGGTGTTGAAACTGAATCCAACAAATTTCAGATTAGTGCAATATTTCTTCACTGTTTCCACTGATACCTTCTACCAGATCTTTTCATGAGCTCAGCAATGGACTGAGCTGTGCAGATAGATTTATTTTAAATGAAATGCTTTCAGTGTTTTGGTTTTCTTTTTGGTTGGAAAAGAGGCCATCAATTCCACTAGGAATTTCTTGAACTTCCTCATATGAACTCCAAAGACTGGGATAAAATTTATCATTATGTTTTTGTATCAGAAGTTCTAGCCCAATGTGATAGCACTAGCAGTTGGGTGGACTACATCTGAAACACCAAGGCTGTGTACAATCTCACCCACACACCCTGAGGTCTCCACAGCTGAGCTGTGGAGTCAAAGTTCATTAAGTCAGTGGAAGGAATCAGAGATTGTTAAATAGAGATTAATCAAGAATATTTCAGACTGTGATAAATCATAGCTTTTTAGTACTGATATAGATATCCACAGATTTTCAGATACATCTCTTTCCTCATTTCTGACATAAACAAGTGGAGACTGCACATGGACAAGTGATTCAGCCAACTGATGTCAAACATCTGTTGGGGATGAGACGACTTGTTCTCTGAAGGTACCTCTTTGTTCCCACTGTTTGTATCAGAACAGTGGATGGCTCCTTTGGTTTATATGTGTTCTGATGATTACCAGCCCAGATTTGTTCTGGTTGTCATGGTCATCACCAAGTCAGACTACATTTCTAGCAAAAATAAATTTACTAGGAAGAGTGCTTGGTTAACAGTTTGATGTCCTCACCATATTGCTGTTTTGCACATGTATTGGTAATCATGCCTTTCTTTTACCTGAAGTAGCAGCAACCTTATTGCTCCCTTCCCCTAAATTCTTTAATATCAAAAGAAACTTTTCAAAACTATTAGAAAATTGTTGCACCTTGCTAATAACACACTCAGAAATGATTAAACATCTTCAAGATGACAAAATAATTTGAAGTATACTTTGTTTGTGTCATAGTTTCCAAAGGTCAGGTTATTTCTGTCCTTTTATTCAAGGACATTCTGTGGAGTCAATAAATTTCAGCTAATCATCAGATCTTTCACTTCTGTTTCCACCTCCAAGATTAACTAGCATAATTAAATTTTTGTTGCTAAGCAAAATGCTGATTACTTTTTAGATGGTTTGAAAGCTCCATCTGGATGTTTCATAGCTTTTATTTATTTTCCACAACTGATTTATTTACCTTTGAATAGTACAGAAATATTTTATATTTATACAGTGTACAACACTGGCAAATTCATGCAAATCCCCAGAGCTTTTTGGTCTCTAGAGCTATAGGGAAGGGAAGGGGAATGAACCAGGCAGGGTACAAATCAGTAAAATATTATTAACAAGAAGTTTTTAAAAATTTGCTTAACAAATAAGCTAAAATGAAGTTTTATGGTGGATTTTTAAAAAGCAATAAGTATTGATGTGTATCTTAAAACTATATCATAATTTTAAGTTTGGGAAAAGTGAGCTACAAGGTCCACAGAAAAAAAGTAAATTAAAAAATTAGGAGATTTAAGTAAGAATATCTTCTTATTGTTAGGATTTTTATTTCTGAATTAAATAAAGTATTTTACGATTGGATTAAATCTGTATTATATAAGTCATCATATACATGGACTCCAGGACTGGTTTCTTCAGTGGCTCTAGACCAATATCATATGGTGAGATATTCTTCTGAGTAACTAAGAAATATTGTTAAGAAAGAAAAGTTCTCATACCACAGAAGTAAATGGAAATCTTGACTTCCTATTCCAGATACCATAAGGAGTAAAATGACATGACATAGAACATGACATTCGACTTTTCACTCTGGTTTTGAGGAGGAAGAGGACAGGAAACTAAATTTCCAGGATGATGGGAATCCTTTTTTCAGGTACCTCATTCTAAGCTTAGATGCATTGATTTAAATTATTTGTAGGATGTTTCATACCAGCCACAAAGAAAAATCCTGAGTTCAGTAAGCTCACCATCTTGGTGTGAATTCTAACAAAACAAATAGCTTTCAGCTTGCAGAATGAGTGACAGCAGCTTTTCCCTTCTCTGAATGATGCAACATCAATAACAGCAATGAGAATAACCATGCATTTATTTGCATTACTCTGGCACACTTGGAGTCAGTCACGCTGCTCTAGCAGCTGGACAAACCAAAAATCCATGTCCCCAAATCCCTGTCCCCCTGGAATTCTGCTACTGTGATATTGCTTATAGTTGCAATACCAACAGAAGAAAGGTTAAAGTTTGTGTTTCTAATCTGGCCTTTGACACATATCACGATAATAACTCAGCAAAACTATTCTTCCACTCCAGATTAATTCCATTATTCTGTTACAAAGCTGTGCTGGAAAATCCATCTGGAATTGAGTGTGTCATATGTATTACAAGAAATGATGGGTTGATAACTCATGACTTCCCATTATAAATATATAAATATATCTAAAACCAGGACAAATGTGGAACCCCACACCCAAGACAGCAGAAGCCTGTAAATCTGTACAGGTTGGGGAACAACAAGTTTCCAATGGAAACCACCTGGGGTTCAGGTGGACAGCAGGTTGTCACTGAGCCAGCACTGTGACCTCATGACAGCAAAGGCAGGTTCATCTCAGATATGCTCTGCAAAAGGAGGTGATGGGTACAAGCTACAAAAAGGAACATTCTGGCTAGATAAAAAGAAAATTAATTCACTTTGCTAATGCAAACATACAGAAACACCTGCCCAAAGAGGCGGACCCATCTCCATACATGAAGATTTTAAGAATTTGACTGGACAAGGTCCTTATAAACCTGCCTTAGCTTTGGTTTTAGTTTTCATTAGATAAGAAAGTTGAACTAGATACCTAGAGGTCTTCCTCCAGACATTGCTCTTCACCACAGCTTCCACATTACCCAGTCACATCTGATTGCCTCCCACATCATTTCTGCAGATGTGATCAACTTTGTTTTCTTCACAGTTGCTGTGCATGCTTCTCCCTGCCAGACAAAATGGTCTAAGCTAAGATTTTGCTGTTTCCTTACGGAACAATTTCACTGACTTCTTTGGATTTGCTCCCAATCCATAATCACTTAAGGATGAAAAGTTACGAACCAATTGGAAAGATTGCAATCCAAATGAAAAGTAATCCAATTGCCCGGTGGAAATGAGCACAGCACAAATCTTTGAAGAGGAACTGCTTCCTCCAGAGATGCATTCATCTATGTGCCTTAAAGCACAGATTACTCGTGCATCATCAGGGCTCAAATATATGGTTAGCTCTTGGTTCTTAGAAGAAAACAACTGAGCATATGAAGAAATGGGAATAACAGCTATTTGCTCAGTTACTTTTTCTAGTTCATAATAACAGTTTTTTCATAATGTAAAATTACTCTTGTTTTCTTGGCTGATGTTTCCATATTGCCCTATTTTGCTTTTGTGGAAGACTGATTAACAGTTAGGGACAAGCCATTTCACTGCAGTCTTTCTGGGTTGTACCAAATTAAGCTGATGCATTTCTCACTCCCATCACTGTTCTTATAGTTCTGTTACTGAACGTGCTGCCACTCTCCAAACAAAACCACAAAAATTCTTCCTTTATGTTTCACGGGCCAAAATAAATAAATAAATCTATGAATATAAAACCTTTTTTTTTTTTTTTTTTTTTTTTTTTTTAAGGAAAGAGTACTTAAATGTAGTAGTTTATTACACATGTAATTGGAACTTTTTTTTCCCAACAAAAAAAGTGGATTTTTAACTGGACATACATTCCAGGAAAGATATCCACCCTTATAAACACGTAAAAGTAGTAATGTAAAGTAGCAGCTTTGCACAGAGATTTCTCCAAGACACTGATGGGGATTGGATATTAAATTGCCATTGAGTTGCCATTAAATTGCCAACTGGAATTGGTGCTTGATTGTCCTCTTGTTCTTTAAAATCCCTCCATTAGTGACATGAGCAGACTTGAACAGACATCTTGTCTCCTGCTTTAGTAGCAACACGAAGCTGCAGCCCCAGCTGTCATAAATCAGCACAGCTCTGACTGGTTGATTTATACCAGCTGAGAAACTGAGAGTCTGCACAGATATCTATCTTGCAGTTGTTGAATGTTTAATATTCACATCCTTATTTAGCTTTGCACTTTTGCTTTGGATTTGGGTTTTTCTACATCCATTGGACGATTCCTGAAAAGGTATTTTATACTCATTTATTTCCACCATGTGCAGTTCTAAGATTGCCTAAATATGCAATGAGTGTTTCCTGAGACTTTGAGAACTGAAAAGGTTTAGAGAGCAAAATAAAAACATTTTCTTTTCTAAGCAGTTTTTTTTCCAATTTGTGCACACTATGCATATATATTTGGGAACAGGGGAATATATTGCCTTCCAACAGAGAAGGAAAACATTTATTGCTAATAGAACCTTAATGTGTCCATATTACTGTATTTCTCTAATTTATATTAAAAGAACCATATTTACACTCATTACAGAGAAAATCATCCATTGTATGTGAGAAACTACATGAAAAGAAATGGTGAAATTATTACCATACTGGCAGAGAACTGCAAAAATGAGGGCAGGATAGGACTGGAGGACAAATAAAGTTACTGAGAAAAATTGTAATAAAGAAGATTGTCAGCTTGAACCTTGTAAGAGAGTTTAGACACAAACGTGTCTCTTATCCAGCCAGCTGTATTTCAGGAAGTTAAATGTGGCTTGTGAGGTACCAGCAACATCATTCCCTTGTCTGCTATCGGCTACAGAAATTGCTTGGAGCAACCTGATCCAGTGGGAGGTGTCCCTGCCCATGCAGGGGGGTTGGAACTAGGTGGTCTTTAAGTTCCCTTCAAACCCAACCAATTCCTTGATTCTATGATCTTTGTAGCGGAAGCTCTCGGCACTAGACTGAGGCACTACGAGAGCACATTGGATGAAACTGTTAAAGACCACAGGGAGTGCTTTTATTATAAATTATACAATCTAAAAATCAATCAATCAATCAATAACAATACTAAAAATTGTATAGGGCCAAACCTGTAGGTTCACCCCAGAACATGGGGAAGCTGACACTTAAGAATGAAATACTCTACAACAGCTATAGTTTGGTTGAGTTCATTTTGAGGAGGGTCTGTAATAAAGCTTCTGTCATTGTGGTCCTGGTGGGAATTTGCAGAACCATCCCACTTAAAAGAAATGTTTACTTAAATGGAAATTAAATCAATGTAAGTACTGTATGTATTTTTAGCAAAATCATATACAAGGCATTGATAACTTTCTTATTTCTTGCTTAACTTTCTTCAGCCTCTCCTTTTTGAGTGATTTAGAAAGTCTCAGAGTAATAGTAACTGCTTTGGGTGTAATTACCACATCTAAAGACCATCCTAAATGATAGAATGGTGGTAGAAACTTAATGCTTATTTATGTACATGGGAGAGTCAATTTAATATTGGTTAGATGTTTGGTTTTTTTTAATAATTATTTGTATTTGCTTACATACTGAAGTGTAGGAAATTTCAGAATATGCATATATTCTTCTAAATGAGATAAAGGAGAACTCTGATATCTTTCATTGCCTACAGATTTCCTAGGATGATTAAATTATTTTTTTTTAATACTGCAATTCAATTTTTTCTTAGATTTCACTGACTTGAAGACAAAAAATAAACGAAAATCTTGCATAAGTTGACCAGAATTATCCAATTATTTTAACCATTTAAGCCTCATTTCAGAATTCTTTTTGTTCAGGCTTAATTTTTCTCACTTGCTTAGGGAATTTCAGAAAACCTGGAAGCCCAATTTATCCACTTTGTCTTCCATTCCTGTACAAGAGGTGAGGAGCAGAACCAGATAAAGGTAACAGTTCACATACAGGAGACCTGGGTCAGGCTTCCTGTTGCCTCTTAAATTTCTGCATAGATACCTACTTTGCCAACATGTAATTGATAATTCTGGCTGTTAGGACCATATGATCACGTTGCTTCCTTTACCAGAAAGGTAAACACAATCTCAGTAGGGCAAAGCACACTCAAACTGTAAGCACTTGCCTTTGCTTTTTAGTAGTCTGGTTCTTCAAGTGTTGATCTCAGAATCATGGAATGGATTGGGTTGGAAGGACATTAAATATTATCTACTTTCAACCCCCCTGCATGGGCAGGGTCACCTCCCACTAGACCAGGTTGCTCCGAGCCCCATCCAATCTGGCCTTGAACACTTACAGGGATGGGGCAGCCACAGCTTCTCTGGGTAACCTGTGCCAGTGTCTCACCACCCTCACAGGAAAAAATTTCCTCCTAATGTCTCACCTAAATCTCCCCTGTTCTCTGTACATCTAGGCTTTCTTGTCACTCCAGACTATGCTGGATTGACTGTGCAGCCAGCAAATCTGTCACATGCTGACCTCATGAGCACATGAAACTCTACTGGCCTGGATGCATCTCAGCTCTCAGACAGTGAAGAGTATCTTCTTAATGTTTAACATCAATCTCCTCTCTTCCAGCTTAAAGCTATTCCCTCTTGTCCTATTACTCCATGTCCTTGTATTACATCCCTCCCCAGCTTTTCTGTAGCCCCTACAAGTACTGGAAGTTGCTCTGAGGTCTCACTGGAGTCTTTTCTTCTCCAGGCCAAACAGCCCCAACACTCTCAGCCTGTCCTCATAGGAGAGCTGCTCCAGCCCTTAGATGAATATCTGGTGAAATATTATATAATTTGCTGTTTGATTTGCTGAAATAGATCTCCAGAACACTCCTAAGCAGATCATCACTAAAAGTAGGGTAGTTAATGGAAACCTATAATAAGCCAAATTCCCCAGCTGCTCACCCAGAATTGCAATCAAAAGAAAAACTGCAAAGAGAGGACTGTAACTTCTGGTGGTGTGAAGATGAAAAGCAGCAGGATGACTGAGTCCTGGGGCAGCCCCTCAGCTTTCAGAACATAATGATTTTAAAGGGTTGATACTGCACTGGAGTACCTAGATGCTGAAATGATCTCAGGACCACCCAGCAACGAGGAAATATTGAGTAAAAGCATATTAACTGAGTGCAGGCTCAGGCTGTGGAAACAGAAAATAAATTTGGCTGAAAGCTGTGCAATTGCTACCAGAGAACAGTGTTTAGAGCTATTGTTCCTGACAGAATAGTTAGTGGAAGGAGAAAAGTAAAAGGGATGGCACAAGGGGAATATATTACTGGAATTCTCCCAATGACTCTAAAAACCAAAGGATTATTTTGAAAATTTTCAGCATTATCAGACATTCCAATAGTTGACTGAATAGGTACTATGCCAAGTTGTCTTTGTGGTTCTGTCCTGTACTCCCATTAATAAAACATAAACTTGAAAAGAGTTGCTCTAGTCTTGGATGTTTTTCAGCTTACCTAGGAGCTTGAAGACTCTGTAGCTCAAACAAACATGACAATCTGATTTTTACATTTTCTTTTTTTAAAAAATGAAGAGCTTCCCATTTATTTAAAATGACATTTTTGCTGCCTTTAGGACTCTCCCGGTTTTTCAAAATAGTTTCCCGTTACAAAGTTTCAAAGTTTGCTGGTCTCTGCAAGTTGTTAAAAAGGACTACATCAAACCAATCCATCAGCCCTGGCACTCAATCTCAGTAAGTGAAATAGATGTTCTACCTGCAATGTCTCCCTTGAAAGAGCTTCAAAGAAGTGTATTTTCTCTGACTTTTTAGCACCTGCATATTTGTCTGTTCTCCATAGCAGCTTTTCTGTGCTTCTTGATTACCGATTGAACGCGGTATATTAGGAAATGAAAGGTTTTAAATTAACTGTTAGAAATGGAGTAAACTTTCCATCTAAAGTGCTTGCATATTCAGAAACTGACAGGACTTCTGATGTCTCCCTCTAGGTCCCACTTCTGGCTTAAAAAGGCAGGACTGTTAAAAAAAAGAGTGTGAGTTCCTCATTGAGACTCTGGCTTTTTCAAACATGTAGACATCCAAATGAAGTATTAAAAAGTTCTTTTAAAGATCACTGATTTAATGTCCAAATATTGGTCCTGTATATTAGAAACATCTGTTGGTTTTGTACATGTCTGATTTCAACTCATTCCATGAGCCCAAGTTTGGATAACTCAGTTCTCCAGTAGTGCAGTTTTGAAAGAATTATTTTTTCAGGAGAAGGACAAGGGAAAATGACATAGAAATATCATCAATCAAAGAGCAACCCATAATGCCAACCATGAAATCAGTAGGTTAAAAAAACCCCGTATAATAAACTTTTACAGACTCAACACCTGTTTCATCAGCATCTTCTCTCTTTTAAGATGGTTATTGGCAAAACAGTTATGATCCTTTCTGAGGTCACTGTGGGTTTTTTTTTCTTCCTTTCAGTCAAACAATAGTTGTATGTACATGAGAAGACAATATAGTTTCCTACAGCATAAATAGCTGTGACATTGATTTTCACAAAATCAAGGACAAGGTAAGGCTAGAAGGGGCCACTGGAGATCACCCAGTCTAACTAAAGGCAACCCTGCTCAAGGCAGGGTCAATGATAGCAGTTTGCTGAGGACCTTGTCCAGGCTTTTCTTTGGAAGTGGAAAAGCCAGATGTCCTGGTTTGAGCCAGGGTGAAGTCAATTTTCCTTTTACTGATTTTTTTTTCAGATGGGCTGTCAGTCTATGCAGCATTAAACATGAGTTGTTTAAAAACTAGGCAGAGCACTTTTAAGGACAATGTTTCTTAGGAGCATTGGGAAATGTCAGTGAGTACAACCTGTGTTCAACTGATTGACAGTGTTAGATGCAGGTAATATACTAACCACAGGCTTTCATCAGCTAATTTGGCTTCTTTGTCACTTTTGTACAGCATTATAATGTTAATATTGGTCTAAATACTTGACATTACTTGGTCACATATTTTTAAGCCCAGTCTCAGGCAACAGAGATCACTGAAAAACTGCCAAAATACACTTTCTTAGGGAAAAAAGTTTCATGGGAAAATATTGCTCTAGAATTCCCCCAAAATTCTGAGCTTGGGATTTCAACCCTTAATTTGCTATTTCTATACCCAGTGGCAAGCTGTCTTCTGCAGATTTCAAAGCACTTTGTACAACTGCTAGGTATGACTCTCCCAGTGTTACAACTGTGGATAAACCAAAACATAAAACAGATTATTGTAGCTGGGCACTCAAGTAAAAGTTTTATTTGCTGAGAAAAATTAGCTGGATTTCAGAAAGACTGAGCAACCTGAAGAAGGCTTGTTGTAGGCAGCACAGCTTCCAGCTCTAGCTCTGGTAAAATTGATGCAGATCATCTCAGCCTAAATTTTGCTGCCACAGAGATAACAGCCTGGTTCTAGCCTGGTCTGTGCTGGGGGATAATTGAGGGATATGACAGAGATGTCATGGCTGAGGGAGAGAGGGTGAGTAGTGATTTGAAAAGGGTATAGCTGCCATCATATCACTTGTTCAGTGTCACAAGACTGTCTTTCCAAGACTCTCCCAGAGGCAAAGCACACGGGAAAGACTTATTCTTTGCTTGCCTCCATCTGCCTATCACAGCACACATCTGTCTATTTTGGGTCGCCCAGGAATTAACCCTCTCAGCAAGTCAATGAAAGAGGAACAATCACCTGTCAGTCAGTCCTGTCTGCTGCCAAGTGGATCACTCTGCTACCCATAGACAAGCCTACTATGTCCACACTTCTCACATGTCCTGGAGGTCAAAGCTTGTCCAAACTAGTTAAAATCAAAGAGACCCACTTTATGCCTCCTGAAAATAAGTCCCATTCCATCTGTCTGTTTAAAAACTTAAAAACATAAATAGTTGCAAACACTTCAAAGGCTTGAGTGTCATACCTTGTAACAAGCTCCAAAGTTAGTCTATGTTGATAACAGTTATACTTTCTTCTCTCCCCTGGCTGATTTGTTTGGTTGACCTACTTTTCCAACACTTTCCCTAAAGGTAACACAAAACCTTTCTCAGATGCTTATACAACTTTTTTGATCATATTTAATAACCAGGACTTCTTTTTCCAAGGCTGAGTCTAGCTATTCACACTGGGAGAAATCCCAATAGCCCTTCCTCGTCCAAGGGATTATTTGCATATTAGGTCAGGCACCAGATTTCATTAGCTCTCTCTTTGAGTTAAATATACAGAACTTGAACAAAAAGATGGGCTTGGTTTTTGTGTGTGTGATGTTGTTTTTTCCATCATCAATAACGGCCAGTTCTGTAAACACAGGGAACTAGATATCTGATAAACTGCAGGGTATCTAAAATATGCAGAAAGGGCTGGCAGACATGACAGAGGGCTTATGGAAGATCCAGGCACTTCTGAAGTACATCTGTTCTTTTATGGCATCTGAGACAGTAATACACATTTGTATTTAGGCAACTGAACTGTGTCCACTAATTTTCAGCCTCATTTTTTATGGAGGAGGGAGAAAAATTAGTCATGTTTAAAAATGCAGGTGACAACTTACCATTGTTTCTTCACTCCACTTCCAGGGATTTTACATTAATCCCACTTTATGACTGCAGAAAAACACCCTAGACTGCTCTATTTCTAGTGCTAGATAAAAGACCTTGCATCCAGCACCACAGCACAGAACCTGAGCTGAATACCAAGAATAGCAAGGGAGACAAAGGCAAGACTGGACAAACTCAGAATGCTTTCTTGACAAACACCTACTGACCTCTACATGTTTGCACTTACCATATAGAGCTCCAATATTTTTACCTCAAAAATCTTGGAAATAAGGAGCTTTGTCATATATCAGTTCCATTTTACTTATGCTGCAGGGGCAGGCAGTAATTGCACAGTCTGCAGTTTGTGTGCCATGTGGAGCTAGGCATAAAATTTCATGCCCTGAATTTGACTTGTCCAAGAGCTGTGGAGATTTGTCTGTCTTTACTTGAGCGGAGCACTAGGCAAGCCATTAATTGGAATTGCTCTGACTGGTTTATGGAATTTCCAAAAAGCCCTCTGCAAAGCTTCATGTCTCTTTTTGTCCTTCCAGAAAAAATAAAACAAAATAAAATATATTAAAAAGTAATGAATGTGTTAGATAATACTCTCATGTATGGGTCTGCAGAAACCATAACACAGAACTTGCTGGAAATGGTGACAACTTGGGTCTTTAGAAATGAATCTCATTTCTAGAGGAGGTTGTGGCACTTTGGCCACTGATTTTAGCAGATGCAGACTGTGATGCAGAAGATCTTATACTCTAGGTTGCAATTGATATGAAAACCCTCATGTACAACAGTTTCTTAATGCTTTGTGGAGATGTGGAAGGTAAATATACTGTGTTTATGTATATGCACATACACAGACAGAAATAATGTCACATTGACTTGTTTTCATGTTTTATTGCAAACTCAAAATGTAAATCATTGTCACTGACTGATTTGCAGTTACAGGCAAGCCTGTTCCCAGAAAACCTAGGCTTACTTTACCATATACCAGATGTGAAAAGAAGTCATCTGGGCTGAGTCATGCTCTGATGGTTATGAGAATTTTAACATCTCACAGGAAGTATGTTAGGTAGAGGTTTTTTTCTAAATTTTGACCAGGTCCTGTTGCATTTCAAGCATAAGGAAAAATGAAGATATACCCAGTCACCTGCCAATTCAATACTTAAATTGATGGTAACAGCTTCTCCCATGTTCTAATGTCTATTTCCTTTCTCATCTTTCATAATGAATATATTAACATGAACTTTTTTGCAACTTTTGGCATACCATTTCAACCATATTACACTAATTAAAAGGGTAAAAATAATATTCCCATAAAAAGAGATGACACTGAACTAATCTCAACCAATTCTAGGCATTTAAAGTTAAATATCAAGAGATTCTCTGTTCATCCTTCAGTCTGTGGACAAAGATATGATCCATCACAGCTTTACAAACTGCCCTCTGGAGGTACTTGTTCCTTTCCATTAACTGTTAGGATAGTCTACTACTGACTAGTTTGAATTTAAACATTTATCTTCTAGTCATAGAAGATGGAGCAGACTTTGTGTTCCAAATTGCACTCAAAGCTCAGTTTGTCTTTAACTGATGCATCTGACCATTAATATGTAATAAATATTGATACTGTGCTGTTATTTTTGTATGTATAGCTGTTATGGTTTTGTCCTGTCAGCCAACTGGCACATTAACAGACTTTTGGCAACATTTAGAGTTAGGAAGTGGTGGCTAATATTGTAGTGATGGGAAAGCAAGGCAGAAAGCAAGAAAACAACATTTTCTTAGCATTTTTTTTTCCTTTGACGTATATTAATAGTCATTTGGAGTGTGGATTCAGCACCAGGATTAAGACACTTCCAGGTAGTGTCCTGTAATCAATACAAATTGTCATAACAGGAAACCTGATGTAATTCAAAACTGAATCTAGATAAAAATGGAAAAAAAGAACCCAAACAAACAAACAAAAAACAACAAAGTGCCGTGAAAAAACAAACCAAAACAAAACCAAAACTCACACCACAGAAAATTCCAAACCACTTTTAACAACCCCAGAAATGTAACTTAAAAAGAAACCAAAAGGGCCTGAGGAAAGATCATGTTTAGAACCTATTTTAATAAGTGCAGTGTTGTCATCCATATTAATAAATATTTTTTTTTTAAAGAATATTAATGGATTTTGTATCTAGATCAATTATTACCTGAAGAACAGTGCCATTTCTTGGGGAGAACTTGAAGAATTAGTTTTACCTGAAAAATAGACAGGAGGTTTTTTTCTTACACAAGGTAAAACAAATTAAAGAATGTTGGAAGTCAGTTTTTACTAGGTTTTGATTGCAAGTGACAAAAAGAATATAGCTATTGTATTTTACAATGAACCAGCTATTCCACCAGTCCATTGACTTTCAGGTTGAACAGCAGAGGACAACTCATAGGAAAAAAGCATTCTCTTCATTTGCACTGCAAGTTAATAACAGATGAAGTTTCTTGCCAGTCAGCTCCTTGCAATGCACTGAAAGGAGCATAGAATTGATTTAGTATATCCAGCAACATTAAGTGGCTATCTTGCAATGCCTGAATTAATTGCAGGATGTATTTTTGTTTGTTACTTCCAAGGGAAATTTCCATGACTCTCATGAAATGCACGGATGGACGGACGGATGGGTGGGTGGATGGGTGCATGAGTGAATGATTGATGATACAGCAACCAAATATAGCCAATTAGTTTTCCATTTCTTACAGACATATTGCTTTATTAAGAATCAGAAATACAGTAATAACAATCAGATTTATTAAAGACATCCTTATTTGCTCTTTGGGGTGAAATTCAGCCCTGTGAATATGTTTCTTCTTCCTCTCCACGAACATTTACATTCATTAACAAGTTATTAACATTTACAATCAGGACAGATTTTGAAAAGTGTTTACTTTTAGAACTGCAAAATAAGTAATCACATTTTCCAAAGAGCTTTTTCATATTGGTCATTCACAGTGAATGCCACCCTCTTCTGAAAAACTAGTCCAGCTGCCCACTCATGCTTAAGAGGAGCTTCCTGGAATCAACAATAGAAGGAAATAGAAGAATAATTTCATGATCCCACTTCAAATCCTTCCTTAAAATTAGTGATGTATAAATGATTAAATAAAAATAGTGGATAAATATATCAGTTCAATAACCAGAAAACGGCTAAGTCTGCATACTTGGTGTCCTAGGGAGGTTCAGCAGTGACAAGCAGATGCAGTTCCCACCATGCAGACCAGCAGTAAATCAGGGCTGTTTACTTGGATTCACCACAGAGTTCAGCACTGCTTGAAAAGTCATTTTACCATCTAGTCAAACAGAACAAGAACATGGCTAGAGAGGAGAAGCAATTGCTGGCCTGGGACTAAATCCTCATCCTGGTTATTATCTATTGTCAGCAGCTGCTGAAACTGCCATTTGAAACCTCAGCTTGCCTTTGTGGCTTTTTATAATTTAACCTTACACCTTTCCCTAGTTTTTAAAGTTTGCTTTAGCTTTGTGCCCACTTTCTCAACAGAGGTAAGCCTCCTCCTGAGTTCAGACATACTCCTCTGGAAAAAAATTTTCCTTCCTCCTAGCAGGTCCCCCTTTTGCCTTATAATCACCTATCATGCTTTTCTAACGACCCAGCAGTGTATGTGTTCCCAGAAAGTATCTTCAGTCTCTCTGAATTTCTCAAGTTTACGGCCTTTAAAAAATAGCAGTTAATCAATATTTCTATCTCTGAGCTGCTAGTCTTGATTTACATGATTTTTACTTAGAAAAAAATTATTTTATGTCCTCCAGGTCAAATCCTGCAATTAGTCATGAGATTTCTTTTCATTTACCTTCAATAGAGATGTGTGAGAGAGTAGAAATACAGTTGCTTTGACCTCACCACCCCTAAATTATGCATACACTGCTTTGCCCAAATTTTAAAGAGAGATTTCCAGAGCATAGCACAGCACATATGTGCAGAATTAGCTCAAGCCATGGTTTTGTTTTACTGCAGCATTTTAAACAAGAAAGAACTCTACTTCATCATACTGATGTATATAATTTATGTTTAAAATGATCCATTTTATTTGATCCCTTTCTGAACTGATCCTAAATGTCTTTTAGGATATGGTTGTTTATGAATAGTCATATAATAACTGGGATGATTAACTGACACAGAGGTTTTTCATCTGTTGCATTGGGGATTTTTACATGTTTTCTTTTGCAGTTTATTGATGTCTTCTAAGTTTATTATCACTGATTTTTTTCTGGCCAGCAAAGCAATGGAAACGTTTATGTTGGGAGTCCAGACATTTTCACAGAAATCCTTTTGGAGAACAGTCATCTTGAACAAATGTTTAATCAAATGATGCTTGTGCTGCAAAATCTGTGAACCATTTTAGGGTGGATGAACACAACTCCTGACTTTCAGAGTATTTCTATAGCCACCATCCCTGGACTAATTACCATGAAACAAGCTCAGCCTCAGATTTGTACCAATTGCCAAGCAACATGTGTTTTCCAGTTCAACTGTCTGTCTTTGGATGGAAACACAGTGATAATAAGGTGTTATAGTTCCTTCCCTGTCATATAACAGGAGAGGAGGAGGAGTACAGCCCTGTGGTCTTGTCTGGTAAATCTGTGATTACTGCTGCTGAGAGATAACAAAAGCCAATTTTTAACTGCATCTGCCTGAGCCAGCTAAGTTTGAGCTCTAGTGCCAGAAATTAATTGGAGCTCAACCAGAACAGCATCCAGCTTGTGTCTTGGTCTAAGTATATCTAAAATATATTTCTGTTCCAGCTACTCCCACACGCAACATGAGCAGGTGACTGAAACTGAAATCTGTGCTACATCAGCACACAAAGAGAATCCATTTGACACATGGTGGTGGCAGTTTGTCTGGCCACACCAGAAATCCTATAAGCTGTCATGACTCCTTGTATTATTATTATTCTGTATCTGGATAAAATACAACCAACTTCCTTTTAACATATAACCAAAGACTTTTATTCCAAAGTAATACAATTAGTTTTAGATTAAGAAGGAAGCCAGTCTTCTGTGAAATAAGAAAACTATGGGGGAAAAGTGTAGCCTGCATGTAAATGAGTTGCACTTGAGAAGCTGAAGCTGGAAAGAATTCAGCTCTAAAAGAAACCTGAGACTCACTCACATCCTCCATCTCAGGTATTGTCTTTTGTACTGTCTGCACTATTGAATGCCAGCTGTGGGCTTCACAGATAATAATTTTACAGCAGAAAGGAGCAACATGATCTTTACTTCAGAAATGCCAGTTATTAAAATGAAGACATCCCTTGTTCTGCAGAGGAGCTGGAGAACTCGTGCTCTGTACTGTTAGTGAAGGCAGGCAGCGGCAGAGAATGACTCTCATTTGAGGTCAGGTGAGTTATACCTTGGTTCTGCCTGGTTTGCTGTGTTGTCCTTATGGTGAGTCTAAAGCAGAGACTTTAGGCATATGACTCTCCAAAATTAAGTGAATATAAATAGGAGAAAACTGGTGTTTGCAAACGTGAACAAAAAAACAACAACAACAAAACCAACCACAGCAATCCAGCCATGCTAAAATTCTGGGATTGTTTTGGAAAGACACATTAAAAAAACCAACCCAACAACTTTCCTTTATTACCAGACAGAATGAGCCTTATTTCAACTTGGTTCTGTTTCTGACAAAAACAACATCAGTGTGTGAAAAGGCTGAAGTAGATATTGACTTAATCTACTAAGGCTTGTTTACCAAAAACATCCTCCAGTGATCAATGGCTGTGCCCTCTGAAAGTGCAGTGTCAATTCTGACCTTGAATCGTAGATCAAACAGTCCTGATTTTTATCAGAAAATAAAGAAAAGGATGAATTAATGATATTGCTGGGTGCAGTTTTCCCATTGACATGTGAATATAACACAATGCTATCACAGGGGTTGGTAGTAGCAATACTTCATCAGTTTTTATTTGGAAAATAATAGAAGAGAAGCAAAAGCAGGCTCAGATTGTAGAAATGCCAAATAGCTCCAATGTAACCCTGAAGCACTTTGTATATTCAGTCTCTCCTTTTATTTACTGCTTCTACCACATCAGAGGAACAAAGCTCACTTATGCCCTCCCACCACCTCCACCACTTTTTCTTGGGCCCGTGTCCTTTTTCCCAGCTATTGATTTTCTCACCCTATGATTCCCACTGGGATACCACATGGGAATAAACTGTGGTCTGTGTGCTGCACAAAAATGGAATAACACCGGATCACACCCCAGAATTTTATACATCATACAGAGCCAGCATGCAGTTTCAAAATCATGCCTGACATTTCCCTTGTCCCTCCTTCAGTCTGTTTTTACCATTAACAGTGGTAGCTACAGTGTGATCATTTTGATTAGGCTTCTGAGACCACAGCTAAGCTATACTATTACAGGGCAATAATTATTATATGGCTGTCGTTTAGATGTGCATTCCCTCTTTTCCTCTTTTGAGCAAGATTTTGCTAATGTGAGCAGCCTCTTTCACATATTAGTGATGAAGCAGGTATTTCTGCTGCAATAATCACCCAACCATAGAAACATTTAGGTGAAAAATTCATGTGCCTATGCAACTGCATGACAAGCTCCAAAATGAACCCATACCCCACTAATCCTGGAACCAGGTGCATTGTTAACAAGCTGCAGGTGGAGACATGAAGAAATTAATTGCAAGGCCCTTGATAACTGTTCAGAATTCATCTGAAATACACTGGTGAATCTTGGTAATTTGCCTTATGTTGGATTCAGTTTTTGCAATAAAAACCTCACCTCTTTATCTCACCCCAAAGCAGTCCCTGGTCTTTGCACGTGATGGACACAAAAGCTACGCATGAAGAGAAGAAAGATGAAACCTTAAAAAGGAAAACACAGAATAGGCCATGAGATTAGCAGATAAATGGTGTGGAAAGAAAAAGAGAAGCACAGAGCTGTGATAAGGACAGAAGAAGCAGAAATCTAATTTTGGCAAGATGAAACTGCCTGGAGTTACATGGTTTGAATCAGTGGGACACTAGAATCACCCTAGAGATCTTACCCTATGGAAAGACTCAGTGCCTCAGGCTAAGTTCAAGAAGGGGAGTAAGTGAAGAAGGATTCAAGCTCCACTACACTGTAAACAGAAGTAGCTTTGCTCATAACCTAAAAAGACAATTCCAGCTCTGAAATACTTTTTTTTTTTTTTTTATTCTCATACTCCAGCAAAACATTGCTGGTTTACCTCCTCTGGGATAGATAAGAGGTGTATAACCAAATTCAACCAATGAAATAGCTGCAGGTCTTACATACCCTCCCTTTTGGTCCCACCTTGACTGTTGTATGCTTGATTGCTCCTCTGCAGGGAAGTCTGCTGATCCTGTTTCCTTGAAGAACATTAATGCATGGAGTGCCACAGAGTACACCTACCCTGCAGAGTGCACTGCTGTGTAAAGGCACTCCTGCTGGTTTTAAACTAGGTAGTGTGTGTGCTACTGCTGAGCGTTCAGTCTGGCACACAGCGTGCTCCCAGAGATGGGAAATCTTCCTGCACTGAGCTACGTGTTCAAGCACAGGAATCAGGAGAAGCCAACTGATTCAAAGTTGTGTACCTCCTTTTCTAAAACATCTGAGGGACTCCACCTATATGCTTTGGTGTCTTTTCTTGCCAGATACACTTTGGGGATGTATAGAAAATGTGCATAATTTTTCTGGACATCACACAGTCTGTGGGATGTTCTTTTCTCCATTGGCTTGAGATTAGTTGGGATTTGTCTCCTACCAGAGGTGGGACTCCTCTCAGCTAACTTCTGTGCCTAAAAGTTAACATCTCATTTTAATTATTATCTGAGTTCCCTCTGCATTTATAGAGTGAGCTATTCAGGACATGATTTGTCTTACCTATCTTGGACATTATTCTGGGAATGTGATAGTCTCTGCAGGTGTTTGTCTCAGCTAACTCAATGACTGGCATAGTCTTAACAGTCAGACTGTAGACAGCAAATATTAGGTGGGATTTTTTCATATATATTTGGCAATAATAAAAATATTCCTGTCATTCATCTCCAAGAAACCATACTCAGGTCAATGGAGCTTAGAAGTTCAAAGGAGAACAGTAGCTCATGTTTTTGTGAGCTATTACTCTGCTTAGGGTTTTTTATCTTGTCACTTCTTGCCACCAGGCTTTTTTGTTGCCTTCAACGTAATTTAACTGGACATAGGTAGACAACTACAGATGCAACCCTAGGTTTAATTAGCTTTTTTCCTTGGTTGAAATGCAGAAATAGGAAACCTTCATGTCCAATCCAAATGATGAGTGCAAATTGCTGCCCTGAACTGATTCATAATGACACAATCCTCAGGATCTGTGTGGAAGTTTTCCTTGTTGACTGAGGAACCTTTTTATCCAGTCCAGTTTTTAATAAATTGTCCTTAAATTGAAACTCTGGTCCAGTAACTCAGTTGGTACAAACCCCTGAAGATACAGAGCTACTGAGCCATGTCACCTTACATTAGCCAGGATGTTAGAGTTCTGTTCTTGAACTGGAAGTGCCTATGGATATCTTCCTAATGCTACTTTCTACAATTACCTTTAAAGTTCTTCTCTATTTGATTTACAGAAAATAGACATAAGATCCAATATCTGATTTTGAGTTTTTTTCCTCTATGATCATTTCTGTTGGTTGGAAGACCAGTTCAAAACATATTTCATTGAAAAAGAATGTGATTGCAAAAAAAGTTGCAGTTCCTGGGTTGCATCAAAAGAAGGGTGGTCAAGGGAGGTGACTGCTCCACTGCTCCACTCTTGTGACACCTCACCTGGAGTACTGTGTCCAATTCTGGGTGCCCCAAGACAACAAGAACATAGATCTCTTGGACTGAGTTCAGAGGAGGCCACAAAGATTAAGAGAGGGCTAGAGCAGCTCTGCTATGGAGACAGGCTGAGAGAGTTGGGGCTGCTCAGCCTGGAGAAGAGAAGGCTCCAGGGAGACCTTAGAGCACCTTCCAGTGCCTGAAGGGACTCCAGAAAAGCTGAGGAAGGGTTTTGAACAAGGGCAAAAAGGGACAGGATGAGGGGGAATGTTTTTAAGCCTGACGAGGGTAGATTTAGATCAGATATTAGGAGGAAATTCTTTAGTGTGAGGGTGGTGAGGCAGTGGCACAGGTTGACAGGTTGAATGGGGCTCAGAATAACCTGGTCTAGTAGGAGATGTCCCTGCCAGTACAAGGGGATTGTATCTAGATGATCCTTAACATCTGTTCCAACCCAAACCATTCTATTATTCATCTAAGACAACATTCCCTAAAGTTCCTTATAAGATGGATTTCAAATGCTGGCAGACAAAAAAGTGAGCAACGGCTTTTTTTTTTTTTACTATTTCTATGTTCAATTTTACTACCTGATGTCAAGGTTATTGCAATAAAAGTGTTTTATTTCTCCTTATGTATTTTGCTACATTATATTCATTTTATGAACAGATGATACCCACTTCAGATATTTCTTTGAGACAATGCACACAGAGCATAAATACACTTTTGCAAAGAAGATATTCCTGTTTTTTGTGTTTCAAATTATAATTGCAAATATGTTTTTATCTTTATAGACCTCACTGACAACTGGCTCTTTGAGCAGAGAATGTCTGTATGCATTAAGTATGTTCTGGAAGCAGTGGGCATCAAGTATGTTATCCAATGTTTGAAACTATGAGGGAGTATATAGACATCATAAGCCTGAAAATTGAAAATTTAATCTGTAAAGTAGCTTCATATTCTGGTAGGTTGGTTCCCATAGCAACATGGAAGTTGCCTGATCATTTAATCAGTTCTTCATAAGAAAATTAAAAAAAAAAATCTTTTGGTCCAGAAAAGAAAAAAGGAAGTTTTTAACATCTTCAGTAAAATGTACCATAGATTCTTTGGTAATAACACCATCAAAATCAGATAGTGTGCACAGATGCTTAAAAATCAGTTATGCTCTTGAAGTTTTGAAATACGTAAGAGGAAACTGAAGGCAGGGTAAGAACTAGAAAATATATATAAGAGAAAAAAACAGCTAAATTGAGGTGTCAGATAGAGGCAATTGTGTGCTAAGGTGCTAGCCATAAATCGATGGGTCCGGATGAAATGCATCCAAGGGCGCTGAGGGAGCTGGCAGAGGTCATTGCTAGGCCACTCTCCATCATCTTCGGTAAGTCATGGGTAACTGGAGAGGTGCCTGAGGACTGGAGGATAGCAAATGTCACTCCATTCTACAAGAAGGGCAAGAAGGAGGACCCGGGTAACTATAGACCGGTCAGCCTCACCTCCATCCCTGGAAAGGTGATGGAACAACTTGTCCTTGGCACTGTCTCTAGACATATCAAGGACATGGGGGTCATCAAGAGCAGTCAACATGGTTTTACCAAGGGTAAGTCATGTTTGACTAACCTCATAGCCTTCTATGAGGAAATTACTAGGTGGATAGATGATGGTAGAGCGGTAGATGTGGTCTATCTTGATTTCAGTAAAGTATTTGACACCGTCTCCCACAGCATCCTTGTAGATAAGTTGATCAAGTATGGGTTTGATGATCAGGCAGTGAGGTGGATCAAGAACTGGTTGAAAGGAAGAAGTCAGAGAGTTGTAGTCAATGGGGCAGAATCTAGTTGGAGGCCTGTGACTAGTGGAGTCCCTCAGGGGTCGGTACTGGGACCGGTGTTGTTCAACATCTTCATCAACGACCTGGATGAGGGTATAGAATGTACCCTCAGCAAGTTTGCTGATGACACCAAGCTGGGAGGAGTGGCTGACACACCAGAAGGCTGTGCTGCCATTCAGAGAGACCTAGACAGGCTGGAGACCTGGGCGGGGAAAAACCTGATGAAGTTTAACAAGGGCAAGTGTAGAGTTTTGCATTTGGGGAAGAAAAATGTCATGCACCAGTACAGGTTGGGGGCTGAGCTGCTGGAGAGCAGTGCAGGAGAGAGGGACCTGGGGGTCCTGGTGGACAGGAGGATGACCATGAGCCAGCAGAAAGCAGCTTCCACAGCAATTAAGTAATTGTGCAGAATGTTTTGTTGCCAGGTTTCTAGTGTTAAAACCTGCAACACTTGAAGCACACCAGTCCCAGAACTTGCTGGAGGACATAAACCAGGACAACTCGGACAGACAGTATAAAATCTTGATCTTCATAGAATCACAGAACCACCAAGGCTGGAAAAGACCTTTAAGATCATCAAGCCCACCCTATGACCTAACAACACTACATCTCCAGACCATGGCACTAAGTGCCACATCCAGCCTTTCCTTGAACACATCCAGGGACGGTGTCTCCATCACTTCCCTGGGGAGTCCATTCCAATGTCTGATCACCCTCTCCATAAGGAAGTACTTCTTAACATCCAACCCAAACCTCCCCTGGAGCAGCTTGAGGCCATGCCCCCTTGTCTTGTTAGTTGCCTGGAAAAAGAGCCCAGCCCCTACCTAACTACAACCTCCATTCAGCTAGTTGTAGAGAGTGATAAGGTCCCCCCTGAGTCTCCTCCAGGCTAATGAAGCTCAAAAACAGCCCAGGCAATGAAGTTGATTTTATGGCATCACAAATTATTGTTACATTTACTGTGTTATTATACTCTGTCAATGGAAGAAAATTCCTAACAAATCACTATTGTGCTTGCTCACTGCTTTTTTCTCCATCTCTTTTTCACCTACATGCTGACAAGGCCCAATTGATGAAAGGGATAATTGTGGAAGTTCTGCTAAATGCAGAACAGTTGTAATGGTTATTTACAACATTTTACTTTTGAATTCAGACAAGCAGCTCTGGAGCTAATCTTTGATTTTTTTATATTCATCATGAACTGCTGTTTCCTAAGTGTCCACTAGTGATGTAATCTACATACAAACTAATTTCCTGTAAATGTTGAACTTCTGTGAGTGCCACTGGCATCCTTCCTCTGAGCCTGAAAAAAGACAAATCATACTTTAAAAGAGTTTGGAAATTTTAAATCAACATCAACCATTAAAAATGTTCAACTTTCCTATTCTCAGAGAAGAATATCTGCAAATGTACTAGGTTTGGCTTGACTGTGCCTTCACACAGAGCACTGAGGAAGGTGTTATTGTCTTGTTACAGAGCAAGAATCAGACATGCAGACCACAGAGGTAGCCAAAGGTGTTTATAGGGTTTCTCAGTTTAATTTCTTGCTTTAGCTCCTGAGAGACTAGTACAAAAATTCATTCTCTGAATGTAGAATTTGCAATCCTAGCTGGCTAGTTCATGGTCATTTAAGTAGAAATAAAACCTCATTCTGCAGAATCTGCAGAATATTTATTCTGCATTTCAAAAAAGAGTATCCCAAGATGATCTAGGATCCAGTGCAATCTCCTCCCCTGGAGACGTTCAAGACCTGTCTGGATGCCTTTCTGAGTGATCTGCCCTATTTTTTTTTGGTCATGCTCTGGCAGGTGAGTTGGACTCAATGATCATCAGAGGTCCCTTCCAACCCCTGACATTCTGTGATTCTGTCCTGCTAAACTAATGGAACATTTTCCATTGACTGAGTTTTAGACCAAGCCCAGGGGGAAAATATGGCTGTAAGCCAAATTCCTTTCCTCCTTTCCCTTATCATATTCTCCCCACCACTCCATACAAGACCAGTGCGTTGCTGACTTGGCACTGAAAGCATTCACCCTGGACATGAAAGGAACAAGATAAGGCCATACTGTATAAAAATCCTGCTAATCTTAGTATACTTACAGTCCATCTTTCACAACAATCCTTTCTTCCTTTAGATCTGGAAAAAGACAGTCATGTAAGCAGAGCACTTTTTCTTGCTCTCACCTTTCCCTCAGCTTCTGTCAAACAGCATCTTGAAACTCAGCTAATGCACCAAAAGAATCCCTTTTAAAGTATTAACTCGCACCTTGGCCATTTCTTGTCAGAGCTGAAAAGGGTGTTAATCAAACTGCTATCAAACACAATTTTAGTGCATTCAGGCACCAGGCAGGTCTTCTAATCAGTGTTAAGTAATAAAAGACACCTGCAACTTCCCCACAGCCATGAGTCCTCTGTGTGTGCTGAGTAAACAAAGCTGATAACGATCACATTGTCTTCAGCATTCCTGGGAGATAACGTGTCTGTCAGGCTTTAATAAATGGGTGAAAGCAATACTTTTTGTCAGTTTATAGGACCTGAAGCCATTAAAAATAAATGACTTCTTTAATTACAGATTTTTTATTACCTAATGAATGAATTTAAAATGTAAACTGCTGATTGAAAAAGGAACATGGACTTCAGCCAAGAGAGTGAAGAGTTCCAGCACAGAAGGAAAAAATTAATGAGAGCCAGCTGCACACTGCATTGACCTTCTACAATTTGAACAGGTAGTTAGCATGTTTAAAGAGAATGGTACATTAACATAATCTGAATTATCATTATTAAAATGCTGCTCCAGGTGTAATTAGTATTTTATTATCATTGATTTTATGACTTGATTTCCATCCTGAACAGCTTTCACTTAGTACTACTTCTCTCCTGTTTCCATGAACTGCAAGTTCTGTGGCAACTAACCATGAAAGTCTTCACAGTTGCCTCATATTAACAGATCCTCAAGTCAGAGGGAATTCTCCCAGAAACTTCTTCCCTGATCCCATGCCTTTCTTGCTGCACTGCTCTGTGACCCTGAAAAAGTCTGTGCTGGCTGCTGCTCTGATGTCCACTTACCCCAACAATCAAAGCATCACTGGAAAGCCTCACTCCAGTACCTCAGATACCCATGTCTTTGGAACCACAGAAGATAATAGATGATACACTGGTGTGTGGGTGATCCAGCCATATGATTCTCCAGCTTTCTGCATCCCACTGTCACCATTACTTCCAATCACTTGATGTAATGACTGGTTTATTCTGTTTTATGGGGGATGGGTGTTTTTACTAGATTAAAAATCTCTCTTCTTGATGCAGCCACTGATGATCTATGAATGTATCACTTCTTTATTTTCTCTTAGATAAATGATGTATAGAGAGAATTTAATTAACTGAAAAGAAAGACAAAAGAAAGAAAAAAGGCATATGTATATACTTTCAATTTTTGATGATTTTTTCCCAATTCTACCCTTAATTCTTAAACATTTTCTAGGTTTTTAGCTCTTTTAATTAATATTTAACTGACAGGATTTACCAAGACCTGTGTCACAAAAGCTGAATGACACTTCTTTTTGCACCTGATTTCTTTATTTACTTACAATTTCCTAAGGCATTTCAGGCAAGATGATACTTGAACCTCTTCTCTGAGCTCTGGAGAATGTGTTCATCCCACTGAGGTTATAGGTTATAATGTGCAATCACTCAGAATTCACAAAGGTTTCTAATAATAATCTTTCCGTTGGTGTCACCAGGATTTTTCAGAAACTTTCACCTTCCCAGTTTTTTCAAGTTTACTCTTAGCTTCATGATTTTCTTCTTAAAACTTTTGAGCAAACCAACTTATTCTTCTCTCCTTGAGCAAGAAGAAGTGAAAGAGGGGAGTCTTTCCTGTTTAAAAACAAAGTCACTAGATCTTGTTTTGAAGAACCCTATATGCAAAACAGTTGGAGATTAAAAATCACTTTGTCACAGAGAAAATTTTGTATCTCCCTCCTTCCTGAAGAGGCTGAATGACATTCCATGCCCCAGAACTTTTAAAACTCTGAAGTGAAACTTTTGGATTACCTTTTCTGACTTTCTCCCTTCTTTTGATGTGTTTCTGTCAGCACTTTTAAATCAATCTGAAATACCTTTAAAAATCAAACTAATAAATTCTATAGAAAAACACCATACTTGAGAACCTGAGTTTTAAAAGTCAGCTGTCATCTTGAGTAGCTGCTTCAAAAAGTCCAAATTGAAAAATCAAGACACTCTGGTCTACCTGGTATTGTCATGTGATGAGACCAGATTTTAACAGTCCTTCAGCATTTAGTAAAGAAAGATTCACCAATTTTTGTTTTGTGTAGTCTTATGTCCCTTCAACCTCTGATGCCCAAAATTTAGAAGCTACTTTAGAGTTTAAACTTGTTCTGGATCCCATTCCAGAGGAGTTCTGCTCCCTGCCTTGACTGCAGAAGAAGTATCAGAGATGGGCCACAGGGAAAGACACAAAGGATCAGAGCAAGCCTTCCAAAAGCCTCTTTCCAACAGTGATCTGCAGCAATTGCCTAGGCTAAAAATTAATTACTGGGTGTGTGGACAATTACTTACCCAAAACACCTTCTTATAGCCTCCAGTAGTTCTCCTTTTAGGGATATTCTAACTAGTGTTGTTCTTTATAATAATTAACTCTAAAATTAGATTTTTATTATAAAAATATCCCTTAGGTATTTTTATTCCATTAAATAATCTAATCATGTCTAGACTCGCAGACACAATTATTACAGACAGCATTTGGAGACAGAGATTTCCACAGCTTAATCATATGTGCTGTGAAGAAGCACCTTCTCTACACTTCAGGTGGCCTTTGAAAACTCCCTCCTTTCTCTTGATGTTCCACCCACATTCCCAGCTTCCTGCACACTCGTAGTCACACACACACACCCACCCACACACACACACACCCCTTATGCTGCAGCTGCAGAAACCTGTGTTAACAGCCCATGAGTTTCAGGTCACAGCAATTACTGTTGATGCCTTTCTGTTGAGAAGCTTTCCGAGGTAACTACCCAACCAATCACTTAGTGACTGATAAGACCTGCATCTCTACCAGGAACTAGAGAAATAGAAGGTGGCTCTGGACCTCTTCTCTGCCCCTGCAATCCCAGTGCCACAGTTGCATTCAGCAAGACCAGCTAAATCCTAGCCCCTTCCTAGGACAAGACATTCCATAAAAGTCACACATCATTAAAATTTGTACTTTTCTCATGACCCGTTGCAACCTCAGCTTTGTAATAGTCAGAGCAACTTGCAGAATGGCTCATTTATTCCTGCTCAGTTGTGGGAGATACTAAACATTCTAATTGTATTTTACATAAAGTCAGACACGCAGATCAAACTTTCACTCAATGTTTGATGTTCTTATTTATTTATTTATTTTCCCTGGGAGGAGCAATAACTTGTCTATTTTTATGTGACTGCATTTTTAATTTACAGCAAAATCTCCTGGAGCTTGGAAAATGTACTTTCTTATATAAGTATTATAAATCAAAATAGTAAAAAATAAATATTGCATACAGGAGGCAAGCAGCAAGTCTGCAAATCACTTTTGTAAGTGCACAGTAAACTTTACCTTGGCAAGATTGTGCAGGTGAAGGGCCACAAAAACTTAAAGGAAAAAAAAAAATAATGCAAATGTAGACAGATGCTCAGACTTAAAAGTCCACATTGCAGTGCTCTCAGCAGTCAGTTTTGCAGAGTTCTCTTATGGCACATAAGGCAAACTTCATCTGCCTTCAGAGGAGTGGGGCCTTCAGATCAGGGCTATTTTTTAACTCTAGCAATCCAATTTGGGGTTCGTCAATGCAAGAGGGATATGGAGGGAGATGTTTAAGTAGCTGGGGAGGGTGGGGAGCTGGGTCCATGTAATCTGGTGAAGAGGACACTAAGGAGGTGACCTAATATCAACCTAAGGGTAATTACAATGAAAAAATCCTGAAACTTTTCTCATTACTAACCCTAGCAATGGCCAGGCTGAATCTTAGGAGGTTTGGTTTAGACACTGGGAAAGCCCTTTCTGCTGGGCAGGTGTTGCAGCACTGGAACAGGTTTCCCAGAGAGGCTGTCAATCTCCATTCCTGGAGATTTCTGGACTAGTTAAACAAAGCCATGCTTGACCTAACCTGTTGGTGATGCTGATCTGACTTCAAGCAGGAGGCTGGACTGAGTGACCTCTGGAAACTTTTTCCAAATATCATCTCCATGACTCTATGGTGATTTCTATGATTTCTTAGCTGAGGCAGTTATGTGGTCACACATCTACTGTGCATTTAGCATGATGTTCCTTCTTCAGAGGGCTTTGCTGTAATGCAGGAAAGCAGTGGATGGTGAAAGACCAGTTTAAATGTCTTTTTATCACACTCTGCTTTAGTGGAGATAGATACTGAACAATGATATCTTTCCTCTGTCTCCAAATTTAAACCATTCCTGACCAACATATATCTGCCTCTTCTGCTTCTTCGGAAATTGCATCTTAGGATGCATAAAATTCTGCAAAATAAATAAATAAATAAATAAAAATCCAGCACTCTGCTTTGGCGAATATAATGGTTATTGGTAATATTTACCTTATAAACAGTTGAGTGAAGAGCCACATAAAATCCGTGCGATTTACAAGACAAGTAAATAGAATCTGCAAGTGCAGTTTAATTTAATGATGGAATTAAATTATTGCACTCAAACAATCTGCTTTCCAGCAAGAAAAGGAAAGTTAGAAAATGCGAACCATGGTTTCTCTGCCATTTCACTATTTCTCTTTGTATATTTCTGCATCTTTGAGTAGAGAGAATACTTTTTTTTGGTAGGAATTTATGGAAGAAGGCAAGAGGAGATAGCCTGAATTGTTTTGTTGAGATAGTGGATAGCTAATGACTTGATTCTACAGAAACTGAAAGTATAGGAGGAAAGTCTTAAAAAAAAAAGTGTACAACGTACCCTGAAAGCTTAATTTCTCCCAATCATAGCTGAAACTTCCGTTGATGTCACTGTGACACGGCCTCTTAAAACCATGACAAACTAGATTTCATAGAAAAATCTCCCTAATGCCTTTAGCATTCCTCAGACTTGTCTATCAAACCAGCAGTATTTAGGAAACTTCTGTAGGGCACTGATTCTAACATTAAAGAATTAATCAGGGGAGAACCTCTGAATATTGCAGATGATATTTCTCAAGCCAGGGGACTTGTATAATCAATCCACAAACTCCTCTGGCCAGAAAAACTGAACTGAATGGACAAATGCCAGGTGATATGAAACTGCCTGTTATTATGACGACTAAGATGTCCCATTTGCACCCTAGATTTTTTACTCTTCCATAAAAAAAATTCTACCAGTACATCTGTTCATCTATGTAATATATTCATAGGGGTATGAAACAGAGAATCATGGAATCATTTAGGTTAGAAAAGAACTTTGAGATCGTCAAGCCCAACCTTTATTAACCCTACTCTACCATGTTCACCCCTAAACCATATCTCCAAACACCACATCTAGACAACTTTTAAAGACATCCAGCGATGGCGGCTCAACCACCTGTCTGGGCAGCATGTTCCAATGTCTGACAACCCTTTCAGAGAATTTTTTTTCCTAATGTCCAGCCTAAACCTCCCCTGGTGTAGCTTTAGGCTGTTCCCTCTTGTCCTATCACTATTTACCTGTGAGAAGAGACCAGCACTTACCTCTCTACAATGCCCTTTCAGGTAGCTGTAGAGGGCAAAAAGGTCTTCCCTCAGCCTCCTTTTCTTTTAGACTAAACAGCCCCAGTTCCCTCAGCTGCTCTTCATAAGACTTGATCCCTAGGCCTTTCACCAGCCTAGTTGCCCTTCTCTGCAGCTGCCCCAGCACCTCAGTGTCCTTCATGTACTAAGGGGCCCAGAACTGTACACAGGAGTCGAGGCCTCACCAGTGACAAACACGGGGAAGATCACTTCCCTATACCTGCTGGCCACACTGTTTCTAATACAGGCCAGGATGCCATTGGCTTTCTTGGCCACCTGGGCACACTGCTGGCTCATATTCAGCTGCTTGTCAATAAGAACCCCCAGGTCCTGTTCTGCCAGACACTTTCCAGCCATACCTCCCCAAGCCTGGAGTGTTGCCTGGGGTTGTTGTGGCCCAAGTGCAGGACCTGGCACTTGGCCTTGTTGAAGCCCAGACCATTGACATTAGCCCAATGATCCAATCTATCCAAGTCTCTCTGTAGAGCCTCCCTATCTTCAGGCAACACTTCCATCCAGCTTGGTGTGGTCTGCAAACTTATTGAGCATTCTGTCTTCTCACTGAGGTAACTGATAAAGATGTTAAACAGCAGTGCTCCCAACATTGGGCCCTGATGAATGAGAGAATGTATCTAAACTAAATAAACCAGAGAAGAACATTTATAAATTAAATAAAAATACCTACAAGTGTCTTTTTATTTTTTATTTTTTTAAGTCTCTCTCTTTTTTTTTTTGCTTCCTTGTGATCCATGCCATTTGAATCATTCTTAAAGTGTCACAAATAAATTGCTGGAATAAAATAAATGCATGCATTGGTAAATTCAAGACAGTATTTGCTAATAGACAGAAAACTACCCAGGTTTTATTAATTTACCTTGTATCTATAGTATCCAGCAATTTTAAATGAAAGAAAGCAAAACAGTTGATGTGTTCAGTAGATCTCGCATATCTTTACAGAGATCTTTATAAAATCACATATGGTTACAACATTGTTGATTAGACTAATGAAGATATTTTTTTCAAATGCTCTTTTTTCCAGCTCTCTTTTAGCTGAAAGTGAAAAAAAAAATAATAATAAAATGTAGCGACCATCAAGTGTGCACAAAACTATATTTACCCCCAAACTTCTACTGATAGACAGAACTAGTTCTCATGAGGGAAGCATGCAAAAGATATCTAACAATAAAGCCAGGATGAACTGCCAATTTTGCAAGAATTAGACCAGTATCTAATCACTGGACTAGCTGTTTATTAATATACCCTTTCAACTGAGCTGAATTTAAGTTGCTTAGTCCAACAACTGGACATCAAGCCACCCAGTCCAGAGAGGCAGGGGTGGCTCATCTGAATTTATTTCAGTTCTGTAAAGGTCAGAGGTCTACAGCTGACCAAGTTGGCTACAATCCTAATGTGGTACCATTTTGGGTTGCTGCTAAAAAGAAGTGTTCTTGTCTATTTCTTATCTGTCTTGGTTGCCTCCCTTGCACTAAACCTAAGGGTCACACAGCCTCAGGATGAATCAATTCAGCAAGGTGGTGCAATGGAAAACTACAATGGAAATGGACTCACTGAAGTGCAGCCTGCAGTCCTGACAATTTACTGCATTCTGCAGCAATGTGACAGCTAAGTTTGATATAGATTGCTCAGTCACAAGGTCCCATATAAGAAAAAAGAGTCTGTACAGCTGTGAGAAGATCCAACCATAGCTGAAAGAAAACAAAGCTACTGCTTTCAATAGCAGCCAGAAGCCAGAACTAACACTGCGCTTTGTGTAAGATCACATAATATATTTTTTGGTGAAATGAGTTCTATTCCAGGTGCCTAAACTTCAGCAAGTCCCCAGATCTGGCTAATGATGGGCTCAGAATTGAAAAGCATAAATTAGTTCCCTTCTGACCAGTACTCTCCTATTTCTTCTCATGGGGACCAAGATGCAGGCATTAAAGCAGATTTTCCATCCCAAGAAACTCAGACAAAGGAGCTGCAAAGTACTCCTGCTTCCCATAATTTATCTGTAGTTATGGATTAAAAGCATTTTTTTAAGCAAAGACTTTTGTGGGGTTTGTGGTTTTTTTTTTCTGAACCACCTGGTGCATGTATCTGGGACTGTGTTATAATAGAAGGATTTACTGCTTCTGGAAAGAGCCAAACAAAGCTGCTGATGATTTTCAGAACTAATTAACAACCCGCTCTTGCCTGTTCAAGGTTCTTCTGTTCTCCCTGACTAAGACTAAGAAAATAACCTTCCTCTACAGTGACCCAACCTGAATTGCAACATTTCTTTTTGCTCCAAAAGTTGGGTCTTTCTGCATAGTGGCAACATTGCTTGTTTAGGAGAAGCTAGTTTTCCTTGGAGAGACAAGTGGATTGTATTAAAAAAACACACTGATTATGTAGGATTGGAATTTTATTAGACAGCCTACTTTCTAAGAAGGGAGATATGCAATAAAGAAGCTGAAATAAGGCATTGCTGAATGGCATGAATAATTTCAATAGCATCTATTTTAATGAAAACAACTAAATGTGTCAGTGAGCCATAACCATACATCTAGCATTTAAGTATACAGAAGGTGGAAATCAGGAACAATTATTTTATGAGAAACAGAACTGGACCTTATTTTAGACTGATAGGTTCATTACTGCAGGTGATGTAAAAGACTTGCAGATTTGTTCAGTTCTGGGTTTCTTACCTAGAAAACAAAAGGAAATTTCTTTTACCTCTTTCAAAATCTTGCACTGAAGTTTTTTAAGCTAGTTGAAATTCTTCTTCACCATGCATTAGGTTTTGCTTTGTTGTTCAAACACAGGAGTTGGATATATATTAATAAACAATGGGGCTTTAAAAAACCATCAGTCTGTACCTTGATTCCAGAGGGGATTGTAGCAGGATGCTCCATCCTACAATATGCCTGCCTCAGTTTCCCTCTATGGTTCAACTGCTTTTTGTCTCTCAATTTTGCAGGCCCAGGCCTGGGGTGGAAAGATTCCTATGGGAAAGGAAAGGGCCTAGCAAACTCTGAGCTGGTAACAACCTTGAAAGGTATAAACAGAGGCCCAAGTTTGTGGGCTTTTTTCCCCAAGTAATTATTTCAACCAAAATAACTGGAAAATTATTTTCCCAATGTTTTTTTTCATCTACCTGTGGTCCCCTTAGTTTCACCAAGCAGATAGAGAGATTAGTACAAACTGAGATGCTCAGATTTTGGTTACACCTGTAAAATGCCAAGTATTGTAATGCTGCTGAACTTTTCATACAAGGTGTCAGTGAGTTTCCAGAGAGGGTTGGGCTGAGGGAAGGTGTTCTCTGCTCACACTGATTTCCAGCTCTCCAACTGATTTGGTCTTTCCAAGTGGTCTTCACTCTTATGATAAATTTGTATCAGGATGTGGCACTGAGGTCATCTTTTTTACTCTTACAATCCCCTCCAGCAGCACATTTCCCTCCCTGATTTAATCTTCCAGAACACATTATCTCACACCTGCAGCAGATTTTGTATTCCTCGAGGTGCAGCTGAGGAGGATGAGCAGTGCTGCTGATTGCAGGAAAGGGAAGGGAACATGGGTCAATTCTCCAGCTGGAGCTGAAATAGCATCTCCACTGGTCTGGGACCAATGGAGATGTAGCAAAACAGCCATGGTGAAAATGAAGGCCCACTGCACTGCAGATGCAGTGTCAAACCTAAGTGCCTCTCTGCATGTCATATTTATTGGCTTGGGTTCTGTGTCACATTAATTATTGAGCTTTTCCAGAGCTGACTTACAGCTAAGTGGTTTAGATGACAGGCAAAGTAAGCTCTGGGCAGCTGTGAATATACTACCTTGATTTCCCCTTGTTAAAATGAGCCTGCCCTTTAGTGGTCATGTATGGACTACTGACAATAGGACTATCCAAGATGGGCCCTTATTTTCTGGGATGTGTTCAGCATCTCTGCACAGGAGGCAGAGAAACAGCAGCAGCGTACAGTAATACTTGGCATCCATGCATGCTCCTTAACTGCTATATCTGCAACCTTTGGTATGACTAAGTCAAACAAAGTTTTGTAAACAGTGGGGAGCAGCTCCAGGTAACTCAGACTGGGCCAGCATCATGACTCTCATGTTTGCATCTCCAGAGCAGCCAGAGTATTAATTTCATCAGAGGTTCAGCTAAGAGAATGGAAAGCTGTGTGGTACACTGACAGAATCTCAGAGTTTGTGTTTCAGCCATACAAAGTTCCCTTTCCTATATCTAGTCATGAAAGTCAGTGCAGGTTTAGTGTTAACCAGCAGCCTTGTCATTCTTCTGATGTCTCTCTTGCTAGAATGAAGATAGTCCCCTTTGAAACAGATAGGCTCTTTTATTATGGTCTGCACTTTAGAATCTAGAGTGGCTCTTCCCTCCACACTGCCTGAAAGACCTTACTTTGCTTTACCAGAAACCCAATCATTGAGAATTTCAGGTAGATGGATGACAAGTAAGAAAACATGACCCTGAACAAATAATTTTCAAGGGCACAAATTCTCTCCTTCTGCCTCATTAAACATTACCAGTGATTTCCCTCCTTTAAACACAGGAATAGAGTACTGCCATTTCAGAGCAGAGCAATGGTCTATCCAATACATCCTCATGATTCCAACACTGAACAGCACCAAATGTTTCAAGAGAGCATATAAAACCCATAAAACATCTAATTGGACAATAACACACCACGGGGGGAGGGGGGGGAAATTTTTAACTGACTTCAGCTGGTGTTCAGGTCATTATCTGAAACACATGAATTTAAATCCCTGTAATTTTTTGTTGCAGCTTGTGTTGCTGTAGCTGCTATTCTCCACCATGAAAATATCTGTTATTCCTTTCAGTGGGACAAAACATGTTTCTTCTTCTTCTTAATGCTTTAAAAGGAGCCACCTAGTGTCAGGTAAGGTTTCTCTACAGATTCCTATGACACTGTTTTGCTGCTGTGTTTTGTGACTACCTGAAATGCAGGGTTAGCAATTTTTGCCAATGATAGTCTAAGCTGGTGTTGCCTTCTGAATTCTCTCAAATAACAAAAAAAAAAAATATTAGTTTATGACAAAGTAGAGAGAAGTAATCAAATTAAATGTAAAAAATAGCCCTATGAAATGCATATTTTCCTCCTCTAGTATTTTTTTGCTGCCTGGGGTTCAAGAATGATGAATCCCCCTGGACTCTGACCTCTAAAAGGTGATGCCCTGTTTTGCAGGCTGAATTAAATGCCTTCATTTTTGGTAGCCATCTTTCAGAAGAATGGAAACTCTATCATCAAAATCAATTTTTTCCTTAAGGAAGTGGCTTTTAAAACTACTTTTAGCTCCTTTACTGTTTTATTGACAGCTACTAAAGAGCAATTTCTTACCTCCTCTTAGTGTGCGACTTTATAGAAAATCCACATGCAAAAATAATTTGAAATAACCTGCAGGATCTGTTCTCTTTGCCTTCATTTTTTTATGAAACTTCACACATTGTTTCAGCTTTATAATAGTCCAGATGGAGAGCTGTTCCTTTGCAACACCTTCTGGCAGCTTGACCTGGCTGGAGCAAATAGCTCCCTGTTTTGTGACCTGGAAGTGGTCCAGGCAGCACACACGAGAAAGCTGCCAGCCAGTGTTACCCCAAAGAGTGAGACTGTTTCCCACTTTAAAGAGAATATGGGACAAAACATTAAAGATTCAAACAGTGTCAGTAGTATCAGAGCATCTGGCAACCAGCAGCGTTGACTGCAATAGCCAGCCAGGTAGGTTCATTTTACTGCAGAACATGTTAGCAAACAGGACTCATAGGACACCTGGGAAGCCTGTGGTCTTACAAACACACACTGAACTTTCTACTCACTGCTAGGGTGACATACTCTCTTAGAGTATGTCTGTACTACTAAACTAAAAAGGCCTGCAAATTTCTGATGGCCTTGGGGACAAGTGACATTGCAGGAGACGCATCCAAGCACTTAAACAGTTATTCTCCCTGAAAAGATGCCAGACTCTCTCCTGGAAACCATGCCTGAATTGTGCTCCAAATCGGGCTTGAGTTTAGCTAATTTGGGGCTAGAATAAAAGTTGCCAGGAGTCAAAAAAATGCTGCAGGTTTGCTAGCAACCAAACAGGAATGTTCAAGCCTCTTCTTTGACTGTTGTATTAATTAGTATAAATGTGCCTTCAAATCATGCATTCAATTTAATTTAGCAGGCTTAAAACTAATCGCATATCTGACATTTATGATTTCTTCTACACCCCACCAATTATCCAGCAACATTATGGATCTAAACCACCTTTTATAATTTTCTCCACCCCAGAAGCTTCACAGGGACCAAAGAAGTACAAAAAGAGTCACGGTGGGATGCTGTTATTTTTTGTCAATATCAAACCCCAGGAGTGAACACCACTTACTTGCTTTGTCTTTACATTCTTCCCTGTTTATACAACTACTCAGCTGGAGCTGCACTGGTAGCTGGATGCCCTCAGTGAGCAACAGAAGAACAGGGCACGTGTTTCAGTGTCTGGTCATGCAAGCATGTCATTTCTGAGGTGTGAGAGCTGGAAGGGACAATACCAATAATCTGGCCTGATATCTTTCTTCACAGAAAAAAAAACAAACATTGCCCTTTACTTAGGCATTGTTGCCCTAAGCAGCTTCTGCTCGAGCTAGAACAGAGTGCTAGAAATGGCTTCTTTTTAAAGGCACTAACAAAACCTTTAAACACAGTAGGAGTCTATTGGTGGCAAATGTTTTTGTCTAGTGTGGCTAAGTCAAAACTAGAAATGTATTAAGGCGTTAATTTGCATATGCAAATATACATTTGCATACCTTTCTCCAAAATATTAATCTTCAGTAAGAAGAATAGGAAATAATCCAAGCCTGCAAGTCTCCATTCCCTCACTGGAACTCATAAATGCTCATGGGGCTTGATGAATCCAGCTCCCCAGCTCCCTTTATTCTAAGTGATTTTTAAATAAAGGAGTTCTTTTGGAATCACAGATCCATTCCCAACACAACAGCACAGGAAGACATTTAAAAGACTGCCATGCCTCAAAGAGTTTTCTGTTGTGGGAAGGGTTACTACCTCTGTGGGAACAATTGGGCAAATACAGAGATTTATTAGGGTTGTTTTCTTATTTTTCTCTGAAATATCATGTTACATAGTTTTCCACCAATTTTACTTATTAAAGTAAGTAACAACAACCCCATTTTCACTTTGCAAGACTCGTTAAAGGACAAAAAATCAGTTTGAATAAGATAACAGTGGGATTAAAGTCAATGTCACTATAAAATAGTAATAATACAATACTTAGCTCATATGCAGAATTTTATAGCAAAAATTCTTCAAAGATAGGGAGATACCATGTCCCTATGATTTCAATGAGATCAGCTGTCAAGTGTTTTTTGGCCGTGGAACCTGAATAACTCAGGAGATTCCATTATTTCTAAGAGGATTTGTTAGGCATTTTTCACAGTTATTCCATCTCCCATCATCCAGAAATGCCACACATGTGACCTACTTCAATGCTGATGAGCAAATTAATGTTTCAGTATTTAAGGTACCAAATTTGAGAGACTGGACCTTCAGCAGCACTGTGTTTTTGCCTTGCAGATAACCCAGTGTTCACCCTCCTGACACTGCCCTCAACTTATCTGAAAGGCCATTTCTAATACATAGTCATTTGTCACTGGACAGTGGAGGGACAATTTTATTCTACAACACTCTATTTACATTCTGGTTGTTTTCACTCTCACCCTCAGCTGCTTCTCATACGACAGCAAAACTTTGAAGTAACTGCCAAAATATAGACAGACTGTTCATCTTTAGTGTTGCTTTATGAACTTAATATATTCCAGAAGTTATTACTCTTCTAGTTAATAATATCTATTTATTTTTTTAATTACTTGTTGAGCTTTAATAGCATTAGAAATTGTTATTCTGGGTTGAACGTGTAAAATTGTTGAAAATCTTAAAGCAGGATCTCATGCACTTCACACATCCCTGATGATCTAAAACTGCAGAAAAGTCTCGGTTCTGTGGCTCTCATTGAGTAGGTTGGTAGAGAAGATTTCTCTTTCATTTGTCCTTGGGCTCCTACCCTCCACTTAAATTGCAAAATTCTGATTTTGCACACAAGGAGCTGAGTTGCAGAAGAATCTAAGCATATTCCTAAGGTTTTCAACGAGGCAGGGAATTCAGCTCCCTTCTGATATTTAAGCTATAGGGCTGAATGCATTTCAAAAGAGGGCAGCTGAGGAGCAGATACAGCCACCAAAAGATGTCCCAAGTATTTCTAACTGATGGGGAGGTACATGAGCATTTGTTTGGTTTGATATTAGAGATTCTCAGGATGCTATTGATATTCTGGATAGCCCATTAAAGGACATTCCATCCCACATTAGCAACAGTAGATGGTTTTTAAAATACCTTCCTAAAGTACATTACAGAAAGAAGAGATGTATAAACAACAGCACCCTCAGTATCATTTTCCCTAGCTTTGCAACATGTAAAGGTAGATGTTAGAATGGAGAAAGCTGATTTGTTTGACTGACAAAATGTCTGCTAATGGAAAAAAAAAAAAACAATGACAAAACACCACAAAATATTCCTATTGTTTGGAAATATTTGATCATTATAACTTTTTAGAGTGAATTAAATTCAAACATTAAGACAGTTATACCAATCTATATTTCTTTTAAACAGCAAAGAGCTAAATGACAAGGCCATATTTCTCTATATAAAAGAGGCTGAGACTGAGACTTGATGCTGTCATTCAGATTTCAAGCTGACAGCTCTAAGAGCTGCCACTATGAATATTTAATAATTAGCATTTTTTCACTGAATTAAGATTAACCTGAAATGTTGTTATTGTTACAGCAAAGAGCTACCACCATTTTATTTCATAGTGTCATAGAATGACAATGTCAGGTTGGAAGGGACCTCAAGCATCATGTGGTGCAACCTTTCTAGGTACTACTCTAGTTGATATGAAATGGCTTAGCACCCTGTCAAGCTGAGACTTAACACTGTCCAATGTGGGAGGATCTACCACTTCCCTTGGGAGACTATTCCAGTGTTTGACTGTCCTCATGGTGAAAAATGTACCTCTTGTGTCCAATCGGAATCTCCCCAGGAGCAACCTGTGCCCATCACCCCTTGTCTTTTCAGTACACCGTTATAACTCGGCCAGTGCATGCTAGATAACAAAAGAGATTAATTCTTATGTTTATGTGCTAGTTCAACAGTGCTGACCTTCAGTGATGCCCTCCTGCTCCAGCTGTCTTGTTATAGCCTTGCCCTATTAGCTCTGCAGTAGCACTTCATGGCCACACGTCACTGGGCACTGCACACTTGCAGAGCAAAAGACTGCAAACAGCCAAGAGGGCTTTCTAAAAGAAAATACACCAGTAGCATTGCTGTTACTTGGACGTGGAAAATGGAAGCACCTTTTTGGGTATGTCAGGGGCTGGAGGTTTCAGTGGGACATAAGTCTGCTCTGCTTGACAAAAGGTTTCCTGACTGAAGGCCAGCGGCCACGTGCAAACTCTTGGGTCAACATAATCAAGTCTCAGCCTCACAATCTGCTCCATCTTCTGTCCTTACTGGAGTTATATGCAGGATAAAATGGTACTCAGGGTTACTAATGTTTTTAGCATCTTCCTTATATACTGTTGATATTACACAACTGTCTTAAACAGCTACTGAATTTCTATGCATACACTCTGCTCTTCCCTGAGTCCTAATAAAATTCTCAAAAGGAGGCAGTGGGAGGGGTAAGGTGGGGAGGTAACAGGGCAGAAGCAAAAGCTTTCTTTCTTGCTATCTTATTTTGTATGATCTTGTCTTTGATTTGACAAAAATTGCTGAATACAGGCACTTTAATGAATAATTTTTTAACATTTCATCTGGTATCTTCAACAATATGTCAGAAAATGTCTGGTCAGTTTTCTTGACAGATTCTGTTGGTGGGTGAGGCAAACTAACATGTTGACTTAGTAGAGAAGCTGGATCATTATATTTATTTCTTGGATTCTTGGATCCATGTCACAAGTCAATTGAAGCACGTGATTGGGAAAAGCCAAGATGGATTTACCAGGGGCAAATCGTGCCTGACAAACCTGATCACATTCTCCAACAAAGGAACCTGCTCGGTTGATGCAAGATGATTCTATGATAACAGCTGTATGAAATCTATATGTCTTTTTGGAACTAATCTTAAGGGGTTATCCTAGTTCATCTTGCACATTGATTAGTAAAATGTTGCACACAGACTTTTAAGACTCAAAGTGGAGCAGGAAGAAGCAGATCAGTTTGCATCTGAGTTCCTTAGAAGTCAGTCTGTGCTGCTTTTTCCAAACTGCTTTTTTGTGTGAAACTGACAAGCATATCAGATCTGTGAGCAGTAGAAGAAACCAACATGTGACATATATTTGAGAATCTTATTTGCATAAAACTGGATCCATTTCATGGTATCTTGAGGTGAAGAGACCAGAAGCGACATCTGAAAGAACCATGTCCATGGGCAAACACCCAGCCACCTGTGAAACCTGTGCTGTTGCCAGGGAGGAGAGCAGCCAGTTTTATGCCAATAAAAATCTGCATCAGTCAGAGGCCAGATAATGCTGACTGAGAAATCAGTTTCTGACTTCTGACTGGTTTGCAGCTGCTGATTTTGCCTGGTTAATAGAACTGGCAGCTCCGTGTCAGAGAGAGAGAATCCCACAGGTAGTAATCCTGAATTGTCTTCCTGGTGTCCTCCTTGCCTTTCCTCCTGGCTCACACACCAGTTCTGCTCTGCAATTAGTTCTAAGACAAGAATGTCTCTAATTAGTTTCCTCTGGCACCTCCATATACTTACACAGGTGCTTTCTCTTACAAGTCATAGTTTCAGTAAGTGGGAGATGCTCTGTATATATTCAAAACCAAGAATACTGTAAAACTTTCTGAGGTTCAGTCATGGGAAAATTTCCTTCATTTTCATTGATTTTTTTTAGCAGAGGGCTACAAATACTTTTACATTAATAAGGCCAAAAAAGTTAAATTAATCTACATTTTATATGTACACAAATAGACATGCACAAAACTGTACAAAGACACATGCAATTGCAGACATAATGCGAGTTTAGTCAACTAAAAAGGGCTTTTAGGTCAATTCAATAAATTTGCAAGAGCTTTCTTACTTTGTGCCACTAAAGGACAACAGAATTTATAGACTATAATGCCTTCATCAACCATTTATAAAATTGAAAATGCATATTTTACCACCTTTTGTTCTCAATCTTAATATTGGGCTTTGTGGCTTGAGTTTTCTTTTTTTTCATGGTGATGATATATCACAAAGTGTGGGCATTACCAAATGTAATGTGGCTGACTGGGTTTGTGCTTTTTTGGTTTTTTTTTTAACAGAAAATGATATAGCTATAGAACTAGAGGTTGAAACCATATTGCAGATAGCTAAATTGATGGGGTTCTATAGGAAGTTAATGCAAAGAATTAGAACAAATCTTTGGAAAACTATTTCTGTAAAATATATCTCTTTGGTATATGCAAAACAATCTTTTACTCTAAAAGCAAATCTTTTGAGACATACCAGAATGAGTCTCACTTTGCAAGAATACACCAAAGGTTATCTAGTAGTAAAAGAAGACAACTGCAAAGTTCTCAATTTAAATATGGCTGTTGTTTTTAATGGAAGTATTGGAAGCATTCAAAGCCAGGTTGGATGGGGCTCTGAGCAACCTGATCTAGTGGGAGGTGTCCCTGCCCATGCAGGGGGATGGAAATTCAATGATCTTTAAGGTCCCTTCCAACTCTAACCATTCTATGATTCTATTATTCTATTTTATTACAAATTACCTAAACTCTTTGAACTTTAGGAAATACGCTGATGGTCAGAAAATTCTTTTGCAGAAGCTACTGATTTATTTTCTTGACAAGTCTGTTCTTAACTCTTGAGATGGCAGGCTGTTCTGGAGAGGTTTATACACAGTCATACTCATGTACATGTACTCATACACACAGACATACATATGTATGTGTGTACTGTATATATATATAATGCTACAATCAGTCCAACATACAATGTACAGTGCTTCATGCATGCACACATCCAAAAATGTTTTCAGCTTGATTACTATTGTAAGATTACTAGTATAAGAAATTATTTCAAAATTAAATGGTTTATCCAGAAATACCCTTGTTGAAGTAAAAACTAAGAACTACTTAAGCAAAACCTGAAAAAAAAATAAGTTGGGAGGGCAGGATGAATGATTTCTTGACTGTCTGCTTATATTTAAAGACACTCATTTTAAAATAGTGAAATATTTAGTAGATAAAGAGTTGTATTGAATTTATTTGAACTTGAATTTCAGTTTCTATTAAAATCTGAAAAAAAAAAAAAAAAAAAAAGAATCCTCTATCTTACAAATAACGTCTTAATGCAGAAGTTAGATGCCAGCTCTAAAGGAGCTCTAGGGCCACCTATCACAAGGACAATGAAAGGCAGGGTGAAAGTCTCAGCAGCAGCAGGGCAAAAGCACAGCCTGACCTGGGCAGAAAAAGAGAAGACTTAATATTGAGGAAAATGAATTCTATTTTTTATGCTCATCCTGTCGGGGACATGTGGAAAAACACACACACACAAATAATAATAAATAAAAAAAAAAGAAGATAAAAAAGTAAAAAGCATTTGCTGTATTTTGCACAGCAGGAGAGTATTGAGAACCAGGGTAATGTGAGTCCCTCTCAGCATGAGCCTGTGTCTGCCCAGGAGCTGCACGCTGTGAAGGTGCTTACCTAATAGAAAGATGAACCTTGCTGATCTCAAATCCACCTGAAAATGTAAGATTTGTGTTGTTTTCCCTCTCTGGGGACAGGGCTTACTGCAGCTCCTGCTCTCCACAGTTCTTCAGCTTCACAGCTCTCAGCAGAGTGTGTTCTCTTCACTCCAGCAAGTAAGTGGAAGAAAGCAAAGAAAAGGAGCAAAGGCCAAAGGATGCTAGAAACAATATTAGTAAAAAATGACTGTTCAGTTCAGTGCTCAGATCAGCACTCAATATGACAAGACCACTGAGTGATTCAGTGCAGTCTCAGCAGAGAGGATATTACAAAGCACAGAAAAGGATTAAATTATTATTTTTATTGTTTTTAATAGGATATTAAAATCCTTTTGTAATTTGAGATAGCAGCAGCTTCTCCTATTAAATACGGCATTAATGAGACCAAGAATTCCTCATGAAAATACCAAAGTAAATGGTGAGATAGGCTTGGATTTAAATGAAATTTTTAATTCCTCCTGTTCACTGATTTGCCTGTTTCAAGACAAATCCATTTAAGTAAATGGTGTCTAGGTTTTTGTAGTACTTAGAGCTCAATTTCATAATCAAGCAACAGGGCTTTATCAGGTTATTGCGGGTAATCAGAGCTGCAGGAGTCACCCGTGACCTGTCCTCAGCCCTTCACACAGAAGGCAGCAGGACTGACTTCAGTATGGGGTGAAGCTAAGTCCAGTTATCTTACATTTTCAGCAGCAAGAAGTGTGGGATGGGAGGTAATCACCACCCCACTGGTAACAGTCCCTCAAGGGGGACGGAGCCACCCTGATATCTGCTGGAGAGACCACAGTGAAGCACAAGAAGTCCAGAAGGTTTCTAGGTTACATGGATGAATACAAGGAGCCAAGGAGGTGACAACTTGCAGCAGGAACTGTAAGCAAGAAAGAACTGGTTGTGTATGTTAAGGGCAGGGGCAGTTATAGTGGCTGTGAGATTGTGGAATTTAGGATCCTGACAGGAGACAGTAAGGCAAAAATCAGGATCAGAGTTATGGTCTTCAGGAGACTACACTTTGGTCTCTTCAGAAATCTGCTTGGAAGAATCACAGGGGCAGGTTCCTGGAGAGTAGAAGGGTCGAAGAAATCTGACTGCTTTTCAAGCATCACTTCGTCTAAGCTCAAGAAGAGTCCGTTCCGATACGCAGGAAATCAAGCAAAGGTTGCAGGAGGCCTGCATGGATGAAAAAGGAGCTACTGACAAAACTCAGATGTAGAAAATAAATGCAGAGGAGGTGGAAGTGGCTGAGGTGACCTGGGAGAGATACAGAGACACTGAGCATGCAAGGATAGGGTTAGGAAAGGCCAAGCCCACATGGAGCTGAGTCTTGTAAGGTACTTGAAGGGAAACCAGAGGGGTTCTACAGGTATCTTGGCAGTAAAAAGATGACTAGTGATAATGTGGTCCCACTGCTGAATGAGATGGGGACATGCTGAGAAAGAACATGAGGAAGGCAAAGTTACTGAATATCTTGACCTTAGTTTTTACTGGTAAGTCCGGTCTTCAGGAATCCTAGGTCAGAGACCAGAGAAGGTTGAGATAAGACAGAATTCTTACTGGTGGAGGGGAATCTGGTTAGGGAATAATGAAACAAGCTGGTCATACCTAAGTCCTTGGTCTCTGATAGGATGCACTGACAAGTGCTGAGGGAACTAACCAATGTCACTGCTAAACCACCCTCAATTATCTTTGCAAGGTCAGAGCAATTAGGAGAGAATACTGATGACTAAAAGAAAACAAATGTCACTTTCTTCTTCAAGGACCAGAAGGAGAATCTAGAGAATTGTGAGCCTCACATCAGACTGTGGGAGGGTGATGGAGCTAATCCTCATGGAAACCATTTTCAAATGTATAAAGAAAAAAAAAGGTGATTGGAAGTAGTGAGCATGGACTTACGAAGATCATGCCTGACCAACCTGATAGCTTTCCACACTGAGATGGCTGACTTGGTGGATGAAGTGAGAGCAGCAGATGATGATTCTGTTAACTTTAGTGATGCCTATTCAACCTCAGCCATTCTGTGGCTCAGTGATCCCCAGTGCAGGTGAAGGGAAGATTCTGGGAGACTGTCTTTAACTGGATCAAGTTAAACGTTTGAACAAAGAGGAAAAAATATCTGTGATGCCTTTCTGCAAAACTGAAATGGAAGTGGAAAGCTTTAAAGGTTTCCACAATTTAAGAACTATTTGCAAAACCAGATAACCTTTTGCAGGATGTCACTGAAGATTTTGTATGTCCATTCTCCACAGATTTCTACCTGAAAACTCTACCTTGCTTTGTGATATACCTAATTACAGACAGCAGATGTCTGAGTGCAGATCAAAGTCTAGGTTGAGGCATCATCACAGCAGGCAGCTGCCATGGGCAGTGGAACAGCCAAGGCTCTGCAGTTTACTTCTCCTTCTTACAGTATCTGCCTGGCAGCTCTTGCTGACCCCCCTGAGAAAGGAGTTACAACAGGTTGGAAAGTGCTTTTCTAGAGAAACACTCCACCAGAAATTCTCTGCCTTCACCCCTCTCCATTCCTGACACAGCAAGAGGACAAGACTGATTGCCCAAAGCTTTCCCTCTTCTGCTTCTCCCCTCTTCTGTTGTTTTCTCCCACTTTTCTCTTCCTGCATCAAGCCCAGATCACGGGGAAGCCCTCAGCTGACTTTAGAGGAAAGGCAGCTCCTCTCTTCTGCTATACATCAGCTTACCAAAAAAGTACATTGAGTGTGCACACCTGCACACTGCTCTGGCTGAAACATCCTGACACTGCCTTAACTCCAGTTCCATTGCTGTTGTTTTAAGGAAGAAGGCAAATCTTGTCCTTCAGCCAGGCTTTAGTTCCAGTCCATGGTCAATTTTAATGATTGGAAGAAATTTTAATTGTCAGGTTCTGGAATAGGGAAGATTTTGAGATTTCCTCAGAAAACTGCATGCCATTCTTTGGCATTTTCAGAAGTAATTAAGCTATCTATGGCATGCTTTTTTACCATGTGATTATAACCCAGTGTGAATGTGTATTTTACATTTTAAGAGAAACCCAATCCCTTTTTTTCCTGTTTCCTAGGAAACAGCCACCCAATCCCTTTCAGTTAAACAGTGAACAACTTAGTTTCCATTATGCTGTTCATAACTTCAGAAAGCTAAAATGATCACCATGATTCAAATAGCCCTCCACAGAAGTATATCACTTTGAGAAACAATACATTGAAAAGTAGAATGATAATTGCCTTTTTCAGGAAGAAAATGTAATTTTTTTTAATCTCTTCCACCACCTTAGAAGTAGGATTGCTCAAAACATTCTCAATAAAACCTGTTGGTTTGTCAAACCTGGCATATTTTGTTGTCTTCTGTTAGTTTTGTTAATTTATTTAGGGAAAGAGCTACAAAGGAGTCTTCCATTGTTTCATGGTCTTTTCATGTCAAATGTGCTGGATACAAAGTCATCAGGGGTGAACCTGGTTAATATGGGATTTACCCAACATTTTCACTGGAAAAGCCAACTTCAAATCACAGTCTGTGCATCCACAAAGAAAAGAAGGTTGAGAAAACAAACAAACAAAAAACAACTAACAAACCAGCCAACCAACTAAAAATAATAAAAAACCCCAACATCCAAATCTATCCTCCTGCTGAGCAGTTCTTTTGCCTCTGGCAAAAGGTGCTTATCATATGCCAGCACAACTTCCAATCACAGGTACCATGAAAAAAGGAAGCCCAGAAAATTTTCAAGAGAAAATTTCAATTTACATTGAGCCTCATTGATTTATAATTTTTCATGTGGGCTTGAAACCTATTCCTTCCTGACAAGGCCTCATCTCTGAAGAGGAGAAGCTAAGTCAGCATTGATGATATTCCCAAATACAGAATCTTCCACTGAAGGTGTCTTCTTTTCTTCTTTTTGCTTCATTTACTTGCTTTAACTTGGTGCTGTTTCTCCCTTAAATACGTTGTGATGATGTAACATCATCAGTGCTCCATGACTTCAGCTGAAATGAAGTTGATACACTGCATTTCATAGAGCTCCAGTCCTCCCATTCCCCAATGTCCAGGAAACTCTTTTTTTTGCACTAAATCAGTAATAAAACATACCTTTATAATGCATACACAGGAGAAAGAGAAAAAGCTCATTAGCTTTTCATCTACTTTCCTCTATCAATCCTGAAAGAACTGAAAGTTGTCTATTATTTTTCTCCCTTCTTTTGTAATTCTTTTTCATCATCTCCTACCATTTCTTCTTTATTTCTGGTTCAGCCAACTGGTAAATCTTGACTTTATCTGCATTTCATTTCTTTGTCCTGCTGCCACCTACACACAGAAAGCTGCTGTGCAGATCTACCTTCTCTTCCTTTGGGGTCCTTATTAAGACTGATTTTTTTCACAAAAAGCATTAGCCTGAAGATAGCTGGTTCTTTCAGAATGAGACATGTCCTCCCACACATTTTATTGTTGCTAATTTCATTTACATAGTGATCAGGGAATTGCAAAAGCTGTCAGAGTACATGTTGATATTAAAACATGCTGGATAAATACCAGTCTGGAAAAACTGATAGTGATAATTTATGTGCTCTGGGTGTGGTTTTGTACACTCTTCTGAATGAATGAAAGGGGCCTCCCTGCCTGATTCTGATGACCACTCCTTAAGACTGCAAATGGTTAGAAAGATTTGCAATGTGAAAATTATGGCTTGAGGGCTGGCAGGGTGCCAGTTAGTGGGCAGTGTGAAGTGTTAGGATTTCATATTTTAGAACAGAGGTAGCTTAACTGTGACAATTCTTTATAAGTGTGTAATATCACACTTGGGAACATTCAACAGCTGACTCAACAAACCCATTCGAAGAAATAAAGGGAAGAGCAGCATTATTTCTTTGCTGGTCAGTGCCTGTTTTATTTACTAGACCATGTCGTCTTTTCTGTACTAAATCAATCTCTTTCTTACAAGACAGTAAGTCACCATTAATAATGATTAGACATCACTCTGCAAAGGTTAGAAACCTTTGGGAATGCAAATTAAATTTTTCCTAGAGAATGTCATTTACTCCATTGGAATGTCATCAAATTAATCCAAGGGCAAAGGGGAGTCAGTGCCAATTAGGCTTGGAATAGCAATTATGGAAGCAAAACCTCTGTGAAGCCAAACAAGCGGTAGCTGTTTTGACTGTGCAGAAACGAAGGAATATTTTTAGGGAAATCTGGTGTAGTAAATTGTGTGTTCATGAGCCTACCCAGGAAAGGTGGTAGTGTGCTAGCAAAAGACAAAGCAGAAGTACTTGAATGGAGAAAGGAAATAAAGAAGCAGGACAGGAAAGGTGAGTGTATTGTGTTCCAGCTAAGAGTGGGATCCTCTCTAGTACAAAGGGACTAAGCCCAGCCTGAAGCCTCATGTGTGGAGCAAACCCCCATGAGATGTGGAGTCATATTTCATTATAAGTACCAAACCGAGGAATTGAAAGAAAAAAAACCACAACAACTTATCACATTTTTCCAGCCAATAATTTGCTAATTCTCTCATTGTACAGAGGCCAGATGCCTCTCTGAACACAGTCCCAAAACAACAATGTGCTACAGGTGAGACATGATCCACAGGCTGAATGGTTCCAGAGTTGGCCAGCACTGGCAGGCTGCATTTGCCAGCAATGCTTTTAGGAATGGTTTTAGAAAACATCAGAGAAAGAGGTCACTCTCTCTGACTTGCTCTCTCATACACATAAATCATAATAAGCAGAATTCACGTCAGTCCAAGACCTTTCCTGTTGAACAGAGCCCCGGGAATCAACAGGAGCACTCATAAAGTATTACACAAATAGTAGCTGGAAGGAAATTAATGAGTGATTTATCCAAAAGTAATTTATCTTGGAAAACAACCAGGTGGTTGGTATGAGAGGGTGCTTTAGACCCTAACCCACTTTTCAAGGCCCTCAGGGATCAAGAGGCTAGAGGACATTTTTTAGATCCTGAGCTCACTCGGCTCGTATCACAAACAACTGTGTCATATAAACCCATTCATCAGTTTCTCAAGGTCCATCTTCAGCTGAGGATTTTTTTTTCAGATCATTATTAGCTGTAGCAGGCTTCATAACATTCTCATTTCATCTGACATTTGGAAACTTTCTTCAATTCACCAGCTTAAAGATATTCCCTGATGTAGTTGTATCCATTTTGTAAAATTTCAACGTTACTCATTAGCTTAAATAAAGTCTGCTTCACTTTTCTTTATAACCTGATGTTAATTCAGATCAAATGCAAAAATATCTATGTCACTGGACTGCTGTTGTGCTCATATCTCTCTCTGGCCCAAATTCAGAACAGTAAAGAAAAGCATATGCTTACAGCCAAGCTCAGGCTTATATGCTTTCAGGAATAAAGGCCCTACCTTTCTAATAACAAATGAAAAAGTTGTAAGAATCACTCCTGACCTCTATGTCTCCCACATTCTGTTGGTTTAAGGACATTTCTGGGTATTATTTCAGTAGCACAAGGGAAGTGGATTTGCAAGCAATCTGGCCCTTACAAAAACAAACAAAACCATCACATACCAATTAAAATAAATTTTATGAGTTTCCTGCTGCAATTATTTCAGGTGCTTTGTTCCCATATGCGAACTCAACTACTAATCAGCCACTCATTAATCTTAACTATCTCTGTATGTCATGTCCATGCATCTTAAACAGATGAATAAACAAGCTAAATTGAAATGTAATGGATTTAGGTTATCTGTTTCTTGTAAAATTAAGTAAAATTAAATCTAGTGTACCAGTTTCTACAGGCAGATACAAATGAGTACAGAGAACAAGAAGCTCCTGTGAATCTGTTGGAGCTAAACCCACCCACTAGCTCTCCAAATGTTGAATATGCTTAAATATACAAGTCTCCTGATCTTGTTAGTCATCTCCAACAGCACTAGAATCGGTGTATCCATGAAAGATGAACTCTTCCTCTGAACAGAAGAATATTACACAAATGCATGAGGACTTTAAATGTATCTTACAGTTCAGCAGCTGTTGCTGTGTGTCTTGAATTTCAAATCAGCCAAGTCCATCCACAGAGCTGAAGGGGCTTTGCCTCACCAGGTCTTTTTAAGCCCTGGGTTCAAACCTGCAGAGCTCTCCGTTAGACCTTGGGGCGATCATAAAGCAAACGCAAAATCATCCATGTCCCTGCTCCCTCTTGTGGTAGAAGCTTTGCAGTTCACAAGGGGAAAAAAAAGGGATCACGACAGTGGAGCTACAGCAGCGATTTTACAGGGTTTCTTTATCTGTAAAGGCCATGATGTACAGTTCCTTGAACCTTTGTCTTCGCCTGGAACTGATGGGGCTTTGTTCTTCTCTGCTCTTTCTTCTATACACATTTATGTGTCCCAGGGTTATAAGCTGTTCAGTGATGTTTTTGTGTAAAATGAGTTGTGAGCCACAGGGGCACGGCAGCACCAGCAATCCAAGCACTGGATTCAAGACAAGAAGCAAATACAGCTGTAAAGTGCAGCCAGTGGGAGAAAATCAAGAAGGAGAAATTACTTTCATTTAAAATGAGAAAAAAACAAAAAACCTCCCTGCATTTAAAATTGGAAATGCGAGTTAAAGAAAAATCCATCTGGACTTCAATCTCTGGAAGTTTAACACAGGTGTTCCTTTTTATAGCAAAACTTTACCAAACTGTTGTGCAATCTCCATGGAGACTGCATCGATGGAGGCCTTGTTTCTTCTCCCTTGCAACATGGGATCCCAGCCTGCCATCCCTGTGTAAGTATGGAGGAAAGGTTTTCCCTTCCACCAGCTACTCTCCTTACACATTCACTGACCATATACGCTGCCATATAGACTGGCTCTCCACTCAATTCGGATTCAATCAGCAAAGTAACTGTGCTGTCAGGTTGTTATCCAAAGGAGCCAGCCTACTCGTTCACAAAGCTAGAAGGGATTGAAATGATCATCTCATCCAGCCTCCTAATCGCAGCTGTCAATCCTCCTCGTGGTCCACATTATAAACAAACCACCTGGAAAGTCACTTTGAAAGCAGCAACAGACATTAAAATTCAGATGAACACCCCTGAGTGAGGATAGCAAAAGGATTTAAATTATACCCAGTTTAGATTGTAACTTTTGATACAGTACCTTTGGGAAATCTATGCAAACTTGTTAATATTTTAAAAGTTAAATAAGGTACATTGAATTGTTTGAAAGTATTAAAAATATAAATCCCAAACAACAAACCAGCTGTGGTAACAGCCTGTATTTTTTATCACCTACTTATTACGTGCATAATGTACAAAAGGGATTTTTGGAAAGTATCTAACATGACCAGCCTCATGATAATTAAAGCTCTTAGAAATGAAACTGCAGGATGGTGTCTTGGTGAGTAAATTCATTTGCAGTTAAAAAAAAAACAACACAACAAAAACCAACAAAAAACAGGTGCATAAAACCTCAGGAGAATCCAGTAGACAGAGCAAAAGATGCTTCCCTTTCTAGAGAAAGGAAGAAAAAAAAGTCATTAATAATTTGATTATCTTGAACACTCTTAACACAGAGCTGTTCTGACCTACTCTCTGCAAAAATGCTGTCACCAAGGTTAGTGAGAGTAAGGAAGTGGTTTTCTGATTCAATTAAGGAAAATTGCATCAGTATTATAGTGGCAAACCACTTAAGAAAAATTATTTGTGAATTTTCTAGTGCATTCGATTGGCTGTGACACTCAGGACCAGATTGCTTTTTTTCACAGGCACAGGGAAATGTTTTAGCTACAGTATATACACTTTTTGGGTAGCTTTTCTCCCAGGCATTGGAGTACACATCACAGGCTCTGATTGTCCCAGGCCATATTCTGAAGGCAATGGTTTACAGGATTGAAGGGTTTTGGAGTGCTTGAATCCATAAATCCAAGGCAAAAAAACCTGGTCTCTTTGATGTTAACTGAAAGAGTTTCTAAGGGAAGTCTGATGATTTTTGTAGCCTCAAACACATGATGCTGTCCTGGAGCCAGCAAGACTCATGTTGTTCACTGCAGTAAGAAAAGGCTGTAGCAGTTTTATTATAGAATCCTAGGCTGGTTTGGGTTGGAAGGGACCTTAAATATCACCCAGATCCAACACCCCCTGCATGGGCAGGGACACCCTCCATTAGACCAGGTTGCTTCAAGCCCCATCCAACCTGGCCTTGAACACTTCCAGGGCAGCCACAACTTTCCTGGGTGACCTGTGCCAGTGTCTCACCACCCTCACAGGAAAAAATTTCCTCCTAATGTCTCACCTAAATCTCCCCTGTTCTCTGTACATCTAGGCTTTCTTGTCACTCCAGACTATGCTGGATTGACTGTGCAGCCAGCAAATCTGTCACATGCTGACCTCATGAGCACGTGAAACTCTACTGGCCTGGATACATCTCAGCTCTCAGACCCCTAACCTCACAGGTATAGACAGACAACACATTGCTGGGCACAGCCAGACCCACACATGGCAGTTCAGTTTCCAAGCTGCCCATGGAGGCCTGTTGAGGCAGAATGGTGAGAAACCAGCAGAGCACACCCATGGGCACATCTCAGGGACTTTGAAGGTAGTTCAATGAAGCTAAAAATTAGATCCTTGTTTGTTACTCCAACAATCATCATGTGCGTCCTTCTCTTTTAATTAATAGGTTGTTCCTCATTTGTGAAAAAAAGTGGGGTCTTCCTGGCAATTTCTTCTTAGGAAAAAAAATGTGCTTACATACTAACTTTTTGCCTTGGGGAAAAGCAATTGTTTTATGGAAATCTTTAATGCATTAAATTTTGGAAGAAATCCATTTCCTCTTTTTATTTCTTTCCCTTTTCTTCTGTGTTCTATAAATACTGTTGAAAACCCTAAGCCTTTCAAAGAATTACATTGCAATTAGGGGAAAACAGATTTATCATTATTAGAATACTTAAATTATATTTAGTTGGTGACCTGTTATTTTATTAATAATAATAATAATGCACTCAACGAAGACGTTTTCAATCAAATTTAAAACACCCTTGATTTCTCAGGTTTAACACTTTTACTTCAACATTACTACTCTTATTTGTTTAACACGATTCTGTATCATTTCTTTTGAGCTGAAGGAGATTCTCAGTCATAGCCCATTATTATTCTGTGTTCATTGGAGTATCAAGTGAATAAAAGCCAAAGTGTTGAAAAATCTGAATTCCCAAGAGTTTTTATTTTTCAAACGAGGAAGTATTAAGGACATGAGCATCATAATTCACACTTGGATTTTAGCTTCCACATTTTGCTGTCCTCAGTTCCTTAGATTTGGTCCACACGTAACAGCTGAGCCTTCACTCATAATGTGGTAACTCTAATAAGAATTAGAAGAAAGAGCAGGTGGAAGTCATGTATAAAATATGAAGAAAAAAAAAATTAGATGAAAAGGCAGTGCAATCTTACCTGTGTAATAAAATAATTGAAAAGAGAAGGATGTATAACTCTTTCCATCTGATTTTATACTGCTTCCAGGTCCAGACCCTCTTTAAAATTATTTAGGAATTCTTTAATAACTTATTCTGCACATCACAGTCCATGGGGAGTAAAGAGGACAACTCAGGACTGATCATGAACCAGGCCAGGGCCCGTTGCTAAGTTAAATGTAAATTACATAAGAACTAGATATGTCAGATTAATGACAGTAAGAATAAAAAAATTAAATCGTGCAACTTAGTTCCAGACCCATTCAAAAGGACTACAGTCCAACCTCATGCATCCTTCCCTGGTTGTCCAGGAAAGTTGTGGATGTGGACAGGTTGGATGGGGCTTGGAGCAACCCGGTCTTGTGGGAGGTGTCCCTGCCCACAAAGGGAGGTTGGAACTAGAACATCTTTGATGTCCCTTCCAACCCAAACCATTCTGTGACTCTATTATTAAGTACCTGGAGAACAATATACAGTTTGACATTGGATTGTTGATGCTACTGCAAGTGAAAATCACAAGCTGGAAGCAGTTTTCAATTGAGTCTTCTGTTAACTTGAATATTAAAGAAAAAAGTCAAACAAACTGAAATAAACTATCAGAAATTCCCATAGCCTTCACCGTAGCTGAAGGATAAGCACAAACTTGTACAAATTCTCCTCCCTAGCACTTGATAAGTAATTAGAAATATCCTGGAGGTGTTCAAGCAATGACATTTACACAGACCATCGGGATGATGCACCCTTTCTGTTTAGCACAGAGGAATTTTATCTCTGAAACCCCCCTTATTTCAGAGCATTCAGAACAATAGGGAATGACTTAATGGATAACAGATTGCTCATCTGATTTGTTCTCTGGAAACCAGTCTCAAAATCTATGTCAGTATTTGGTCCAAAAGTAAATACATGGAACGCAAGAAGAAAAGCCGCTGAAAACAGTCGAACAACATGTATTACACACTAGTTTTTGCTTTACTTCTGGAAAAAATTATGTCTTGAGAACATTGCACATGTTCTGATTATTGCTAAGGTTTTGCAGAATTATGATTGAGTTTTAAGATTTTTTTTTTCCTACATTTACACAAAAAATAAAATTGTGCAATTAGATAATTCTAAAAAAACATGAAAACGGAAAATATTGTTTCTTGAAAAAAAACAAAAACAGGAAGCGTGAAAGGAAAAGGTTAAACAATTCAAGCTGTTCAGATTTCCTTTTACTTTGAAATCTTTCAAAGTGACTAATGTAGATCTCTGAATTTCCTTTAATCACAAGATTGTAAAAATAACTGGAGGAAAATCTTTTTCTGTGGTTCTCCTCAGGTACTGCTGCTCTAATCAGCAAGATTTACTTCCTCATCACAGTTAACCTTAACACTAAGTCAGAAAAAATTAGTCATGATTGAAATCACAAGTATTTACAGCACTGAAAATGACTGGGATCTTTACAAGGACTTTTAACCTAACTGCTTTAGTGTTGACAAATTTTAATCTCCATAAGTTGGTCTGGCAAACAAACACATTTTTAAAAGTTAACTGCTATTCAGATTGGTTGCCTGGTGTGGTGTCACAGCAAAGTGTCTGACAACACTTTTAGGGCCTATGATGGGTTGGAAATCTGAGGAATTCTGGAAATGGAAAGAATGTAAAAGATTGTAATTTCAAAAGTGTTTGCTTTGCCTCAATTCACTGTATACGGCTGGACACCAGCAACCATGGAAGAAAGCATACAGTATCCTTTTGTTTTCTTGGACTGGCTATTCAAGTTGCCAAGTGAAATCTTCACAAGATACTGCGTTTTCTGCCCCTCCCAGACCATCTCCCTTCCAAGAAATGCCTCCATGATCATAATTTGAAATAAATGTAGAATCCACTGTTTCTCATCATGTTTCAGAAGTGCTGTAGCTGCTGGATCTGTTTGATGTGTCACTCCAGAAATACTGTCTCATTGTCTTCCATGACCAAGCTAAGTCACAGATGACAACAAAAATTTAAGTTTTAGAAACTCTTGATTTCCTTGAGTCTCTAGAAAGCCTAAAAGGAAAATCTTTCATCTCTGAGTACTTCTTTCTGTTTATCTGTCGTTTCTGTTACCTTCCTAACTAACACAGACAGCCAGGATCAGCTCTACAAGCAGCTGCAAGGGGCAGACATAGATGGGTACCCTTGGGATCCCTTTTGTGAGATTTTACCACTGATAACTGTAGGATGTGTCATGTCCCTGACTGAGTTAAAATTCACAAAAATAAGGTGAAAAAGAGACTGCTAGATCATCCAGATGCTCCTGTAAGCCTCAAGAAAATATGTTTCATTCAGAGTTTTATTTCAAAGTAAATGATAAGAGAAAGATTGTGTACTAAATAATGTTAAAGAGTCAAATCCAGGGAAGTCAATTTGACTTCTGTTCAAACTGATTCAGTTTTAAAATAAATAATGGAATAGCAATGATCTATTGATCTCCTTCTAGGGACAAACATTCTGTCAGCAGACAACACATTTTATCATGCACTATAAATAGTGAGAAAATTTCACTGCCAGTATGATCCTAGTTCATACTGTAATTGACTGAGCTTAAATTTTGTATGTATTTCTTTTCCTCTCAGCCTATATGTAATCTTCTAAGAGTAAGTGTTATCTCTTGTGTCTTTCCAGAGTTAAAATAAAGGTATGTTTCATCAGTGAAAAAGCAGCATGTACCTTGCATATGATATTGATATAAAAATGTTCCTAGAAAATGTTGACATGCACATTTCAGTCCATGGTGTAAACCCATTTATAGAAATAAATTATGTCAAACAAATTGATCAAATGCATTTATCAACATTTATGCTGATATGGAGGAGTTGGCAATGACCCATTTTCCTTTTAAAAATTTATTGACCTTATCTTCCTAATATGAAGAGGGCCAGCAAACGGATCATTACTTTATGAGGTGATTTTTTGGCACACAAAGTACAAGATTTAGATGTGTTAGTTCAGTCACTAGGTCCATCCAGAGAATTTCCAGTGATAATTATCAAGATTTTTCTATAAATAGCAGCATCATGAGCAGCCAGCACATATGGGAATTAAGAATCGGGCAGAGAAAGTGAAAGCTGGATTGGGTAGATTCAGATCAGATATAAGGAAGAAATTTTTTTTATAATGAGGGTGGTGAACTAGTGTCCCAGGTTGCCCAGAGAGGTGTTAGTTGTCCCATCCTTGGAAACATTCAAGGTCGGGTTGGGTGAGGCTCTGAGTAACCTGCTCTATTTGAAGATGTCTCTGCTCACTGAAGAGCGTTGGACTAGATGACCTTTAAAAGTCTCTTCCAACTACTCTGTGACTCTGTGAAAGATGAATCATTAGACAAGTCTCGATCTTTGTCTGCAAGCTCATGATACTTTAAAAGTATCCCAAAATGCTATTATACTTATGAGGATGAATAAAAAGTGAGAACACCTTAATTTCTTTCTCTCTCTTTGCTCTTTCTCCATCCATTAGGACTGTCCAATGTTTTATGCATGATCTTGGTTGCAAGATCCACCATGGTTTTCAAACCATCAGCAGAATATAGCCCCTCTGGCAGACTGACAAACCCAGCCAAGCTCGGCGCTGTCACGAGTGTCACTTCAAAGATGTTCCCATCAAAACCACACTCTGCTGTAGTCTCCTAAAAAACCTGGAGCTCAGCAGGGTATGTACACAGTTTTCCAGTCGATTTTGCTACATGGGCTGAGTTTGTACTCGTGGCAATATTGCCATGATAGTGTTCACCCAAAGTACAGGCACAGAACAGCCAGGGTAAATGGGGTTTGTCCACATGACATGGTGTGATACCATATAAACATGTTTCCAGTAGCTCTGAAGAAGCTAATCTAGGTGGCTGATGAAACATTACCTGCATTAGAGGGATCCTGGCTATTATATCTTGATCTTCTGTTTCAGCTTTGCCAGAGTTTACACTGTATACTAGAGAATGACTGATCCCCTCTTCTGAGCAAATTCACTGCATCCCTTCACCTTTTCATTCAGATCAGCTTTTCTATACCATGAATCCCTTGTCTGTCCTTTTTTCCTCCCCCTTTTTTAATTTTTGAGCACATTCTTCAGCATTATACCCAGAATACAAGTTTAATGTCAGTAACTGCCAGATGGTCTCAGAATTATGGCTTTTTTTTCTTCTAATTCTGTTTTTATTACCACTTTCTATCACTAATACTAGGAGGCAAAGTTTTATATGCAGTTTTACCTAATATAAAATTTTATTTTTATTTTAAAAACATTTTTAGCAAGAAAGATTTGAAAAGGGAGACAAATTACAGTGTTTTTGACTCAGTGAATCATTGCATTTTGTTATGTGATATTGCTTTAAGTATGCTCACTGAGCAGAATAATAGTAGTTGACTGCTAGCTTATTTCAAGAGAACAAGAATACCTTTGATTCCATTAATAGTGAATAATTCCCTAGATGATAACATTGTGCATCATATTGTGTTGAATCCAGGGTTATTTCTATGAAATGGGATGTCCTCCCAATATTTAATTACAGTTTAATATTATTATTTTTTTAATATTCTGAAAATTCATTTTTAGATATATGATTTTAAGCATTACTAATACACTTATCAGTACACTTGTTAATGCACTTATTCTTTATCCTGTAAAACATGAATGTTTTTTCTCTGAGTTATCACCTTTGCCTTATGGTTTATTTTTGAGAGAAGTTGTTGTGGGAGTTACAGATTTTATCCATTTTTTCCCTGTTTCAGGTTGGAATTTATTTGCTTAATTTTGAGTGGCTTTCCCTGACATATCATGAAAAAAGATGTTGAAAAAAAGCAAGAAAACTTTTTTATTGTTGCTCCCTTGACTAACAATAACCAATAATTTCATCTCTTAATTTGGTTTTATGAGGTCTTTGTTTTTTCATTACTGTTAACAAGTAACTCCACCACTTTCTGAATAAAAGAAAGTTGTTGCTTCCAGTTCCTGAGAGTGTTCACAAAGGTTGGAGAACTCATCCATTGACAAGGTGTGATACTGACCTGTTACTATGAAGTCCTATTTGATGGACTGCACCAGTGTGTCATTTTATGAAAGGCTCATCAGCCCATCAGCTCCTTTTGTGCCCCTGCTTGCTATATTGTATGTAGCAGAAGCAATCAGCTCCCACATATGTCAAGAAAAGCTTCTAGTATCAGAATCAGCTGCCTGGTGACAGAATAAAGATCAGCCCCTGACTGGGGAGGGATGACAAGGCACAGAGTCCAGCACTCCCTCTGTTTTACACCGTGGTAAAAAACAGTACATCAAGAGAGAAATAGGGGCAAAACAAAACCTTAAAAGGTGTTTGTTTCCAGACCTTGGAGTCCAAGGCTCCGTGTTGTGGTTCAGACAGTTCTTCTGTTGCCCAACCCATCCAAGAGAGGCAATTGGGAAAAGGAAAGGACGTTTGTGGGTTGAAATGAAGATATAATAAAAATAATAATTAACTAATGTTAACTCCAATACTAATTTAAGATAAAATTATATGCTCAGCTCCAGATAGCAGCTGTGAGCTGTTCTGTTCTAGCAGTGAAGGCAGAATGTCCAACACTGTGAGCACAACAGCTCCAGTGAGAACACAACAGTCACAGCAAGCAAGTGGGCTGATGAGATGCACTGGACCCTCTTGGGAAGAAATAATAAAACAAAAATCTCCCCAAACTTCTCAATTTATAGTGATGGTGATATTTAATGGAATACTTGGGTTGGCCAGCTTGGGTCAGCTGCCCTGGGCTTCACCTCTCCTTACCCACTGCACCTGCATGGTTCAAACTATCCTCAGGCTTGGTCACTACAAAAACCTGCAAACCAGAGCTGGAGATAAATTAAAATAATGCATCTTCTGTCTTCTATTCTCAGAGAATTGGACTTTGCAGTCTTTCAAAACTGTATTTTCTCTAAATGGATAAATTACTTTATAATTCTGCCCCAGCAAAACCAGGACAAGGGGTTAACATCTTTGAGGACAAAACATCAGCAGGTCAAAACATGTAAAGCATCACTGAGAGAACCTGTGTTACAATGAGGATTCAACCTTGTGGGCTTTCTCCTAAAGCCAGTGAGAAAGGTATCACTGAAATCAATAGCAACACAATTAAAACTTTTCAGGTTCATTTTTTTAAATTACCCACCTCCCTCCTTTCCCATTCTCCCACCAGTGGCCTTTTCAGAAAATCTTTGCAGAGGTGATACACCATAATCAACCTTCTTTCCTTCTAGATGTCCCCTACTGGGTAGAGACTTTGCTCTTTTACTGAGTAATGAATTCCATCCCAAGTGATGTCTGTGAGCAAACTGCTGTGTTAGTTTGTGCCTTTGGCATTTTAATTTTTTTTCTTTAGCTTTATTTTACATTTCTGGCTTGTATAGTGACATGTTTCACAAGTTCTGCAGACAGACCTTTGATGCATGTTTTGCTGCAGTTTCCCACTAGCATAGAAGTACATAATAAAAGCTCTGTAAGCACAGTAATCTGCAGCTCTAACCACCACCACAGGCCTATTAATCAGCACTGCTATTGCTTTCAAGTTGGTTGGTTTGGTTTTTTTTCATACTAGAAGCTGATGGCTTCCATATTTCTGAAACAACTTTAAAATGAAGAATAAATTCATCTGAAAGGAAGGATTGGGGAAAAAACACCAACAAAACAACAGGAAGAAACTTACAAGAAAAATAAGAGAAAGCAGCAAATCTGACAGAGATTTAAATGTGTAATGGTAATTATCTAGCTTTGTTATTAACATGAAGCCCATAATTCCCTGGACAATTCTTTCTCTGGAAAAGAAAAATAATTAAAAGGAAAAATACAAAAAACAACATTCTTCCCTAAAGAAACAAGGCTTAATTAGTTTGCCTGTTCTCCTAATGATTTCTACCAAATGGCATCAAAGCCAGGGTGGTGCAAAAATACTCAGTGTGGAATAGTCATAAAAATCAGTGGCTGGGGGGAAAGGAATAAAATATATTGAAAAACAGGCTACAGGATACTTGCAAAAGCTTTAGGGTAGGTATGACCCACTGCTTGGGTACACTTCTGCCTGTCTTCTGCCTAGCAGTAGTAGGAAACGTGGAAGGGGAATGAAGTACTGTGGCAGGGTTATTAAAAAACATTCAGCTGGAGAGCAGCTTGCAGAAAATATCCTGGGGGTCCAGGTGGGCAATAACTTGACCATAAGCCAGCCACTACTAGCAGCCTCCTGGGCTGTATTAAGAGAAGGATTTAAGCAGGTTGAGGGAGGTGGTTCTTCACCTCTGTTCATCACTGGTGAGACACATCTGGAATGCTGGGTCCTGTTCTGGGCTTCCCAGTACATGGACACTAAACTGGGAGGAGTAGCTGACACACCAGAAGGCTGTGCTGCCATTCAGAGAGACCTAGACAGGCTGGAGAGTTGAGCTGGGAGAAACATGATGAAATTTAACAAGGGCAAGTGTAGAGTCTTGCATCTGGGGAAGAACAACCCCAGGTACCAGTACCGGTTGGGGGCTGACCTGCTGGAGAGCAGGGTAGGAGAAAGGGACCTGGGGGTCCTGGTGGACAGAAGGATGACCATGAGCCAGCAATGTGCCCTTGTAGCCAAGAAGGCCAATGGCATCCTGGGGTGCATTAGAAAGGTTGTGGTTAGTAGGTCAAGAGAGGTTCTCCTCCCCCTCTATTCTGCCTTGGTGAGGCCACATCTGGAATATTGTGTCCAGTTCTGGGCCCCTCAGTTCAAGAAGGACAGGGAACTGCTGGAAAGAGTCCAGCGCAGAGCCACAAAGATGATGAAGGGAGTGGAACATCTCCCTGATGAGGAAAGGCTGAGGGAGCTGGGTCTCTTTAGCTTGGAAGAGACTGAGGGGCGACCTCATCCATGTTTACAAATACATAAAGGGTGAGTGTCAAGACGATGGAGCCAGGCTTTTTTCAGTGGTGACCAGTGACAGGACAAGGGGCAATGGATGCAAACTTGAGCATAAGAGGTTCCATGTGAATATCAGGAAGAACTTCTTTCCTGTGAGAGTGACAGAGCCCTGGCACAGGCTGCCCAGAGAGGTTGTGGAGTCTCCTTCACTGGAGACATTCAAAACCCACCTGGACACGTTCCTGTGTGATGTGTTCTGGGTGATCCTGCTCTGGCAGGGGGGTTGGACTGGATGATCTTTCGAGGTCCCTTCCAACCCCTAGGATTCTGTGATTCTGTGATTCTGTGTTCCTGTGACTTGGACTCAATCTTTGGAGGTCCCTTCCAACTCCTAATATTCTATGATTCTGTGAATAAATCCAGTGAATAGCTACAAAGATGATTAAGGACTTGGTGTATCTGTCAAGTGAGAAGAGGCTTGGTGAGTTAGAGCTGTTCAGCCTGGAGAAAATGTGGTTCAGGAATTATTTTATCAAGACCAAGTGGAATAAAGCTGCAGCCAGGCCCTTCTTCGTGGACTTCAGTGAAAGGACAACAGGTAATGCACACAAAATGAAATACAAACAATTCTGCTCAAACATAAGAAAAAACTTTCTTGTGATGAGGGTGATCTCCAGATTTCCCTCGTGACCTGACTCTGTGTTTCTATGGGTTTTGTTCACAGGAAGGGTGACAAAGGATAAATTAGGAAATTATTCAATTAGTTGCAAGCAGTTTGTCTTAAGAATTGGGATATAGTTCCCCAGGAATCAAGGCTTTACCAGTTCATAGGTTGAAGAACATTCTGTCCAGAAATGCAAATGAGGTTTGGATGAAAGTCACCATCTCACCTTGCCTGACACTTTTAGTTCTACAACAAAGGTTCCAAAGACCGGTGATAAGAAGTCAAGGAGCTACTCAGCTAGAAACAAGAATGGTTCCTTAGCACTTCACTACTCATTGCTGCCTTCTGGGATGATGGAACTGGAGGTGGCCAAGATCAGAGGAAGTACCCTTAGCCTTTGGATATTAGCAGTTTCCCAGATCAACAGCCATCATTGATCCTGAACATTTCCAAAATATGATGGGTTCAAGACAGTTGTTTCCTGAGCATTTGCCTTTCTAAAAAAAAATAGCAGTATCCCTTTCAAAAATATTAGCTATTTGAGGAATTGGTGGTTTCTATATTTAAGTTGTTGAATCACAACCATTGTGATTTGCAGAGGGCAGAACATTACACGTTCTGGTAGCCAGATAATAGGATCTGTACACTGGGGACTTTTCTGTCTGTTCCCGTGCACAGATGTTCTTATGACAGAAATCACAGGGGGGATAAAAATCACAGGAACACCAAGAAATGAATAGGCTCAAAGACCTGAAAAGCAATGTTTCAAGATTGAGATAATGACTTATTGACAGAACAACATTTGGGAAGAAAAAGTGATAACTTGAAGCATTTCTGTCCAGGGATTAGAATGTCCTTGGTTCTGTTCCCAGGGCTGACACTGGCCTTCTGGATGACTGTCAGTCAGTTTGCAGCTATATGTCCCAGTTTCCAATTTTACAAATTATTCTAGTTCTTTGTAGCACATTCATTGAGATCTGCTGATAAAGACCTTTTATTCTTAGTAATAATTGCAGAATTCGTCTCATCTTGTGCATGCTCAAAATTTGCCAAACCTCACTGAATCACAAGTTTTTATCTAGCACTGGGACTAGTAACTTTCCCTGAATGCATCACCTTTGTTGACCTACCTCTGTCATTATCTCACTGTTTAATTAATGAGGGTCTAATTATGAAGACTTTTACTTCAGTTTATGAGAAATAGTTGTTTTCTCTGTTGATGGAGATCCTATTTTTTAATTTTTTTTTTAATTTCAGTATTTTAAAGGTCATCATGGTTCATTAGAGAGGTTAGTATTAAAGAAATGCCAGCTTGTTTGTTCTAGTTAGATCTTCTGTGCCTTTCAAAATCACTACTGCACTTGTCTGACAGTCTGACTCCTGAGATATCTTATTTGTCCTGCCTTTAGTAAAACTCTGATGATCCGACCAAGAGTATAAAGAGGTGAACTAGGAATGCTAAAGATAGTGTTTCATACTTCAGACATATCCTTTATTGACTTTTCTTCCAGTTTGCTTCCTTCCAGTGAAGGAGGTAGACAGGAGTCCTAATAAAAAGTAGGTCAAGTAGCCAACAGACACAAAGGAAACTGATTCCTCTAATACAAATAATTGACTTGAACCCACCTTTTAGATTTTCTGTGTACATATTTAAGAACAGTATTCAGCATGTATGGTAATCTACTGCAACACAAAAAGGACCCACCAAACTGAGCTTGAAACTGTCTTCTTTGGGCACAAACACCAGCAACATGGACATAAGGTTACTTTAAACCAGTTAGCTGCTCATTTCACTACACTGTACTTTCATGATAGCAACACAAAATGCCTTCAAACATTTGTACTGAATGTCAGCATCAGCCTCTCTGCTTTGAAGAAAGTGAAACAGAAAGAGGGAAAAAAATATTAACAACAGATCCAGACACTAGATATAGAACAGCAGGTAACAATGTATTAATGAGACCTATACCCTCTCTGTGCAGCACAGATGAGGCTATTTAGAGACTTAATTGCCTTTCCAGGTGTGGCCAAGCAGCAAAGCAGGAACATCTGTTATAAAAGACAACATTTGATCAACTCTTGTTAAATAAATTGCTACAGGATGTAGTAATAAAATCCAATGAGGGAGGTGAGAGGCCTAGCAATGAAATGGGTCAGGGAAATGAAAAGTAGTAGGGAATGAATCTCTGCTATGTCTTTTTAAACAAGCATGTAATGGAAGGTGTAGGTTTGGCTCTTGTGGTTTTTTCACTTTAGTATAGTGCTTCCAAAGTTTTTGTCTTCTGAATCAAAGATGGTATGCAATCAAAGATGGAAAAAAACCAGTATTTTTGCTCTGTGGCCATAGAAACCTTGACTGATTAATCACTCCACACCCTCGTGGTGCACCAAGAACATTATAGTGCAAGAAAGGCATGAACACACTGGAGTCCAGCAAAGAGGCTCAGAGGGATCTTTTCAGTGTAATTACTTGATGGGAGAAGTAAAGACAGCAGAACAAGCTCTCCTCAGTTTTGCCATGGGCATGAAATTAAATACTGTTTAAACTTAAGAAAAAGACTTTTCTACTATTGTGGTAACTTAACACTAGAGCAGGTTGATCAGAGACAATGTAGAGTTTCCAAGCTTGGAGATATTTCAGAGCTGACAGGACATAGTCTTCGTCAGCTGGCTCTAAGTGACTCTGCTTAGAGCATAAGATTTGGACCAGACAATCTCCAGAGAACTTTTCCAGCCTCAACAACTCTGGGACCACATTGGGCAGGAAGGTACCAACCAGCTTGAAAAATGGCAGGGTTACACATTTACAGGTATGCTCATGGGAATGCCTCTGATGAAACCTGGCTTATGTCCACTGAATGACTTCACTCTGGCTTGTTGATGGCCAGGGTGCTCCATGTCCAAACATTGATCTCTCTTACTTGAACAGTAGAAGTAGCTTTAAATGACATCTATAGCACATAGACACCTTGATGATAAAGCTCTGAATTATAGAGAGCTTCCTTCCTCTAGCTTGTGGAAGCCCCCTCCCTGGAAGCATTCAAGGCCAAGTTGAATAGGGTTTTGAGAAACCTTCTCCAGTGGGAGGTGTCCCTGCTCATGCAGAGGGGTTGGAATTTTAAGGTCCCTTCCAGCCCAAATCATTCTATGATTCTAGGATTGGACTTGAGGCTTTTCTAGTTTGGAAAAGAAGGACAGCAAGGGGTGACCACATTGCTTTCTACAGCTTCCAGAAGAAGGGAAGTAGGGAGGGATGTGCTGATCCCTTCTCCCTAGTACCCAGTGATGGGATGCATGGGAACAGTTCAAAGCTGCTCCAGGGGAGTTTTAGGCTGGACATCAGAAGCATTTATTTACTGAGAGAGTGGTCAAACTCTGGAATACGTTTCCTAGAAGGGTGGTTGATGCACTATGACTGTCAATGTTTAAGAGGCATTTGGACAGTATCCTTTGCTACGTGCTTTAAATTGGTCTGACCCGCTGTAGTCAGACAGTAGGACTGGATGATCATGTAGGTCCCTTCCAAATGTTACAATCCATTCTATTATTACAAAAATGTGGTTTTAGAGTCACTAAAAACAATCAAAAGCAAGGTTCCCCATATTTAACTGTGTTGGCTGACAAGATTTGGGGTCAGGGAGATGAAAATTTAAACCATCTCCTTTCTGAATCTCCTTTTTTTGGTTTTGTTTTTGGGGTGGGGTTTCTTCATTGTTGTTGCTGATTGGTTTGATTGTTTGTTTTCCCAGATGTTATTTGACTGATTTGATAAAGGTACAAAATAAAACCACAGAACAAGATGTCTGTTCAACTCAAACAAGCTGCTGAGGTGCTTAGGGTGTCTTCTAGACTTGCCCTCAGCCAGCAGTGCTGAGGCTGGAGACCAGCTGGCCATGCTGGTCGCTGTGGGAGGAACTGATGTAGAAACAGTGGCAGCAAGCTGTGGGAGGGAAAGAGTGAGATCTTGTGAAACAGAGCCCTTGAGATGAGCAGAATAACATGAGTTCTGACATCCCAGCTCCCACTGTAGTTTATTAAGTGACTAAAAATGATAAATTGCTTTAGAGATGTCCAGAGTGGCTCAGCATGGATTCAGCCCATTTCATTACATGGAAAGTAATTACAAAATCTCACACCTCTGGTTTTCTAAAATTCAATGCCTATTTGGGTGGGGGGTGGGAGTTGTGTTAAATCAATATGTACTCTGAGGGTAAAAATCATGACATCTCATAGAGTTGAGTACTGAGAATGTTAAAGACAGACTCGTGTGGATGTGGGGTTTTAAAATATGCAAATGGAAATGGTATATACATGTGTATATAAATAATTGTAATGTTATAATGTATAATTATGTATTTTTTTTCTCTTTTACAGTCTCATTTTTAACTTAAATGAAGTAGCCAAAGCAAAATGATCCTTCTGGCTTTTTCTTTGTTAGATTCTCTTTTAAATTGATGGATTTTTTCTGAGCAGTGTGAACAGGAAGTTAAGCTAGATATTTACAGATGTGACTAAGGGAACAATAATTTTACTTTTTATATATGGTATATATAGGTATAATGTCACCTGAAATGGGAAGTCTCTAGATTTTGTTGTAATGTTCACCTACCAGGGTAACCAGGCAGCATTCTGTAAATCTCTCCTCAAAGTTTTAATTTCCTGTAAGTTTCCCATTTAATACACTATCATTAGAAACTATGCACTATAGTTAGGCCACAAACAGTTTAAAAGACCTGAACTATAAAGCAACATCCAGATGCAAGTCTTCCAAGAATGTATTTTCCTTTCTCTTCTTTTCCCTAAGCCTTTCCTGCGTAGCTGCAGTGCTGACTTTTTTAGCCTATCCTATCAGGAAAAGTTGCATAGCTTTAAAGGATTTGCAGAACATTTGCTCAAGATTTGACACAGCTAGATTAGATCTGACAATAAACGTTACACCCAGACCTTACTTCCATATAGTCAAATAAACAAGACTGTAAAGACCATTTGCAATTTTCCCACCTGACTAACTTCCCCACCTTTGAATTATTGCTCTGTGTGGTGTTTGCTTTACTTCAGGCAGTCAGTTAAGGATTATATGCATCAGTGCAAGACATTTGAATTTCTTTATATCTGCCTAGGGTGGGTGTCAATACCACAAATCACAGCTGTTCTTCCTACAGAAAATTGACCCCCAGACACCTAATGATGAAAAGTGTCTGCAGAAACTATGTGCAGAACTGCTTATAAATGTGTTTTCTTATGCTATTAGATACTCTTTTCTCTCTCTACTAGACAGTTTTCACATAGGTAATTTGCTTAAATCAACTTTTGTCCTTCTAGGAAGAGGATTCATTAATCCAGCTTGTGCCTTCGGAAGACAACTTTTCTGGCTTCAGTCCATAGTTGGTGAAGACACAGGAACAGCAAAAGAGACTCTGACAGGCTGAATCATCCCATTTGTTTTAAATGCATTGAATATGAATTGAATATATGAATGTGTCCCTCTGAGATGAGGGGACTTATGGAGGGTCCCCTGAGGGACAGTCTAATGACCATGTCTAAGTCTTTTGGTAGCCAAAGACAGCACATTTAACTTAATCTTGTGTCCTTTACTGTCTGAGTTGTGGAAGTGCTCCTATACACAGCTGCAGCTGGAGGCAATGAGCTGTACTCAGAGCATGGAGAGTGGAGGTTAATCCCAAATCAGCCAGGCAGGATTTGTAAAGAAAGGTAATAAATATCTCTTATTTTATATGCTTACTTCTGGGGAAAAAAACCCACAAAAACAAAACAACAAAACAGCAAGTGCTGAGACAGGCAAATCCTTCTTCAGATGTGTGTGGAGAAGATTATTTTCTTTTGCACAGGTTTCAGTGCATTCAATACTTGATACTGGTACAGACTACAAATCTGTTTTTATTTATACCTTGGACCATCAGACTGTAAAGCATCAGTATTACTGGAAAGGTTGGTACCATTTGCAGCTGAGTTCCTCTTATCAGATAGTTCCTGCCCTTATAAAACTACAAAAATACATATGGAGGGTGAGTGAAAGGGATTAAACAAGCTAGTCTTTGGAGGAGTATGGCCAAGCCTGTAATTTAAAAAACAGCATAACTTGATTTATGTTTTTCTTTGTGGCCTTAAAACTTCGTTTCCTATTGAATGATTATAACCATTTGTAACAATTAAGAAGTCTTTTCTTACAAGTGTTACACTCTAAAATGTGTATTAAGGTGGAGAATCTCAAGTACCTGTTTTGGAAGCTGGTTTAAAACTTATTCAGTTAAGTCTGCCTGTTATTTCTATCACCATAACTATCAAACACACACAGTGCTTCTGATGTCAATGCTATAAACTCACTTTGAAAGTTTTCCAGAGTCCATATTATTTTATTTTTACATAAACCGTTATGGCAGGTTTTAATCCTGAATCACAGGAGATGTTCAGCTTCAAAACTACTATCTACCAAACTTAGCAACCCGTGCTAATTCTTACTTCAAAGCCATGTTCTTGACTTTCTGAAAATTGGTGGAGAAAACAGCAAGAAAGGTCTCCCATTTTCTTGGACATAACTGTAAAACATGCATGTGTGATGTAGACCAGCAATTATTGATTTATTAAGAGGAGGATAGTGTCACTCTTCTGCTCTTGTGAAAATCTTTCAAACATACCTCAACTTTGAGCCACCATCACCAAAGTAATTGCACATTTATGGGGGAATTTGGATGCCTGGATGTTAACGTAATGACAAGTGGGAGGGATGGCACAGCTGTCCTCAAGATAGGTAATTTGAAGAGCTGCACTTACAGTGTGGGCATCCCATCACAATGACCACTCATCCCTGTGGTACCTGCTCCTACACACAAGAATTAGCATCAAGAATTCATCAGCAATTTCCTTGCAAAAAAGGATTAAATGGATATAAAATTTGCTTGTTGGTGTGGTAACTGGCTACAGTAGTCATTTCAGGCCTGGTTTTGTCTGCTGTGTGCCTAAATATAAACAGTGAAATGCAATACACCTCTGTTGCATCTATAAAGCCAGATGCAGAATGAATAGATTCTTCAATGATTTCCCCTTTCTTTTGTTTTTGGTTTGCTGGGTTTTTTTTGTTGGCCTTTCTGTGGCTGGAAAACCTTAGTCATTATATCTTTGTGGAAAACAAACTTGTTGCTCTGCATTAAACTGCACACATGAATTATAATATTAATTGTAATTTTAATTTTTTTATTTGAAACTTTTCTAAACAAGCAAAAAAACCCTGTTTCACTTCAAAACAGCAACTGAAAATGTTCAATTTTAGAACCAGAAGGTTATCATGGAGATATTGTTCCAGTATGACAAGCATCCATGGAGAATGAAAAAGCATGTCTCAAAGGGTTTCTGCTTCTACAAAAGTGCAGAATTTCATTGCCAACATATTTTGATAATGGAATTTCTCTGTGGGCCTCAATCCACATATATAAGTTTTCAAATGTGGAAATTTCTTCTGCAAGTAGCAAACTCAGAACCTTTCTCCTGCCTCAATGAAAACTAAGGATTTCAGGGTTCAGTCCAAAGAAGTTGCAAAGTGGAATATAAAACTTACTACTTTTCCTTAATTCCTACGTCAGGAAAAAAGATAAGGCAGCCCATCTACATCTCTTTCTTCTCTCACACACTTTTCTTTTAGTATTTCTTTCTGATTTCTGCATTTATTTTATTCTACTTACCCAAAGCATGTACTGTGCACCTTAGTAAGCCAAATATCTAAGCAGGCAACCAGCTCAAAACCAGTGACTTTCTTTTATTTCCAGAAAACAATCAGAGCCCCCTTCTACCAACTGCAATACTGGCACCTAATATAACAATACTTAGTCTTAAAAAATTAGTACACAGCTGTAACATGAGAAGGCATCTGCTTAAGAGCTCTTGAATCAGTATTTAATTAGCCAAGAAAGGTAATGAGGGAAAGAAAAGAACTATCATTGTTTCCATCTTAGGTGGAGGTCTAGGAAACTAAGTGCCTACACTTTGCCCACAGTCTCGAGCAGTATTTAAATGTTCCGTGGATCAGTTCATTAGAAAATGAACCCTTTTTTGACTGCAATGAAAGTGTACAGAAAAAGGCATTTCTTTCATCAGGATTTTTTGGAACTAATTTCTCTGAAAATGAAAAAATAATATAATAATAGACAGAATAAAATCAATTTTCTGTAATTTTTTTTTTTTAACTCTCTAAAATTACTTGATCAGTATTAATTCCCTTTATTTTTTTCCTAGTTAAAAGCAAACACATATTTAAAAAAATGCCTTATTTTTGGACCAAATGGCCATTAATTGTTGAAACATTACCTGTCCAAATCTAGCTTTACTATTGTCCTTTTAAGACTTATGAACTTAAAATATGACAATTTTTTATAACATTTGGTCTAATTTTTCGTCTGACTTCTTGTATCTTGGAGACCATACAATGGTAGCATTTTTTTCACAATGCTTCATGTTTTTCTGAAACAAATAATTAAAAAATACATTCCACCTGCATCTGAAGTGATCAAGAGATGTAAATCAAAAACTTTAGTGGCTAACTTGCATTTTTAATGATCATAACATCTACAAAACTGTTCCTTATTTATAATTTTATGCCATAATTATAATTCCAATATACAAGCTCTAACTTGCAGCTGCTTGTTTCTGTTATGTCTCTTTTTGGTACATTTGAAATTAAGAATTGAAAAAAGGTAGAAGAAAGCTCTCTTGGAGTTAATTTCCTCCTTATTATGGCATTTAATTACAAACCATAATCAACTCACTTCTTGATCTTAAATCGGAAGTGTTCAAGTTGGATTTGTTTAGCTTTCTGTTTAGTCTTCTGTTTAGCTAAATAAATGGAACTTCCAATTTAAGAGCTATTACCTAGTTTTAGGTATTTTTAATTCTCTTTATTCTATAATTGTAGTGGTTTGGGCCCAACAGGACAACAAGGAACCAGCCCCATGGCCACTCACTCAACTTCCCCGCTCACACACTCTGAGAAAGGGAAGACAAACCCAACCAGAAGCTCATGGGTCGAGACAAAGGACAAGGAGGGTTCTTCACTGATTAAGGTCCTGGGCAAAACAGACTCGGGGAACTTGGGGAAAGAATAGCAAGTTAATTTCACACTAATCCAATGCCCACAGGACACAGACACACACAGAGCAGGGCTCACACACGTGACCCCCACCCCTCCCTTCTTCCCGCCCAAATCCCTTTGCTCTAGTTTCTCTCCCTCCTTCCCTCCAGTGGCACAGGGGGATGGGGTTTAGACATCCTTCTAAAAGGCAGCAAGGACACCACTGCTGCATCAAAGGATCAGCCTAATCCAGGTCACTGACTGTAGAAGTAACCTACAGAATAGATTTCAAGCAGGACAAGCATCATGCCATGCTTTTCGGCAATATTCTTCCATTCCTGAAATGTTTTGCTTCCCAGAGCTACCCGACTTAAACTGTTTCTAGGCTTTTATTGTACTGCTCGGAGGTACAGCACTAGAGCCAAGGGGGAATATGTCAATCTCAGTGGTATACTTACAATATAGTTGTCTTCTAAACCTGTGTAGAACTTCTGTCTTCAGGATCTGTTTGACAGCTGCAGAGACAAACCTGGATGTTGCTGTAAGCCCAATACAACAATAGTCCTGAACAATAAGGAGAGGAAATGCACCCTATCAAAATGAAGCAAGATATCCCTTGGTGGTCATGGTGTATAATTATTTATGTAGAGTGTTCCTGATGTATTGATCACTCAACAGCAAACTGAGAGAGCAGCCAGTATCCTGGAGAATGGGGCTGCTATTCAGGGAGACTTCAGAAAGCTGGAGAAGTGAGGTCACGGGGTGTTCAAAAAGGTAAGTACAAAGGCCTGCATCTAGAGCATAAAATGCAATGATCCAGACTAGGGATCAGAAAAGACCTGGAGCTCCTGGTGGAGGACAAGTTAACTGAGTGCAGCAAAGGGCTAGTAAGAAGGTTAACTTTACTTGCAGAGGTTCAAGGAACCTGGTCAAGCAGCTGCTAAGCCTGTGGAGATGGACTTTGCAAGACAGGAGTGCACTATCAATGCCATGTGACTGGTGAGGATTGCTCATAAAGGAGAACACACAGATGCGTGCTCAAGGCTTGTGATCCAGCAATGCATTCTAATAATCGCCTTTTGAAAGGACATGCTTCCATCTCCCAGTAGTATTTGACATATTCCTTTCTTCATTCCCAGTCTTCGTGCCAGAACCCATCAATCACTGCTGATGGCTCTTTCTCTATGGAAGATCAAATCCAAGGGGTAAGGAGTGATGGACTCCTTGCTGTTCACATTTTCTGTAGCTGCTTCCATGGATCCCTTCTAATCTTGAAGATTAACCTTTGATAATGCTACAGGCATTCAATACAGATTTGCTTGTCATACCATTGTCACTGAATGGTCTGCTGAAATGGAAGATTTTGCCAGAGTAAGAGCAATTTTGTGTGCTGCCCTGTTGCTTAAGGACCTAGCTACCATTTTTTGACTGGAAAGTCAAGGAATTAATGTTTAATATGTTTATTTTTCTCTCTCACTATATTTTTGAAACATTTTCTGATATTCAGATATAATGATTTGCAGATGCTTAGATGGATTTTATCTAAGGTTCCTAAAGGGTAAAAAGCACGATACGACACTTTGCAATAAAGTTTAAGTGATTTAATTTACCTGGACATAGCCTGGAATGAAAATATCAAAAAGAAAAGGCAAGAGTGATGTTTCATCCTCCCCTGAGACAGAAAGAGGTCACAATTCTCCTTGTTGCCCTTTGAATAAGAAATATGACTTTTTTCATGTATCATTTAACTTTCTTACAGACTGAAAAAGGGAAGTTAGAGAAGGGGTTTGGGTTCTAGGTATCTAGAATACTGATTGTGTAAAAATGGTGATAGATGTAATACCAGTAGGAAACGTGAGCAAAGTGTCAAAGTACAAGCCATTCAAACCACAAAGCACATAAAGTATTTTTTGTCTGTTGCACCATTTCAATATGTGATGGCAAATCTTTGCATTTTTTTTACTGAAGTTGATAAACAACCCTCCCACTAAAATGAGATCTTTCTTTGAATTGGAAATATTCAAAGTTTTCAGTTTCTAATGAAGAATATTTTACAAAAATGTGTTTTTTCTAATAATACTAAAAATGAGTGTTTGATTAAAATGAGTACTTCTGCCTTATGGGAACCAACATGAGGCCAAACTCACTCAGACTTCAAATTTGAGAACTGTTGTGAATCCTGCCAGTTTCCACGAGCTGCAACTCAATGAATGCACAAAGTAAGAGCAGCTTTTAACTGACCATTGTGATAAAATGGTAGGTAATTTTCTGCAGAAAGTGCTAATCCTTTTGAAAGCAATGCCACGTTTTTTGCATTAGGCCTCATACATTGTTAATGAAGGGGAGAAACAATTAAATGGGTAAAGGGGACTATTAACACAACACTTCATTCTGACAACCTGATAAAATATCCCACTAGTTAATCAATACAACTTCTGGGATTCTAACAGGCCTTATTGATGTTACTGATGTCTGCATATTTGCTAAAGTTCTTGTGTTACATCAATAGGGTGGCAGAGGAGAGGTTTTTTATTGAAAATGAGATGAGAGAAAGAAGAGCTCAATGAAATTTTCTTTGGGAAAAGCCATTTGTATCATCCTGCTTTGGTTCCAAGTAAGGTTTTATCCTTACTTTTACCTCTTGGGGAAAAACAAACAAACAAACAACAACAACAACAAAAACTGGATCAAAGCTAAAAGGGTGATTTAATCTGTAATTTACTCTTTAGTAACTATGGTACTATGAAGTCAACAAAACACAATTGCATGTTGGCCACATAAGATATCAAAAGAAAAATTAGAAGGTGGTGTTATACAATGAAAAAGCCCTGCTGGTGTTTAGTGTACTTCAACATTGTCACTGTCCATGACAAATCATCTTCCAGTTCTACCTCTGATTTCCCCATTACCAAAGGCACTGAAGTTGTCATTTGGCAGAACTACAAAATAATTACTCTGTTAAGCCACTTTCAATTGCACTATATTAGATTTGGATCTTCACCAGTTCTGCATTAATTAGTCTGTCTGGCCACGTAAACAAACACAAGTTTAATAGCAAAAAAGTTCATAGCCTCATAGAATGGTTAAAGTTGGAAGGGACCTTAGAGATCATCAAGTTCCAACCTCCCTGTTATGAACAGGGACACCTCCCACTAGACCAGGCTGCACAAGCCTCATCCAACCTGGCCTTGAACACCTCCAAGGAGGGGGCTTCTACAGCCTCCCTGGGCAACCTATTAGTCCTGATGTCTAACCTAAATCTCCCCTCTTTCAGTTTAAAACCATTCCCCCTTGTCCTATCAGAGCCATCTCTGATGAAAAACCCCTCCCCAGCTTTCCTGTAGCCCCTTCAGGCAGTGGAAGGTGCTCTAAGGTCTCCCTGGAGCCTTCTCTTCTCCAGGCTAAAAGCCCCAACTCCATCAGCCTGTCTCCAGAGTAGAGCTGCTCCAGCCCTTTGGTCATCTTCATGGCCCTTCACTGGACCCATGTTGTTTGGGATAGGTGGATACGGTTAATAAAATGAAAGTGATGCAAAGTCCACTTAAAGCCAGTAATAAGACATGAGATTTTATATTTGTTTACCTGTGAGATGTTAGGGCAGGACATGTATAACAAGCAGCCTTTTTATGCTTTAGGTTCATTTTAACCAAGTTATCTGAAAAACAAAGCAGCAGCTCCCTTGCTATATTAGTGGTAGCTATTTGCATATTCTGCCTTTTCTAGAAAAGCATATGAAGTATTCTGAATCATTTTAGGCAAGATTTTATTACCCTAAAAATGGCAGACAACTAGTTTTAGTATCATCTTTACATGGCATGTGATAGTTCTGAGGTGAGACTGCAGGAATCAAATTTTTTCTGAACACTTTTCCTAAGAAGTCTTAAACTGACTTTGTGATGAGCATTTTTCAGTTTGACAATTTTCCTACAATGTTTTCTGTTGGGTCTTCAAATGTGTCCAAGGAAGACATAAGTAATTCTTCTTCAGTTTTCATTAAAAGTGTTATTGATGATGGCAAATTTATGTTCATGAGCAACATCTCCAAAGTCTGATTTTCTTGTATTTTGATCATAAGAGTATTTTTTGTCAAGCTGTCCCCTGAGTAGATGTTTCTACCTGTTAAGGTTCATTCCCCCTCAGGTATTAAAATGTCTTTGTCCCTTGGGACCAAACAGCATGAGCATCTGTCACAGATTTGAAAATGTAAGAAGTCTTGGTGATACTTAGTGTTAAGATAAAAGAGAGAAAATACACTGATACAATTCACAAGGGAACTCCTTTTGGTGGTCATCACTAAAATTACTTTTCTAAATAACTTCTACAGAAGAATTAGTAAATTGTGTCATAAAAGGCAGAAGTCTGAGATTAAAGTGTTTTCCTGGGATTTAAAATACTCTGTGTTGCTATAAATTTGATATTTAACCCTGGTCAAATGACTGCCAGTGGTATTCAGTGAGATGGATGAGCTGATCTAGCAGACTCCTGCTGTGATCCCATTCCACTGCTATTTTCCCATTCCCTCCTTTTGATTACATTCTTCTGCAATTTCCTTTGCAGCAGCTCTGGTACTCATTTGACCTTTAGTGAGACTTTTCAGTTCACTGGCAGGGCAGAAAATAAGGCCAGAAATAAAAAAGTAAGAAAAAAAAAGGAAAAAAAAAGTTTTCAGGGGTTCAGGGTAGCTATCTCTACCTGTTTTGCATATGTTGATGTCTAGTTTGGGAGGCAAAACTAAGGAGGGAGTTGAAATTAGCAGTAATGTGTGCATTTTCAAATGTTCACCCATGTTTGTTATTTTTAGTATATAATCTTTTTGCTTTCTTTTACTGACTGCCTATGGGAAAAGGAGAGCAAGAAATGAAAGGAAGCATTATTTTATCCTAGGTGGCCATTATTTGGAAGCTTCACCAGTAACTATATGGGAATCAAAATCATGGGTATAACTTGAGGATGCTTCCTAAGTGGTACACGGATGCAAGGCATGCCAGTTTGAGATAAGGAGAAAGGAATTCCTTGTTTTAGGGAAAAGAGTGGTGGGAAAGATCACAGGTATAACCAAACCCTTGTGAATGTCTTTGGTATTTTGCTCAGCAGCCTCCACGTGTGCACCCACACATTGGAATTTATTGCATACATTTATATGTGGAGTTCATTGCAAAAGGAAAACAGAAAGTTAATAAAAATGAATACAAAATGCAGCCTTTCCCATGTAGGTGATCAGTGAGGAAAGTTGAAAGAATCATTTGAGCACCTATGACTAAGGAAAATGGCTGTGTCACAGCCCCTAACACCCAGCTTGATTAGAGGACAATAAGAGGAGGAACAGGAAAGGAAAAACAATACACTGAAGGTATTTTTCCATTCAATATTTAGAAGACAGTGGGAAGATGCATTAAATCCATGTGATAAATCAAATACACATTTCTCTGAACAGAAGAAGATGTAAGTTGGCATAGAACAAAGCTTCATGTCTCTTGAATCAATTGTTTGAGGTAACATGCACCCATAAGTGTGGTAGAAAATGGCTGGTTCATTTTAACCCCTCATTTAAAAAATACACTGTCCTGAAAACCCTGTGTATGGGGAATAAGGGAAACCAAGGAAAAAAGATGGTCAGTCTGGAGGAAAAATAATTAATTTCACAGCTAGAAAACAGGATATATGTAGTGGTCATGAGGTCATGAAAAATAGATATTTTCAAATAGGTTTTAATTCTTTCTTTAATAATATATACATTTAACCAGCCACTTAAGAAAAAAACCTTTTCTTTCCAATATGAGGCTGTAATTTCTTTGCTGCAGAAATGTAGGGAAACCCAGAGTATGTGATCCCTGGTGGAATTTGTTGCCAGAATGCTAGCAAAAAAAAACAGTTTTCCCTATGTGTATGTCTTGTTAAATGCTGCCTTGCAAATTAGTCCTCTTACCTTCCCTTCCAAATCCTGTGCACATTTAACATCTTAGGACACGTATCAGGAACTGTATGAGAAAGTGTGTCTCAGTGACAGCTCCTTTTAAGACTAAGCAGAAATGGAAATGAGTTACTCAGGCTGCTCCCCAAGTGAACGTGGGCATTTTTCCAAGCTGAAAGACCATGAGCTTAAACATGGTATGCTTTAATTTCTGATCTTTCCAACCAAAGTGAGTGTTCAAATAACATTTCCATTTCCCTTCTGTATTTGTTTTCAAATTAAGCACACTTTTTCATCCATTTTCACTTCTTAATTTCCTCCTCTTTCACTTTCCAGCTTGCACGGGTTTCCATTTGCATGTTCTCCAAATATACACTTAAAATTATAAAGTGATCCCAAGAGATTTACAAGAAAAAACAGGCAACATACTGTTTGAGGGGTAAAAATACCTACATTATCATACTACTGCAGAATTTCTCCCTGACTCTGCAGCACTTCTTGCCTGTCTCATATTAGCTAAGATGGGATTTTATCTTGATTTCGGGGGAGATTTCTTCTGAGAATCCAACTGGCTGAAGTGTCTATAACACTTTCCCTCCTAACCTGCCAGGCTGGAAATTGTTTTGAGCTTTGGGAAACGGCCTTTTTCAAGTTCCCAGTATACATGAGGCTCTTGGGGATGTCATAGCTTATTTACACTGACGCAACTAGCACCATCTAGACAGATAAAGGAACTATTTTCTGCTAGAAGCTCAATTCAGGTACTTTCTTTCAAGAATTTATTCCCCAAAGGTAAAATAGTTTTATTGTCTATCATGTGAGGAGCTGTATCCATTCTCTATAGCTAACCACTTCCTTCAGACCATCTGCTCTTTTGCAAAGTTTCCTTGGCAATACACTTTCCTTTGATCAGTTTTCAGAGCACTCTGCTGTGCGTTTGTGCCACAGAAGCTTCAAGCAAGGAAACATCAAGTAGTCACCAGTATCCCAAAGGCCATTAAGCCTTTTTGATCATTTGATTTGGTTCTGCAGCCATGGCTTTCTTTCCCCCTTTCAATTTCCTTTTTACTAACTGGTGTCCCAAACAGAACTATCTGTGGTGGTGCTACCAATGATGTTATAAACAGTCCAGAGGGGTTGATCTGTGTAATCAGCCTTGATTCAAAGCTGTAACCAACATCTGAGTCAAACCCTGACAGAGCTTCCAATGTACATTTCCAATAAAATCACTAACTGATCATCTAGTGTGTACTTAGCTTGTACTAAGGTGGGAGTCCCTGTGGGTTTTTTCTATTCCCCTCGTGGAGGCTTTTTGAAAGCCCACATCAGACACAGTGGTTGAAAAATCAGTTCCCCATAAATAAAATAAAAGCCTGTATTAAGTCAAGTAGCTCCCCTGATGCTACCTACTTCATTAACACTCTTTCCAGGCCTTCAGTGGAAGTTCAAGTTCCCCTTGGGGAAAACAAACACCTCTCTAATGTGTTTTTTGCCTCTTCATTTTTATTTCTTTAATAATTTCTGATGAGCCTAAAACATGCTATCAAGTTTGAGGAGCTTTTATGCTACATTTAATTTCTTTCTGAGCCGTTCTTCTCTGTTGGATCCTCTGCAACCTCATAAGGGTTTTCTTTTGAATTAGCAGTTTCTTAGCTAAACTGATTCCTTCTGGGGTAAAGTAAAGTGTATCACAAGTCTTTCTAGGAATGAGTAACAAAGCCTGGGTTGTCCTAGCCAAGCCCTACCCGCCCTCTCCACAAAAGCTGACAGTCAGGTTTTTCCTATTTTCTACTGACCTTTTGAAGGAAGACATTTCAATTTCAGTTGTGTTAGCAGCCTGAGGTAGGCAAGGGTCACAGACAGGTTAGAGATTCTTTCTGTTAAAAGCTCTATGAACAGGTAAAGCACAATAGCAGCTCTACCCATGAACTCATAGTCAAAAAAAAAAAAAAGGAATGAGGAAGGTACCAGATGCATCCCACAAAGGTGCTGAGCTATTTTAGCACAGCCTGGGTGTGTAGGCAATTCACAAACCTTTCAGCAGCAACAGCCAGCATTCCTCTCCTGTCTTGAGGGTTTCAGATGACAGTTTTCTGTGGGCATTATTGCAGAGGTGATTTTTAAAGGATTTGAAAAAGTCCTTTCCAGAAAAGATTTCAGTGACCATAACATGGAAATTTCTGCAGCCTGGGCTTAACAGTCATGTACCAATCCTGCTTCAGTTTGTGTCAAAGGCAATATGGTCATTGGAGAACTGGGTGGCACTCTGCTTTACTCAAAACTGAGGAAAAGTGTTTAAAATAGAATTAAGGATATGTCACTGTTAATATTCTTCCACAGTAAAAGCAGAACAACCTCCTATTATTCCCATTGTACTTCCATTTGCTTTATAGAATCCATTATCTTGGCATTGTAGATGGATGCTTTTCACAACTAAGTTGTTAAATGTATTTTTAAATTGCATTACAAAATGTAGTTGCTATTTCTTTCATTGGTTTCAATGAGTTTAATAGACATTTAGGGAAGAAAACCCCACTTTGGTAGTAAATATGGTGGACTTATTGTAAATGTAGCTAGTTTTCTGTGCTTGTGAATGCCAATTTTCATGCTATGCATCTGTTTACATAGGTGCAGTTGTGTCAGTCTTCTAAACCTGAAGACCACCAGAACTCTGTCTTCCATGTGATACAGAAACACATTTAGCATCCACATTCGAGGTGTTTATAGCCCTGCTGGTCATCCAGAATGGGATTCAGTTGCCTAAAGTTGGTTTTCTAATGTTCTGGGAGTTGCTCTCAGGACTTACAGAAGAAGAAATCCCTTTTGGGCAGTAAAAGTTGGAAAATATGCCCAGAGAATAATAATAATAAAAAATGACATTAGGCAGTTATGTGTGGGCAAGTAAAATATGCCCTAAGCAACTGAGTGGAAATGTAATAAACACAGTCAACAGGGTCTGGTCACGTAATGAAATACAGGTCTCTTCTCTAGGGGGACCAAAATAATTTTCTGGTCTCTATTAGCTGCATTGACGAGAGTTTCTGAAACACCCTCCCAAGGCTGGCAGACATGATACAGAGAGTATAGGAGACCCACATCCTTCTGGAGAGCAAAGGGGGCCAAGTGGAATATTTTGGGGAATAAAATCTGTCACCAGACACAATTAATAGCTGTAATTGGGGAAATAAATCTGTGCTTCCTATATTCACTTAAAAGAACCCAATAAGCCAAGTGTAACTCCAATTAGCACTTCAACAGTCTTTTAAACTACTTTACTTGAAATCCCCAATTTTTTCAGCATAAAGGCAACAATGCCTTTTTTCAGATCATTTCTTTCATCAAGGACTTCAAAGCACTTAATGAAAACATGGTTTTGTTTGTTTACATTACATGATGGATCATGGCACAGAAATGCCTGGGTTTACTGATGCTTAGGCTGATATAGTCATAAAATTCAGCCTCTTATTTTGGGTTTATTAGCCAAATACATCATATTTGTTTCCATGTGAACCTCAGGCTAGGACTGTCTGTACCCACTTTTGGAAGAAGACAGAGATGGCAAGATGCTGCAGATGCCAAAAAAAAAAGTCTCCTGCTAAATAGTTAAAGGAAAGAATGTTGAAATTAAAAGATCTATTCATAGCAGAGAGTAGCAGTGAATCACACAGAAAAAACCTGAGATCTGTATAATTTTTACTAATTTGCTACAATTTCATGGCAAGTTTTCCCTTAAGAACATTATTTGAGATAGTTCATGATTAATTAATATATAATAACTGCAGCTAAGTACGTGTCTGGAGGAACATCTCATATTGCACTTAATATATTTTTTTCTCCAGTCTTTTAGTCAGCTTAGCTGAATTCAGCTGACAGGTTGAAGACAAAAATGTAGCCATGCAGAGGTGATGTCCCCTACTAAGCTGTAAAATGCAGTGAAGATTTTTTTGGTATTCAGCTTCTTACACAGAGGTGTCTAATCACATTTGATTTCCCTAGGGTACCCAATATGTCCACGGAGGACTCACATATATGAGACAGGATCTGTAGGAGGTGCCAAACAGTACATTGCTGTGACAAATTCTTCAGCTTTGGAGTTGAAGATACAAACAATGACTTGTAACCTTCTCTCACTGAGGGTGTGAATCTCTTCCACTGCAAGTTCACGTGCATATGAGCACACTTTGCCACTTCCATTGGCAGACATTATCAATCTTTTATCTTTTATCTTTATTTTACAGGAACGTCTGGATATAAAACTATTACAAAAGTGATTTTGACTCTTTTCCTCCTTTTTTCTCAAGCCTGCTCTCGGTATGGAAACTCAGTGGCATCACCCCCATTCTGCAGCTAGCAAAATGGACATGAAAAAGAGCAAGATCATTTGCCCATTATTATTTCCAGCCCTGCACCCAGCAGGCTGCACTAAGCATGTTGCTTCCCAGTGGCCAGTTCAACAGATTTCAGTGGCCCTTCTGTTAAAAGAAGACAGATCTGTGGGTTGCAGTGTTTCTGGTTTGCTTTGCTTTCAGGGAGGAAAAGGTTGCCACATATGAAAATCCACCTTTTTGTCTTAATTTATGCAAAACCTAATTCTATCTGGATTCAAAGAACACAACCCTCTTCTTATGGTTTAGGCTGTTGTAGCTGAAATGTCACATTCACTATTGGGAACAGCACTTCTTACATGACTGTAAATACCAGGTCATACTTCTGGCTTGGAAATTAGCCCTCAACACTCCACTGGACTTAATTTAAGTGGCTCAGGTCTCCAAAAAGCCTCTCTACAAAAAAAAAAATGCTCTGCTAAAGAAATTTCACTTTTAAGCTTGCTCATCCTAAAGCCAATATGAAAAAGAAATCTGATTATTTTCGCTTTCAATCACATGTACTCTGGTCATTTGCTGCAATAATACCATTCTGAAAAAAATAAAAGAGGGATATAAATTTTCATTGACCATATTAAATTGAGCAGTGTGCATACTTGTTTGGTTTTAGATTTAATTACAAAGGAAATTGAATTACAGAAGATAGCCATTTGAAGCTCTATAGATTTTTCTGCCCCATAAGCTGCAAAGAATATGCTTGAATGTTTTCATCCCTTCATATGTTTATATGCATCTATTTACATATATATATATGTGTACATTCAAGCACACACGCAGATGAATGTGCTACAATAATGAGGAAAAAAGACTCATGTTACTTCACTTGCTGGAAAGATGCATATGTTTAGGTTTTGTGTATTTTTTACCATGTTTTTAATTCTTACTCCACTATATTCCAGTCAGATCCTTGGGTGTGGGGAGGGGATAAAAAGAGAGGGAGGGAGGAAGGAAATAAATGAAAATATACACTCAGAGCTTTAATTAAGATTTATTTAATCCAGCTACAAAACAGCATTTAGCATCCTGATGGGAGCAGATTGCTTTCACATCTTATGTAATTTCCCATTTTTAAGTGAGAAAAGTGGCACTGTATTGGAACTGAATTATTACTGGAGTGCTGAAGCATTTGAGATTCCAAAGCACATACTTTCTTCAGTGGAGGGTTTGCCACAAAGCCACAGCAAACAGCCCAGCAAAGCTTTCCCTTTGCTGCAGAGCTCCCTGTGTTAACCTCGGAGGAAGAACCTGGAGGAGGGACAGTTGGGTTACCAAAGGCAGTTTTCATTTGTTATGTGGACATTTTTGGAATACGACATCGAAAGCTCATGGTATGCAATAAAATGTCAAATGAGACTATCTTCAAAAAAGCCAGCCCATGGAGAAAAGAGTCAGATGGTATCTTCTTAAGCAGATAGGAGTCTTTCTGCCACTGCTGTGGATGGCACTTAGCTCCTGATTCATTTTTTTTAACTATCCATATTCACCTGTAAATACCTAAATACTTTTGAATATATGGTCCTCAATACCAAGGAATAATGAAATTTTCAGAGTTGGAAGGGACCTCTAGAGCTCATCCAGTCCAAGTCCCCTCCTAAAGCAGGATCCCCTAGAGCACATTACTCAGGGCTGCATCCAGGCGAGTCTTGAATTTCTCCAGAGAAGGAGACTCCACACTCTCCCTTGGCAGCCTGGCCCAGGGCTCTGTCACACTCACCCTAAAGAAGTTTTTCCTCATGTTTCAATGGAACTTCCCATGTTCCAGCTTGTGCCCATTGCCCCTTGTCCTGTCAGTGGGAACTACTGAACAGTCTGGCTCCATCCTCCCAGCACCAACCCTGAGACACTTGTAGGCATTAATAAGGTCTCCCTTCAGCCTTCTCTTCTCCAGGCTAAAGATTCCCAGCTTTCTCAGCCTTTCCTCATAAGAGAGATGCTCCAATGTCCCAATCATCTCATATCAAACATGACAGTGAGAAGTCACATGTGACCTATATGACCCACAATACTGTAGATATAACTGTACCAGTAAACTAATTAGAAAAAAAAATAGACTTTATCAGTGGCCTGGATAGGACTTTCTAAAAGCAGGTGTCCTTCCTGCTGTGGTTTTGGCTCATGCCAGGTATTTTGGGGGCAGGTGCAAAAGAGACATCAGTCCATACCGGTATGTTCTATCTTGTGCAACATTGGTCCTGAGGGTCAAGAATAGCCATGGCCAATTTTATTTCTTAGCATAGACATAGTCTTTGTAAGGCCAAATGGAAGACCTATTGACCTCCAAGATCTTTTCTCAAACTCCCTTACCCCTAGGAAGCAAATCCTCGGCAGAGATTTTTGGACTAATTTGCAGATGTTTCTGTTAGCCTTCATTTTTTTGATCTCAAGCCCATAACAGGAGCTTTTAGGGCCACAAAAATAACCAGAGGGCTGGAGCACCTCTCCTACAAAGACAGGCTGAGAGAGCTGGAATTGTTCAGTCTGGAGAGGAGAAGGCTCCGAGGAGACCTTATAGTGGCCTTCCAGTACCTGAAGGGGCTACAGGAAAGCTGGGCAGGGACTTTTTACAAGGGTGTGTAGCAATAGAACAAGGGGTAATGGTTTTAAACTAGAGCAGGATAGATTTAGGTTAGACATTAGGAAGAAGTTCTTTCCAATGAAGGCAGAGAAGCACTGGAATGGGTTGCCCAGGGAGGTTGTGGAGGCCCCATCCCTGGAAACATTCAAGGTCAGGCTACAACTCATGGAAGGACAGGTGGTGAAAACAAGTGTGATACTTGTCTATTGGTTAAATCATCATCATCCCCAGGGGAGGAAAGCTACAAAAAGGTACATCCATGAACATACACTGCCTCCGTAGTAGAAGTACACACATTAAGCACTTCTTTTGTAAAATCTGCACCAAGAAACCCTCCCAACTCTTTGCATAGACCAAGCAGGCAATTGCTGCAAACATGGGGGAAAATAAAATGTTTTGTAAGTTCATAATCTCAAGACAATCTTGGTTGTTCAGTTCTGAAACCTTTCAATGGAATGAACACTACTACCAGACATGTTTTTTCCAAAGAAAGAATTTGCCACTACCTCTTCCACCCTCCCTGTTTATGTGTGTCCTCTTCCTAAACCAGGCAGCCTTAATATAAAGGTATATTAACTGGGAAGTCTAATAAATTTTTTTGACAAGGCTCAGCAGATATACCACCAGAAGAAAGGAACAAAATGAGAAACTTAAAGATGCTGGTTAAAATGTGAAATAGCTCTAGGTTAAAATATAAGGCCTGATACAAAGTCTTCTGAATTTAATAGGAAGAGTCATGATGAATCGAGTGATTCTGGAATCAGGCCCAAGAAGAGCCAAAGCACCACCATGTATTAAGCTACATTCTGCACACTTCTAACACATGAGCCAATTTCCAATAAGGCTGCTTGACAAACTGTTCTTGGGCCAGTGCTAGCCAGCACATTGCCCTGAGAGCAGGAAAAGTCACTTAGGGCACCTGTCTGTCTTTGACTTTTGGGACAAAAAAACATCTAGAGGTCTTTGGGGCTCCACAGACAAGTGCTTTGGGATGGAAATGGCTTTGTGAGACCAGACGAGGCAGCCAGCCAGAGCCTGTGGGCTTGTGCATGGCAGGGTCTGTCCTGCAGGCACCAGGGGCGTGGGAAGAGCATCCTGCACAGAGGTCCTCAGGCTGTGCCAAGCTGTCTCATGGAATCTTCCAAGGTCCTTTTTTCGTTAACTATGTGTGTCCCCCTCAGTTCAGTTCTGGTCATATTTGCTGAAATATGAATTAACTCCACTAACAAACTCTGTAGGGAGCAGAAAGTGCCCTGTTCTGAAGGAGATACTGCATAAAATAAGCATGCAATTAAAAAGTGCAGTATTAAATGTTTTCATTTATGGAGAGCAACACAATAATCCTATAGCTGGTAACTTAGTCACAAAGCATTTATCCTCTGCAACAATGTCTATCATCACGTACAAAATATTCAGAAATTGATTGAGATTTTCTAGACTGCAGTCTTTAAAATATCCTCCCAATTGTTTTTTATAGACTATGCAGGCTCATTAAAATAATTTAATCAGCAGCAATGCAAAGTAGTTTTCTGATCATATAATGAGTATTTCAAAAAGCCCAATGCCAATTCCCCCTCACTTCTCTTCCTCCAAGCAAAAAAACAACAACCAACAAACCAACCACCAAAACAAACAAAAAATGGTTTACAGTTCCCAAACTACTATTCTTTTCAGTGGATTTGGTCCTGAGCTGCTGCTTTTTCCATCATAGTGAATTTTCAGCTGCCTAAATTTGCTCAGCCGTTAATGGTATGCTACTGGAGGGCTACAAGGATGATGAAGGGACTGGAACATCTGCTTTATGAGGAAAAGCTAAGAGACCTGGGGCTTTTCAGTCTAGAGAGGAGAAGAGTGAGAGAAAATCTAATTAATGTCTATAAATATATGAGGGCTGGGCATCAAGAGGGCAGGGACATCCTCTTTTCACTTGTCCCCTGTGATAGGACAAGGGGCAATGGATTCAAACTTGAGCACAGGAAGTTCCACCTCAACATGAGGAAGAACTTCTGTGAAGGTTACAGAGCCCTGGAACAGGCTCCCCAGAGAGGTTGAGGAGTCTCCTTCTCTGGAGACTTCCAAGACCTGCCTGGATGCTTTTCTGAGTGATCTGCCCTAGTTTTTTTTGTTCCTGCTCTGGCAGGGGGGTTGGACTTGATGATCTCTAGAGGTCCTTTCCAGCCCCTAATATTCTGATTCTGTGATTCTGTGGTAGGTTGTATAGCTGTCCCTTAAGCAGCCTTGTGCTTCCTCCCTCCTGTGGCACTCCCTGTGTAATGCTCACCAGAGCTGCTCTCTTTCCCTGTTCCTTTTCAACGACCTCTGTGCACGAGGTTTACTGAAGATTCCCATCTGGTTTAAGGAGCATGTGATAAATTCAAAATCTGTTTCTTCTATCATTACTTTCATACCAATTTTATCTGTCTTTTACTGCCTCTGGGACTTTTGGGGACATAGGCTGTCCTGTTCCTGCCTAAAGAAAATGCTAAATATTGTTTTATTTTTTAAATATTTTTTTTTAAAGGAAAAGGCCTTTTTTATTAGATTAAAATTTAGCCACAAATTTCTATTCTTGGCTGTATTTTTCGTATTTTATTTTTTTTAACAGAAAACATTTTTGTCCTTTCCTTTACTCAAAATAGTAACAACCATTGTCTGTCATCAACTTAAGTATTATCTGACTTGCAGGTGTATAGAAACAGAGACTGAATACATAGGACTCCGTAATGCACAAGGACACAGAGGTTTCTATCCTCTAAATTTCTCTATTTTAGTACAGATTACCATAAATATTAAAAACACCACACCACTAGCAAGTATACGACTTGACTATGATGAATAAAATGAATATATATGTATATATGTCTCAAGTTGCTACAAAATACTATCAGCAATTCATAATACTGTATCAAACAACAATAGGGTGGCAGTTAATAATAGCAGCAACAAATCCTGTAGCAGCAAATAATAACAGCAAAAAACATCTAGGTATATACTATTACAGGCTACTACAAACTCATTAGTGAAGTAATTTATCAACAGTGTAAGAGCAGATATTCCTATGATGGATTTACATGGATATATAATAACACTATAAAATTTATTATGCAACTAAGCATCCCAGAAGTGTTAGAAATAGCCAAACCAACCCCAAATGTGGGCCCAGAAGGGAACCAGTAATAGAACAGACAGGGTCTCACTTCAGATTATCTGTTTCAGAGTTTGGAGTCAGCCAGGAGTCCCCAGTAAGAGTTCAAAATCTTTTGGAACATTCATGCAGAGAATTCAACCTGTTTAGAAAAGGAAGTGGTCAGAGAGAGTGGCTTCATTTTGCATTAAAATTAAGTGCTTTTTTCATCATGGAGACACAAGAGGCTGTACAGCACCATCACTTCAAGCAATCAGTAGATACTGTTAATTTCAGGTTTTCACCAGAAACAGAAAACAGATTATGATGTTTTCTGTTCTTTCAGATCCATTTGTATTTTCCCAGAGAGTTTCCACCTTTTCAGATGGTAAGTCACCACTACAGTTGTTGGTTTTACTTTTGTTGGTGGTATCTCAGGATGTCTCCAGTTTCTAGATTCTATACTTCAAAGAGGCCAGCTGCACTTTTCAAGGATATTTCTGGTTCCAGAGCCCAGTTCCCGGGCTCACAGCTCCCAGGCTGGCAGGCCTTTCTCTGTTCAGTAATTGTCACTTCTAACTGGGCTAGCTTTATGAATCACATCAACATCATACATTTGAACAGGGAACTGCTTGAAAGAGTCCAGTGCAGAGCCACAAAGATGATTAAGGGAGTGGAACATCTCCCTGATGAAGAAAGGCCAAGGGAGCTGGGTCTCTTTAGCTTGGAGAAGAGGAGACTGAGGGGTGACCTCATCAATGTTTACAAAATATGTAAAGGGCGAGTGTCAGGAGGATGGAGCCAGGCTTTGTTCAGTGGTGTCCAGTGATAGGACAAGGGGCAATGGATGCAAACTGGAGCATAGGAGGTACCATGTGAATATCAGAAAAAACTTCTTTCCTGTGAGAGTGACAGAGCCCTGGCACAGGCTGCCCAGAGAGGTTGTGGAGTCTCCTTCTCTGGAGACATTCAAAACCCACCTGGAAATGTTCCTGTGTGATGTGCTCTGGGTGATCCTGCTCTGGCAGGGGGGTTGGACTAGATGATCTTTTGAAGTCCCTTCCAAGTCTGACCATTCTGTGATTCTGTGATTCATAATTCACTGTTATAGTGACTGAATTATTTTTAATCTGAGCTGACCAGAAGAAAAAAAAAAAAGCAAAGGGAAATTTTGATCTGTTTTTCCATCTCTTACTTCTCAGGTTTTGAAAAATGTTTTTGACAACAATGACAACATTTTTGTGCTGCCTGACACGTCCCATGAGAAGCAAATCTGCTTAGAAGGACCTTTATTCTCTAAGGATTTACCAGTCTCAAACATCTCTTTTCCATGAGTGATGACAGCTAAAGGTGGAGAGAGAGAGTCACAGGAGAGATGTCAGCACCCCAGGGAAGGGAGGACGTGAGGATCCTCTTTGTGTTGCTCTCTATAAAGCCTCTCAAGACTCGACATGCTTTATGATTTCTGGGTACACTGAGATTTATAATCCTAAACATGTGCCTGCCCTGATATTTGAGGATTACCTAAAGGTTGGCCTGCACTTATCCAGAATATGCAGTGCATCCTTCCTTGTGCAAATCATTTATAGCAGGCTGCAGCAAAGGCCTTTATTTCAGGACTAGGTTGATGTCTGCTGTGCTCCTTTGTGCCGTGCACTGAGAGACCCTCTGGGAATCTGGGATTTGCTTTCCCCTGCTGGAAAATGGAGTTCAGAAAGTCTGAAAGACAGGAGCAATAAATTTGGGGCTTTCTGTTAATTGAATTAGTGTATTCTTGATCTATATACTTTCTTTTTAAACCTGACACTGCAAAACACAGGGGAAGCTGGGAAGCAGACAGGGAGAAAGCAGATTTCATCACTGGAGAGCATCAGTATCTAAAAATACCACCTTCCTAGGATAGAAAGATATTCTATTCTTAACATTCTTGATACAAAATTTGCAGATAACCAACTCTGCAGTTCTCTTCAGAAACTTAGAATACTAAAATAATTTTGAGAACAAATAATTAAAATTTCTAATGAAGTAATTTTATTTTTTTTTTAAATTACTCTTAAGTAAGGATGTACCTATATAACACAAAGTTATACTTTGCAACTAAATGTTTATGTATTTAAAAATCTTGGACTTTTGTCCATATCTCTAGTTTCTAATAAAATGCTGATTTTCAGGGTAATACAGGTAATGGATGATCATTTACAGTCATCTGCCTTCCTACTTTTCCATGCCAATAACTGAAAACTACTGAAACAAAAATGTTACTTCCTATTAGCAGTTCTAAAGCATACATACTACTTCTCTCAAAGGAATTACAATTCCTGGGTGTTAAGTGGTTGGATGAGTATTTTTAAACAAAGTTTAAATAACAGCCCTTTTCTATAGCTGCAGTTGTTCCCCAAATGCCCCTATTTTACTTGTATTTTTGCTCTAATTTCTGAAAAAAAACCTTTCTCAAACAGCTGTTATTTATTCTGTCAATAGCTGTTGCTTTATAATCAGCAGTAACGAGCCAATAAGATTCCCACTGAATTGAGCTGTAACACAGAGGGAGGCAGGGTTTCCCAACTTATTTTTATTTAACTAACATTTAAAGTAAAAATTTGAGAAGATTTTTAGAGGCATTTATGCTCAGAAAAGGGGAGAACTTGTTATACAGATGGAAGCCCTGCTGATCCCTCACCTACCAAAGAAAGGTGGGCTGAAGTTTCCTCCTTTGTACCCAGAAATAAAGTATTAACTCCCTATTAAACAATTCAGTACCATGAAGGAAGGAAAATAAACCTTCTCTGAGTGACAGGGGATGTTTAACCTTATCATTATTTACTTAAATGTTTCAATGATACATTCAGTGCCATGGACAATTCTTCTGATCCAGGACTGTGATATTTTGCAAGTAGCTCCATGGAAATGAATAATAATGGTAAAAACACACTCCGTTTTACAACATGAGAGTTGTGAAATTAGACTCAAAAGCAGTCAGTCATGGTACCCTAGATTAGTGGAAATATTTGACACTTTTGCTCACACTTAATAACCCTGAGGTTGAAGAGCATGGTTCTGTTCAACATCAGAAATGACACAGACATGTGACCCTGCGTGAGTGATAGAGAGCACTTAAAAGTCCAGAAGAGATAATCCTTTGGGAGAACTGAAAAGTCCTTTTAGATATGTTATTTTTGGTTCAGAATTTATGATAGCAGCAAAATAAATGTGAATTAAAAATGTACCTCAGTATAAAACTTTTCACCACCACAGGGTCTAGCTGTAGGAATGCTGGACAAACCTCAAATAGAGGTTTTTAAAATTAAACTCAAACCTCTATAAATAGAGTTGTACCCAAATCCTCCAAATAACTTTGCATGTGTAAGAGTACTTACTTATGAGCCTGAGTATTAGAGTTGCCAGACTCTTCTTGTTAGGCTACAAGACTCTTTTTAGTGCATTTTAAATTGGTCCCAGACTTGACTGTATGGAAGGAACTTGGTACAATAGCAGCATACTCAAGTTCAAGAACTCTTGAGTTCATGTTCAAATACTTTAATGCAGCTTCTGCACATGACACCTGGATGACGTGTCATTTTTCCAGCTCAGAGGACCTTGGTTTTCACTGCATGCCACAAAAAAACCAATCCCATGCTATAGTGTCCAGACTGTAGCTGGTTAGCTTAATTCAAAGCCACATTCCATCCCACAGCCACTTGTCCCTTTGGGATCTCCCAGTGCTATTGGTGGAGGACTAGAGGGCAAACTTTTAGCTTCACCCACAGAAATCCTGGTTTGGGCTTCATATAGTAAAAAGAGATTGAAGACAGTGTATAAAATGGACTAAAACTACTAGAGCTGCAAAAGCTGAGACATGTTTCATGGCTCCCTAAATAGCTTGAAAAAAAATCCTGAACTGTTCACGAATATTTTAAAGATTTTGTGCTGGAGTAAGTCACTTACAGATGTTATGCTGAAAATGTGATTTTATTACCTGATAGTACTTGCATTTTTTCAAGGAGAAGGGTCTGGAAGATAAGATGCAGGCTGCATGAAAATTTGCCAACCTCAGAATAAATTACTCCCAGAAGTCCTCTTTCCCTCTGACTAAAGGGCAGAAGTAACAATGTCTCTCTTCACAGTCAAATTACTTTAGTGTTGTTCCTAGTGACACTTGGCTGTCTGCTGCCTATCAGAAAAAAATCTAAGCAAGGTTCTACTGAGTTACGCTGGGGTGGAAAAAAGGGTGGAAAAAATCTGCATTCTAAACCACAAATCTCATAGTCAAATTTCTGAACTTTACAAGTCTGAATTTATCTTAATCTTTTAAAAGGTCATACAAAAGATTGTGGTAATTACCATGATCTATAAACCAGAAGAAAAAAAATATAAAACCTTATGTCATTACAAGAAGCTGGTGGTGAAACACAGGGAAAGCTCTGGTACTGGCTTGAAGAGAAGATTGGATCTTGAAAACATTATTTAATTTTCATTTACATTTCATTACATTTTACTCTTCATAACTATTATATTTCTATTAGCTTTTTTTTTTTTTCTTCTCATTAAATCACAGAACAGATCAAATTAGGTGTTAAGGCTTATACTAAAATAATAGACTATGTTTGTAGGAACAAGGTATGTTAGTTTATGTAACACTGAAAGGTGAAATAAAGAAACACACTAAGGGACAATGCCATTTAAATAATGTGCAGCTGGCTCCTGAATTATATTCCCATTTGAATTAGAAGGCTCATGCAGTGATACCACTGGGTTCAATATGAATCATGTTATGTGTGGCCTGGATCACCATAAACCACTTCCACTTGGTAACAACAACACAATTTTTACAAATGAAGACACTAAACAATATCACATACTTCAGGCTACTCCTTCCTGTTCCTTCTCAGGAGCTTTTTCACATGCTAGCTGGAGCACTCTACCACTAAATGTCTTTGATGAATAGTACATGAAACATATGAACAGAATTATGTGACAGCTACTTGGATGTTGGCATGTTCATGGAGAGAAGTCAGTGATGGATTCAGCCTGCGTGTTTATTTCCCATGAAAGAGAAGACACTACAGCACTGAGGAGTAGCAATGAATTCACACCTCATTTTCTGTCTTTTCTGGGAAAAGTTTCCATAAAACAGAATTTCAGTTTAACCCAAGACCAGCAATTAAACCACTGACAACAATGCTCTCAATCACCTCTCCCCCCCACTCAGCTAGGCAACGGACAGAGAGGAGAGAGACTTTCTGGATTGGAAACTAAACTAGGCAGCTTGAATTAAATGCTAATGATAAAAGAAGTATGTACAAATATATACAAATTGATTCAGGAATGTGCAAATCCTTATGACCTCTCCCCACCACCCCCAGGAACTCCCCAGCACTCTCCTGAGCTGTGAGCAGTTCCAAAATGTCCCGGAGTGCTGCTGGAGAGAGTGGAAGAGCAGGCAGGGGCTGAGGGGACAGTGATGAGGGGCAGAAATGCAGAAGCCTGGGGACCAATGGTGATGGAGTCCTCCCCAGACACCAGCCATGGACAGAATAGAACGGAAGAAGAAGGGAAGAACTGGACTTCTGTGATCTCTGAATTTATATATGTGATGGAATAATTTGTTTTGCCAATTCTGCCATCTAGCTAGTCCACTCCTCCTTGTGGGAGGGTTGTACATCTGACACTTCTGCTCCTTTAACATCCAAAGCAGCAGATTCAACAAGCAGAGCAAAGTGTCCTTGGTCTCTCAGCAGTAACTATAAACATTGGGGCATTTATCACTCCACTAGCTGGAAAACTTACTGCCAGTTTCAGCAAGTGTGCTGCTGGAAACAGAGTTCACTGAAGGAAAAAAAAAGTCAGTAAAAAAAAATTGACTTCATCCTGGCTCAAACCAGGACACTGAACAAATGGAAATGTTGTGTTCTAGAAAATATATGAAAGAGATTATATGATGCTGGAGATACTCAATTTTGTTTGAATACTAGAATGAGGTTATCTAGGTTTTGTTAACTTCTTTTACAGACTGACAGAGATTATTAATAAAGAAGTACCTTCAAACTCTTCTGTTGTTGAGTCATTACTAACTGTGACCTACAAGAAAACTTGTTGGGTTTTTTTTACCCTTCCTCTAAAAATAAAAGGCAAGCAGAGCTGTTTTCCTGTGAAGCCTTATTTTAATAAAATGTTATCAATTACATTTGGCAATTTGTTGGTAATTTTAAAACACATTTTTTGAGATTATGCTTTTAATGACTTCCTGGTTGAGCCATGCACATTAAAACTGTGATGAATGAGGAAAATTTTCAATTTAAAATATTATTATTTAAATAAGTTATTAAATTCAATGTTAGAAAACTAAAAAATTCTGCCTTTTCCCCTGAAAGGCTAAGGGGGGAGTTAGCACCTACTATACAAATATCTGCTCATTACTTGTTCTTTTACATTTCCTTGAAGTGATCTAGCACACAAGAGCATCAGAACAGGTTTTATGTCTGGTCTGTATTTGAAGGTCTTTTGTGTGTGCATGGATCTGTGTTTAGCAGTTAAAACTATCTGCTGATGCAAACTTGTTGGGAAAATTGACAAAAAGTATCATGGAGGCTACTTTAATCTATCCAACAGTTCCTTCCTCACAATGAATCCCTGGAAATCATTGTAACATATGCTTTGCTTATTAGTGAATTAAGTCACACTTTTCAAGAAAGGGGGGAACTGTTAAAACTGTCTTTTTCTTTCACCACAGTCTGCATGCTTCTCTAAAAGTTATTCTTCTTATAGATCTTCTTTTCTAAAGTAGCAGGTCCTAAACATATGATGCTTAATTCAGTTAACCATTCCACCCCTTGGATTTATTCTATAATGTCTTAGAAAAGATATTGTCTCTTAATTCCATGAAAGATGAGTGTTAATCTCCTAGGTCTCCCTCTTTTCTCTATAATTGCATGATTGCCATGCCTAGTCATTGACTGTGTTGTGTGTTAGAAATGGTTTTGCATATCCAGAAATTCCAAACTTGGTGTGAGTCTCTAACTCACTGGTTCATTGGCAGGAGTCTCACAAATACACATGTGCAGGACTGACCAGAAATTCTTACTACTTGCTGTTGTATGGATTTCTGCTGACCTGAGTCTGGACCTTCTCAAGAAAAACATCCCACAGAGCACAGCAGAGTGCATTGGTTTTTGTGGTGTTCTTCTCTTTTCTCCAGGCAGTTCAATCTCTAGCTGACAGGCAACTGCAGCAGGACTCCCATTCAAAGGAAATTCAGGGAGATTGGAGACTAGCATCTTTTCCCACAGATGAAAAGGCTGCAGTCTGAATGTCAGCCCCTACTAAACCAATTCCTGTTCAGAGTAATTTAATTTCCACTGGTGAAATCAAGAGCAGAATTATGCCCAGATTGTCTAGTAAAGAACCAGATGTAATGAAGGCTGGATTTACTTTTACAAATCCTCTTAGGGTATTGCTTCAGAAAAGATAAGAAAAAATAATTTAATTTCATGAACAGTTCAGCAGTTGTAAAATCCCCTGCTATGAAACAGAAAGACTTTTGGAGAAAGGCTTCCTTGGAACAGCCAACTGCCACTCTGCATCAAACCATCTCGCTCAAGTCCCACACCCTGAGTCATCTCAGATGACTGCTACAGCTACTGTGATTTTGAAATTAAACATGCTCTTCTATTGACAAAAATGCCACCTTTACTTGATAAATTAGTTCTTTTTTCCTCATCACAATGAAATATTATTTTTGTTTCAAGAGAGGAAAGTTTTTTCTATTTTTATTAAGCTGCTAAACCTATAAATCACAGATAAACTTTATAATTCTGCTTTTTTCCCCCCCCTGTATCTCCTTTGGAGTATATATTTAATTCACTAAACCAAACTTTACTTCCATTTCAAGACTATTTTGTATTCCAGACCTGCTCAATTAATTTTCTGGTTTAAGGTATTTTAAATGTCTTTTAAAATTAGACAAAAGACAATGAATATGAACCCCCAATGCCTCATTTAAAAACAATTTGAGCTGGTATAATAAGCATAAATCATTCTAATAGAGCAGTTTTGCATCAATTATGACACCAGTATTTTTGAGCTCATTACTGATTTTATAAATAATACAGTAACTTTTCATAATTGTACCATGTAGATGACTACATTGCATTGTGTCATGGCATGAAATGGGTGTCATCTTGCAATTATTCCCCACATAATTTAAGAACTTGACAGCCTTGTGCTAAGCACAAAGCAGAATAACACCATGTAAAGTGTCATTTCTCTAAATTCACAAGGAACAGGGAAGTTTTTCCACCAATCTCTGTAAAGTCAACTTTGTCCCTAGTTAATGAGACACTCATTTCTTTATTATTATTATTATTTTCTACCTTTCCTATTAGATTTTTTTACATCATCTGATTCTTGAATTTGCGTAGATCATTTTAGATGTGGACTAGCTCTTTTTTTTGTATTAAATTTATGCTTTGTTTCAATCAGGACCTTGTGCTGAACAAGGAACATAAATCCAGTGGGTGACAGACCCTTCCTGAGAATGAAGATGAGGTAGAAAAAGTGATGAAGGACAAGTTCAGTAATAGGAAACTGAGATTAAAATTAAAAAGCTGACTCCCAGGCCAGTAACCCCCTAGTCTGCATCCCCTCCCAATTATGTTTGGGAAAAAAAAACTATATATAAAAAAAATAATTATCAAGTAAATTTTAATAATATTGCAGCAATTGTCTTAAAATATATTTCCTATGTTGGTCTGAATACATCAGTTTTTCTACCTCATTGGACCATTCATATTCACAGAAAAGTGCTGATCTTAAAAACAGGTATTAAGATAACCAATGGGTTATTGAAATATGTTGCTTTTATACACAAAAAAATGAGTTCAAGCTGCCATTGGAAAAGGAAAGGTCACTGACACAGGTGTGGTGATGTCTTGTTGAAGCAGACTACCAAGGGCAAGAAAAGGTTAGAGATGAGGAGCAGGAGAATGAGAAACCCAGATCCTACCTGGCAGTAAAGGAAGATAACCCATTGCACAAGGGGAATTTTTCTCCAGGGACCCTTCTCACTCTTGAGATGTGGTGACCCTGGCAAACTCCTCACTGCATCTTACCTATTCAGCATGTAACCACATTGCTGCTCAAAGCAGGTTATGAAATAAATACTAGTCAGAAGGCTGTAATACAGTATTCCCAGACCTCTGCAGTACTTGTCTAAAGCTATGCCTAGGCTATTAAATAAAAGAGCTTGTTCTCTGTCTTTGAAATTCAAAGGTGTGTTATGATGGCTAAACTCTCTTCCCTTCTTTGACAACAGAGTCACTTCCTGTCTACTGAATACTAATAAACATCTCCAGCACACACTATCCTGCAAACCATGTTTGGGCACCGACTGGGAGAACACTTACTAACAAACTCATGCCAGGTAACAACAATTAAGCAACGTGAACCATCATGGGATTGTTTTAAAGGCTGCTCCCTGGCCCTGATTATTTCAGTAGTGTGAGCACAGTGACTTTTAAGTCTTAGGAGATCCAGAGCAGAAACACAGAAGTCTTTTCTGAACACTGGAGCACAACACACAAATGAGCTGGAGGCTTCTGTCTGGCCCCGTTTCAACAACGGACAGAAGGCAACAAAAGAGAAGCGATCGTTTATAAAAATGCTGGAGGGAAAGGAAAGTGCAGAGCAAAGAAGCATGGGCTGGAGACCCCCAGGCAGAACTCAGTAGACCAACACATTCACAGCACCATGCTGCTGGCCCAGGAAAAGGCCAAGCATTCAGCATCACATTAACATGGAGTTGACAGCACCTTAAAAAAAAAAAAGTGGGGGGAGGGGGTATGTGTTTCTTTTCTGGACTTCCAGGTGCCTGTGGGGACAATGAAAAGAAACCAGGTTTCTGTTATGACTGTTTTGAGGCAGGCACACAGAGCCAGCTCCAACCCAGAAACAATGTGCTGGTGCAGCACATCTGCTGGGCGTGGTGCCACAAAAACACTGTAGTGCCTCTGTCTTCTCTGCTCAGTGTTCCGCTTCACAGCAGTCTAAAGCCGAAGGAGCAGAAATCCCCTGACAAGGGATTTTGCACTCACAAGGTTTTAGACTTAAATCATGAAAGCCAGCAGCACCCTGCTTCTCTTTAATTTATTTTAGGAGAGTTGTTTACCTGAACTGAATCTGATTCCCAGACCCTTTCAAACTCCTCTAACATGAAACTAATGCAGTCAGTGCTTTCTAAAAATGATTAACCCTGACTCAGGACAGGAGATGGGGGTCAGGTCTGGAGGATTATTTTGCTCCAGAACTCTGATTTACCAACTCTTTATTACACTTCTCCTGCACTATATTAAACTGGAGGCATGAGACTCAACAGAGATTTTGATTATGCTCTTGCATGAGGACCTCTTATAAAACTCTGCACTTGCCAGAGCACTGCTACCTTCCTTTGCGGTAGATTTCTCTTGCCACTACCCTTTTATTCTGAAAAATAATAATTTATTACTTGTGCAAGACTTCTCTTGCACCATTTTCAGTACCAGACATGATATTAGTCTCCTGGCACAGTGAGTGTCAATTGCCAGGTGTTTGCCAAAGTACTGTGATGCTAAATATCAGGGGTGAGGCCACTGAGATTGATGGCAGTGCTTAACTGATGGGCTGGTGCAAGCGTGGAGGAGAAGTCCACTCCAGAAAGGGAAAGTGTTGCTCAGAAATAGTCTCTAACAGGTTCTGATGCAGGCCACAAATTGCTTTCAGGCTTCACATCAAAGTTGGAAATATTGAAATTTCTTCTAGCATGGCTATCAGGGTACCAAGGTCCTGCACCTGAGTCAGCACAACGCCAGGCACAAATACAGGCTGGGGGAAGAATGTCTGGAGAGCAGTGCTGAGGAGAAGGACTTGGGTGTGGGAGGAGATGAGAAGCTCAACATGAGCCACCAGTGTGTGCTGGAGCCCAGAGAGCCAGTTGTGTCCTGGGCTGCATCAAAAGAAGTGTGGCCAGCAGGGCCAGGGAGGTGATTCTGCCCCTCTGCTCTGCTCTGGTGAGACCCCACCTGGAGTGCTGTGTACAGCTCTGGGGCCCTCAGCACAAGAAAGATATAGACCTGCTGGGGAGGGTCCAGAGAAGGGCCACCAAGATGACCCAAGGGCTGGAGCAGCTCTGCTATGAGGACAGGCTGAGGGAGTTGGGGCTGTTCAGCCTAGAGAAGAGAAGGCTCTGGGGAGACCTTAGAGCACCTTCCGGTGCCTGAAGACGCTACAAGAAAGCTGGGGAGGGACTTTTCATCAGAGAGGGCAGTGATAGGAAAAGGGGTGATGGTTTTAAACTGAGAGACAGGAAATTTAGGTTAGATATTAGGAAGAAATTCTTCGCCATAAGGGTGATGAGGAACTGGAGATGGGTTGCCCAGGGAGGTTGTTGATGCCCCATCCCTGGAGGTTTTTAAGGCCAGGTTGGATGAGGTTTTGTGCAGCCTGGTCTAGTGGTGGGGTTCCCTGCTCATGGCAGGGGGGTTGGAACTTGATGATCTTTCCAACCTTAATGATTCTATGATTCCATAATAAATTTAAAATAAAAAAAAAAAAGGTATGAAGAGTGGAGAATGTGCTGCTTGAACTGTATTACATGAGTGATGAGAGGGCTTGGGGAAAAGATCTCTCTATAATAACTTGCATGACTTGGCATAAGTCTGGGGTCCCAACTCATCGCTCACCTGCCATGAGTCTAAGAATGGGTCACTTGTCAGGGCAGTGATTTTCTAGACTAAGACAAAGACTGAGTCTCTGATAAAAGGAGTGCTCCACCACCATGTGTTATCCGTGAAGGTGCACCTCTGTCTTCTTCCACTGGAACATCACAACACTTTTATCATACCTATATGTGTTTGCAAACTATTCAAAGATAAAACAGGAAACCACAGGTAAGACTAAGATAATTCATACCCTTCAAAGAAGACACAGATCATGGGCCCTAATTCACCAAATCACAGAATCACAGAAGTATTGAGGCTGAGATCATCAAGTCCAGCCTATGACTAACACCACCACATCAGCTAGACCAAGGCACTAAATGCCACATCCAGCCTTTCCTTAAACACCTCCAGGGATGGTGAGTCCACCACTTCCCTGGGCAGTCCATTCCAATGTTTGATCACTTCATGAGGAAGTGCTTCCTGATATCCAACCTAAACCTCCCCTAGCAATATTCCTCCCCTTCTTTTACAGCAATCACTACATACCTCTAATAGATCCCTGATTAAACCTCCTCCAGGTTTTCAGAGGTACATTAGAAAAGTTTTCTCTTAAATCTACCAGTGCATTCATTTTCCAGTTATATTCTTATTTATAGATTAGATAAAAATACTTCAGAAATACATCAGAAATCATATTAAATTTACAAAAAAAACCACATATGGGCAGTAATTACTAACATTTAAAGGTTAAGCTCAGAAGAAAATGTCAAAACAGGGTCATTCAGAAGTTTTGCAAATACATGCTCCCATAGCATGAGATGTTGTCATTAATCTCTAGTGAAATTCATGTTCAGCCTAAGGCTGGGATGACAAGTGAGCATTGTCCCCAGCTCTGTGCAACCATAAGCTTAATGACTCTTCTTGTCTTTTGTCTAAAGGAATTTTCTTCCATGAGAGGCAAAGAGCAGAATGGAAAATATTAAACTGGAAATCTACTGAAGGTCCATCTCCATATCATGTACCTTAGTATATGAAATTTCCATTATTGGTTTCACTTTCTTTTTAGATTCAATTGGAATGTTTCAATTGAGGTCTAATGCAGTATGGAGGGGAGGATAACCATCTTGTTTCCTGTGTATAAAACATAATAGATGATTCTGAAGGATCCCCTGTGTTCTGAGATCACGTACCAGTCCTTTACAACTACTCTGTGTATATGTGTTTAACAGCTTCATGGTGAAGGAGAGAGCACAATTTATGCTGAGTGCTCCAGCCCTCTCGAATGCCTTACACTCTAAGGAACTTTCAGACACGGAAGAATTATGACATACAAGGCCTGAAATTGAAAGCAAACACACACAACTAAACTATTTGTAAAGTTGCTGCTGCAGAGGTATGGATCCAAATCTGCAGGCATAAACTGATGGAGCTCTTAGGTCTTCAGTGGAGCAATAATCTTGCCCACTTGCAGCAAATTATCCTTTCTCCAAATCAAGGATAGTAGAGTAGAATAATCGAGGCAGCCAAGGCTGCCTAAAAGATGGGATTATTGTTCAAGGTGAAGTCAGATAGTTTCTGAGTGTGGCTGCATATGGAGTGTCCTGACCTCCCCCACAAAACTATCCAAGTCATCTGCAGCTCTACAGGGGGTGCAAAGAAAGCAACTAAAAGGACTTGATTCAAGAAGTGTAGAAAAGTTTTAGATTTTTTTTTAAACTATCATCCACAACTCCTTAGTAAGTTCCTAAGAGGAAAAGTGCCTTTAAGTCTTACATTTCTTCATCTTTACCTCCTCCTCCTCCTTTTATGTACATAGCAGAGTTTGACTCTGAGGTGCAATGTCAAGTGCTTTTAAGTGCTTTGTAACAAAAGGCAAGAGAAGGAAGTTTTTCCTCAGCCTTTTGCTATTCTTGAAATCTTCTCCAACTGCCCCATTTCTCTTTAAGACTTTTAGTAATCAGAAAAAGAAGCATTTCAGTATTTGAAGTAGGCTTAAAATTGGATGTTTCAACACCACAAAAGCACACTTCAACTGAAGGCTGACTTCAAAAGACAGAGAATTCTGTGAATGCATCAGGTTCAACAGGCATGTGGAGATACTTCACTGTGTTTTGGATTACAGATTTTACAGATGTTTTGCCATAACTCCTTGAAGAGGTTTTCAATGAAATTTTCTGGGTGCCTCATGAATTCTTATTGCCACAGATTAATTGCTAGTTCTTTGTTTGTTGTAGTAGGAAAGCTCCTGTTTATCAAGATCAAGGATGTGATCAGTCCTGTCCCCTGTGTTCAACTTGAAGAAGGAATTAAGCAAGGACCATATTGGCTGCAAGTAGTTTATCCATAACAAGTCTGGGGTTATAGGATCCCATCGCCTTCCCATCTCCTTCATGAGGAAAACATGTAAAGGAAAAATTCCCTTTTTGAGGAAAAAAAATTAAAAAGTCAGTTATTCTATTTGATATCATTGTAATTTTGAACATGTTCAGAGAATCATAGAATCATAGGGTTGGAAAGGACCTTAAAGACCATCTAGTTCTAGCCCCCTTGTATGGGCAGGGTCACCTACTACTAGACCAGGTTGCTCCAAGCCCCATTCAACTTGGCCTTGGATGTTTCCAAAGATGAGGTAGCCATAGCCTTCCTGGGCAACCTGTAGCAGTGTCTCACCACGCTCACAGGAAAGAAATTCACACTAAAGACAATATAAGCTCTGACCTGGTGCTTCTGCCTACAGCAGTTTTGCAATGGCCCATTAGTTACAAGGCAGTGACATTTATTTCTACTTCCTGAACATCCAAGGCTCATCCCTAACATGTGTGGAGCAGAAAACACCTGAGTCATCAGTATTGTTGTTCTCAAGTTTTGTGTTGCCCATCCACACAGGGTTACTGGGCAGCACTGAGAGGCTGCACGAGTGGCTGATGTGGGTGCAGTGACACCAGACATCCTGGTGCTCCCCTCTCAGCTGGCTCTGGGGGTCGATGCCAACAGACAAGTGAAAGGTCTTTAGCTATCCCACTGGTGAACCTGTGTATGCTGTTGAATACCAAAGCCCAGTCTTCTCTCCTCTTAGGCCACACTGCATATTTTTCCTACATCTACTTCATCCTACATCTGCTTCATCCTACATCAGCCTTACCTGACTACACAGTAACAAGGATGGGGATTTGGTACAAGTAGAGCATACCCAACTGACTTCTAGCCAGCAAGCACAAGTGTGTTGGAGCCATGTTGGTGAGGATTGAAAGGCTGTCTTCTCAGAGATTTACTCTGAGCCCTGAGAGGTTTTAAACAGTTTGTACTAAATACTTTTTTTGCCTTGTTTCTTCTGTGATGGCTGTCTCAAAGACAACATGGGGAGCCCCGTACAGATGGCCATCACATCTGTGAGTGAAGTGGAAACAAAGCCACAGAAGACAGATATTTAATTAGAGCAAATGGTGGGATTATTCTTTTGCTGACATACAGACTTCTAGTACAATGACTTTGGCACTGGCTGTGATCCTTGTGAGAAGAGAGTCCTAAAGGAATTGTGGGGAAAGTGTCTGAGCTAAAAATAACAAAAAAATACAGTTAAGGTAAGGAAAAACTTACAGCCTTGTCTGTTGAGGTTTTTATTGCAAAATTTCAAACTACCAAAAGAAGGAGGAAAAAAATAGGGATAAAATTTCAAAATGTTCTTCACATTTTTTCACACTGCTACTTCTTCTTTAATGAGTTGCACATAATAACCACAGAGGCAGTCTATCAGGTTAACAATAAAAAATCCCCAAATCTAAAGGATTTTTAATTATATGATTTACAGGAGACAAATATGCTAAAAAATTAAAAAAAAGAGAAGAATCGGAATTTCAAGAATACCAGAGAAGTGCTCAGACTGCCCAAACACCATCCGTCTTTGTCATGTGTTGATCTTGCTACAGGTTCTCTTAAAACATCAGCTCACAAAGACAATTATCCCCTTGATTTTTAGCTGCCCTCTTATATTTATTCCAAATCCTTTCATTAGAGAGCCTACACCTAATTCTGTTCTTTTCTGTTTTTTAAAACAACCTCATTATATCTATCAAAGATAATCACAAAGATGATTAAGGGAGTGGAACATCTCCCTTGTGAGAAAAGGCTGAGGAAGCTGGGTCTCTTGAGCTTGGAGACTGAGGGGCGACCTCATCAGTCTTTACAAAATATGTAAAGGGTGAATGTGAGGAGGACAGAGCCAGGCTTTTTTCAGTGATGTCCAGTGATAGGACAAGGGGCAATGGGTGCAAACTGGAGCATAGGAGGTTCCATGTGAGTATCAGGAAGAACTTCTTTCCTGTGAGAGTGACAGAGCCCTGGGACAGGCTGCCCAGAGAGGTTGTGGAGTCTCCTTCACTGGAGATATTCAAAACCCACCTGGACACGTTCCTGTGTGATGTGCTCTGGGTGATCCTGCTCTGGCAGGGGGGTTGGACGAGATGATCTTTCCAGGTCCCTTCCAACCCCTAAGATTCTGTGATTCTGTGATCAAAGCTTTTATGAGGGGATGAGTTTTGGGGAATAAATATGAACTGCTTCACTTAACAATTGTCTTCACTAATAGGCTTTGTCAATGCATCAGCTTCATGGACAGCAGCATTTGAAAGCTATTTGTTAACAAGATCTATCCCTGGCTTCATCCTTCACTTGCTGCTCACAACATGAAGAGGTGCATTATATCGAGCATTTCCTAAGTGCAGTCTCATGTACCAAGAACAGTTAAAGTACACGTGTTAATGCAACCTAGTCTGTAGCTTTTTCTTTAATTGTCTTTCCATTTTCCCTTTAATTTTCTCCTTTGCAACTGTTTGACCTCCTACAAAGGCATCATGCTACAGTACCTTGCATGTGTCAGATATAGATAACCGAGACACAACAAAATCAAAATCCTGCCTTAAAGAATTGCTTGAGGGAGTGGCAGGGGAAAAGGGAAATAAAGTTTACCTACTTCATTTAATTGACTTACATAGCTGTGTAAATCAAGTGCAATGGTGTGAAACGGTGACTGGGCAGGAGACAGAAAAAAGTGTCACTCAGACAGTAAAGTAGAATCTCAGTTCTTAAACCATTTTGGAAAATGAACTTTGACCATTTTCTTACTTAGCTTCTGGTGGAAAAAATTTCCTGTTAATACTTTGAAAATAGCATGAGAGGAGAGGAGGGAAGGAAGGGGGGAGGGAGAGAAAAAAAAAAAGAAAGCAATGGGAAAAATAATGTCGTGACCTCCTAGATGGTAGAGTAGCAGCAACTGTGCTGCATCACAGGCAATTTGAGCCCTCTCAGGTAAGAAACTCTTGCTTTCTGAGTCCTGGGCTGTTGAAGGTTGAATATATTCAGCTGTTCAAATTCCCTCTCCTCTGTGCCAGGTACACCAAATGTACTTTAATCCAGAATAATTTAGATCCATTGCTTTCAGTAGGTCACACATAGAGAGAATTTGACATTGCGTTTCATTATTTTATCTTAGATGAAGGAAAGCTGAATATAGAAATTGAAAGGCTAGCTTGTCAGAAACTTAAAATTTCTCTAGTAGTTTTAACTGTTTGGTAGAGCTAGGGTGATTTATAGCAGCCCTAATTCTACTTCCTCTAGTATCATAATGCCCTGACAGGTGTATTTAGCAGTTTATATACCAGAGGTAGAAAAGGTGAGCATTGAAAATTTTACTGCCAAAGAAATTAGATCTGGAAGTCAGAAGGGGTGCAGTGGGAAGGTAGAAGGAAATGGAAAAGAGAAAAGGAAATTTGAGTCTGCCTGCATGGATTACTTCCTTAATCTTGAACCATCTGCTCTGCTGATTTCCTGATGTCTTAATTAGAGCTTGCAACTTGTTGCATGAAAATGACTCGCAGTGGTGGTGTTAAATAGTTCCTTAAAAAAACTACATCTTCGATGGCCACCGATCAGCACAATGCAATTGAAGCCAGCTGACTTAAGCCAGGCCTTAGCTTTCTTGAAATGTAGTCTGACATTGAATTAAAAGATGACACAGGATACCTAAATCTCTGAAGAAGTTATATTTTGTTGCAAAGACAGCACCTACAGATAGACACGTCTTTACTCAATCAGAAATGGGAAATGAGATTGAAAAAACATCAAAAGCTGACATTCAGTGAGAGCTGTACAGTTAACTCTTTAACTTTTTCTGGCTTTTCTATTTAAGCTGATTCTACTTGGCAATATGTAACTGAGGTTTCCTGTAAGACTGTTTAAGTATTTTGCAACTACAGATACTCAGTGATGCCTTCATGAGGACATGCCTGAAAGGAACATTCTCTTGCTCAAGGCTCTGACAAATGCCACTCAGGTAATTTGCTTTCGGTGCTGAATTTGGTGACAGTTGCTTGTTCATGAGGAAAATCAAGTTGTAAGTTACAGTGTAATTTCAAAGCCTAACTGCTTCTGTAGAAGACTACAGATCAAACACAGTCAGGTTGTCATGTGGATTTATCAAGGCTAAAGTAAAGAGAGATTTGTGTTATGTCTTTATAATTCCTCTCTTCTGCTCTTCTGAAACCAAAATGAAAGGCATCTGAAGGAGGAGACTTCATCATATTGTACTTGCCAGGTTCCTTTCATCAGAACCCTGGGTCCCACTTGAATAAAGGAATATAAAGGTATATAAGAGAAGAGTTTCTGTGCTGGATGTCTGTATTGCTTTACAAGAGCTAACATGACAGATCTCTGGTAAAGTCCCTTCTACATGCCAGGAATGGGCAGGATGAGACACAAGAGAGAGAGAAAGAAAGTAGTACAGTAGAATGGACAGAGCTGTGACAAAGCTGATGGCCAGTTCTTCATTTCTCAGAGCCAATTAGGCCTGTTGTAGTGGAGTGAAATTAGAGAATACTATAAATATACCCTGTGTAGCACTTAAATCTGGATAAAGGTTATATATGTTACCTCTTATGCTTCTTGATCCCTAGGAACGATATTCTGTAGGTCATATTTTAAGCAAGAGAAGACTTCTGCAGTCATCTTTTTCCCCACCCCATTAGTATGGCATGTGAAAAATCATAGTCAATATCTGTACTGTACTGCATGACACGTATCCTCCAACATCCCCTCAAATCCTTTGCAGTGCGTTTAACTCATGGAGGGTGAAGCCGGAAAGTAGAAGGATGCCATGCCCTCCTTCTCCCTCCCACTCAGCAGGTAACTCCCTCCTTGCAGTCTCCAAAGCAGTCTCTGCCACAATCTCCTGATGAACCCTGGAATGAGTCAAACTGAAGCTTATTTCATTTTCATGGCTGAGAACCCCTACATCACTGAAAGCAATTTGGTTACTTTCATTACGATTCATTGAGTTTTCAGTGGAGGGAGAAACAAAATTATATCAACTTTCTCATATAATGATTCCTGCTTAGAATAACCTGTTTACTGTAATCAAATGCCTGGTACCAGATGCTGGATAACAAAAAAAAACAAAAAAAACAAAAAAAAACAAACAAACAAAAAAAAAGAAGCCACAACAAAACAAAAACAAAACAAACAGAAAAAAAGAATAAAAGTAACTCTTGTCATACAAAGAGGGAAAAATCCCAGGAATTGGATGAGAGAACTAATTGTTGATGGCATATACTGTAATACTAAAAAGCATGATATTTCCAGAACTACCAGATCAGTGTGATAATAGGAATGGCATACCTGGCTTGATGACAGAGATGTTGGTCCTTTACTAGAGCTGTATTTAGGCACTGGAAAATCAAGACTCAGCATCACCAGGAGAAAACATGCAGAAATGTCTTTGACCAACCAAGAGCTGATTTGGCTAATTCATCCCAGCAATGAGTGTTCAGAAGCAAGAGATTAATTTTTATTAACCACGGAAAGGGCAGAATCAGTGAGTAATGAACCTATAAACAAGGTAATCTGAGAAAAAGGTGGAGAAAATACTGCAAAAAATGTTTACCTGTTAGGCATTTCTATCAACTCAGGGGAAAGCAGACCCATGACTCTCTAGAAAAGAGTGTTCTCCTTTTTTGTATCAACACACATCACAGAATCACAGAAGGGCTGAGGTGGGAAGTCAGATTTGTGTCTCCCAGGGCTCTTTTGTGTGGTATTCACCTGATGTGCAGAAAACTGAAAACAATCACCCTGCTGAGCAAAAGCTAAGACACTCTCCTCTTCACTCTTGTCCTCATCCTCTCTCTCACATAGAAAGGCCATTTTCAAGACTTTTCCAACAAAATCTTAGCACTAGGTTTTATTTTAATGGGACACTTACTGATTTTAGATTGCAGGTGTTGGCCACAACAAATTTGCTCATGCAACTTTCAAAAAAAGAAAAAAGAGTAAAACACAGATGGAGCCAGAGAAACTGGAGCCTGAAGATTTTTTATTTAAAGTGTTCACCTCTGCAATGCTCTGGTTTCTGCATTTGATGACTACTTACCACAGCAGCTGGTGTGGATTCATTTTTTAAAAACTGGTCATACAGAATTATGTCAAAAGGCAAGACAAGGAATTGCCATGGATTAGTCCTGGATTGTTATATAAAGTAACAGAACAACAAATGCTTTATTAAAGTGCTGCTTCAAAACAGGAGAAATTAAGGGGAGGGGGGGGGCGTTGAAAGAGAGAGAAAGAATTTATTTCAAACATTTTCCATGGAAATATTTACTAAGAGGGAGAAAAAAATCTCTTTCCATTGTAAAATGTTTTATTATTGCCTTCCATAAGCTATAAACTCCACTAGGAAAATACTTTTTTTTTTTTTTTTCACTGATACATTTGACTCCTCCATATAAATCTTTGGTATGAGAACTGAGATCATCTGCATATGTCTTTATTTATATGTCATCTACAAGAAAGAACAAAAAAGTGCTTTGGTTGCCTTCTTGAACTAAGGTGGTGACTAGCAACTAGAGAAAGTGGATGAATCCAGTCAAAACAAAATGAGGTTAATTCAGATAAATTAGTAATTTTAGTTTGTAACAGAAAAGATACAGAAAAAATTTGAGTCATTGCAGAAAAGAGTCACTATAAAATCCTAAAGAATCTGCAGCATTTTAACTATATATATAGTGACTAATTAAAATAGGTGACTGAGGCTACAATAAGAGCTTTCTCATTTGGAATCCTTAAATGTCTTCTTAAAAGACTTACTCTATTTTTTTGAAGGGTGGATGGACAAATTTCAGTGCACTGTAAAGGAGCACTTCAAAAGAGCTAATACTCTTTAGTTAATCTTGGAAAAAGCATCTAAGAATCCCTCAATGCTGTGCTACAGTAAGAACTTGTCATTGCTGAGATGCACAACATGCATGGTGCCATGGTGCCCCAGAATGTGCAGGGGGTATTATTCACCTGTGTGAGTGCATCTGGAGACTGCAAAGAGTATTTTTCTGTTAAAATTCATCTGCAATCAATTTACCTCCATACAATAAGATATTGTTGTCCCCTGAGCACTGGCAATTTTCTGCCTGTCCTCTGAAACTCTTAGAAGAGATGAAGTAGAATAATGTAGCTAATGTAGCTAGCTCTGTAATAAAAAATGGTTGGAATAAATCTTGGGCCTTTGCTTATTTTGCCCATATTAATAGTCCATGCAAACACAGGGGCTCGGAAAATAAGTACAACAGTTTATCTTTGAGAATATGAGAAATGTGTTTCTGGTTAAGAGCAATAGTCCATCTAGTGCAGGACTTTGCAATATGATAGACTGTTTAAGGAAAGGATGGTCTGGACACCTATGACACTTCTCCAACTGATTAGGAATGTTAGAGACTACATCCAATTCTGTTTCTTTCAGCTTCTGTTCTTACAGAATATATAGCTTTGAGAATATATAACTTGTTCATGAAGGCAGATATTCTTTTCCTGAATCTGAAAAGACTGTCTTCACAACTTCCCATGTAAAAAAAAAAAATTGGAGTCCTAAAATCAATATCCTAATGATTTTATTAAGGGCCACTTTCTCTTCACACCACCCAGAAACATGGGCTTCTTCTCCTTCTTAAATGCCTATCCACTTCTGAAGTTACCTTCATTTCTAATCAACATAGCAGGAACTGTGGGGTTTATTTTTATGTCTAAAAAATATGATATTTAGGAAGCACCAGTCAGAGCTGAAAGCATGTCAGTGTGTCCTGTCCTGAGAGGCTTCAGGTGACATATATCATTGACATAACAGTCTGACAGCCTGCTTTTCAAAGCCACACATGCCTTCAAGAAAACTTGGAACCAAGATAAGACAAAAAATGATACTGGCATTAGTAGCTGGACTATTGTTATTAAACACAGATTTCTTTCTCAAATATCACTGAAGAAGAGATGTGATAAGTTGAATGTTAAGTTCACTTTAGATTATTTTAATATGAAAAATTATTTGAGGCCATTAATAGAATGTTGTGCACCAGGGACATGTCTGTGGTGCAAGGGTGTTGTGCTTCTCCTCTGCTGTTCCCTGGTTGTCCTGAGGACTCATCACTCATGCTGAGAAGCAGAGAGAGAGGGAGTTTGGGCAGGGAGTTTCTTTTCATGCTGAGCTCTCTCCTGGAACCAATTGTGTAGCTTATCAAAATACTTAAACTAAAATTTCACAGTGCTCTGAGCCCCATTTTCTGGTGTCTGATATGGTAACTTTGTATTATTTAAAAAAAAATTAACACTCTAAGTCATGGTATGAGACAAAGTGAGTGCTTTGCTTCGAGTCTCCAAAGTGCTAATAACTTTAAAACTGTGTTCCTTAAATTAGACATCCCAAATAATCAGATAGTTTTATTTTCATTTCTTAGTTCTTTAGAATTATGATGGGAAAACAGTCCACTGTTCATTTTTTGGAGAAGTCATGAATGTCTTTTCTTTCATCACTGAGAAACACAGATGTGAGATGGATGAAAAAAAATGAAACATCTAGTGAGTAATTATTAGTTCTGCCTTCAAAGTCAGGCAGGCAGAAAATGTGCTTAAATAATGAAGGAAGAGAAGCCATCTGAAACAGCCAATTTACACCTTCAAAGAGGCAGGGATTCTGTGGAAAACAAACAAACAAAAAACCAAAGAAACAAACGTCAGAAACCCAAACAGAATTAGTGTGTGATCACATTGAAAGGCTGCTTCGTAATGCAGTTTCTAATTTCAAGTGATTGATTTCGCAATAGAGCCTGTGTGAAATTTGTTGACAGAACCATTTGCTTTTTGAAACCACAATTCCATCAAAATGGAAATGATCACAAAAAGTGTTGCTTTTCCTGACATTTTCGGGTTGGAGACGGGAGGGAAATATATTTCATCCCATTTTCACTTCTTCAAACTTGAACTTCTCATGTAACTTTTTATTCTACTGTGTGTGATAATATATAAGACAAAGTATGAGCAACAAAACCAATGCAACAATAAAAGTACTTTCACAATAGAATTTCAAAATTATAGAGCATATCATAGTTACATTTTAAAATTGGGAGGCCTTTCACAAAACAAAATTTATATCCTTTTCATTGCTCAATTTGAACTTCTGTACATATATATATTTATATATAGAAGTAGGAAAAGGGTATAATTGCAAAGCAGCAAGATGTTGTTGGTTTGTGTTGTTTTTTTTCAATTCACTCATGTGGCCCTGGAAAGGTTGAATGATTTAGAGGTTCAGTTTCAGTTTTTTTTCTAACAATACTAGGTTGTAAACCTTAGTATAGCCAGCCTAAGAGGACATGTGGCTTCCATTTTGGAGACTGTAGAAAGTAGGCACAGACTTTGAGGTGGTGGAGGCACCGTCCCTGCAAGTGTTCAAAAGAGGGGTAGGTGTGGTGCTTTAGGAAATGGTTTAGTTGTCATGGGGGTGTAAGGCTAGTGGTTGGACTTACATCTTCAAAGTCTCTTCACCTTGCATCTTCCATCTTCAAGGTTGGCCTTAATGATTCTATGATTCTATGACTGTATGAGGGAGTCCTTATTTGCCTTATCTCAATCAGCTTGTTCCTGCCGTGTTCTAGTATCTTACCTACATGTGGGTGAACATTCCCCATCAGAGCCTTTCTCTCAGATTTTTTTCCTCAGCTCAACCCTTTTGTTCAGTCAGATTATACTTCCTGGTGCTCTTCACAGCTGTTCCATATACATACTGTTCATTATCATGTTCTTTATTGGACAGCTCATCTGTCAATGCTTCTATGGATACACTTTGATTAATCATTTATCCAAGATTTTCTATACATACCAACATGCAAGCACAAATACAGGCTGGGTGAAAAATGGCTCTAAAACAGTCCAGAGGAGAAAGGATTGGGGGTGGTGGTGGAAGAGAAGCTGAACATGAGAGGGTGATGTGTGCTTGCAGCCTAGAAACCTACTGTGTCCAGGGCTGCATTAAAAGAAATGTGACCAGAACATAAGGGGGGTGATTGTCCCCCTTTACTCAGCTCTTGTGAGACCCCTTCAGGAGTGCTGTGTACAGTTCTGGAGCTCCAAAAGTAAGAAGGACATGAAGTTCCTGGAGAGAGTCCAGAGGAGGGCCATGAAGATGATATGAGGGCTGGAGCAGCTCTGCTATGGGGACAGGTTGAGAGAGCTGGAGTGTTTGGCCTGGGGAAGAGAAGGCTCCAGGGAGACCTTAGAGCACCTTCCAGTGCCGGAAGGGGCTACAGAAAAGCTGGGGAAGGGCTTTTGAAAAGGGCAGGGAGTGGAGGACAAGGGGTAATGGATGAAAACTGGAAGAGGGGAGAATTAGGTTAGACATAAAGTGAGGATGGTGAGACACTGGCACAGGTTGCCTAGGGAAGTTGTGGCTGCCCCATCCTTGTAAGTGTCCAAGGGCAGGTTGGATGGGGCTTGGAGCAACCTGGTCTGGTGGGAGGTGTCCCTGCCCTTCCAGGGTGCTTGGAACTAGATGATCTTTAATGTCCCCTCCAATCTAATCCGTTCTGTGATTCTATGATACTAACCAAAGCTCCAGACAGGCCTATGAGTACCTGATTCATAAGGACATAATTCATACTTTGGAAGTACTTATTGATCATTATTGTCACACTGACACAACTTGAGTAGTTAAGTGGTTCAGCTACTCTAGTTCAGAGTAAATGTTAACTCTGAATGGAAAAAATTCTCAAGATTTTTGAAACTTTTATATTAACCAAATTTGGATGGTTCTTGGTGAAAAGGGTGAAAACAGTCCTTTATAAAACCAGTCCTGCACTCTAGTAGACATTCTTAACATGCACACTCAGTGGCTGTCAGATCTCTCCTAATTCATCTAAGTGGACAAGGCAGATAAAGAAACATTACAGTATGTTTTATATAAATCTATTTATGCAAGTGTGAGCCTGTATTATGTTTCATTGTTTCAATTTATCCAGTGCTATTGAACTTCATTATTTTTTCTATGTTGCCTGGTAGAGCTAAATAATTTTGCATGAGATATTGCAAAATAAGTATGCAAATACATCTTACCAAGAAGAAAGGAAAGCAGCAACCTTTAACTACTTTATGATAGCCTTTGACATCCCTTAGAAATTGGTGGTACTGACTGTTCTATAATATATATATAAATGTGTCCTTATCTCTTTCTTTAATATTCATAATATTTCATCTCATTCATGTGTTTCAACCTGCATCACTGTTCTGCATATATCATCCATTGTAATGACAAAACACCATGTTCCTTTTCTGCTTCCCCTTTAGCCTTCACTGAGGCCATTTCTGCTGCTCAGAAAACTAATTTACTTTTATAGGAACTGCTGAACCTGCTAGAGTTCAGACTTGTAACATAAGTGCTGGTTTATCTTTATTTGGGGGCAGTAATTTCAAGCAATATCTTCACAACTAGTTGGCTCAGCTCTGCAGGACAGACAGCTGGAAATGGGAAAATAAGACAAGGTATTCATAAAAAGCCCTAGTAATTTTAGATCTTTAGCTATGAATCTCACCATGGCCTTGACCTTTACTCTTTGAGGATCAATCCCAGCTGGATAACAAAGGGACCAGTAGAAACCCTGAATGTGAATTTTTCATAATTCTGGTTACTGTTTTATTTCAATTAGTGAACAGTTCTTAAAGACCATATGTCCTGGTTTGAGCCAGGATTAAGCCAATTTTTCTTTTCACTGATTTTTTTTTCCTTCAGTAAGCTTTCTTTTAACTAGCAACAGACCCTAAGAAATGCAGTAAATTACAATCAACAATCAGAACAAGAAACAGCTCTTTTGGTTTCTCTTTGATTGGTTGGAGGTTCTTTGCATAAATCTCAGAGACCAACAGAACATTTCATGATACATGTAAACAGAGGGTTCACAGAGTTTAGCAGAAACAAATAAAAAATACCAGGGTTTTAAAGTCAAGAATAAACACCTTATAAAACAAAGAAATTAAATTCACAAAAAAGATGAAGGTAGCCAATGGAATTAATATTCTCTCTCATCATCACACACACAAGTAATATTGTGTATTTTTGACTAGTCAAGCCCACCTTAGCAGCAAGGTTTTTATTCACAATAGCATAGTCTTGGTCCCTGTTCTCAGTGCTCAGTCACACTGCCTCTCAGGGAACACTCAGGCCCCTGAAGGTATCAGTTTGCCAGGGTATATATATGTGAGTGCTTTAATAGGTGTGATGACTCCCAGCAAAAACACAAACCCAAAATAGCAAAGAGAGAAGGACGTGGATGCAAGAGGTGGACTGAAGAATGAAATAAGTTTCAGACTTGCCAGGAGCTAGGGAAGCTATGGTTTTCTTTGTTCATCAATGAGAAGAAAATACTATTTTTATTTGCCTTGTGATGGCACAAAAATTACTCTTTTCTAATTTATTGAGCTTTCTCTTTTTCTGCTTTGGTGACATTCAGTTATATTAATATCTTCTACTGAAAGCAGGCTGCCAAGAAAAAAATAAAATCTGACCATTAAGTACTATAATTGACATTATTTTTTAATGAGATTGTGTGGGAATAACTTTCTCAAATCTATGGCATATGAAAGTCTGATAGAGGTCCAGAAATGTATGTGTGTTCATATAGGTGCATGAACATCTATATACTCATATGATCTACCCTTTGACATCCTTCTTCAGATGGTTTACATAAAAGTTTCTCAAAGTGGACATGGGGCCTCCAAAGTGCCTTGTCATGGTACTTCCCCTAATACTGGTAAAGAAAAAAATATTACCTAGAGATGGCTAGATTGTTGCTTTAGGCATAGATTTCTGTAGTTTTGGATGGAGGAAGGACCTCATAAACTGGGTAACCATGAACCACCTCTCCTGTCCTTCCAGGACAGAGACCCATGCAGACAAACACTGCAGTTGATGGGAATACAGCCCCCAACAATTCATTCTGCCCCTTCTTTCTCCTCTTCATTTGCACTTGCTATAGGAATGCTTGTTCTCAGGGTGCTCATTTGTCCTCTGCATCCCAAAGCAAAATTCTTCTGGTTGATGTAACACATCTCACCCACAGTCTCTGAGCTGGTAACCTATCTGCTGTGGTGCCTTTTTTTGCCCATGCTAATATTGGCTGGCCCACATACAAAGGTCAATGAGCAAATAGAGGAGGCTTTCCTTACCTAAGGCAGGAGAGCTCATGCATTCAATCCAGAGTATTGAGGTTCAATGTCTGCTGCTCAGCAGTTCAGCCACAGGCACATCAAAACAACTGAACCACTTCCTTTGCAGGGATTACTTTAAATGATGATATATTCCTATCTTGAAAGTATCAAAGCCAAAGCCTACTCCTCTTACACTCAGTGTCAAGGATCCTATTGATTTCAAGGGATTGATTTTCAGTCATCAAGCTAGAAATGTATGTCTTTAATGACAGGCAGAAATATAGGTTAGGATAGGAAAAGGTGGGGGAAGAAGCCAGGATTGCAGTCAGTCAGTAACGTGTGCTGGATCCACCCTTCTTATTTGAATGTCAGAGAAATGTCTTTTATATTTTTAGGTGCAAACTTCCTCAAGGTGAAAGTTTACCACATCTAAATGTGTTATTTCTCTTGAATGTAGGAGCCTTCTTCCTATTTTGTCTTTTCAATAACAAAGATATTGCTGATAGTATTAGATTCCCAAGGCACAACTTTGTTGATTGTGCCCCAAAACCTTGTTTGGGTGTTTTAAATAGAGAGAGTCATGGATTAAAAAATAGATTCAACTGGTATTTTTTAATATGTTTCGTACAAAAATTGTGTGCATGCTTAAATATACAGAAGAATTTTATTACTGAGTTCAATGAGACTGGTTGATTCACTAAATTAGTGAGAGTGTTCTTGCAGAATCAAATTCTCAGTCTGAACTCTGTGAAGTACACTTGTCTATGCAGAGGTTAACAGTTTTTCAGCATTCTATAAAGAATAATTCAGCACAAAGATTATCCGAGTCCTGTTAAAGATTCCACTTGCTATTCAACAGACAAATGACATTTAGTAGTGAAGAATTTAAAGCCCTTGAGATAAGATCAATTTGAAATGAGTAAAATTTTAAATCATGTTGCCCCTCAGAAATGTGCACTGGATTCTTGTAATGTGATCATCTATGTGAAATGAGGTTCAGGGCTCTCAGGTTTCTCAAAATGGATATTTCTATTAAAAGTGTTTTGGTAGGTAGTGAAACTTTTAAATTACCTCTGATTTCAGTTTGGGTCTTTTTGTTTGTTATATATTTGGTAAAAATGCTGAGGTAGGGATGGATAAAAACAATTAAAAAGCTGAGGGAGGACAACTACCCTTCATTCTAAAGGTGAAGTTGATAACATTCACGTATAAAATGCTAAGGTTCAGTTTCTGAATTGCACTAAAGAACTCCTTCCTTTTCTTGCAACACTTGCAAATGATGGTCTGAGATTGAAGGTGTGCAGTAGCTGAGCAGTCTAAGTGTAAAAGCAGTCAGAGGATTTTGCTTTGTTTTTATCTGTCACGAGCCTGTTGTTAACAAGCAAGTTTAGAGATAATCCTAAAATCCGATGTGGAAACAAGTATGACAGAGAAAATACACTGGTATTAATTCTCTCTCAGAGCATCACTTCACGTCTTTGTGTCAGAATCTGAGCCGGGCTCTCATCTTAAAGTGACAGTTTTGCTTTGTTCCTTTCTTTAAAGTATATTAAAAATCAGTCCAAGTCAACATTAGAGCTTGTTGAGACAGGAAAAAAACATGCTGAGTAACACATTGATACAATATTTTGGTGGCACAGAGCCTAGATAGCCTTCCTACGCAGACAATAACATCCAAACCTTCAGGATTTTCATCTTAAGGAATATTAGGTTGCAACCCCAGACCGCAGGGTGACAGTTTGTCTTTTTCATTGACAAGGAGCTCTCCACTGCCACCCAGAGCGTGCTGCCACCAGGGAGCACAGCCTAAGAAATCTCATGGTCTTCAAAAGCTGAGCACTTAGATATCATGTAGCATCTTGCCCTGGTCAGCTGAAAGGATTTCCTTGCATAGGGATACTAAAGGATTTCATGTTCATTTAGGCAAGAAGCACACGGTGTGGAGTCTTGCCTCATAAGATGCAGAAGAGAAAAGAAGGCTACTTAGTATTTTTTGTGATTAAAAATACCCTTGAACAGAAGATTTTTTTCCTCCATTGACTACACAGGGTTTATACAGTCTAAACTTTTCCACCTAAATTAGACATTTTAAATAAATAGTAAGAATCTGTATGGGGTTTCTACACCGTTATTCCAGAGCTACGTGTATAGTTCTGTATGACATGCATTTATTAATATTCTTTTTGTTTTTTCTACCTCTGCCTTTGATAAAGTATGTTTCTTGTGAAAATTTACTGGTAAAATCTGTCTTAACATTATTACTATTTAATTGTAATGTTTAGTTTTGCATACATACCATTTAAGCATCTCTTGATTGCTGGTTAGTATTTTTAGAACTTTTTTTAGGAAATAGGCTATATAATGTACCATTTATGAAAACTGTCCACCAAATATGCCTTAACTAGCTAAATTAGTTTAGTACTAACTAGCTAAATTATTTAGAATTTCAAAGAATCAGAGAATCACAAAATTATTTGGATTGTAAGGGACCTTAAAAGCCACCTTAATACTAGATGCCAGGGACAGGAACAACTCCCACTAGATCAGGTTGCTCACAGTCCAGTCCAACCTGGCCTTGAGCACTTCCAGAGATGGGGCTTCCACAGCCTCCCTGGGCAACTTGTGACAGTGTCTCACCACCCTCACAGCAAAGAATTTCTTCCTGATGTCTAACCTAAACGTCCCCTCTTTCAGTTTAAAACCATTCCTCCTTGTCCTATCACTGTCGTCTCTGGTGAAAAGCCCCTTCCCAGCTTTCCTGTAGCTCCTTTCAAGGACTGGAAGGTGCTCTAAGGTCTCCCTGGAGCCTTCTCTTCTCCAGGCTGAACAGCCCCAACTGCCTCAGTCTGTTTTCATAGCAGCGGAGCTCCAGCCCTTTGATCACCTTTGTCACCTCCTCTGGACTTGCTCCAACAGCTCCTTGTCCTTCCTGTGTTGAGGACCCAAGAACTGGATGCAGTACTGCAGGTGGGAGTAGAGAGGAAGAAACACATCCCTTGGTCTGCTGGCCATTCTGCTTTTGATATTTGAAGTGCCAAAAAAGTAATTTTCTTCTTTCTTTCTTTTGTTGTTGTTGTTTGTTTTGTGTTTTTTTGTTTGTTTTGGTTTTGTTTGTTTGTTGGTTGGTTTGTTGGTTTTGTTTTGTTGCATAGTTCCATTTTGTTTTGTGGGTGTTTTTCTCTGTGAACAATTTTCTGGGACAGAGACCGAAGAGCGAAACGTGTTGTCTTGTGCATCATTCATCAGTAAAATTGCCAGTAAAACTCTAATTTCATATTCTCTGTTACTGGAGATGATAGAAAATACAGAACAAAACAGCTTGATTTTCAGATTGTGGAATAAGTCTGAAGCAGTTGCAGTTCCTACAAGTTGACTAAATTTCAAACAGTCTTATCTGGGAGAGCATAAATATAGGATATTAAGGGGTCATCTTCCTAAAATCCTATTCTTGCCTTTGAATTGAAAAAAAACATTCTTAATTTAAATAATTGAAGATTAACATTTTTCTTTCTTTTATTCCTCCACAGTGTGCCTTAAAAGTTTTGTCTGCTCCCAATGCAGATTTTTTCTAATGTTGATTTCCTTCAAAACCTCATTTTTAAATATGATTCAGAAGGTTTTGCTGAAAATTATCAGTTTACTGATGGAAAAAAAAAAAAAAAAATCACAGACAAATCTTGCCAGGAGTAAAGGTCCAACTTAAAGGTTTTTCTAGTGTTTACTTTCATTTTTGGTCAAAATTGTGAAGGTTGCACTGACCTGTCCAGTCCATGGCATCCATCTGGGGTCAGATACATGTAGGACCTGATCAAGTTCAGCCTCTCAGGTTCCAAAATACAGAAGAAAATTTATTTTCCTTGGAAAAAAATATATATAAAAAAATTCCAGGGCTTTGAATGTCCTAAGATGCTAGTCAAAAATACATATATTTTTAATCTGTTGTGGGTTTTTTCCTAACAAAGGTTATTCCCACCTTCTTACTTCCTCATTTACACCCACCCACCCACATGTATATGTACAGACACAAAAACAGAGTAAGGTTTGAAGCAATGTCCTTTAAATCAGAGCTTATTTTAAAACCATAGGTTTAGTGGAATTTCTTTTCCTATTATAATTCATCTTATTTCATCTTAATCCAAGCATTTTCATTTTCCTGTATTTGCTTTCTACCCAGCTTGACTGAATGTGAAGGTTTTTTGATTCTTTCTCTTGATCCTTTTAAGTCCAACATGCACTTTTGCAGATATCTGAACCACAGAACATCCTGTTAAATTCATTCAGTAACACAATAAAGGTGCTAAGCCAAGACCTAAAGATAGACCCAAATCATTCATGTGTGATTACAGGCAATGCTCTGACACAAACCTTTCAAATGTCGTATCAAGAAAGACAAGCTGGAAATAGGAGGACAATTAAGCTCTTTCTTTAGCAAGAGTACATTTCTGCAGTGATGGAGTAATTGCAGCCTTACAGTGATAAGCAGAAACTTTCTCAGAGCACAGAAAAAGACCCTGGAAATTGAAGCCATTCAAGAAATCACTGGGTCTCTGTTTCAGCTGAATATTTAGGAATAAAATCAAATACAAGCTTTAGGTAATACGAGCACGCAAAAATTCATATAACATTTAATATTTGCATATACTGATTGGGCTGGATTCAAGTTGTACAGTGTTAAGGCTTATAGTTTGGGAACAAAACATTGTGGTTGCTCCTCTGCTGCTCAGTTCTTCTCTTTATGCTGTATGATTTTGGCACGGTAGGAAGTTTTTTCCAAAATGTTACATGTGAACAAAATCGAACCCAAAGCCTCTGAAATTCATGAGTGAAAATCCTTCAGATTCAGCTACAGTGAAGGACCTATACAATTTTGTGGATCTGGATACTAGTGGTTGGCTTCATCTCACATAACTTTAGGTAGCTAAACATTAGAAATAAAAGTTACTATTTCAAAGCTTGCTCAGAAGTGACAGAATATTTTTCTCATGCAGCTTAGGGATGGAGAGATGAGTGTTCCTACAGGAGCAACTGTCTCTCTTCACTGATTATTGAAAGATTTGAGTTTTCTAACTTTCTATTTTTAAACTGCAGTTACAACTGGGATGTAAGTAAAAAGTGAAATGCAAATAAAAGCACCAAGGGTTTGTCCTAGAATTCCACTGTTCAATATTTAACAAAGTGTTGCAGTCTCATATGTGCAAGAAAAGAGATCCTCAAGGGGACAGTATGTAATACATTTAGAATCTGGTGCTTGCAGATGTCACAGCTAAACTTAGGAATCCAGTTATGACTTAAATTGCATCTCTAGAGTTAATAACCTTGGCCTGATTCTTAAGAAATTTGCTTTGATTCAAGAAAGGCAATGGGGTAATAGTTACTTGAATTTTGTCAAATCAAAAATAAGAACCCAGATTTTTATTAAATTATTCAAAAAGTTTCCTGTTGAATAAAATCTGGTAGATAAAATAACAGTCTTGAAACAAGGCCGTGAAAATAAACAAAAGTGGCCTGTGTGTACATATTAATATGATTTTATGCTCCATTTCCAACATGGATATTACAATAATATTTCACACAAATTATAAGTCAATTTTCACATAGATGCTGCCCTAAAGGTGCATTAAATTACATTAGTAGGGGAAATCCAGACCACACTTGGCAATGAAAATTGATCAGAAAAATAATGTTTTAATAACCTCACAGCTTTGAATGTGATGATGGGTTTGACAATGTAAACTGAATATTCCACCAAAACTCCCCAGCTGTGATTAAAATGGTTTGCATTGTTCTTCTATGAATGTTAACACAGGCACCTGTCTTACCAGGGCTTAGATAGCTTTGCTAGATTTTTGTTTTCTAAAAAAAACCTATGTCAAAACACTGTTTCCTATGCTGCATCAAAAGCAGCGTGACCAGCAGATCAAGGGAGGGGATCCTCCCCCTCTGCTCAGCTCTCAGGAGAACCCACCTGGAGCACTGTGTCCAGTTCTGGAGGCCCCAACACAAGGAAGGAGATGGAGCTTTTGCAGTAAGTCCAGAGAAGGCCACGAAGATGATCAGAGGGCTGGAGCAGCTCTGCTCTGGAGACAGGATGAGAGAGTTGGGGTTATTCAGCCTGGAGAAAGGCATAGCAGACTTCCCAGTGCCTGAAAGTGCTACAGGAAAGCTGGGGAGAGACTTTGGACAAGGGCTTGTAATGAGAGGACAAGGGGTAATGGATTAAAACTGGAAGAGGGGAGATTTAGTTCAAACATTAGGAAGAAATTCTTTCCTGTGAGGGTGGTGAGACAATGTCTGAGGTTGCCCAGGGAAGCTGTGGCTGCCCCATCCCTGGAGGTGTTCAAGGCCAGGTTGCACGGGGCTTGGAGCAACCTGGTCTAGTGGAAGGTCTCTCTGCCCATGGCAGGGAGGTGGAACTAGATGATCTTTAAGGTCCTTTCTCACTCAAGCCATTCCCTGATGCTATGATTCTATGACTCTCTGCTACTCCCCATGACCTTGTGGCTTTTTCTCATCAGTGAGGAAACTTGAAAGTGATTACAGTACATTCCTTTTCTTGGCTGTGTTAGCTGGCCAAAAAAGAGAAACATCAAGTCCAGGTCAGTCCAGATTCCCAGACTGGTGGCCCGAGGACAGTCAACACTCCTTCTGATGCCCAAATTTTTCTGGCCTAAATCCCCGTGCTCTGTATTTCTTATCAACCAGCTCCAGGATTCCAAACAGACTTAATTAGTCCCAAGAACTGAGATACAATTAAGACTGGATGACTTTTGGCTTGATTTCTTTAATTTTTTTACAATTTTTTTGACCCAGTGTCCACATATCTGGGCAGCCAATCTATCCTACACTTTTTGTATAGCTTTTGTGAAGAAAATTTGCTTTCATGGTTCCCTGGTGCCAAGTGTCATGAAACAGCTAGCACCAGTTTCTTTCCCTGTGGTACACTTGTCCTGATATTTGTCTGCTCTTTTTCTACCTTATCTCCAGTGATCTGCATAATTAAGGTGTCTGTATAATTAACAGAGGCCAGAGAATGAAGCAGGTGAAATTCCTGACTTCACAGCTCAATTGCTCGTAGAATTCTTCTTACCTACTTTCTGTGTGACTCAATTTATCTATCTAATAAAAACCTAAATTTTTAAGAGACAGAATTTCTTGCATTCTCCAGAGGGCAATTGGAACATAATTCAACTGTGACAATAGAAAAAGAGCAATTATGTTCACCTACATGGTCTCAATGAAATGAAAGACGTAATTTTGTTCCAGAAGCAACTGTCTGATCTGAACAGGCTTCCCCACTGTCATGGTTTAACCCCAGATGGCAACTCAGCCCCCAACAGCCTTTTGCTCACTACCCCCCGGTGAGACTGAAGGGAGAATCAGAAGTGTAAAAGTGAGAAAACTTGTGGGTTGAGATAAAGACAGTTTAATAAGTAAAGCAAAAACTGTGAACACAAGCAAAGCAAATAAAGGAATTCATTCACTCCTTCCCAGTCAGGCAGATGTTCAGCATCTCCAGAAAAGCCAGGCTCCATCTTGCATGATGGTGACTTGGGAAGACAAACACTGTCACTGCAAATGTCTCCCCCTTCCTTCTTCTTCCCTCAGCTTTATACGCTAACTATGACATCATGTGGAATGGAACATCTATTTGGTCCATTGGGGTCAGCTGTCCCACCTGTGTCCCCTCCCAACTTCTTGTGCACCCCCAGGCTTCTCTCTGGTTGGGTGATGTGAGAGGCAGAAAAGGCCTTGATTCTCTATGAACACTGCTCAGATAAACATCTCTGTATTATCAGCACTGTTTCCAGCATAAACCCAAAGCATAGCTCAACATCAGCTACCACAAAGAAAATTGTCTACATCAGCCAAAAGCAGCACACTCTTGAATGCATCCTGTCCACACCATCCCACACCCCTAATTTCATGTTTCAGAAAACAATTGACATGCAAACCGTATGCAAAACTGGTTGAGAGATTTAATTTCCCTAGGTAACTTTGGTATGCATATAGTAGACCATTATTTAAAACACTGTCAGAAAGAATGTGGGTTTTCAGATAGTACTAGTCTCCAGTATCCCAGTGGTGATAACATTACAAATTTAGGGAACAAATGACTAAAGAAATGCTTTTATCAATTTTAATAACATAGAATATATTATTTATATCCACCTTTACAGTCTTAGATAGACTGAAATCAGTTTTTAATAAGCTGTGTAGGTTGGCTCTGAATTGGGATGATATGACTCACTGCTGTGAGAAGTGTTGCAGATGGAAAGGACTGTCCTCAGGAAACTGATGGTCTTTTCATTGGTGTTAGGTTGTTGCAGTCAATTCCTGCAAATAAATTATATGTGAACCTGTTCTTTTCTTGGCTGTTGGACTAGATGATCTTTCAAGGTCCTTTCCAACCCCTAAGATTCTGTCATTCTGTGACTCTTCAGGTCCCTTTAAGAAGCAGTTGCTGTTTATACCTTGAGATGTTGAAAACAATAGTTTCCTACTGAATGCTAAGTAGATGACTGGCAAATGAACACGAATGAAGGAATTCTTGCATTATTTGAAACCTCATTAACATCTTCCCTTGTCCAAAAAACATGTGTATCTTTTCACAGCAAACTGTGCAGCAATCAGATGCATCACAATAAAGAATGTTACATGCATTTGCTGTCACTGAGTTTGGAGAAATCCTTGGCTTATGGAAATTAATGTCTTTTTTCTTTCCCGTGAATTTTATGAAAGGATTCCCTGCATGTTCCACATTCAGCTTTTTGCTCAGTGCTTTTCAAAACAGTGTCTGGTTCCTTTGCATCATAATAAATTACAATTGGTTTGTTTGTGTTGTTCAATTTTTTTTTTTTCCTAACCAAAAACTCCCTGAAAACTGGGATAACTGCTTCATGTAAGAGAGAATTTCCATGCACACAACACAGATGAATGCAAAGCAAACCCTTCACTAACATACCTACCATGTAGTTCACTTTCATTTCATTTTATAAGCAAATAGAAAACAGTTTAACAAGTCATCTACTCCTTCATCTGCACAACAGCAAATTCACCTTTACCCTTGTTGTTTTGACAAAGGTTCAGAGATGTTTAATTTGTCACAGGTTAACCAGTGACTTTCTGGCAGATGCTATAGCCTGGGAGCTTCCCTTAGACCCCTTTCTTCTCTCATAATGAAGATGCAGAAAAGCCTCTGAGCAATAATACTATCCAAGGATCTGAAAACACAGAAGTGGAACACCTGCTTATGGCTGGCTCCACAGGACAGACTGGCAGCACCCTGCCTTCTGTGAACGTCTATTTTGTCTCACAGCAGAAGTTGTTGTTACTCCACAATAGGTCATAAAACTAGGAGTTTGGACCCCATGACTGCCAAGGTTGAGTTGTTCATCTTCTACTGATGGACAAATAGGAGCATCCTTCATTCTGGCTTGTAACTTATTTAATAGAAGTGAAGTCTTTACTTGTTCTGTCTGATTGTAGTGAGTAGATCAATAAGGTATTCTTCTCTTCTCAGCAAGGCTTTTGTTTTTTCTCATGAAAAATTTAATGTGTACCTCTCCACCTTTTTCTTCTTAGGCTGATAACCTGTTATTTTGGGTTTTTTTTCTTTCATTTTCCTGACTTTTTTATTGATATATTTTCTAACATTTGTGTGAGTGATGCCCTGGAACACTCATAGAAATACCCTGATACATATTTCTAGTCAAGAAAGCATACCAGGATGCCAAAGAAGAATCATATGTTTGAATTATCTAAAATCAAGGACTGGTTTACACAAAATGGAGGAAAAAATGTATTTGAAAAGTAATTTAAGCATTCAGCATGATAAAACTTACCTGCTTTTTCTTTTCTATTCAATGGTTGCTAGTAGTTTAATAGGTCTTAGCTAAAACTTCTCTGAAATGAAGCCACAGTGTCCCTTCAACTGCTCTTTTAGAACTAGCTTGAAATTTTTTGTCCATGTTCAACCACAAGCACTTCTCCTACCTGATATTTTCTGTTCTGCACCAAAATTCTGGCTTACATTGGCACTAGTGATTTTGTAATCTGAACCACTGTGGAAATACCATGTTTGACAAGTGATGGACTTGGACTTCAAGATGATGCTGTTTCCGGCCTGACCAGAGCAATGGGTATTGGAAATCTGTCAGCTGTGATTTGTTTCAGGAGCTTTCCTGTCCAGTGTTCCAAAACTTACGTTGTGGCTTTTATTGCAGAATTTCTACAGACGTTTATAATTCCTCAGACAGGCAACTTGCTCCCCCGGGTAAGGGCTTGAGTGTTCCAGCCTGCACTCCCAATGGGTATGCAGATGTGCTGGTGATACCAAGAGGTGTAAACCCCTTAATTCACCCTGGCAGGTCTGAGTCTTACTTCTTCTTCAGAAAGGATGAAATTATATATGTTAATTCACTCAGTCTCAGAGATAAGTAGCAGATGCCACATGGATAAGACAAGACTGGGGTTCTGCTCACTCTTCACTTCTAGACTAATGTGTGAAGCAAACATTCACAGATTCTTTTTTTCTGTAATTGTAGTGTTCTGTCTGTCTTGGTAAGATCACCTGTAAGTTCCCATAAAGTTAGATGCTAGTTAAGACAGAAACTGGCAATCAAAAGCTCTAGCATGTAATGATTGCTACGGCCAAGATCACCTCCAATCAACACATCAGTCACAAGTCCTTCTATGTTCACAAACAGGTCCAGTGGGTATCTTCCCTAGTTGGCTCACTCACCAGGTATATCAAGAAGCTTTCTTCCACACATTCCAGGAACCTCCTAAACTGTTTCCTCTCTGCTGTACTGTATTTCCAGAAGACATCTGGTAAGTTGAAGGACCCCATAAGAACAGGTGATGACGAGACTTCTTCTAGATGCTATAGAATATTTCATCAGTCTCTTCATCCTGGTTGGGCTGTCTACAACAGACTCCCAACACCGTATCTGCCTTTTTGGCCCTTCCCCTCGTTCTTACCCATAAATGCTCAACCCTATCATCACCGTCATTACCTCTTGATGATCAAAACACCCCCTAACGTACATGGCCACCCCACCACCTCTTCTTCCTTGCCATTTGTTGAAACACTCCAGCTGTGTGACTCATCCCAGCAGGTTTTTAAAAAACCTAAATAACAGTTTTCCTGTTGCACAGTGTATTCCAGCTCCTCCAGATTGTTGCTCATGCTGTGTGTGTTGGTGAAGACACGCTTCAGTGAGGCTACTGATCCAGCCAGAGCTTGGGGGGAGAAGCCCTAATTCCTATGTGACCATTCTCAGGCACTTCTCTGGTTTTGAACACATCAAGCCTTGTCTTCTTACTGCCACGTAGATCTCTGTCTCCTATCTCCACTGAGATGGCTGACCCAAGGACCTCACTAGCACATTGTCCCTCAAACATCTACCTGCTGCCCCCCAGCCTTATCTCTAGTGACCCTGATTTGATCCCTTTCCCCCTTCAAATCTAGTTTAAAGCTCTTGGAATGAGCCCTGCTAACTCCAGTGCCAAAATCCTTTTCACTCTTTAAGCAAGGTGTACCCTGTCTGTCACCAGCAGGTCTGGTGTAATGTAAACTGACTCATGATCAAAGAACCCAAAATTCTGCTGGTGACTCGAGGTGTGGAGCCAGGTATTAATCTGCTGGCTCTTCCCATAAGTGTTTACCAAGATTACCTCAGTTCTGTGCTCTTTCTTGCATTGTTTCTTTTCAAGCTCAATAAAAACTTTCTCCCATACCTCCTGAGAAGCCAGAAGCACTTTAGCTATCTGTGAAACTGATATTTTTTTTGTATATTTTATTTAGTTTTATTACATCAAAATTATAAAAGAAGATGCAAATATTTTGCAATGCTGCTGCAGGAAATTCATTGGGATGTTAACAAAATCAAGGACAGAAAAAGGGATACTTTGTGACATTTCTCTTACTCTTGTAAACGAGGGAAATAATATCTATCCAATGAAGCATATTCCTAAATGTTTTTTTGTTGATTATGTCTGTGCGAATAAACAAAAGAGCAGAGAACAGCTTCAAGGCAAAGTAGCATTGACTGGTTTATATCTGTATTCTTCAGTAAGCTGTAAAATGGTTTGTCTGGGAGATAGCTAGTTGGAGAGGTATGAAACAAACAGAAAATGTGTTAATGGTTGAACAGTTTGTAAAATAAGAGATCCAGTTCTGAGTTCACTTCCAGACTCTCTTTTATTTCATTTTATTTACTCTATTTACCATGATATTCATTACACAAAGCATACATTCCTCTATTGAAGAATGTTAGTTTATTTCTCCCTTTACAGTCATTTCCTTGAATGCATCATGTAGTCCCACATATAGATTTGGAGTTTGTACAATTGCAATTATTTTCTGGATCAGGTCTTATAGATCTTGTTCATTTCTTACAACCACAAAGAGTGAAAAATCAGTGGTTTAGACGTGTTCTGCTGGTGTGTAGGATCAAGCAAGGCAAATCATCACTTAATGTAAATTACATCAATCTAACCTATACCTTTGCTAGTGTACAAGAAAAAGAATCACCAATGCAGATGGAGATTCGCAGCCTTGGTGTTTGTTTTTTTAAAGCTCCTGCAGTCTCAAAGCTGCTTAAAACCAAAACAATTGTATTTTCTCTGGTTTTGTCTGAAATACAGATCAGGGATCTCAAATGGATGGATTACACTGATTATAGTGGTAATTACTGCTACGGGATGAGATAACTGTATTACTTATGCATGAGAAAGAGGTCATTGATTTATTGTCATCTACCATTCATCTACATTATCCAAATCACAACAGCTCAGGCCAAAATGTTCAGAGAGGTATAGAAATGGAGCACCTTGCTCCTTCTTTTGACCAAGCCTTCCTTCATGATTTATCTACTCTGTCCAGTCCTTTCAACTTCACAGTAATGAGAGCACTCTCAGGAGCAGTTTTATTCCATTTGCATTTTATAGTTATAAATACTGCTTGGATTAGTCCCTTAGGCACAAAAACCTTACAACAATTATGTTTTCAGCAGATGCTATTGTGTGGCCTGTAGCTCCCTCAGACTCAGCACCATTAAAAATCCCCTCCTCTAGTTGTTTAGCTTGATGCTTCATGCAGTTATGACTTTTTCCCAGTGGTCTCAACAAAATGAAAAACTCATTCAATTTTCTATTTCTGTTTGGTAGATATATGTATGTACCAATTTAAATATATATTCAGGAAATTGAATTGAATCTGTTTTCCTTCCACTCTCCTTGTCTCTCCTCTTCCACCCCCTACATCCATATTTATTGCATTGACTTTATCAGCCAGCCTTGAGTTTTAGTGCATCACTGAAGGAAGAATCTCTTTCATCAGGAGAGGAATCAGGCAATGTCTCTGAAGAGGGTTTTTTTCCTATTAAGAAAAGGCATTTTCCTGGTAAATTCTTCCTATGGGAGCATTTCTATTAAAGGTGTTTCCAGAGGCCTGATTGTCAGCTGCTGAGCACACCTGGCCAACGCTGATGTTGACATTTACTGGGACATTTTATAGCTTCAGCAGGGAGGGTTTTGTATGTTTCTATTTTAAAAAGATATTATTTAACATAGTTAATTTTCTGAAATGTCTTGATGGAACATTATTTATCCTTTTAGACTTTCTATTAAGGTAACTGCCAGTGGATCAAGACTCACAAGGTTAATTTATAAAATATGTAAACATTGAGAAGCAACCTGTCTGACAGAAAGTGGGTGTAAGCAGGTGTAATCTCTTTTAAATCCTCTTTGGTTTCATTAGCATATTCCATCTTTACATTTTGAAGCAATATAAATCAGAATTAAGGATAAAGTAACATCTGATTTGCCAGTATGAAAATAACATTGACCTAACCTTTGAAGATAAGCCACAGAATGTGGAAGGCATGTCCCAGAATTAGATACCCCAGTGCCCAAGTGGACGTAAGTGAAATTCTCCTGATTTTTATAAACTCAGGACCTACACCTCAAGGTGTGATTTTTCCTAGCTGCTTTGCCTTTAGCCTTAATCCACTCATGCTTCATATTTTTGTGACTCTTTTGGCTATTATGGATTGGATATAGGTTTTCTCGAGTATCCTAAAATTGTTGGTGAAAAATAACATGTCTATTAACACTCATGTAATTCATAAAGAAGAATCAAAAAACATAAAGACACATCAAAAATGCTAGGGGGACTATCATCTAACTCTTAAATAATTCTGATCTGAATTTTTGTGTTTCCCTAGGCCACTACAAGCCAAAAACCACAAATCTTGCCCTTAACACTACCCCAATTTCTTTCTCTTTCCAGGATTCTAAAGCCAGATTTCTCCACTTGAATCTGTCTCAGGATATTTTGTTATCATATTTATTTGTGTCTAGATCAGAATTTCATCTATGGTTATTTCATCACATTCCTTTATATGCCAATGAAATGTTCCAACACATAGCACTTAAAAATGTAGGCTATTTTAGTGTTAGATAAAAGAGGTTATGTCCATTCTGTTACTTCAGCTCAGCTTGAATTCGTTCCCATGCCTCAAACTCCCTGGTCAGCTGCAGTGCCTGTTCTTTGGCTCAATCTCCAGCTGTTACTGGGAACAAGCCAAATAACTCAGCAGGTAGAGACTTGGACACTTAGGGGCACAGGGTAATTAAAATTGCACCTCTGAATTTCATATAAGTCTTGTAGAAAACTCCTAAATGTAAGAATTCCCTGCACAGAAGCATTGCTAGTTAAAAGGAGAAAAGATTTTATACAACAACAAAAAAAACAAACAAAATAATTTCACAGCCTCAATGTATTTGATTTTGAAAACATTTGTATATTTTTCCTGCTTATTCTGATGTCATTCATTGGCCTTTTTCCTTCTTTACCTTCTTCTCCCTCATTTTTTTTTTCATTTAAAAACAGGACTAAAAAAAAATAAAATTAAAATCTTTTCAATTCTGTTCACAGTTTATAGAGAACCATCACTTTTTTGTTTTTCTGTATGTACATGTATCTCCAGTATGTGTGTCTTTCAACAACTTCTCATAGGATTTAAACTACATCTATAAACTTTTTACATTTGTGTATTTTGGCTCCACTAACTCTCTGCAGACTCTGGTTTCCCCACCACAGACACACAGTAATTGCATAATATTGATGTTATTCTCCTGTTTTTCAATTCTAATTCTCTGCTGCCATACTTTAAAATACCAATTGGTTTCTTAACATCTACAGTGTATATAAAATGAGATTACTGTTAGCCAAGCTGTCCAAAGTGATTTGTTTCTCTCCAGGCATGTTTGCTGTTTTAATTAGTTTACTTCTTTACAGTGGATACAAACTTTAAAAAAATAAAGTCTACAGTCTCCCTATTTGCCACATCCCTTCTGCCCATTAAATTATTCCTTTTTTATTTTTTATTTTTTTTTTAATTGAATCATTGATGGTGTCCCTGTTGGATCATGACAGTTTTGCTTGTTGTAGTTGTCATTTTCAGTGTATCAGAGCTGACCCAGAGCGTGGTTGACAGTGACACTGCTCTGAAATGAAAATTAAATGGGGATGACAACTCCAGCTGGATAGGTAGTTCATTTGAGAACATATATTCAAAATAACTAATGCTGAATCATTATGAATGAGAAGGAAAAATAGAAAGCCTTACAGGAGGAGATGGGCTGTTGTTACAGTGAATAAAGCAAAAAGCAATGTGGTGGTATAGAAATAGAGCAAAACAAGTAATTAAAGCAATGCTGTTAATAATAATTTGAATTATTAATCAAAATAAGTGGTAATCTAAATGTCACTGTGAAGTACCATGTACAGGCAGAAGTATTACCCTAAAAATTCTGGTCTGGGCTTATTGGCAATATGTAACTAAAATTAAATAATGAAACACACAGAACAAGTTGTAAAAAGAAAATTGTCCATGAAGGGGCAAAAGGGATGATAAGGGAGGTTGGAGAGTATCTGAGACAAAGATGAGAGAATAAGGGGATACCAGACCTTGGGTGTCCCAAGGGCTGGAAAGTAGGACTAGAACCAATGCCCTGTTGTGGAAATCTGCCCTGATATCCTTTCTAGTGTGAGAAAGAAGACTTGAATGGGAAAATTGTCCTTGTTTTGAGCTACATTGCAATATATTTGAAGGTTAAAGATGTGTCTTGCTGCATGCCTGGACTCTCTTCACTGGGAAGAGAAGTCCTTAAGAGAGAGCAAAAATACACAGAAGCAGGAGCAAAGGTGCCATACTGCGAAAAGGACACTATTGACCAAGCAACACAGCTCCAAGAAAAGATCAATAGAGACGTGGGGCTATTTAGTCTTGAGAATAAAAGACTGAGAGGAAACCTTATTAATGTCTATAAAGATCTGAAGAGTGGGTGCCAGGAATGGGCCAGTCTCTTTTCAGTGGTGCCCTGTGATAGGATGGGGGGAAAAGGCACCAAGTTACAACACAAGAAGGTCCACCTCAACATGAGGAAGAGCTTCCTTACCGTGAGGGTAAAACTGGAACAGGCTGCCTAGAGAATCTCTTTCTTTGGAGACTTTCAAGACCTGTCTGGATGCTTTCCTGTGTGACCTGCCCTGGGTGTTCCTGGTGCAGCAGGGGGTTGGACTCAATGACCTTCTGAGGTCCCTTCCAGCCCCTAGAATTCTGTGATTCTGTGAATCTGTGAATCATAGAATCCAACCCTCTTCCTAGAGCAGGATCACCCAGAGCACATCACACAGGAACATGTCCAGGTGGGTTTGGAATGTCTTCAGCGAAGGAGACTCCACAACCTCTCTGAGCAGACCTTCATCCAGACCTTTCTAATGCAGGTCAAGCACACTGGAAAAATCAACCTTCACAGAAAAAGTGCCATGTGGTGGAGGGAAGAAAACACTCTGTCAACTCTGTCACATAACATGGTACCCACTCTGCATGCAGCATCAGTGATGATGTGGGGAAGCAACAAACCTCTTTTTTCTCTCACATCAAGCGCTGTTAAATTCGTGTTGATTTCAGTCCACAAAACCTTCCTTCTGAACATAAAAAAAAAAACAACTGAAATAAAATATGAACTCTTAAACCAAAAAACAATGTCATTTTTTTCAAATACTGGACAATTAAAAGGAAGAATCTTCTAACAAAAGTAGGAAAGACTGCATGTCAGTAGCTGTATGAAAGATCTTCCTAAGTGGTTTCTTCAGCCAGACTTCAAGTTTTTCTTCTTATCTTTTGTGAATTAAAAAGTATATTTTATTAAAGAGATACAGACAAGCACAGATGTATGCACACACCTTTTTCATTCTTTTAAAGGAGCTTTGTTAAAAAGAATATACATTATACTTCCATTAAACAACTTAGAGGATTAAAAGATGCAACATATTTAAAGGTTGGGGAAAATATTAATTAACTCCTAAAGATCGGTTTGGAACTTCAGACAAATGTATTTTCAGTGGAAGAGCAGAAGTTATTACCTGACCAGTGAAGATTCCTTCCATCCACATGTGTCTGTGAAAGTGCTTAAAATTTGTTTAACTTCAACGCATAAATAATTATTTTAGTCAGTAAGTTTTTCACACACTAGAAAATAAGTAAAAATGTGCTGATTCCCATCATTGCAATACAGCTCATTTTACAGGATGTTATTTTAACCAAATTTTTACTTTGAATCAGCATAGAGAGAGGATACTCTTTGGACCCATGTCCAGGGAGATCCTAATATCAAACTCACTTTTTTTCATTATTTAAAGGAAATTCACCCAAGGAATCCTAACAGACTCAAGACTTGCAATAGTATTTTCACTCGGTCCTGTTCTGACTGCAAAGAATTGCAAGTGCTGCAGAGAAACTGAACCAAAGACCAACTAAGCCAACTGTTTTCCAGGATGTGGAGGATGGCTTTTGTTTAGCCTGTTCTCTGAGTTTCCCTTTTTTGTATATGCTCACTAATAAGCTCCTGTTTAGCAACAGATGAAATCTTTGTTGACTGACATGTATGATGGTAGTAGGAAAGACAAAAAACTGACAAGCTGGATTTTTGCCTTAGTAAACTAAGGACTTAAGGTGCTGCTTATAAAAAAGCCATGCTCCTTTCAGACAAAAAAATAAGCAAGCACCATTGATCATTAGAAATCACAAACACAAGTTGTGCAATACACCACAGTATTTTAAAAAGCAGTGAGCTTCTGAAGCTATGTTAGTATGCACTAGGTCAGGATTTGAGCTTTAATACAGTTTGGTAGCAAAGGGAGTAAATTTTGGAAGGATCTTCCTTTTTCAGCGTGTAACTGTAAATCCTGTCCCTGTGCTGCCTGAGCAAATAGTCTTTACAATAAGTGTGCATTTCATTCACCTTCATTCATTCATTTAATATATTTCAGTTCCTCTCTTTTTTCAGGGAGAAGAACTTACTCATTTGTGTCATTATTTTAATGTCGAAAATTTCATAGAAATGTTCATAAAGATATTTCCTGAAAGTCACACTCATTAAAACTTTAATATATTGTCCCACTGTTTTTTAACTTGCTTTGAAAATTCACTTAGAAGGTATGTGGAGTACTAGAATGTCAGCCTCAAACAGTCAATCCCTTTATGGGGTCTGCAGGACTGATACAGAGAAGACAGTAGCTCTACAGGCTCCTTCATTAACCCAGGTTTGAAATTTGCACTTCTTCCTTCCTAAGGTTATTACCACCAGACATTATAAATTTCCATTTATATAAAATGAGATAAGCTGATTTTCTATTGATTTGTTTGATTGAGTTTTAAAGACTTTCCCCTTTTCTTCCAAAATGTTTTGACCAGAATCTGGAGATGGACTTTCCTTTCAGAACAGGACAAGAACTCTTGATCTTTTACAGAAGTGAATGGCACATCTCATCTAAGAGCATCTGAGGTCCTGCTCATCTACTGTGTGTGATTCAGATGCATCCATGCCACCAAAACTCAGTGGAGCCAGGTAGATTTATGTCAGCTGAGTTTTCTTCTAACCCAAAATCTTATAGCCTTAATGCCTTTCAGGGCTGGAGGATACAGAGTAAACAAATTGAACAGCTCTTTTACAGCTTTGTGTGCTACCAGCAGTTCTGCTTATTCTCAGATGGATAAATAAATTGAGAGGTATTTTTGGTAACAATTTGAAAGCAACTTTTCCTTTCACAAAGGAATGAATTAACAGTCTGAAATGTACTTACTGCTCAAAGTGTATTTGGATTTTACAGTCCCTAAACTAGATGTGTTTTTGTTGTTCTTATCATCTAATCTCATTCAGAATGCTGATTACTGAATAGTAATTTGTACACCTTTGAGTTTGTTGAGATGGAGACTGCATTGTTTGCTTAAAATTAAGCAAGGTAAGACAAGAATTGTAATGGCTCAACAGGAATAAATTGCCTCTGTGCAGTGTGCTTGTGCATGTTGCATTGCACCTGGGCTTGAAATCATTCCTGTGCTCTGCTGCTGGTTTGTGCAGCATCACTCTGCTGACTCTACAAAAAAAAAGAGGAGTATTGCAGACCCATGAGCTGTGTTAAACAGGAATGTGAGATTGTGCTGGGATACAGCTGGTCTGTGAAGCATCATCTGTGACATCTTCTGCACACAAGATTCATAAGGGTGGGGATGTAGACACAGTTCTGGTTTGGTTCAGTTTGGTTTGGACCCTTGCATGACACTTTGCAGGGACTGTTGGGCTGTCATCTATCTGCATGGGCCTCTTGTGTCATGTTTGAAAAGATTTCATAGAAACCTAGAATCACATAACATGTTGAGTTGGAAGGGACCCATCAGGATCATTGAGTCCAACTCCTGTCCCTGTGCAGGGCACCTCAAGAATCACACCATGTGCCTGAGAGCATCATCCAAAAGCTTCTTGAACCCAGGCAGGCTTGGTGCTGTGACCACTTTCCTGGGGAGCTGGTTCCAGTGCTCAACCACCCTCTGGATGAAAAATGTTTTTCTGATATCCAACCTAAACCTGCCCTGATTCAGCTTCCTGCCCTTTCCCTGAGTCCTGTCATTGGTCAGAGGAGTGAAGAGATCAGGGCCTGCCCCATCTCTTCCCCTCCTGAGGAAGCCATAGACTGTGATTTCATCCCAGAGGAAGGCAAATACTTCTGACAACAAAGCACAAAGGCATATTAAGATTTCTGGAAAATGGTGCAGAGGAGCCAACACAATATTAGACAGATTTGGGACTGAAGGGTGAAAACAGTAACAACATCTGTATTAACTGACAAACACCCCTCCTGATTATTTAAGGATTGCTTTGAGTTTACACCCACGTGGCAGTGGCATGAGCATTTCTAGTCTGACTCCCCCTCCTAGACTCAGGGAACTAAATCTCCTTGGGAAGAGGATTGATCTGCCTTTGGCACAGGACTGACTGGCTCCCTCTTTTCTCTCAGAGCCAGGGAGGGCTGGTACCCCCACCTCTCTGTGCCAATCCAGAAGTTAGAAATCCCAGGACACTGAATTGATGATTGTCCTGAGGCTGAATACATTTAAATACACGTTTCTTCCCAGCAGGGAGAATGCACCAACTGCCTGCACAGGCACCAGGCTGGACCAAAGACATATTTCATCCTTCCTGTACCACAGTGCTACCAAAAAACCAGCAAAATGAAAGGAGAAAAGACAGACAGCTTCCAAACAAAAGTAGTGTGACTGGAACCTTATGGCCAGTGCCTCCTTTCTGGGGATGGCAATGTTCAACTCTGTTACCAAAACTGAATTGAATAGTCTTTGGATAAATAAAGCATGTGAACATCAGGAGCATAGACTAAATCACTATGTGAGGGACTGTATCACTGGGCTATGAAATAAAGCTGCTATCTTCCTCTCTCTCTCTCTTTGCCCTCATGAATCTTGCATTACTGAGCATAGTATCCCAGCTTCTACACCTGAATCCACACAAAGTTTATACCCTGTATAGGCATGACTCAGATACCTATAATGAAGGAAATACTGATTCCTTAAAGAAATGCTGATGTTTTTTCTGCTCTACAATAATCCAGGACCCCAGATTTTGTCCAGAGATTTTCCAGGGTTATGTTGATTTCCTTTTCACATTTCAACTACAATAGGGGAAAGATTAATCCTTTCCATTTTATTTCTTCTAATATTCAGATTCAGTACTTCAATAATTAGTTTTAATGGCCATTTTCAGTCAGTCTATTTCTCACAAACATCAGCCTCTCTTTATGTGATGTATTGGAGTGCTTCATACTGAAATGATATCCAAATAACTCATCTAACCTTGTGTCAGTCTGGCAGAGGTGGACTGCACTCAGCAGCTGGTGTATTTTAATAGTTCATTTTGTTGCATGCATTTTCTAGGGAAAGAAATTACAGGATGTTAAGCACTGACAGTTAATGTTTAAAAGGGTGTGATATTCCATTTGGATTATTCCACTCCATATTGTATTGGTCTATTGAACTACCCAACCCAGGAAACAGCACTTGGTTTATGTTCAATCTTTGTTTCCATACTGGTGGGTTTTCAACTGTCTCATCCCTTGTAATCTTAATCAAGAGAAACCTGATTATTTATTTATTTTATAATGCTACATGAAACACAACTCTCTTATCTCTGACCTCGTGCTGCTACAGGGAAATCTCCTGCTTCTAATACTTAACTCTATTAGTGCTGCTAAAAACTTGCATTTTCTAATAGGATTATTTTTTTAATAGAAAAATTATGTAGACATACACACATATGTTTCCATAAAAATTTAAAAAAAAATGCTCAGTGATCACCAACTCAGAAATATTGGCTGAAAAATGTAAATAATCTCCACACACAATGAAGACCTAAAAAAAAACCAAAACAAACAACCAGAATTAGTTCTCCAAAACAAATACATTCTAAATATAGGTGTATGGAGACATTTTAATCCTTTCAGCTAAGGTAAAGAAACCAAATATTTATCTGGAAAAAGGTGAATACCAGTGTTTATAATGAGGAGTCTAAAGCATTTTAAAAGGGCTGTAAACTCTCACATTCCAGCTTGCAAACAAGTTTCTGCCTAACAAGTAGGCAGACAAACATTTCTCCGTGGTCTGCTTGTTTCTATAGCTTTTACTATATGTGCCTCACAAGCATCTGGGATTGACACCAGGATAGTGCCAGAGCACATCACAGAAACCATTTCTAAGGCATATCCTACAGACCTCATAATAACAAGCTATCATATGACATGCAAAGCAGGTAGATTTCCATGGATGTATCTTCTTCCTACGAACAGCAAGAATTTGCAGCATAACATGTCCTTTGAATTCTTATATGCCTGACAAGACTCAAAACTGGAAACTTCTGAAAGACAAGTAGTCTCTAATTTGTGAGGGCTATGGAACCACTCCTGTCTTTCCCTAATAATGAAGAGTGTATAAATGAAAAAGATGCCTTAGGAAGGAATTAATTTGTTTCTGTTGCCAATTCCTATAACCAGTTCACTGTGCTCTAAACCCTTTTGCCACAAACACTAAAAGGAGAGGCTTGTCCTCTGGCAGTTCTCTCTGCTCCATCAGATTCCAGCCCATGCATAGCTTTGGCACGCAGCAAAACAGCATGTGGCCACACAGAGAAGCCTGCTGCTCAAAAAAAAAAACCCTCAGCTCTCACAAACTCCAAGTGGGAACTGGTCTTGTGGAGCAAGTGGATGTTATCAAGCCATGCAGTGATGGGCTCTATGACAGTCACATCCCCAAGTGCTACGGAAGGGACCATAAACAGGAGGCTGTGAGCACAAATAAATTAAGGACAGCTCTGCAAAACAACAAAGAGCCTGGCTGCAGCCCATTTGAATGGATGAGTGTTTGAATTAGCCTGAAAGCATCCGGGAGGGAATGGGATGGCAGCAGCACTGGTTGTAGCTTCAGCCTGGGAAGCCATTCAATGATACACTTCTGATTATACCATTTCAGCTGCACAGGCTGTAATTTTCATCCATTACTTTCCAATTCCATTTCAAGAGCACATCTCCTCACCTCTCAAACAGCTCCAAAGATGGCCTTTCCATTCTCTGGCTGGCTCTCACAGCAAAATCTTCTCCAAGCTCCTTAGAAGAAAATGGCAGACTCACGAGTAATGGTCAGACCTCTGGAAATTATGGACACCACAGATGCCAGAAGTTATTGCTGTTAGCTTGATTGGAAAGGGTTAAAAAGTTGATGGTGATGGTAAAAGGTTAAAATTAGTAGTGATTAGTGAAAGGCAGAACTCTAAGCATCCTGTCCTTTGACTTCAGAGGATCTCTGTAACTGCAATCCACTCCTGTGAAACTTAACAGGACTAGATACATGTTCCTGCCATTTAAAACATGCAATGTTGCATTGCAGGACTTGGTTATTCATCATAACTTAAGGGAAAGAGCATGGGGAGTGCATGAGGAAAAGGATAGGAAAAAAAATCCTAATGTACCACAAGACCTGGAACTCAGTATTTGTCTTGCCATAAGATCCACATTGTCACCGGAGTCCATCTCTGTAAAGATTCCTTAGCCCTTAATCTTCATGTTTGGTTTACCCAGCTGAACACATTTACATGGGAGGAATAGGCAGGAAGTATCCTGGTTAACAACTTTGAAGGTTTGTTTTGTAATTTGACCTTTGTTCTTCCAAAAATGTGATCCAAAACCTTATGCTTGCAAACGTGTAAATCACTCATTGTTCCTGAGAGTGCAGTGTGCAAGGGGACCTTCTCTGCATCAGAAATATGCAATAAGCAGACCTTCATTTTGTATTCATTTTTGAAGATTCATTCATTTTAAAGAGTTAAATGAATGTTCTCCCCTGAAAGTGTAAGCTATGGTTCTGATGTAGGAGCTATTATAGCTTAATGACATCAGGTGAGCTGTAGCAGCTCACTTTTCTTCATGTTTTTGTTCTTTCACAAATGCAAAATCAGATACGTAAGCTAAAACCTCTGTCAGTAACTCTTAGGCTAATGCATTTTATTTGTGTTCTCTGTGCTAAGCACATGCACTCAGTCAATTACTGCAGTCTAGGTGATGAGTCGTAACTCGTTAAATGGTGCTAACTCAATTGTGTTGGAGCTGATGATGACTTGTGAGGATCCCTTGCACTGCAGCTTCTGCATGAGACAGAAATCCCTAGATAATACTGAAAAGCAGTGAATAAAACGTTCACACATATGGGCTTCATCTGATCTGACTCGTTTCTTATACTCTGTGGAGCTCAACCTCTAAAGAGCTGCCTAGGCTCTTCATTGCAGTCAGTAAAAATCTTGTCAACAGAGCTGGTGTTTGGTGTTTCAATTCAATTCTCATACATAGATACCTTCAGTGTTTGAGTTGCCACAAAGTATGTCAGATGTCTTCAGGGATGATGTGATCCAGAGCCATGCTCTCACATGCTTGTGCTTTCTGCAGTGGTAGTTGAGAGCCAAGCAGGAATCTTAAAAAACAATATAAGTCTAAGTGTGGGCAACTGAATGAAGCTCTGTTCTGCAAGTATCTCACCAAATGAAGGAATCTGCTCATCCTTCACATCCAGTACTGTCTACTGCTAGATGCAAAACAGTGGACTTGGTGGATCTTTGATCTGGCTAGATACAACCATTTTCATTTTCCTATTAAAATGGCAATGGAGCTTATTCTAAGGCTAAGTCGCTAAAAGTCACATATTTTTCTATAAACTAATTCTGTGCTACAACATGTTTATTGGGAAAGATGTCTAAGGTGATTTTTTATTGTTCAGAGCAAGATCACACAAGGAGCAGAGACAGCAAAGCGTCTGACAGGGTCCAGGTTCTGAGCTAAGCTGCAGTGTAGGTGACTGGACTGAGCTCCTGGGACTGCAGCCTAAACGTCTTTCTGAAACCTTCCTCAGACATTCTCCTTCCTGTTTCTCCTGACTCCTCTTCTGGCATAGCATTCCAACATGGAATGGGTGGGACAGACAAGAAACAAAATAAAATAATACAAGTACATGTGCCTCTAATTTTAGAATTAGAAAACGGGGAAAATATCTTCTATAATCCATCAGCAGAGTTTTTTATAATTCATTTTTTGGGTTTAGGATAAGCTATTTATCTGGTTTAGTGTAAGTTATTTATTTGGATTATTTTTGTTCTAAGGCTTCAATGTTATTAATAACATCAAGATCTCTTTCAACCAGAAATACAACATATACTTTGCTAAGATATAAACTTCTCTGAATCTCATATAAGAGAGATTAGGTGGTGCTGGATTCAAGTCTAAATTCTGACACTCTATCAAGTATTCCTTCAAAAATAAGACTTGGAAGCTTGAATTTACAACTTTGGAAGCTAAAAGGTAGTTGCAAGTATGGAGAAGAGTTACTTCTCTTCCAGATTTCATCCAAGTTTCTTCTATCACAACCTCCACAATGCCAGATCCTCACTTTATTACTACACAACCATTATCATCCAAGCTGCTACCTGCTTCCTCACCCAAAAGCAGAATTCACTGTTGGATCATCTGCAGCACAGGACAAATGTGAGAGAGCACGTGGGAGCAGAGAGCAGCAGCCTCTTTGACAGAAGAACAACTTACTGTGCTGGCTGATCCCTGGGAAATATTAATATTTGTATTTGGCATATGTAAAGTAGCTTATTGCTTTCTCATATCTCATGCATGCCCACAGGTAGCAGGGAGCAGCTGTCAGAGGATAACCTTGTTCTGGGGAGACTCTTGTTAGAATGGTCCTTGCATTGGCCCTGGATCTACTGAAAATTATTGCTGCCTGGAACTAGATGTTTTTCTTCCATTCATCTTAAGTTATCAGCAAAACACTCAATGCCATCCTAGAGGGTTTTTCTACTGTACCATTTGGAAATGAAGAAATTAAAAAATAGATATATTTTCAGATGCTTCAGTGTTCTCAAGGACACAAATAATGTCATCACTGAATATAATGCAGGTTTATAGTAAGATTTCCTAAGATTATGAAACTTCTTTTACCCCTGCATTTCTGGATCAGGTAGTCAGTATATTAGAGGGAAAAACTGATGCTCAGCTTCATTGTTAGATATAAGAAAATCTGCCAGGTGGAGTTTCAGGGAGAAAAGAGATGATATGTTCAACTGCTCACAGGTCTGGTAGCTATTTTCTGCACTCCAAAGAGTGGACTCAAGCCTGAAGTATGGGGGTTATTCTCTGGAAAAGTTACTTGTGCAGCTTTTTAACAAGGTGAGCTGGTTCTTGAAGATGGTTTAGATGCCTTGGTGAAAGATATACATCCAAAGATAATGAGGTAGACTGCTTCAAAGATTGGGCTGAGCTACAGAGGAGAGGGCAGAGCTTGGAAAAGAAGAGAACTCCCCTGGATGTTCAGGCATATCACAAGTGTGTATAATTTAATTTTTTTTACTGGCTGCCTTGAAAAATTAGCAAAATATGAATTAATCTTTTGACTTCTTTTTCTTTGCTTTCTTAGCCAATGGAAAGTAAGATTGAATAATTTTCTTTTTTTTTTCAAATTGAAGTTAAATATTTTCTCTCTTTGGGACACCTTTAAAAAATTAATGCTGATACATTTTCAGCCAAAACCATTTTGAAATACTAATGAAAATGCTTCAGTTACAAATGTCAAAATGAAGACATTTATATGTTATTCTGTTTTCTCTGGTGACACTTGAAGGCAAAAGAAAAATGGGAAATCAACTCTGTTCTTTTAGCTAGTATATTATTGGCTGACACAAGAGTTTACTTAGAAAGGAAAAAAAAACCCCAACAAAACCCTCACCTGGTATGAAGGGTTAGATTTTTCTTGACCAATTATAAATGTCTATAGAACAGATACCTAATTTCTGCAAAGACCAACTTGTGCTGCTTTTCTAATCAATGGAGTAAAACAGAACAATTCATCCAACATATTTAAATGTCTTTTTTGGAAGGTTTTTTCCCCAAGAAATATATCAAAAGAAAGTGAAGGAAATCATGCCCAAATCATTTTGGATTCATTCAGTTGCCCATTGATTAAGAACTACCACCATCTGAGATACTCTGTGGAATCTCAGATGGTGTCCATGGTAAATTGAGATAGCCACTCCAGAAGTGTACAAGTCTCTGGTGTATTAGGTACCTTATGGCATCTCATACAGCACCAGACACTGGAAATAGATATGGGTATATGGGATTTGATATCTGCCCAGGCAGCAGAAACAAGCACCTTTTTTCCAGCATTGTTTAGAAAGGCCACTGAGGATGACTTTTACAAAAGCAGACAGAGTACATCCAAGAATCCAACCAACACATCTGAGAAAACTGATTTTGGTGTAAGCAGAAGAGAGAAACTCTAAGAGAACAGAGACACATGCCATGTAGAACATTTCTAGATGAGCACAAGCTAATATCATGTAAATGTGAGTAATTTCTTATAAACTGGGAGAAGAAGTGTAACAATCTCTAAGCAAGTGGAATCTTCTTAGCTGCTTTAGCTATTCAGTTTATTTGCTGGTGGGTTGACCCACAGATTAAGAGTCTCAACAGGAACTTTCCATGCTCAAAGGCAATGTTAAGGTGAAATAAGTACCTTTATAACCTGATATTTAGATTTGAAGAGAGTGTGACAAGGGAAAAAAAAACAACACAAAAGCCTCAATGGAGCAATATAGCTTGTTTCCAAAAATATTGATTGATGCATTGCCTTTTGAAATCAACTTGGTTCAGTCAGGCATGTGGCTGGATAAGCTGAAGGATTGTGCACTGTTCTGACAGGAAGACAAACATATCCGTTTAAATTTAACAATCCCTCTACTCAAGTTGTCATTCTAAAGATTTCTTATGCCATTGACCTGTCATTAGATCAATAACATTATGACATTTTATGGCACATCAGTGACATAACAAAAAATATTGAGTGAAAATCCTAAAGGATGGGAAAAAGCCAAAAAGCATATAATATGTTTTTTAAAAGTAATGGCCTCTTACACATCAGAGATGTTAACTTGCTTCATATTTGCCATATCCTTTTATTTAGAAGTTCTTGAAGTTGTATCAGGGGATCACTTCTCCCTGAAGAAACATGGACTGACCCTAAGCTGGGTCAGTTGGCTGAACTCACTATTTTTTTGTCTGAATATGCACATTGAAAGATATTTATTCTGCTTGATTGTTTCTACTTCAATCCCATTTTCATCTTTCTGTTATTTATGTATGTGAGATGGTATTATTACAATTTTCCTTGAAATGTAGCTAGATGCACACTCTATGCATAAAATCATATCTTTGTGAACAAAGACCAAATAAATATATGTTAAGAAGTTCTATTTCAACAGTACTCTTAAAGTCTCACTGGGAAGAAATAACCTTATTTGAAGACTGGTGATAAAACAGCCACTGCTCAAGACAGCCTGAACTAGGGCAGGGTTAGACCTGTGTAGTTTTACCTCTAAAATATTCCTCAAAATGGCTTCATGGAGGTAAAAAACCACAGATAATTTAAATCAAATTTAGTTCTTGATTTGAAAGAGTGGGAAGAGATATTTCAATCAGCTTCTGTGATGTATGTGTATATTGCATGTGTGTCTGAATAGCTCCACAGGTTGCTCTTAACTCTTCTGCATGGTTATGACTTTTTAATACATAAGACCTTAATACAAGATGTTTACATATATTTTTTGCACTGCTTTTAAATTTTCCATAGGTGTCACTAATCCTAACTGCAAAGGCAAATTTTCCCAGATTAGGGGCATTTATTATAGCCCCAAGGTGCATTTTTCACTGAATTGCAGAGACCTGTGCCAGACCAAGAACTCCTTACAAAATGTGCTGTGTTTCCCATTAAAGTCTGAGCTTTACAGTGCCTAAAACTAGTTGAGAGCCATGGGAGAGAAAACAGATATAGAGGAAAAGTGATTTGCACATGGGTGTCATTGTGTAGTAAAGTATAGAACCAGCCCTCCTGTCTCTCAGCTGTGTCATTTCATGAGGAGAAATCTGCTGAATTATCAGCTGAATAAAATCAGAAGCTAAGACAATGTTCTTTTTAGAATCAGGTTGCTGCTTACTCAGTCCTGAAGCTCTTCAGCTTTCCTGAAATTTAATGCTTAATTGCCATTTTATGTTCCCAGATGACAAGACACATTAAAAATACTTCTCTTTCTCTATAAACTTTTGATCCCTACGATCACCTAACTGATTGCAGGTCTGCCTCTCAGAGTGCCACAAAGCAGACAAACTTTAAATAAGATTAGCTGCCTAAAATAAGTGAGCTTTTAAGCACCATAAACAATGTGGTGCATCTCAATTCAATAACTCAATAGTTGAAGTACTCGCCTCAGATGTAGGGACCATTTGGTTGAGATAATTTAAACCTCACTTAATCAGCCTGAGTTTTCTAGTGACTGAAATATGTGGCAGCCTTTACAGAAGAATTTTTTCAGGTGTCTTGGTGAATTTATTTCACTCTGCATAAAATTTAGCTGGACTACGGACATGAGAAAAAATGAGTTGATTTCCAAATATCCCCTTAGAACATCTTTCCTCCTGTTGGAACCACACTGATTAATGGTCAGGAGTTACTGCTAACTTCAGCATCAGTGTACCAGGTCCTGTTCTGCATTGTACATGTTCCCTGAGTGTTTGGGCCTTTTCTCAGCTAATGAAAATCAGCCAAACTCTAGTGCAGTCAGAGGATCTCGGTGACCAATGGTAGTGTTTGAGGCAGTAAGAGTTGTGCATATCCCAGGCGTCTTTCTAACTCCAGTTCACAAAAACTAGGGGCTTGATTCAGCTGCTCACATGTGGACAACTCATGCCATTTTGGACTTTGTAGGGTTCAATGTGCAGCCTCCAACTGCTGCCTCCAAGGTGCATGGATATCTGCTGTAGATCATTTGTTATATTTTCCAGCCCCGTGTGGGTGACTCCGGTACCCTACGACATCTCACAGCAAGAGTGTGTTTATAGTTGCAGCTGAATGGTTTGACTAACTGGTAGTTCTCAGACTTGGATACTAAATGAACAGTTCTTCAATTAGATTAGCTACAATGGCTTCCATGGAACAAAGCCAAATTAGATCAGCTGAGGATGTGATCCACTGGTAACTGATACAAAAAAGATCAGCCAAGTCTTGCTCTGTTTCTGAGTGTTTGCATATGATCATATTCTCTACACTTGACTGAACACAATGAAAATAATTTAAAAAACCTGCTTGCAGAAAGAAAGGGTGGAATCACTATCCCTAGCAGAAACTTGAGGAAATTCAGGAAATTATCCTCAGTGTCCTAGAAAACTGGTAATAAATATGGAACTTTTGTAAGTATATGGAGAGGAACCAGACATTTGATGGTACTTTAGGAAAAACTGACTGACAGTCTGTGGCTTACAGTCTGCCATTTCAGCATTTGTGCTTATTCTGTAACTTTAAGGAAATACTACTACAGATAATCACTGTAGGCATTGGTGTTCAGAATCCAGTGATGTGAGATAGAACACAGGAAAAATGAAATAACTCGAAATAAGAATTATTAAAGTCACTCAGGAAGGTTTTAACAAGAATTGATTTAACCATGCTCACATCCTGAAATAGTATCTTCTTTCATTTTCTTTTTTTTATGATACATTACTCTTTGCAAATAAAACATCATCCCCAAATTTTCAGAAAGGGGTTAGCTTGCTGATTAACGAGCTGGTACTACTCACGAGAGTAGTTTTCAAGTGCTTCACTAAAAAAAAAAAAGAAAAAAAAAAAAGAAAGTTAGAATATCAAAATTTTAGAAGATTTATTAATCTAGAAAGGATGTTTCAAATTCTTTGCAGCTGCTCCTTTACATATTCAGGACTCAAGAAAGCTTTTGACTTTGCCACCTCTCTTCTGGGAGTAGGTGTGAGAGAGGAGGGAAAGTGCAGAGCTCAGAACACAAAAGAAACAATTTAATATGAAGATTATTATTATGTGATTCTAAGGGTGCCCTGCACAGGGACAGGAGTTGGACTCGATCCTGATGTTTCCCTTTCAACTCAGCATATTCTATGATTCAAAGCTTCATTTCAGGAGCATAGGACTCCTGAAGGTAAGAATCACAATAACTCCGTTAGATAAATCAGACCCTCTTCTTTCACTGACCCATTTTGCTCTGTCATACCCTTTAACTCTGGAATAGTCAAGCTGTGTTCATGTCAGCATTCTTTCTTGATGGATTTTCTATTCCTACAACAATCTCCTCATGCAAAAAATCTGGTTTTGTGCTGCTACTGGGAGTATGTTTCCCTTTCATAGCTCAGGCTTTCCCAGTCTAAGCTGCTGGTTCTTTTTGTGTGTTTTTAAGCTGGTAGCTTGGCATAGCTAATAATGCCAGAATTGCACATAAATAAAATCCATGCATAATGGACTGAGCTATTGGTTCTGACTGCATGTGTGAAACAAAGGTCTGAAAACACAAAGTTGAGATGGAAATTCTGCATTGCAGAATTCTTCACATATTTTTCAAATGAAATGCAGTGTTAACTGGTAAGATGGAAGGTGACATGGCCTACCACGCAGGTCATGTAACAGGGGAAATGCCACGCTCCACAAAGGGAGATAAGAACACAGACCTAGTGAGTGCTGGTGAAAACTTCTTATTTTGTACATAGAAGATTTGAGTTAGGACAGTCTGTAAAACAGTGCTGTCTAGCTAAAATAATTTAATACTTCAGTGTCACTGCCTAAAGAGCCAGAATGTTTCTGTAGTGATGTTGCTTGCCTACATTGCTCCATTTGTCTTTGTATATTTGATTTCTTAAATGTAGTGTTTTTCTCCACATTTGGCTGAATTTCACTTGCTGCTTCTCCCATCTGTGGGTTTAATAAGTGACACTGGTCTGACAGCAAGTGGAGTTCAGTCAGGAAATGGTCAAGTCATTAACAAGCTCGGACTCAGGACATGATGAATTGTACCAAGCCAAGAATTTAGAATGCTACCTGTGAGATCTGAGAGTGAGCAGAGGAGCTGAGAGTGACCACATTTAGGATCTCCAGCTGTGTTGCCAATGACCCAAAGGAAGACAGAGGATGCTGCATCTTCCACTTCCCAATTCCCATTCCTTGGCAAAATCATATAGATACTCCCGTGGCTCTTGGACCATAAGAAAAACAAAGCTAATTAGCTGATGCAAAGGAATGTCACTCTGGCTAATTGTTTAGATGGCTGTGATTTCTGTGCAACTATTTATTCAATGCATGAATAAAGCAAGCTAAATATATGACCCATGTTCAAGAGTCATTTTTCTAATTTAATGTATATTTTAATAATCCAGGCAATCCCTGATTATCTGGATTGTGATAGAAATCCTAAGATCCCTCAATAGTAGAGCAATTAGTCAAATAGTTTGTGTAGTTATACACAGGCATACACAAAAGTTGTGTTCAGGGCTTGGAAGAGAAGGAGCAACACACTGAGCATACCAACCAGGATGATACCTGTTAGGGAGTGCAGCACTGTCCATGGAGATGGAAAGGGAGAGGCTGCTGCTGCTCCCTTGATTCCAGATTTTACTTAGCCAGACTCAGACTCAGGTATAATCAACAGGAGCCTGAAATCTGTATGCCAGCCTTTATATTTGCATAAAGTCTAGACATAGACATGGGCCCTGCAAAGCAAATGGGGTGAAATTTAGTCACCATATAAATTAGTGATGAAATTCCCACTGATTCCTCTAGATCTCATTTTCTTCCCTGAACTTTACTGCTTCATCCCAGTGATGTGATTGAGGATAAAGTGAGCAGAATGTCAATGTCTTGTTTTATAACTAGACAAATTTTGCCTGTCATAGCAGCTAATTTTTACCTGACCATCAAGCACAGGGCAGATATTGGAATTAGCGAACCCAGGGGAACTGACCTGAGTCTTATTTTTGACTCCAGTAGGTGAGCAGGCTTAGTGACCAGGCATGATTCAGCTCACAGCCTTTCTGTCCCTTTTTTCACAGTCTAAATTAAACAAAATATGAGCTAGACAGTAAAGCTAAAGAGGTTTTGAAATTAGGCTGTACAAGTTCACCCACCACTAATAAACCATTTGAAAGGGTACCAAGTCTCCTCAACACTTGACTATACATTTATTCAGAAAATAGATGCACTAGTCTCAGGCCAGTTGGAACAGATTGTCCATTTAGAAAGCATATCTCAAACTGAACACTTGTTCTCATAGAAGTTTGTACTCAGGAATCTTGCTTTTGTGTGGCTGCCCAGACAGAGAACACATTTAAGTGAATCACGTGGCCATCTTTCAAAAAAGATTTGACTGAAAAAATAGTGAGGGGATTTTGAAGAACTGGATGTTGAAACTGCTGTGACCATATGAGGCTGTCACCTGCCTTGACCTCTCATCAGAGGGAGATGTAAAACATCCAGAAAATTTTCTCAAATGTACTGAAATATTTAGCAGTTTGAGAACAATACAATGTATTTCCCTGTTATGTCTTTCCCTTGGCATCTGATTTTCACCTGCACCAGAGTCACAGTATAGATCCTAAAGGCTGCACTTGAACCTGACTCATTAACACAACCATTTTCATGTTCTGAAAATACATCTCCCACTTCTTACAGCAGCTGGGAGGCTGCCACTAACAAGCAGTTGCTTACGAGAATTATTTCTCAACGCGTTCTTAAAATAGAAAAAGCAAAATATGCACTGGCAGAGAGTTTCTCTCCTTTTAATTTCAGATACTTGAATTTCAGGGCAATGACACAGCTTAATGAACAAGGAAAATTACACACATTTTGTTCCACTGGCAATTCATTTTCTACCATGATGCCTTTTGCATTGCAGTTAGTGGTGTGGACAAATACGAAAAAGGCATCAAGTTATTTACTGAGACTCAGAAAGCAGAGTCAAATCTCACAACCAACACAGGGTGAATCATAAGTTAATGAGGAACTTTTTTCACATCTGATTTACCCAACTCTTTTTACTTCATAGAATTAAAGAACAGCAGGTTGGAAGGTAGCCTGTAAAAACACTTTGTAGCAGCAAGAGCAGTTCAATCATGTATATAATTCCTTCTCCATTAGGGATTATCTTTGTGTGTATAATTATCCCATTGTTTTTTAAAGAAACATAATGTGTAACCAGTATAAATCTGTTTCTATGCAACAATCAACATACAAAACACCTGCACTTTATTTATGCAGGATAAGATCAAAGAATCATAGAATACCAGGTTGGAAGGGACCTCAAGAATCATCTGGTCCAAAGTTTCTTGGCAAAAGCATGGCTAGATGTGATGGCCCAGCATCCTGTCTAGATGAATCTTAAAAAGTGTCCCATGTTGGGAATCCATCACTTCTCTGGTGATCTTATTCCTGTGGCTGATTTTTCTCACTGTGAAGAATTTTCCTTCTGCATCCAATCACAGTTTCCCCAGCAGCAACTTGTGCCCATCACCCCTTGTTTTTTCCATGTGATTCCATGTAAAAAGGGAGCCTCCACCTTCTTGGCAGCCACCCTTTAAGTACTGGAACATGGTCATAAGGTCTCCCTGAAGCCTGATTTTCTCAAGGCTGAACAAACCCAGTTCTCTCAGCCTTTCCTCCTACAGCAGGCTTCCCAGTCCTTTGACCATCTTTGTGGCTCTTCTCTGGACCCTCTCCAGCCTGCTCACATTTTTGATGGAGTGGAAACCAGAACTAAACACAGTATTCCAGGTGTGGTTTGACAAGTGCTGAGTAGAGCAGAATGATGACTTCTTTATCTCCGCTGGTGATGCCCCTGTTGATGCAGCCCAGCATCCTATTGGCTTTCTTTGCCCTGCAGCTACTGTTCACTCATGTTGAGCCTGTTATCCACCAAGACCCCCAGGTTCCTTTCCACAGGGCTGCTTTCCAGCCAGGTAGATCTGAGTCTCTGCTGCACTCCTGTATTATATTTTGACAGGTGCAACATCTCACATTTGTCCTTGTTGACCTTCATAAGGTTCTTATTAGCCCACTATTCCAGCCTATCCAGGTCTTCCTGCAAGCCTCACCCTGAGCACTGCATGCAATTTTGGGCACCACAATATAGAAAGGACATCAAGCTATTGGGGAGTGTTCAAAGGAAAGCCACAAGGGTGGTGAAGGGTCCAGATGGGCTGTCTTATGAGGAGCAGCTGAGGTCACTGGGATTATTCAGCTTGGAGAAGAGGAGGCTGGGGGGTGACCTCCTTGCAGTCCATGGCTTCCTCAGGAGGGGAGGAGATGGGGCAGGTCCTGATCTCTTCACTCCTCTGACCAATGACAGGACTCAGGGAAAGGGCAGGAAGCTGAATCAGGGCAGGTTTAGGTTGGATATCAGGAAAAGGTTTTTCACGCAGAGGGTGGTTGAGCACTGGAACCAGCTCCCCAGGGCAGTGGTCCCAGCACCAAGCCTGCCTGGGTTCAAGAAGCGTTTGGATGATGCTCTCAGGCACATGGTGTGATTCTTGGGGTGCCCTACACAGGGACAGGAGTTGGACTTGATGATCTTGATGGGTCTCTTCCAACTCAGCATATTCTATGACTCTATGATTCTCTATTGCACCATCCTCCCTCAAAAAAAAAAAATATTAAATTCAGGAATAATATAAACCATCCATATAGAGTGGTTAAAGATTTCCTGGTCCTCACCCTAGCACAGTCTCAATAATTTCGTTCATTAAATTTTGGACACAACAAAATTGGTTGATTCCTTAGGCACAAGAACAATAAATATGATTCATAATAATTAAAGTTTGTAAAGCTTTTTGCAAAAAGATTGTTGCTATAGAAACATTAAGCTGTTTATATATACAAACAATATTACAGCTTATTTAATCTGAAACAGTGAAAATAAGAAAAACCCTAAGTGGCAGAGGTTAATAAGGGTATGTTTTTTTATAAAACAGACACCTGAATGAATTTTCTTATTAAGTTGCAGATAGAAGGCTTCCTTCCTCACTGAATTATTCCAGTCTTGTACAGCTGTTATATCCGTTTGCATTTGCAGCAGAATAAGGCTGGAGCAACACAGAAGTGAATCACATCCATGATTCCTACAGTTCCTCAGGGAAATGTAGCTGCATTTCTGTTTGCATCTTTGAACAAGGTGAGGCCTTTACCAAAGTGTAGGAGCTAGGAAACATTAAGTACTTTTCTGGTCGATATTTCTATCTGCTGGCTTATTAAAAGATCATTTCATTTGAAAAAAAAACAAACAACAAAACAAAACAAATCACACAAAACCAAGCAAACAACAAACAAACACAAAACCCGAAACATTCCTGAAAAAGCTTCAGAATTGGTTTATATGTTTTACATATGGATGGGCATTTCAGTCCTTCCGGTGTCTCCATATTTGAAACAAAAGTGCCACACAAGCAGAAAATAAACTGAAAGCTGCTCTCTGGTGGAGCCAAGCTTCCTAGGGACTGCTGCCCGTAGGGAATTCTGAATTTTGAGGTGACCATCTGGTTAGCCACAATTGTAGACGCTACCTTGAAAGAAGTAAAATGCATCAAATACAAGATTTCTCCTATTTCCTCATCCCCTATTTCTATTTTGTTCACAATAGAAGAAATTAAACCTTAGTAAAAAGCTTAGGCTATACAGATTTCCAATATTTATCTTTATTTTCCCCTGTTTTGTTTTGCTCTTTATACTTGTTTTAAAGTCACCAAAAGAAAAGGTTTTCATTAGAAGATACCTAAACCAATCTCAAGGTCATCTCTAACAGTGTTACAATTCACAGAGCCTTTGGAAACAGTTCTTTTTGGGTTGAACAAATCATAATTTGTCATCTCAAGTTTGTAGACCCATCTGTCTGAAGAAGGCATCAAATCTCCACTATTTTTATCCAGCAACTACAGCATCTATTTTTATTTTTATGTTTTACAGGATCTCTTTTTTAGCTCTTTCAAATTCTTCTTGAGAGGTTTAAGCTTTGGATGGCTTTTTGTCTTTAATTTTCTGAAAAAACTAGCTGGTATAATATTTACCTGCATTTATCTGTTACAGGTTTCAAACTATCAAGTTACCTCGCATCTTATAGATCACCTGTTTCCCATCTGAAACATATTTGTGACTGTATTTACACATAATGTTTGAAGTGGAAATTTAAAATGTAAAATTATGTTTTCCATTCAGATTCTTTTTCTTCTGCCATAGTGCCAGTAAATACAATTAAGTACTAGTATGTTTTTCAAGTCTGTTCTGGGGAAATTAATTCTGAGAGATGTTGCAAGAATTAAGCCTGAAGTCTATGAAATACATTACTTACAAGTACTTCCTTCTACTCCTTACCTATTTTACTCTGACTGAGTAAAACCGTCTTAAAACAGATGATATGACAGGATTGCTACAGGATACTAGCCCTGAAAAATAAGCAACAGGTAAGTAAGTATATACACTCTTGAGCTCCTGGTGCACATCAGGTTTCTTAAACAAAATCACTGAAAAAAAAAAAAAAGGAACAAAGCCATCAGTAAACTACTGCAGGTTGGGGAAGCTGGATGACTCAGTGAAAACTCCAATGTCAGTAAAGTCAATAGTAGTTTTGACATTGATTTCACAGGAGCCAATATGTCATCTTCAAGTACACCTTTTAGACAGTAATTTGCAGAAAAATGCATGAATTCAAATGAAAAGCTTCTGGTTTGAATTCAAACTCAGCCAAAACAGACCTAGAGTTGGACTAGATAATTCATATTTAAATTACAATTTATTTATTTTTTTTCTGTACATTTACAGATGTAAAGGTAGTGATATAAACGGTGTGAGGGTTGCTGGGCTTTTATTGATTAAACAGTAGATCTGAATTATTTTAATAGGTTGCTAGTCTTAAATTTTGTCTAAATGAAGCTATTATTTTTTTTGGTTAGGCTAAACATGAAATGAAGCTGAAAACCCAGCCCAGCATCCTGTTGGCTTTCTTTGACCTGCAGCACACTGTTCACTCATGTTGAGGCTGTTACACACCAAGACCTCCAGGTCCCTTTCCAAAAGGCTGCTCTCCATCCAGGTGGATCCCAGTCTGAACTGGGCTCCTGAGTTACATGTTCCCAGTTGCAAGACCTTACACTTCTCCCCATTGAACTTCATAAGGTTCCTGCCAGCCCACTCCTCCAGTGTGTCCTGGAGGGTGGCCTTCCCTTCCGGAGTGTCAACCTCTCCACTTATCTTGGTGTTGTCAGCAAACTTCATCAGAGTGCTCTTGATCCCAACATCCAGGTCATGAAGATGTTAAACAGCATCGGGCCGAATATGGATCCCTGAGGCACCCCATTTGTGATCAGTGCCAATTTTAGGAGGAACTATTTACTATCACCCTCTGGGTAGGGTCTGTCAGCCAGTTCCCCACCCACTGCACAGACCACTTGTCAAGGCCATAACGTGTCAGTTTCTCCAGGAGGAGGCTGTGGGGACTGTACCAAAAGCCTTGGAGAAGTCCAAGTAGACAACGTCCACCACTTGCCCTGCATCAGAAAAGTGGGTGAGCTTGTCGTAGAAGGTGATCAGGTTTGTCAAGCACAATTTGCCCCTGCTTGGCTGAAAATAGTGTATCTGGTGAGCAGTGCTTCTTAATGGGTTTGTCCTTTAGACCAAGTCACTCTGATACTCCTATGCACATGCAAACTGATACTCAGTTTTCTGGATTATTTTTTTTTTCTGTGGTAAATAAAAGGTTTCTATTAATTTGCAATAATTACGTCACTAATGCTAATAATTGCTTCTTCACAACTAGTAAGTAGTAAGAATTAATCCAGATGAGGTTGATTGGACAAAGGTAAAAAAAAGAGCTTTAGGGCTGAAAAAAAGAGACGTGGTTTGTGTCTTGAAAAATTGATTAGAATCCCTGTGTGTTATGTTCTATTTTCAGCTGACCGAATGTTTTAGCTGAATAATATGTATTTATGTGAGTAGTACAAATCCAATAAACTCTTCCTTTCTTTCTCATTATTAGACACCACTTTATCACCTGTTTTAATCAAGGCTCTTCCAACATAGAAGGAAAAAGTTATATTATTTTGTCTCCATTGGTCTTATTTTTCAGTAAAGGGTAAGTTGCTGTTTTAGTTTTTATTAAAGGTTGATTTTTTTTTGGTGTGGTTTTCTGGTTTTAATTTGCCAGTGCAGTGCTGTATGTCAAACAGTCCTGATAGCCAATTCTCATTTATTATCTTAATGAAATGCTTAATGTTTACAATTCCATTAAAAAAAAACAAAAAAAAACCAAAAACAAACAAACAAACAAAAACAACAAAAAAACCACAAAAAAGCAAAACAAAAAGAAAAACAAAAAAAAAGAAAAACAAAAAAAAAACCCAAAGCAATAATAATTGCTCTTAGTTATTTTGGTGCTTAGTATTAAAAAAAACCCACAACAACAAACTCACAAATTATTATTGGTAAACACACTATAACAAGAGAGTAAAAAAAAGATCTGGACTATGACTTTGTGATAGAATATTATGCTGAGACAATTTTAACGTGTCTTTTTGTTTTCTGCACTAATTTGACTCAATGCAAAAATCATGCTTCTTCTGCCTAAGAAGGTGAAGGAGTAGAGTTGATTCTGATGCTTATCCAGGGGTGTCTAATGTCATCTCAGATGTTCATCCTGACACCCAGGCAGATATGGTCCTATCAGAGACCCAGACTGGCAGCTGGAGTCCAGTTTGGATTGACAAAGAGTTCTTAAATGCCATTAGACATCTACGTGTAGGCAACAAAAGTGCATCTACTTCAGGCTGAGGCAAATACCTTGCTGGGTTCCTTTGTATTGATTTAAATTTCCATTTACTCTAACACCTGTTTACACACATAACTTGCATTTCGACTCAGGTGTTTCCAGTCTGGAGCTGAATCCTGCTCAACAATTCCAAAGCCGGAATGAGGTCAAAGGCAAAAGAAGACAGGAACAGTCTTCTGTATTTACCTGTTTTTATGTAGGATAGAGCTGAACAGTAAATCTTCAAGGCCCCATCTGCACAAATGAATGAGGCTAAGGCACTCAGTGACCAACCTCTCTCCATAAAATGAGAAACAGAGAGAAAGAGATTCAAATCTACTCAGCTGCTGCCAATAAATACACACAACATACATTGTCTACCTTGATATAATTTACCACTTACAAAAGAAACAAATTAAAAGACTATAGTTTGGATGCAAAAGAAAAAAACTAATCAAACACTCCCAAGTCTCACCTAAATTATTATCCTGTTTGTAAATACACAATTGTTAAATATTACAGCTATCCAGACTGAAGATCCTGTCACCATCTCAGTTGCAAACCTGAGCTGGATAATATGTTACAAAAGACAGAAAAAAAAGGAAATACTGATATTTCCACTTTAAGTACTGAAAAGTGGTTTGGTATGGTGGTTTTTTTTTTTAGAGTTCAGACTCTTCCTCTTCTGCAATGCATGTAGTGAAAAAAAACTCCTAGAAGCTCAACGTTGGATCAGAGCTGGGCTGTTCTTTATTCCAGGCAAACACAAATTAAGCTGCCTAAGTCTTAACATAGCACTGCTGAATGAAGGCAAAACCAGATGGGGAGAAATAAGAAAAGATCACTGAGCAGATCAGAAATAAAGAGCCCAGATGCTAAATCCAGGTATGAGCTTAGACACAGCAATGCCAGACCTCATATGCTGATGTGACAGTACCCAGGACTAGACCTTAAGGAGCTTGAGGAAGTATTTTGGTGACAGCTGAGGTCCTCGAGGATAACAAGGAGGGAATGTGAATCTTTAGTCCTCGATTCTAAGGACTGGATCCTTTTCAATGCAGTTAATCAGACTTGAACTTCAGCATATGATTTCTCACTCTATATGTGAGAGAGTCTGACTGCAGCTTTCCTTTGACTTTAGAAACACTGATGTCTTTTTTTAAGTTTGAGTTTTGGAGGAAAAAAAAAAAAGCATGGCTTCCTTCTTAACAATGAAAAGCAGCACGTTCATCCAAAAGTTGTCTTTTTCCAGTGCTGAAGGTGAACAAGGGAAAAAGTTAACAGCAAAATCCCCAGCTGGCAGATTCCAAACTGCCAGCTCTATAGCAGCTTATTTATACAGTTCTATCACCTGCTAAGCACTTTACCATTCTTTATTTCTTTATCTTCCCCTTCTGCAGGCCCATATTAAGCTTATTCTGTATGTCATGGGCTTTATATTGAAAGTCACCTGAGATGACTTACAATTTCTCAAAATAGCAGGTTTTGCCTCAGAGGTCTGTTACCTCTCAGCACAAATATGAGTACGAGTAAAGGAGGTATCAGGACCATGGCTCCCTGTAGTTGCCCTTTAGTAGCTGTGTCTCCCCAAACAGCTGCTTCCTTGCCATTGCCCAAGGGGGAAATTCAAGTTGTAACTATTCAGAAGTAGTGATCTGTAACTGAGATTCTGTCCCACTGTTTCTCATTTGAATAAAATCATCTCTAACTTGGAGCGGGAAAGACATGAGGTGCATCTTAATGTCTCTTGCAAAATGATATCTGACCACAAGACTCAGTGCAGCTACATGTGGGATGTTTTGGATGTTAGGAGTGGACAGAAAGGCTGCCTTTTGAACATCAGCCTTCCCAGATCAGAGGCTTTCAGGATAAGGAAAAGATTTGAGCACAGCAAACCACCAGAGAGCTGAGGCTGTCCTTTTTCCCCACATACACACCCGAAGTACTGCATTCTCAAATCCAGGTTTGAGTGAGTAGGGAGAGCAGGAGGAGACAAAGTGAGTTTTCTCATAATTTTCTCTCTTCCCTGAATTGAACACAGAAATCTTTCTTCTTTCCTGAGAGGGGGACAGGAGCAGCAAGGGGCAAGGCATGTAGAGGGTGAATTTTAGCCAGAGGTTACAAATTCAGGCACAATTTCAACAGTCTGATGTGAACCAAACCTCCCACAGGGCAACTTTGGCCAAGGAATATAAACTAGTTTTTAAAGAGAGAGTGCATGGCTAGCAAACAAGATCAAGCATGATAAAACACATGTAGAGAGTCAGTCTGAGCTAGAATGTCTCTCACAAGCTCAGAGCTTGGGTGAGAAACAAATAAACTTCAATCAACAGAACATGAGTACTAGAGTAGGAGGCACCCTCGGGGTTATATTTTAGGAAAAAGCAATTGCAGAGACTAAAAACAGAATAAACTCTGATTTCTGGATGCTTATGGATAGCTGATAGCTCAGAGTTTTAGCAGTTGCTTCCATTACTGCCATTTCATGCAAATCTTGCAGGTGAATCATTAACATAATCACCCAGTTTGGAATACAATCATCGTGTGGTGTTCCATGTGAGAAATATTAATTCTGTTTGCTTGCCTCTGCCAACAGTGCCAGATGAGAAACTCCACAGTATTTTTTTATGTGTGCTAATAAAATCAATTGGACTCCACAACTGTTCAAAAATAAGGAACTTCAATATTTTAAGAGAAGTTGGTCTAAAATAAGGGTAGGAAAACAATTCTCTCCAACTGTAATTTCTTGCTTGACTGCACAACAATTTTCTACAAACTATCCTCTTCTGTAGATTCAGCTGGAATTCAGCCAGGACGGATCTTATAAGAAAAACACTTACATCCATCTTTAAAAGACTTGACATCAGCCCTATTCACACTTCATTTGCTTTGTCTACCCTGAAATTTAACCCAGGTTTACCTGCCCCTGAGCAGCTGCATGGGGAAGGCTCCGTGAATGGCTGCTCTTCAACAGCTTGTCTTGAAGAGCCCTTTTACAGAAGTAGAACCATTGTCCATATGGATTTAGGCAGGTTAGGTTGTTTCTAGGGAGCATCTTGTGTTCCTGTATATGAGGGCAACATGGAAAAAAAACAACATAGTAGAGGGAGAATTGACACAAGCAAAACAAAGCAGCAGCAACAAGTCTCCCTGCATGTATGTGGCAGCTCAGATTTTCATTTCAGCCAACAGGTAAGAATCTTCCATGGAAGCAGTCCTTCATCTTTACTCATTACTGGTGCTGATGAGAGTGAATTTTCCATGGGATATTTCAGTTTTTCACTAATTTTCCCATTTTCAGGCTCTTTTTTCCTAGGAATAACTTAAGGGATGAAGCTTTGAGCACTGCAGTCTCCTTCCTAGGGGAAAAAAAAAAAAAAGATATATTGTATTGACTTAGTAGCCCTTTTTTCTTTCTTTCTTTTTCCTGTTAGGAATCTTGACAGGGCAGGTCAATTGGATCTACTTAAAACATTTTTATTTTCAACCATATAATTTTCAGTTAAACTTAATGGAGACCTTTCTGGACTGCAATCTAAATGCATCAATCCTCATTTCTGAGTCCCAAAGGTGAAAAAAGCCTCATTTTTCTTTAAATGAGGCACATTCTCTGTCACAGTGTCTAAACCAATACATAGTTCAAATTAATTCTTCTAAATTATTAAATATAAACCAAGCAGTAAAGGTGTACAGTGTTGTGTGTATATAAAATGTGGAAGTCTTTAGGGCTGTATTGTCAACCAGTTCATTGAATTTTCCAGAAGTGTAACTTCTGCAAAAGAATTTTGACAAGAAGCTACTAAATAGCAGTGTTTTGCAAGCAAATTTCTTCCTCCTGAATGTGTTGTGAAAAAACAGAGGTGTAAAGCATGGAGGAAAACTTAATTCTCATGTGTATTTGCTAATGATTAGAACTCTGGTTACAGTTTGCTAATTGCTAAATATGTCAAAGATTAACAATCTTAAGGACAAGTATATGAACATAAATACACATGTTCTGTATACATATAATCCAAAAACATTAATGTAATTATTTCTTCTTGTGGCACAATCAGTCTGTTTTCACTTTTTAAATTTTTGTTGGTTATTCCATTTCCCCCACCCCCCTCATTTCTTTTATTATTTTTTTTTTTACATTGGAAATAGTTTTCCATGACTATAAAAATCCAATTTCTTCTCTATTTGAGTGAAGGTGTTCTGGAAGATGAAACTAGGCACCCTCAGATTCAGCAAGCTGTCAGCCCAGTTCCTTCTTTGCACACAGAAATATCCATGTAGGAATCAAGTACTAAAAAACACAGTTGGAAATTGGTATAAGATTGGACAGAACCAGAAAGGGCAAAGCAGTCACAGGATGAAAGTCACGAGAAAAAACTAGTGCTATGTGTAAAAAGGAAGTACAATTGTGCTATACTGATAAAAATAGGAAGTATGAACAGGAGAGAACAGGTGACACATCAGTGTGAAGCCTGATGTTTCAATATCATTATAGAACAAAGGCCAAAAAAACAGAAGTATTTTCTCATTTTCTAATGCAGAATATTCTGAAGGTTTGCTCTTACCAGAGGGGAACACAGGGAAGAAATCAAATAAAAAACAGTTGATATTTACTTCTAAATATAACTTGTCAGTGTAAATTGTTCATAACTTCTAAAGGGATCTGCTTGTATTTGGATGGCAAAAAAGAAGGTAAAGCCTTTTTTTTTCTACAGACTCTTACAGTGTTTTCATATACAGTTCAAGTACTTCCACATTCAAAGAAGCAGTTGTTCTTGGACTTCAACAAAGCAATTACTGATTTACAAGGCAATCTCCAGTTGGAATATGTTTTTTACACATCAACAAGTTCTTCCAGATAAATGGGCATTGAATATATATGTAAAACATGAACCACTATTTAAACCAAGCCATTTCCACAGGCCTGTGTGACTTTGAGATAATAAAATTGTGTACACTTTTTTTTTTTTAATTAGGTAAACCAGCATTTTTTTCTTGTTAGTAGTAACAAGATAGACAAGTTTGACAGTCTAGTCCAATAATTTATCTGGCAAGTACCCCATGACTGTAACTTCTATAAGAACCTTCTAAATATCCTGCAGCACCTCCCTGCTTGCACCAAAAGCAGAAGCAGCTGCAGTATATATGGTGATAACTCTTCCAGAAGCAAGTACCAGTATATAAAGGGTGGCTTCCAAGAAGATGGAGACTCCCTATTTACAAGGAGTGACATGGAAAAGACAAGGAGTGATGGGCACAAGTTGCTCCTGGGGAGATTCCGATTGGACTCCAGAAGAACATTTTCCACCATGAGAACAGTTAGACATTGGAATAGTTTCCCAAGGGAAGTGGTAGATTCCCCCACATTGGACAGTTTTAAAACAGCTTGGCAGGGGGCTGAGCCATCTCATATGAACTATAGTAGTACCTAGAAAGGTTGGACCAGATGATCCTTGAGGTCCCTTCCTGCCTGGCATTCTGGTTCTATGATTCTAAATTCTCTAGTCAAGTTTGAGAGATAGTGAACTTACAATATGGTAATTTCAAATTTTATCTGTTTAGGTAAACAGAAGAATAACAGCAAATGCAGGAAATAATAGTGGCAGTGGCAAGTCTTGAAAAGCCTCAGTTTAAAGTATTTTAATCACTTGTCTTTCTTTTAAATTGTGGTTGGTTTGGGTTTTTTTACGTTCTTTTAAAGATGGTGAGAGTTATAAATATACTTGAGAATTTCCACAAAAAGAGGAAGATTTTGAAGGATACACAGGTGAAGAGCAAATGAATCATTTAAAAGTTAAACAGGTATACAAAACAACAGGCCAAATGGATACTGTCTAGTGTTTTTCCCACTTAGCCCTGGGCACTTGCTGGGTGTCCATCTGCAGCCTTTAATGAATGTGACTTCCAGAAAGAACAAGCTCATAATGTTATGAAAATAGGGGACCTTTTATGTGCCTTAACTTTGACAATCAAAATCCGCAATGCTGAAAGTCATAAAAAGCAAAGCATAGTTTGGTCTTGATTATCTAAACCGAATTTTGGGGACCCATAGCCATTTGAGACTCATTGTCTTTCTGGACTTTGGGTCCCCAAGATCCCCAATATCATAGACACGTGTCTATCCCACTATTGGTTTGTGAGGATAAACATTAAAATACGTGGGTTGCTTGAGAACTGTGGTGATGATCTGTGGGTTAGTGAGGGATGCTAAAAGCCCAAATCCTTCACTTTCCTGGTAGGGAGGATTTAATGCTCTGAGAAGGCAGCTTGCTCAACGTAGGAAGTTACCTTCTGAAATATAAGTTTTTCACTGCTTGCTTTCACTTAGAGAGATGTCCTCTCCTCTGTTCTACTGATCTGGATATCCATCTCTCGATCCTCTCATGTGGCTATTAAATAGTGGTGCAGAAGGAAGTCTGTTATGAGAAGCTTCACTTTACAGTTCCTGCCTTTCCAGAACTGTTTGCCTATTTATTACTGTGTGACCTTCTACTGATGCCATTTTATTCACATTATTTTAAAGGTCAAAATAGAGTTCTTTAAAAGTCAATAGCTAGATGCTTTGGACTTCCTTTTATAGTATTATTATTAATAATATTAATTATTATTATTATTATTGTTATTATTGTTATTATTATTATTATTATGGAATTGTTTCTCATTATTATTGAATCCAGCTGAAATCAGACAGCAGCAAAGTAAAGACAGAATGAGGGCTGGAGCTCATAAGCACAAATCTCTGTGTGACACAATGCATCTGCTTGAGTCAAATAAAACCTGAAATTGTGTAATGTTTCTCACAAGGCAGTAAGATGTCATAACCACTTATATCAAAGCTATACTTTGGTCAAACAGAACAAGTACTCACCATTTATCAAGAGTTGAGCCTAGTAAATTATTTGTCAGTTTCCCTCGTGCTTCCTAAGCAGTCTCAAGTTTCTGTACTTTGACTGTTTTAAAGGCCTTTTCTTTCTTAAATGACATTTGAAAAAATGGTAAAAGCAGGTTTTTCTTTCTGATATATAGTTATATATTGTTAATATTTGGTACATCATCCCAGACAGTAGGTAAAGTACAGAATCCCATTGCTTGTAGGGTCAGTAAGGGGGGAACTGAGGGGAGGGGAAAGGAGCAGTTAAATGTTGTTGTGAAAGGATAATTTATTTTGTACTTCAAGAATAGCTGACAGTTGAGTGACACAAACACACACCTAAGCTTTAAAGAATATGAAAGTTCATATATTTATTCGGTTTCACATACCCTGAGCTCTGAAGTTCCATTCCCCATATTCCAGAAGAAGAATCCAGATTACTGAGTTATTCTTACACGACTCTCTCTCATTTGCCCTTAATTTCAGCTTTCATCTCAATTTGTGTTAAAGGATCATTTCAACATAGTTTTGGAAATCAGTACACTCAAACACATGTAGGCTTTTGTGACTGACATTTTCAGGGGGAAAAGTGCTTTTATCAAAAAGCTCCTCAGCTGGTGGACAAGGAGAATCAGAAAAGCTGTTGCTTTCAAAGGCTGAAACACTACACAGTACTGAAAACCATCGACTTGAATCAAGTAAAATATGTACCAACTCTAGCTGCTAAATTTTATTAAAGAATAACCACACTGAGGATGGAAAGTTGGTTTCTAGAGAAGGTATACATCATACAGGGTTCTCTGAGGTCATCACAGATGTTTTTTAAATGACATCTACTCCCAACAGTTAATAAATTGACTTTATTCACAGAATTGCATGTAGTGAGTGGATTAAATGGATTATTAACTGAAAAACTGAAGTCCCTCGTGCTGTGGTACTGTCCAATGTAAACACATGATAGTCAGGAAATCAGAAAATTTTGGTAAATAAACAAAACAGCTGATCTGATGACAGTGCAGAGATTGTTTGGACAGCAGTTAAAGAAGTGACTAAGGTTAGTACTTGGAAGAGAGGTGTTGCTTCTCAGCTATGAATTTCTCTCCAAAAGGAAATAAATGGTCAATAAAACATAAATTTCAAGCAGAGTAAGAGTACTCATTCTTTCAGTAGTGAAAAGCTCCTGTTCAACTGACATGAATGGTTTTCAACAGCAAAAACTCTATCTTCACTGATGGTTCAGTTGAGGCTTCAACTCCACTGGAGTTTGGTACTGAGGCTTGATTTGCTTATCATCCTTTCAGGAAAAGTCACAGGCTGGCCCTGCAGAAACCTGACTGGTGTTGCTGGAGGAACGTAAAGGACATGGCGGTTTATCACCTTAAGCCCATCTGTCCTTGCAGTGCCATGGACATGAGTATTCATCTTGCTCAACATCAGGCATCTCTGTATGGGGTGGTCAACCTTAAATCCTCTTCAGAATTGACAGACAAAAAAAAATACATATCCAGTGTACATTTCATCTGAGAGCATCCTGGTGTCCAGTACTAGAAGAGTCTGTTTCCTTCCTCTGTGAAAGAAACCTGAATAGACTAGCTCAGATGGAGCCTTCCTGTCTTGTAGAAACTGGTTGTTGGTTGGTTGGTTGTTGTGTTTTATTTTTTTTTATGGGAGTGACCAATGCCAGAAGGAACTGAAAATTTCATGGGGCTTCCTGGAGTATTGCCAGCCACAGGGGCAGGAAGGACATGTATGCAGCCTGAAATCAACTCTGCTCGTGAAGATCTTGTGGATACTTTTTTTTACATAAGACATGTAATTAATCCTGGAAACAGCCAGGCAAGACAACCTACAAAAACTTCTGTGACAGTGAGTCTCCTTCCATCTAATGCTTGTCTGTGGTCCTTCACTACACAAAGAGAATCTGATTCGTGGTAATTTCCATTAATTTTGCATTTCTTTGCCCTGCTAATGAATTGCAGAGCAATCCTGAGGTTTTTCTGATAAAGCCACTATATGATGTTCCTCAAGAAAATTTACTCCAAGGTTGATTTTTTTCTGTATTAGTTCCCTTTAGGATCTGGGAGCAGCTCATTATATGCCTTTTGCACCTTTTGTGTGCTAGTGGCTGGAAAAAAACTTCTCTTTAGCTGGTCATTTTAATTCCATCCAGCCGTAATATGCAGATTCATCAGGTCTTCTCCACATGCTCTCTCCATCGGGCTTCCTCTGTTTGACTTGGACCTCAGACTTTCTATTCCTCTGGCAATAGATCTTGCTCCTTCTTCCTCATATAATGATTCTGTGGATATTTTTCTTCTAATACAAATCAATACCCATTGGCATTTTTCTATTAATAAAAATAACTAAATAAATGAAATTAATACAGCAAATGGTTGAAGCCAAATGATCACAAAAGCCAATGTCTGCTCTCTTGCTGAGAGAGAGGGAGGGTGTTCTTTAATCCAAACTTTGTGGTATTCAGTTACATTCAAGCTGTGAGGCAGCTGTTCCCTGAAGAGCAATTAGCAAAAATTCTGTGACCTGAAATTATGAATCAGTACTTGCTTCTGATCTACAAAGTTGAGAAGTATGTCAGGGCATAGGAGGCTACAGACACCACCTTAATGAGTGCTGCTAGCTATCTGTAAATCTTCTTTGAACAAGGAGTTTGATCCCAGGGTGTGTTGGAAGTCTCTTGAGCAGGCTCCACTCACATCAAGCCAACACTCCCCAAATATCTTCAAGCCCTTTTCACAGATGTAGAAAACAGACTGTTGAAAAGGTCATTCTTTTACCTGTGGCAGGACCAAATACACTCATGGAATGTTTGTCAGATTTTTGTTTAATGTGTTCTGTACAGCTGGAGCAATGGGAATCTCTCACTCTGAGCAGTCTATACCAATATTTAACTGTATTTGTCATCAGCAAAAATTCCCTATGAACTGCAGTATTCCTTGGCACACTTAACTTAAGCCCATTATGTCTTATCCTAGATGAATCCTACTCTCTCTCCAGTTATTTTTGTTATGTGCAGTATTACACAACAAATCTACTGTAGCATCTACTTAAAAACTAGCACAGAACCTTGGATGACAAGAAAAAATAATTGATTGGATCACTGCAAAGATGCCATTAACCCAAGCAATTGATGACAGTTAATTGCTTGAAATTAATTGGATCTTTTTTTTAGGATTCCTAAATATCCTTGCAATAAGAAGCAAACACCCAAATGAAAGCATCAAACTAGATATATATAAAAAAAAAAAAAAAAAAAAAGAAGAAAGAAAATATTCAGAGGAAATTAAAGGGTGGTTCAAAGATGACCTAGGTGTATGCACTGTCTTTACAATAATGTTGAATAGGTTTTAAACAGCTGTAAATGTAATAATGTATTTAGAAAACAGATCTGCATGTGTAAGAACTGCTTTCTAAATGCACATTCCAAGGACTTAAAGAGCTAGAGCTAAAAAAATTCCTAGTCTGTGCTAATGGATTGGATATTGAACTATAACTGATGACTCCTGTCATCTGGAACTGTTAGAGACAGCAAAAAGCAATACACACAGACTAATGTGCCACAGGAACTTTTCCTCATATTACAGCTTAGGATGAGTTCTCAAAGCAGCTTGCTCACCAGACAGCAACTAAGCATTAAAAAAAGAAGTCAAATTATGCAGCCTTTTTTCTTAAAATGCACCTCACCTCACATCAGTTTTCTTTCTTAGGAAAAAAAGAATCCAAGAATCAATATTATGCTGATTTAAAAGTACAACTTTCATTGATTGCAGAATACAAATATTTGTATTGATTTTTCTACCTCCCTCTCTTCTTTGCATTTCAAATATATTGTGTCTCTATGTACCTTTCAAACTTGAATACATATCACCTAATTAGTTGGTCAGAGAAGTAAGGTGCATCTGATCAAGATTTCATCTTGACCTTTGATGTGCTTTTCGATCTACCACTTCCATTCCATTTCACTTTTAAAATCTGCTGGAAGTTGTTAAGGACTTTGAGCAGCCTTCTGAATTGAACAAAATTTCCCAATCCATAGGGAGAGAATTGGACAGAACTGCCAGGCTGGGGACTGGAGGAAGTCTGACATTTCAAATAATCTTTAGAAACTTCAAAGCAGTCAGAAAATGTGGGGGGTTTTGGGTTTGCTTGTTTGGGTTTTTTTTTCAAATAAAGTGGAAACCAGGGTGAAAAAAATACTGGTGATGTAAAACATAATTCTGAAATCCTACAAGGTGGAAGATAATATAATATTTCCACTTATGCCGTTGCTTTGACACATGCAGTGCCAGACTGAACAAAGATCATAAAATGTCAGCACTTTTAGGGCAATAGAAAGATTTTCCCATTTAATACTCACTGTAAATCGAATCTGTTAATCTAATGATGTGATGAAGTAAATATTCGGTTCCACTTTAGGCTGCACATCATGATGAAGACATAATTTGTTGCACTCTCAGTTTTCTCCAGAGAACAGCTGACAGGAGGAAGGAAACGGGCATCAAACAAGAATGAAATAAATTATCATAACTGGACTCAGTTCTGGGAAAAGTCATTGTGCATTTTCATATTGCTTAAAAAAGCTATGGAAAAAGTTGATAAGGGCACACAATGGAGATAAATTCTACAGCACAAAAACACCAAATAAGATGGGACAGAACCAGCGTTATGTATTTTGGATCACAACACATCATGAATGCAAACTGTTTTTCATTTGGTTGTCTTTATTCTCCTTACTCCATGATGGAGAAACAAGCCATAATTCATTCACTTGAAGATACCTACTTCACAGTAAAGGAAATTGTTCTTTTGACCAAAATGCAATTGGTTTTGAAATATAAAAGCTAGCCTGTAGGTTACATTTGGGGTCCTATATAAGAAGAATCTTATTCCCTGTTTTAAGGCAAAGGTATAGAAATGAGGCTGGGAAGCAGTGAGGTTCATAAAACTAAGGGTACTAGCAAGGTGTAAGATATCAATTCTTGTAAAGGTGGGAATATGGAAGGGAATTGTGAGCTACCCTGGAGGTGTCCTACACCAGCTCAGCCATACATCAGACTTCTACAAATTTTGTCTTTTTGCAGCACAGTCACCTCTTTGCACACTGTGTGCAATTGAATTCCATTGCAATCTGGCTAAATTCCTTTAACTGGGTACAATTACAAACACTGGATAAAGTGTTTTTCTTTCTGCAACTTTTTTCCCCAAAGTGCCATATTAAAGTTAGCTCAGATTTTATCTGATTGCCAAGGTACTAATGATTCCTGTGGTCAAATAATGCAGGCACAGTGTTGACCCAGGATATATCTCAGCTCACAACTGAAATGGATTGGTTGGCATAGCAGTGTGAAGCTTCTCTCTGAACTCCTTATTGATTTTTTTTTACTCAGATTTTATCTAATCTATTAATCTCCAATCCTTTCTCTTGTTTTCACTCATTTTCACCATTCTTCATTTTTCCTTACCTCTCTCTCTTAATATCCTCTTCTACAACCCTGCTGTACCTTTTTCCATTTCCTCCTAGCCATTAAAATTTCAATATGGGTTGAGTACTTACTATATCTACATACAAAAGCACAGGAGTTAGTGACAGACGTAATTTTCTTCCTTCAATTTCTCCTTCCCATTATGCTTCTAAAATAATAAAATGGCATAAAATGCCCATGCTGACTGCTCACTGTTCATCAGTGTAATGGAGACTCTTTTCCCTCATTTTACTGCTGTATTTTCTAGACTGCAGGGTCATTTTTGTGGTATTTCAGTCTAAAAATAGGGATTTCAAGAAAGAATTACGGTAAACAATGTATTGTACAGCTCTGATCTGTGAGTCCTTAGGTCATTTTCAAACAATGAGCAGAACTCAGTTACAGTAAGACACTGCTTCTACATACATGCAGGCCTTCAACTTGGCAGAGACAGGTCAATGCAAGGGGACAACAGATCTCTCCTGGCCAGTAGAGGAACCTGTGCTGCTTATCTATTGACTAGTGATTGTTCAGCATCACACAGAAGTGTTTCACTTGCATATTTTACTTCAAACAGACAAAAAGTATAACACCTTTGTAGCTTCGGCTGACTTCGGGGGGATGACTGACAAAGTAGCATAGAAGAAAAGGCAGAAGAGTTCATCCCAGAGAAAAAATGTTTATCAAAACTAGAGCTGAATGCTACATAGAAGTTCAAACATTACTAAAACCCTTGAAAAGGACCTGAAATTTTTTTGTTCTGCAAAATAAACAGGGTGCTAGAGCCTCACAGCAGCAAGTAAGACATTTGAGGTAAGAGGACTAAATGTATTCATGTTACACTGATTTTCAGCACATTATATTCCAACATACCAACTTAATTTCCAGTATCCTTTTTCTTGAACTTTTCAGCCATGAAAACAAAAAGCAATAAGAGTGCTTCCAGTTTTAGAAGCTCCTTCTGGGATCTTTTTTATTTTCTGAACATTAGCAAAACAAAATTTTAGACATCATTTTATCCTTTCAGCCCCTAACTCTCTGCCAGCATAGAAGAATGTAGGTTTCTGAAAGACTTTCAACATCTATCTACTCTGTGTGGACGTCTTGTATATCCTAAGGTGTCTCAGACAGTACTAGACAACTATGTTCAGGGAACTAAACAGAGAGATATACACTCAGTCCCACTGTCCATGTCTCCAACAAAGATGTTGAACAACACTGGTCCCAAATTTGTAGAGATTTGTACTGGTCAGGCTCTTGTAATAGTTGACACACCAACTTTTCCTCCACTGACAGCAGGTTGGTGTCTACATTAACCTGGATTGTTGTTTGTATGGCCTGGGTCCCAACAGCACTGGTAAAGACAGAGGTGAAGGAGGTGTTGAGGATCTCTGCCTTTTCAGCATGGTTGGTGCCTGGTTCACCTCTCCTGTTTAATAGTGGGACAATATTATTCCTCTGTTTCTCCTTGTGGTTAAGATATCTGAAGAACCTCTTCTTGAATCTTCAACAGCTTTGGTCAATGTCAGCTAGATGGTAGAAATTGTTTCTTTATGGCTGATGAAGAATGAGTTCTCTACTACTAGGCTAGACCAGGTGCCTAACTTCTAGATGGTTAAGCTTGGCTGAGTCTTTCTGAAACATCAAAAAGAGAAAAGCTTATCTACCTAAAATGAGACTTGAGGTATGCATAAGACTTGTCAGTTTGTTCACTAGAACATTTGGAAAAAAAAAAAAAATTAAAATAAAAGTGTCAGAGTAGTTAACTGCACCCACAAGAAATGCAGAGCACAAGGGGAAACAGCTCATACTTGCCAAATAGATACCAGAAGACTGACAGAAATGTTGTATTCACTAGGTTTTATCCAAGATACAAAAGCATGATTCTCCCAGCCTTCTGCTCCCTCCCTGTTCACCACCCTTCTGTAACATCCACAATTTAGCTGCAAACAAAGTGGCACAGGATCCCTTCTTTTTGTATTCGTTCTTCATGGCAACAATCTAGCTTCTATTCCCTGTTAAATTTGGATGTATAGAATCCTAGGGGTTGGAAGGGACTTCAAAAGATCACCCAGTCCAACCCCCCTGTCAGAGCAGGGTCACGCAGAGCACATCACACAGGAAGGCGTCCAGGCGGGTTTTGAATGTCTCCAGTGAAGAAGACTCCACAACCTCTATTTCAATGGAGATTGTTTCAGGCCCTAAATGTTGAGACTTCAAGAGACAGGACTGTAAATAAGTACTGAGTTTATTTAGTAAATTCAGTTAATTAATCTATTAACCATCAGAACCATGTATTGATGTTTCTAGGGACTGTAGATTATCTGCTAATTATACTGAGAGACTTGGCTTACCAGAGATGCACAATGTCAGTAAGATCCAAAACAAAAGCATGTCCATTTCTTTGTTGAAGAATTGCCTTAAAAAATGAAATTAAATTACTAAAGCTAAAATTTAGAGAGGGTCGTATCAGCAGCTCTCTGTACAGTGGTTTGAGTTTGGGGTGAGAGTGAAGCTCTTCAGAATATGATACAGAATGTGAGATTAATTGATATCATAGATGATACATTTATTGTATACGAAGATAAACAAAGCCAAAAGAAATTAGCTAAAAGCCACCCAGTTGTTAAACAGTTACTTTTACAACCAGAGTAAGACAAAACTCCAAGAAAATCAAGGTAGGTCCTGATCATTCCAGGAGTTTTGCACAGAGCCTGTGGGCTGGCACAAGCAATGGCCATTTACATGTATGGGGCTGAGGAGCCACAAACTCTTTCTGCTGCCCAGTGGAAAAAGACCATTAAGAACATGACACTGGTGAGCTTGAAAAGCTTTTTTAGAATAAACTGATGAACACAATCCTGATATTTTCATAAAGAGCTTCTGTGAGTTACATGACCAATGCCTATGAAAGCATATCCTTGTTTCTTTTTTGAAAGATAAAAGGTGACTCAAGCTTTATTCTTTTTCACTACTTTTTCTCCTCCAGTTTGGTTTTATTTGTTCAAAAGTAAGCAATTGTCAGAACTAAAAAAATATTTTCCTCGTTATGTTTCATTTTTTTTCAGCCTAACCTGCTGTGTAATGTTGAGCTAATTTTTCTGTACCTGTGTACTCACCTGTAAAATCAGAGAGAAATAGATTTGTAAGGTATTTTCACCATCTGGAAAATAAGTTTTTTAACAAAACATTTCATATAAATATTCAGTACTTATTATAGACTTTAAATACTTTGCATAAAGGTGTCAGTGAGCTCTGCTTGTGGAATTTTTTTAAAGTTGTTTCATATTAAAACCATTTAAGAAGTTAAGAGCTTGAGCCCAACCCCTTGGAAGTAAGATATGGTCTATTCATTTCTTTATTTCAAGCCCTAAATGTCATATCTTTATTGAAACTCTTTCCTGATTCGTACTGCTGAATAAATAATCACCATTTATTAAGTGAAAAAAGAACTGACATCTCTTGTAGCAATGGAAGCTGAATATTATTTGATAAATGTGGATACTGAGCATTGATAAAGAGTTGAAGAATATTCTGATGACAATGTTTCAAGAAGTGGGCAAATGATTATTTTTTGTTGTTGTTCCTGTGTTGATGTATATACAAACCTACTTTGTTGTTTGCTTTGGAAAAAAGTATAAAAATTCCACAGTATTTCATTCATTCTGTATTTAAGTGGTACCTTGCAAGTCCTCCAGTTATTCATTATATTGTTTTCCCTATACTCAATAAATTATAGCAGCTAATTAAACCCTCAATTTTAGCATTACTTCCTGTCCCTTTTTGCCTTTGGGATTCTGACAGGGAAATTTTCTGTTATTTGTGAGGAATGGGGAGTTCAGGGGGAAGATGGAGAGAAACAGAATGTCCAAGTTTTACTTCAGATGCAGTTTATGGATACTATCAAAAAAAAAATTGAATATTGCATTCAATCTGTCCTCTCTCTTTGCTTTTCTCTCTAGCAGTTACTTGCTCCTTTCATTATGTAGTCTTAAAGCATTCTGAAACACACTAGAAATGGAAACAGTGCACAAAATGTTTCATGCATTTCTTTTTTTAATGAGAGAAAAGTGCCATTCTAGTCTACACATTGTTCATGAGCAAAACATTTTTGCAGAAACACACATTATGCAGTTTACAAAAAGTCAGGTTGAAACGATGTCATCTGCCTTAGCTCTTCTCAGGACACCAGAGCAGAATGAACAGTTAACTTAGGAAAAAAACAGTTTGTGTCTAGGCACATAAATTGGGGATTCCAAGTCCAAAATATAGGACTTTCACACAAGTGCTAAGCACTAAAACATAGTCTTGTAAATAACCCACTGGAAGGTGGTCACCTCCATGAAAAATAACAAGTCTCATAAGGGACCTAAACCACCAATATCTTGGCTATATGATTCTATGATTCTACAATCCTTTTTCAGTGCTCCAGCCATCTAAACACTCAACAGGGAAGGAAGCAGACTTCTGCCCAGCTGGAACCTGGATTACAGGGCCAAGTATAGACCAAGCACATGCAGCAGCTTAAAGGGCCACCAGTTCATTGTAGGAAAGCTTGGAGACTTCTCACCAGTTCAGAATGATTTGTAAGGTTCCAGCACACCTGAAAGGAAGCAAGTATGGAAGTTACTGGGCTAGTTGGGCTTCTCCTGACTCACACAGACACAGCCAGCTGCCAAGTTTTGAGAAAAAGACTGAATGGGAAAGTCTGTATGAATCAAATATATTCATCCATCATACTATTCAGCCAAGAAACTAAATACAGGATTGCTCCTAAGCAGACATAGTTCCATTTGTTGGACTTTGAAGTAAAGGCAGATATATTGACAAAAACATCTGAAGTTTAATGTTGTGTGTGAGGCAACACAAATATTCAAACCCTCCCTATCATTAGGGGCCCTCTGCAACTTTCTTAAAAGCCAAAAATTGGCAGCCCATTGCCTGCCACCAAAGACTCTTGTACTGAAAGAAGGCAACAGGCCATAAATATAAGTGTTTAAGTATTTCAAAGTAGCAAAAAAATGTGTGTCTTTTTCTGTTTATAACAGACACAAAATACATGTGTCAACTGACTCCCACCAAACAGGAGTGAAATATCTTGCTCCATTTTTTATGCACAGGAACTCTGTACTTCCCTTCATCCTACACCCAAGTGATTCTTGTCTCTTGCTCTGAAGCATCTCTTATTCCTTCTGGATTCATTTATTTTTCTTCCCGTATAGGCAGGTATTTCATACTCACTGTGAGACATGTTACAGCCACTAGTGGGCATTCAGATATTACTTACATTTCATCTTGAGGCCATTTTTTATTTATTTTTTTTTTAACTGTCTATTGGAGATCTCCAAATACTCAAAATGCTGCTTGTTTTCACTCAGGAGCATATGCATCTTATTTGCAATGCAGGAAAAAAAAATACAGTACATTCCATTCTTCTCCCAGCATTTCTAAGCATGCAAAGGCATCTTCAAATTATTTTCCTGAGCTGAACTCTCTCTTATTTAATCTTACACTCTCCCAAGACAGTTGTAACTACAGTTCTACACTGTTTATTTACTGGCTGCTCTGTTGAAATGATGATTGTTTTCCAAGACACACTGAGAAAAGGAAAAAAATCATATTGAGGTAGCCCTGAAATACTAGATTTGACTTAGGGGATTTGCTTTTGATTTCTCTTCTCCAGTTGCATTGCAAAGGTCAAAGGAAAGGTAAGCTCTCCCAGGCTCCCTGGTGACAGTGGTCCAAACTCCTCTAATTCAGCTGGATACTCCTCCTTACTTTGTTGTCCAAAGAGACAAATATTTGCAAAGCAAGATTTGGCCTCCTTAAATAGACATTGGTGCTTGTCAGTCGTGCAGGAGAAGACAATATATCCATAATACAGACCCTAAGTGAAGTGTTTAAGACAGAATGGATGCAGGTCTATATTCCTGTCCATTGCACATATGGATTGAGGACCATGGAAGTCATGTCAGATAATATGCCAAAAACACCCTGAGGAAGGAAGAGAAGTTGTTGTAAAGGAGTTCTACTAAACATTCTTGTCATCAGTCTGTTTACTTTATTTCTTGAACTTAAGCTCTTATGGAGATCATTTGAGTACAGGTTGTTGGTTTTAAAAAAAGCATCTGAGGTGGCTCAGTGCTAGAATTGTATGGCATAAGCCTGAGGAAATGTTTTTCTTAAACATTATTTATCAGAACTGACATGTTTATTGAAATAAAATTGATTTTAAAGAATTTTTAACATAAAATATCAGACAATAAACAATTGTATAATTCTTTTACAGAAATGTGTCCCTCTGGTTTAGGAAGTTTTTTGGTGTTTTTTGTTGTTCTTCTTTGTTTTGAAATATCTTAGTTGTTTTTTTTTCCTGCTGTAGGTAGGATCAAGTGTGTGCAGCCTCGTACAGATGAAAACGGGGATTTTCTGTGTATGAGCTACATGAAGATTTAAAAATTCTGAATCCAAATCTGAATTGAGGAAGGGTTATCTAACGGTCATGAGAAGTAAACAATGCATTAGTCAGCTCAGTGGAGGACTTGACTGCCTTTATAACCTCTGTTTCCTTTATGCCATCCCAGAAAAGGTTACTTATTCAGCCCCAATGGTAATGACTCTGCCTGACATTTCAAGGCACATCTAACAAACATCAGCATAGAGAAACAACCTTCTCAGCACAGTTTCAGGTGGTTAATTTGTCTTCATCCACAGTAACTAACTTTAATGTCACAAGGATTAATTGATCAATGTTGGTAAACAGGCTAAAGGATTAAATGCTAGTTTTAATACATTTGGTTTGTTTCTATGCCTGATTTCTAATTGGTTTGGTTTGGGTTTTCTTTTGTTAAAAGCATGATAGTCCTTGTGCTGCATTAAAAAAAAAAAAAAAAAAAAAGAAGAAGAAGAAGAAAAAGAGTGAGGGTGGGATTAATGCTGTTTTAGTACTACAAAAGTAAGTGGAACATTTCTCTTATCCAGGGAGAAGTCCTGTACTGTTCTCTTGGGATGAAAAATGCCTGGTGGCATAGACTGAGAACTGTGATGACATGAAACAGAACTATTGCAGCATTGGGCTCTGAAGTACTGTTTCTCATCATTTTACAGAAAAAAAGGCAATGAATTGGCAAATGATTCTTTCCAGTGTTAAGAATATTTTAAGTGGCAAAGACCTCACAGTGATCTTTGATGGCATGTATCACAGAATCACAGAATCACAGAATATTAGGGGTTGGAAGGGACCTCCAAAGATCATCAAGTCCAACCCCCCTGCCAGAGCAGGACAAAATAAACCCCAACCAACCAAAAAAACTACAAAAACAAAACAAACCACACAAACCCATCAATCAGAGCAGATCACTCAGAAAGGCAGCCAGACAGGTCTGTATGCTGAAGAAAAACATGAACAGGACTTTTTTTTCAAGTTAGTCACAATCTCAACCTCTACCGCTAAACTGAAGCTGAAGATGGGACGGTGTGAGATTTTATTTTCTCCATTTAGACAAACATGCCTCTTGCTTCTGTCATCTGTATCTGGAAAAGACATAAAGTCCTATTGAGGAGGAACAGGAGAATTTTGTGCCTATTTTGTACTGATTGTGAGTAGTCCGTTAAGGACAAGACAGAATAATCAACTTCAAGTTCACTGGTAATAGATTCACTCCTGTGCTCCCACAGAGAGAAGAGCTAGAGAGAAATTAATGTTTTCAGGCTTCAATGTGAAAAAAACCCACAAAAAAACAACCACTAGAAAATCGTAAAGGCAATAGATTATTAAATTTTAATCCACATAAAACAGTGAGAGCTTTACGGTTCACTTCAATGGTATCAAGAATGTAGCCAGTGCTCTCTAAAACCTAGTGCTGAAACTTCTGCTAGAACACGTTTACACAGGATCCATCACAAAAAATTACAGAAAATAATTTCTGCTGCACCAAAAAGCAGAAAGATCAAAGGGGCAAAGTTGTTACGCATTTCTGGAGAGCCCTTCCATGCTCTTTTTGCCAAAACCAACAAATAAAAACCAAGGAGAAAATATAAAAGAACTTGAAGGGAAGGAAACAGTATCACCTTTAGACCAAAAGCCCCAACAAACCTGCATTCCAAAGTTAAACATTAAGAGATTCAGCCATTTCCATACTTCCAGATCAATTACCGTCCCATCCACCCCATAATGGCCACTTCAATTCAGTTCAACCCAGCAGCAGTTGTTTAAAAAACACCTGTATGTAGCTCAAAACAGGAAACTGCAGGAATTTTACTGAAAATTGATTTCCTAAACAGAAAAGGAATCCTGAAGCAGCATGATGAGGGGAGGGTGATATAATTCTCATACAATTTATCTTTATTTAAATTTCATTCAGAATCAAGCTCACCGTTCTTATTTGCTGTTCCTTCTATTAAAACACTATCTCTGAAATTTGCTCTAAAGCTGTTGGGTCCTCCCATTGGACTCACAGTGTAAGATGGATATTTTCTATTTTATTCTTCTTCTGACTATGAAGGAATACCTACTTCAGAGTGATTACATTTTGCTCTATCTGTAAGTATGGCTTATCTTTTTGGCTGTTTGTAGCATAAACAACAACAAAAAAATTGAAATTTCCTTGTAAAACTTTGGTGAAAAGGTTTCATTTTCATGACAATTTTGTGCAAAGACTTTGCTATCTATTTTCTGTCTTCTCCCTCTTTCATCTGGGAGATGCATTCAATATGAATCAATATAATCTCAGAAGATTAGTCTAATCATCTTGTTCTTCTTATGACTGAAGGTTGGTAGCTGGTACAGCTTATTTGATCATCTATAAGGTTTTTGGTGTGAAGAGTAAGCCAAGCATGTACATGAACAGTTTAAACACTGAAATTTTCATCACCTTCCTCTAAATTGACTTTATGACAACCTGAAATAAGAACTTCCCTAACAAACCTTTTCAGACAGAAGATTCAGGATTTGGGAGATTTCTGCTGATGTAGCCCCTTCCTTGGAAAGGACCAAGTCAATATTCTAATAAACTTCATTAGCTCCATAGCACAGAGAAAGAAACACACACAGGACTGATTCATGGGTTTGTACTCTATGGAGAAAAGTGGTGCTGTGTAATCCATTCATATAGTGCAGGGGACAAAAGTGTCAGAGTGTTTGATTGCAATACTGATTGGGTCGTTTGCAGCATTGTGGCTGGCTCAGCAGAGAACTTGAGTGCATGCTTACCTTTGGCAAATCAACTGTCCATGCAGTTAAAGAGTTAAGCTTGTGACAAACGGGTTATAAAACCAACAAACAACCCTCCATCCTCCATCTAACACGGAAGAAGCAGAACAGGTGACTTGACTCCTACCATTTTTGCATGCAGCATTCAAAGGGCAGCACTCACTTCACTCTACATAGGGCCACATCCTGACATTCTTCCTACATTTCCTATCTGGTCCTACATTTCAATTCAACTCATAACCTTTAATGATCTGAGGGCATTTTGTAAGATTCGTAGTACTGTCAAAATCTCAGTCAACTTCACTAACATAAATTCAGGGCTTCATAAATTTATTAAATGGACTACATGATGTGCTGGTAGTTACAGAACTTTGACTTGTGTATGCTTTTCATACCCTTTTATTTTCTCATCACTTTTTTTCAATGAGCTGTGGCTATCAATGAAGCTTTAACCTTCATCTAAAAAATGTGGTCCCTGGTCAAGTGTTCAATTTCAGTAGGAGGCACTTCAGTAAACTGATTAATTCTCTCCCCCTTCATCAAACCATGATTCATCTCACTGTAGAGAGAATGGAAGAAAGATGGATTGTGGAGACTAGTGTCATTCAGATGCCCAGAAAGGAAATTCTGACTGAAAATCACACTCTCAGACTTTCTGTCTAATGTATATTCAGACCAAGGACTTTTTACTATATCATCTGAGAACAATACAAAACCCGCAGATTGAACCCCCAGTATTCTTCTTACCCTAAAAATGTAATTAAAAGGCAAAATTCACACAGATGTTTGACTCTGATGCCAAAAGTTGCATTCTTTCATGTCTCATTCTCAGGAAAAATGGTAAACCTTCCATCACAACATCGTGTAGTTTGGTGGACAGGGCAGACACTAGTTTAAAACTATTCACACTGATCCAGAAATCAATCCCAGGTCTTCTAATGAAGAATTATGCAAACAGTGGGTGACAGTTCTGCCTTCATTTTAAGGACTGTGAGTTCTCATTAACTCAGCTCCATCTGGTCCTCTGCAAGGGGAAACTGTAGAAATGGTCACAAAATCTAAGCTTAAGTGTAAACTAGGGGAACAAAGTCTAAATACCTGGTAGGGACTGACATGGAGTTTGCCTATAAAATTAAAACCTGATTGTTAAGGGCTTTTTTTTTTTCATTTTTCTTTACTATTAATTTCTTTCAGTCACTAATTCTGAGCATAGTGGTTGAATTCCAAATAACAGTAAATGTCTCAGAAGTCATTAAAACCCCAGAAACTCAGTAGAAGGGAGGCCTAAGAGAAACATTTGTAAGTTCACACTTAGTGTAACTTGGTGAACTACTGAATCAAGCAAAAGACAGAAATCCACAATAAAGCAGGCTGCATTACTTTGGTGCCTACAGGACTACTTCTCAGTTATTATGATGCTTAACTTAGAGGTCTCTAATCAGCTGCTTTGCTTATCTCTCTAATTGAATTATTCAGCAGTAAAAGTAATTCACAAAGCAGGGGTAGGAACTCAAGCTTAACCACACCTTAGGTACAAGGATATATTCTCTCCCTATCCACTAAGGTCTCAGCTTCTTTACATTTACTAATGAGATCAGCCAGTGCTGTTGTTAATGCACTGATGACAATTAATGAACAGCAACCCAGCAGTGATCCTATTTTACTGATGACATTAAGTACATGAGCATTATTTCAAGGCTTTATTGTTCTTTTAGATTCAATCTGGATTTTGCTGGAGTTGATGGAAACTAAAGACAGCAAAACAATTCAAAATGTCCCTCTTTGAAAAAAATCCTGCTTTTAATTATTTTTAATTTGAAATTGTGAAAAAAAAAGAGGAAGGAAGGAAGGAAGGAAGGAAGGAAGGAAGGAAGGAAGGAAGGAAGGAAGGAAGGAAGGAAGGAAGGAAGGAAGGAAGGAAGGAAGTTAGTTTTCTTTGAGAAGAGAGTTTTTTTAATCTATTTCAGGATTTTTTCATTTCAACTAAAAATTTATCTAAAAATTTATCTTCTTAGATGCCTGTTTTGACAACTAATGTTATTTTACGTCATTTTTACCCTGGTGGCAGAAAGTGAAGACAAGAAAAGATTTTTCTTGGTATATTTTGCTAGCAGTGCATTTTCCATCAGAAATGAAATTCTATGTTGAATTGCCAATCAGGTCTCAGAGACATCTTCTCGTGGGAGTTGGATCCATTCTAGCAATATATAGTGATGTTACATAGTTAGGCAAAGCTTTATCACAGGCAGAATAAGCCTGTAGGACATGTTTTTCATTCTGTGTAATATCTGGAGCATGTTTCTGTATGGAAGAAGCACCAGGGAAAACTAAGAATAGAGAAGTCTCACACAGCTTTTCCCTATGGCTATATCCTGCAAAGTAGTGTCAAGTGTCTTTATTCTGCACCACTTCCTCCCATCAAAGACATTAAATAACTTCTCATTTTTTAATGAAAATACTCCTAAATATTTCAGTATAGGCAGATTTGAATGAAGTTGCCAGGAAAAGTCATAAAAATTTAAGTCCTTTCTAAATTCTCATTTCCATTTTGTGTTAGGGATAATGAAAACTCTTGGACAATATAAGGGACTTCATCCTGTTAATTGTAAAATGGCATTCATAGTAATGTGCAACTGAAGGCATGGGTCAAATACCACTGAAAATTAGTCTATTTGTAAGGGAAAAAATTAAGGGGGTTTTCTTTGAAATGCAGTCTTTCTTGTTTGATTTCTTTTGTCAAGCAATGTGAAAATCAGCAAGCGAACAATAAACAATAAAGAAACAGAACCTTTCACAGCTTTCTTCTGAAAACTCTTCAATTTGATTTAAAAGATATAGTATATTTAAAACACCAAACAATTCTGAGTATAAAACTTCAGTATGTACTTCAAACTGATCAGTTTTACTGGGCACATCCTTTTTCAGAAAAATTTCCAGTGCTGATTTAGAAACACAGAATCAATCACAGAATGGTTTGGGTTGGAAGGGACCTTAAAGATCATCTAGATCTGACCCCCCTGCCATGGGCAGGGACACCTCCTACTAGACCAGGCTGCTCCAAGCCCCATCCAACCTGCCCTTCAACACTTCCAGGGACTGGGCAGCCACAGCTTCTCTGGGCAACCTGTTCCAGCGTCTCACCACCCTCACAGCAAAGAATTTCACCCTGACGTCTAGCCTAAATCTTCCAGTTTAAAACCATTACCCCAATGCTCCAAGGTCTCCCCAGAGCCTTCTCTTCTCCAGGCTGAACGGCCCCAACTCAGTCTGTGTCCATGGCAGAGCTGCTTCAGCCCTTGGATCATCTTCACGGCCTCCTCTGGACTCACTCACTCCGAGAACTCTGTCCTTCCTGTGTTGAGGACTCCAGAACTGGAGTAGGTATTCCAGGCGGAGTCTCTTGAGAGTGGAGTAGAGGGACAGGATCACCTCCTTCAACCTGCACCATCATCAGAACCAAGAAAACTACTTTTAACTCATTGTAATTTCCACCACACCATAACTCTGTATGGGGCAATCTATCAGTATTGTGTGTTTGTCCAGCAACTGGAAAGTACATATTAAATATCAGGAAATTAATAATAATAAAATTTCTTAACTATGCTACAAGTGAGAAAAATCTATGATTCTAAGATTCCATGTTTCTATTAATTTCTTTATGGGCATATTCAAAAGATAGATATTTTGAAGCTCCTGACAACAATAAAATAAATAAGGTCCTACTTTAGTCTTTTCAGGCACTGACTTGTAGCACATTCTGCAACACCTATCTCCCAACACATACTTTTCTTGAACCTAGGGCTGCTAAAGTATATGGCATATGCTCCTTTCTTGTTGTTGTTTTTTTGGTTTTGTGTTGTTGTTTTTTTTTCCCCCAGGATATAGTTAAACCACTGAGCAGTGCTCTATGACACAGAGAGAGAGATGAAAAACCACTCTGATCACTGTAACCAGCATTTAGAATACTTGTAAAAACCTTTCACAAGCTGAGCCACTGCTGCTGCTTCCTTCATAAGGATGCTGCTGTTTGGCTGCACCAATTTCAGCTCACCTTAGGCTCCACTGTGTCGTGGAGCAGTGCACACATGCTGCTTGGTATTTTGGCTGAGAGCTGACCTCTTCTGTCCCTGCAGTGAGGCACTGGTTTTCTGCATGTGACACTTTGTGTCCTCAGAGCCTGGTGAGACTGGCAGCACCATCATTCCCCTCCAGGCTCCTCACTCTGCAAAAACAGCCTGAAGGTCCTCAGGCTTGGCAGCCGTTCCAGTCCTGGATTCAGTCTCTCCCTTCCCAGCTTCAAGGGACAAGCATGGCTAGCAATTACAGGAGGACCTCAACATGCCTTTGGGCCCTCTAGCTAAGGATATGGGGCTGTAAGCAGCTTCCTCACCTGTTTAGTCACATCTCTTTTTGCTGCTGGTGCCACAAAGCACAGTCCATTCCATAAGCGTGTTGAGCTCTTCCTTAATATCAAGCTGTGTTTCTCATTCCTGTTATTTCCTCTATAAACCATTTCCAGAACTTCCCTCCTCCCTTTTCTAAAGATCAGGTGCATGTATTGTGGACACGTTTAAATAATGCTTACCTGTCACCTTCTCCCTCTAAAGGAAAAATGAACAATGCTTTTGGCACTAAGATAGAGTTTTAAAGTACAGTTTGAGAAAAGGGTGTCCTAAACCCACACAATTTGGCATGAGTTATTCCTGATGGGTAAAATTGCAAGAACATCACTACTCAAAAATCAGTGGGCACAAACTGATTAACAACTGTCACTGTCTAAGGTTCCATTGCATAAGAACACATGAAAGAAGCAAGTCTCTCATATGTACAAGCCTCTTATATACGTACAAGACTAAAATGACACATATAGATTAGACCAAGACTGCACAGATACATGATTCTCTGCAAATAGTGTTAAAAAAGATGGGAGAATGGAATGTTTGATTTTAACTTGGGGTTGAATCAATCTACAAGACCTCTCAGGAATTTAGTACAAGGTGCATAATCAGTAGGATACTCTGAAAATGTGGAACAAATTAGTATCAACAACATAGGTAGTGTGAGAAGGGAACACAGACTACAAAGGCGCCAGGTAAATTAGCTACCTGTAGCATTAAGCACCACAGAATCTTCTGGGACTGAAATTCCCCAACTAACCATGGACAGTATCATCTTTGGGCTATATTAACAGGATTACAGCAGTGACTGTGAAAGGCTTAGGAAGATTAGAAAGACAGAGAAGGCAGAAAACTAAGTGTCTTGCTGACCCCTTCAGGTAATAGGTTGAAGGCTTGAAACATGATATTTAGCTGAAACTGTCCTGTTAATGCTGATTTGTAGGCGCCATAAATACACTGAAAGCAATTCCCAGTTTCCGAGCTCAGAAGAGACTGCTGTGCTAAAGCAGCCTGGCCTTTTCTCTCCCTTAAAGCAAAAATGTCTTGTAAAAATAAACCCAAGGCTCATATTTGACTATATATTCTTGTTTGAAGGCAATCCAACCATTCGGAGTCTAGAATCTCAATGAGTTTTCTGGATTTTCATTCTGCAAACTATTTTCTTTTTATGCCCTACTGAGAAATATATCTAATTTATATCACAAACCACTGTGGTTTATTGTTACTTTACCTGTAAATCTGAACAGATTAAACCTGCTCCTACCCTTATTCAACAGCAGACCCACTTTCCACAAACAGATGCCAGCCTTCAGTGATAAAGTAATTTCTCAGATAACTTTTCAGAGAGGTTGTCTTTGGATTGATGGATCAAAAGATTTACTGCAAATGTCCTTCAATGTTCATGGCAAATCTTTAATGATGACTGAGACCTTTATTCTGCGTTAGTTCCTCTAGTACAAGACCTAAAGGAAAGACCACTACCACATCTGGATTTTTATAACATTTTTATACATCTAAGGACTAGGCTAGTATTTTACTTTTCTTTTTTAAACATCGTCATTCATACCGAGAGATTTTTTTCATCACAGTCCACAGGTCATTCTCCAAATCCCCTCTTTTCAAGAGAGAGTGGTAGTTAATGGTGTTGAAAGATGTTATTATGGTGCATCATGTGTATGGTTGTTGTCAGGACAGAAAAATCAATTCTTTTCATATATCTGTTACGGGATCAGATCACTGGTTTCATTAGAACTCCTAGGTCTGAATCTTCCTTTGTGGGATTTATTTTAGTTGCTTTTTCCCTGCATGAATTCCCCCCCCCGCACCCCCTCCCCTCCAAGGACAAAAGGACATTGCTTAAGCTCTCTTCTATTACAGCTTGTAAAAATCAAAATAAATAAATCATAGGCCTCTTTCATCTTTAATTTCTGTTCTTTGGTAATTTACAGTTCATGGTGACATGATAGATGATATCACTTTTGGAAAATGGCAAGGAAAACTTATGCTTCTGTTTAGCTGCTTGGATACTTCATTAAACTCAAGAGAATTGCAACAAAACACTGATTTCTTGACAAGAAAACTTTTTTATGCACCAGTTTTGGTGAAACTTTCATTTCTAAAATATCCTTAAATCCATCGCAGATTTTCTGAGGAAACCAGAAAAAACCTTCCTGAGATGTCAAAAGCTCAGGCTGAAAACTCTGCACAGATGGGCGACCTGCACTTGCACCTCGTACATCTCTGATGTTTGCCCTGACTGTGATGTAGGAGAAGCTGTCTTTGAACCAATTTAAACTTTGGAAGGGGAGTGATAGAAGAGAGAATCATTCATGCACACCCGAAATAGTCACCTGGTCACAGGAGAAAGGCTGGTGTGAACAAGAAGAAAGAAGGGGTTTAAACTTGCACCTCCTATTTCCCAAATCTGTTTATTAATTATTCTCTGAGTACTTTTCCTTAGGTAAAAAAAATAACATCAAAAAGCCTTGTTTTCATTCTCATGCAAGAAGAAAAAAGGTTAGAAATTTCTTACTGTGTTGGACAATAATTGTTAGTGACCTTGACTTAAGAAGCAGGTAGCCCCTCAGAGACAAAATCTTCAGCCAGTCCTTCTGACATACTGAAAGGGCTGCAGAAACATTATTAAGCCTGTCTTGTGAATTCAGGATGACAAAAGTTAATGAATCTCATTATTTTAGCAACACTTGCTCTGCCTGAACATGATTCTGGGTGTGCAAGTACATGACAGAGAAAGGCAAACAAAAAGATTGTAGTCATTGTTTTTATCTTCCTCACAACTTTATAAACTGGAGTTTTTAAGAAAAAAACACAAAACCTGAGAAGAAAACATTTTACCAATAAGAATAAATACCCATACAGTAGTTTGCAGTCAATGCCTAATGCTCAGAAAAGAGCAGGAGGAAAGATTGTTATAGCAAAGTGATTTTTCAAGTTCACCAGTGTGAATAAGCAAGTTACTACTGCTCTCTATCAGGGTGAATATCAACCTGTCAAAAAACCAAAACCTTTTATCGACGGCAAATACCTGAAGGCAAAGTGATAAAATGGCTAAAGCTCAACAGTCTTCCCCAGTGTTTTGTCATGAGAAAGTTAAAGGAATGGAAAAATGCAAACAAAAGTCAGTTCTTCAATTTTGCTGTGGGCTAGGAGTGATGGAGACATTAAAATCATAGATAACAGAATGGTAAAGGTTGGAAGGGACCTTAAAGACCATCAGGTTCCAACTTCCCTGCTATGAGCAGGGACACCCCCCACTACACAAGGCTGCACAAGCCTCATCCAGCCTGGCCTTGAACACTTCCAGGGAGGGGACTTCCACCAGAATGTGTGCCTTGATGTCTGTGACATCTCTTGGTCTGACATCTGTCCCAAAGCCTATGTGGATATGACAGAGGAGATTTTGAATGTGAAACTCTTGCATTGTATCAGTGAAGGTGAGAATGTAAATGACATGATGTATGCTTTAATGCAGGTTAAACCAGTTCTGAAAAAAAGCAGTGCTTAATACGGAGCCTCATTATGCATCATAGAATCATAGAATCACAGAATATGCTGAGTTGGAAGGGACCCATCAGGGTCATCAAGTCCAGCTCCTGTCCCTGTGTAGGGCACCCCAAGAATCACACCGTGTGCCTGAGAGCATCATACAAATGTTTCTTGAGCTCAGGCAGGCTTGGTGCTGGGACCACTGCCCTGGGGAGCTGGTTCCAGTGCTCAACCACCCTCTGGGTGAAAAACCTTTTCCTAATCCAACCTAAACCTCCCCTGGCATTTCCATGAATCCTGTCATTGGTCACAGGAGTGAGGAGATCAGGACCTGCCTCCCTCCTAATTCTCTACACTGCATTGGATGTGTTGACCAAATCCTTAGTGACCAGAACAGGAGCACAGACACCTACTGCACACAGATGGTCCACAATCAGGTGTTTGAATTTGTGATCTGAATCTTTGCCTTCTGTTAGGAATCAAATTGGCCAAGAGGAATTTTTGAATAATGATCTGTAGGTTTCAAAACTTAAATTCCCTCTGAATTGTAGTTTACATTTACATGCAATTTTCAGAAGCTTCTGTTTGTACCATATCAAAGCACTTAGAATTAAGGCAAAGACATCTACATATTTCTAAGTCGAATAAATTTATGCCATATAGAGGTTATCTGAAAAATGAGGAAGCTCCTTTCTTCTTTTACATTCTCCAATTAATATTCTTCTTTTTTTCCAACTCAGAATTTCATTTTAATTTTTACATTGGCAAATTAATAGCAAGTTAAAGGGATTAAATTATCCAAAAAATGAAACATTTGAAGTAAAACTGATCACTTCAAGGTTACCCCAAGCATTCCTTCCAATCATGTTGATATTTTCACTTATTGCAGTGTCCATTCCATCCTTCCTACTCCCAACATCTATTCCAGTTATACCCAGATCAAGTCCACATCCTCATTTTTCAGCATGGTGACTGAATCAGAAGCTTTTTTTCACCCAGATTGTGCCTGTTGTTACACCTGAAAATGATGGAGCTTCCTGTGGAATCAGACTTCTGAGACTGCCTGTAAGAAAACCTACAAGAACCAAAAGCTCAATTTCAGGCAAATTATTTAACACGGTTCTGTAAATTATATTCTTGATTGCTTTTTAGGTTTTTAAGACAATGCTTTTGTATTGCTTTTTTAGATGAGTGATCAGTAAGTAACTAGAAAAGACCTTTATTTGTAAAAAAGCTCTTCTGTGCTGGAGAAACCTTTCTACCCCAGCATCGGCAGGTAATTCCCATTATTCAGAACAGCATTAATATACTCACTAGTTTGTGGATGAAGTGGCTATCTTAAAGGTTAAGATTAAATTAATTTTTAAAGTGGATATCAGGATGGAGATTCAGAAGTTTTTTAAGTGGGAGAAATAAGCTAAAACTTCAAACTACAGAGACACACCACAAAAATATGACTGATTTGCAATCTTATCCCAGGGTAAACCATATAACTGCACTTCCCTGAATTGAAAATACAAGCTGCTCCCATTTCACTGGGTGTTTATGAGATAGAAGGGAACATCAAGGATGCTACAACGTAGGGTTTGGGCCATTTAAGTGATACAAGCCACAGACACAAATGCAAGGTAGTAATATTGTGGTGTTTTGGAAGATGCAGTTCATCTTCCTCATAACATATTAAACTTACAGTTTGTTCCTCCTCTGCATCTTTGGATGTGATACTGTGTTGTCTACTACCATGACTGGGATTTAAAATAAAACAAATCTCTTAACAAAAGAATAAAATACCATTGCTGATAAATACTTTGCAAGTTTTTCTGTACACATTGTTAGGACAAAAAACCTTAGTAAAATTAATATAAAGCCCTAGTTCTTACTAGTACCTTGGCTTTGTGCTAATTTCATGCTGATTTACACTTCTAGTATTTCCTGTTATCAGTTCACCTCTTTCAGTAAACAAAAAAAGAAGCGTGATTAACATTTTTATCTTTGATTACTGTCAGTAGCAAATAACAGACCCAGCTCAGGCACACACTTAGAGACAAATTTTGCCCCAGAGAATTTCTCATCTGTTTAGCCAAGTCCATCAAAACACAGGAGGAATGGGGCACTAATCTCAGTTTTGTAAGAAAAACTGAAGAGGGTAAAAGAAGCTCTCAAAAGAAATACAGGGCAAACAAAAGAACTCGTTTCCTGAGCAGTCTTCCAGAATCAGAATCTAAAATATTCTTTTTATCTGTCTCAGCATTTATGATGGGGATGTAGAGAACATTTATGAAAACAAGTATGAATAAATACTAGGGTAAGATGTTTCCTAATCTAACTGCTGCAGGGACACATACTGCCAGTGGTTAAATGGAAGGTAAAGTCCCCATCCCTGCTTTCTAATCGACTGCAGTACTCCTGGTCTTTACTGCAGATTGCACACCTGGAAGCCTTACTACTAAATTACTGAATCTTTGAAATGTATTTTAAACACAGTTTACTCTCCTACACTTACAGAAACACTTATCTTTCTGGATCTCGGGGAATTTCAAGGATGTGAGGACGTAAAGGATATACAGTGAAGGGACTTTTGGGCTCTGGGGAAGCCCAAGGCAATTCCTGACTCCATTCTGAGCCAAGATCTGAGAAAATCCCTTCCCCAGCTCTACTGTGGTTCCCAAAGAAACCCTGGAGTACTGGGAAAATTGCAGTGGACTGACTGGGGAGCTTTTCATGCTTTTGCTGGTCAACTTGGCTGCCCAGGAGTGGCATCCATATTCTGCTCTTTTCCTTTTCTCCTCCCCTTCCCACAACAGATGCTGGTCCCCATCTCTCATTCCTGTTGGGCAGAATGCTGTTTTTCTTGTGATGCTGGAAAGTCTCAGCTCAACTCCAAAAGTGACTGTTTTCAGTCTTTACATACCAATGTTATGGATTTTAGTTTATTTTTTTTTTCCCAACCAGGAACTACTGGTTTTCAGTAGATTAAATGACACTTTTGAGATTTGCCTGAATGAGATTTGTCTCATTTTGATGATGATGATTAGAACACTTTGTTGCAAGGACACAAATGATGAAGGATGAACTCTGGAGTCAGAGGTAGAATGGCTGAAGGGGATGAAAGTTTGGAACCGGTATTATCTAAGGATAAAAACAAATCTCATATAGGTGAGGCTGAGCTAACTAAATGTCATAAGATGACAGAATTGTCTGATGCAACCATCACATTTTTTAATAAAATGTTACAAATTTGGGACAGTGGCTACAGATTAACAGGAACATTATTTTTACTTACAACTAGGAAGAAAAAGGAACTCAAAAAGCATAGACCAGTTGAGCTGACCTCAATAATGTGCTGGGGATGTAGAACACAATTTCAAGTGAAAAATTTATGAAAGACATGAAGTTAAATGGATTATGGAATAAAACGAAACATGAATTTACCAAATGTAGACTAAGCCAAACTAACTCACCATGGTTTTATTCCTGTAACAGAACTTATTTTCTGCAGGCAGGCAGTGCTTAAGGGCTCATCTCTTTGGACTTGAGTAAAACATTTCATATAATGAGTCACATGGAGAATTTTTACAGAAACAGAACAAGATGGGATTGCTAAAAAGCTGTCAGGTCTGAAAGATTCTGCTAAAAGTCTTATGGGAATAGATAGTGCCATAGGAAGAACTTCCTGTCTGGAAACACACTTCAGATGCATTTTTTGAGAATCAGCCTGGGGACTAATTTTACTTGATATTTTCATCAGTGACCCTAGCACAAAAAAGTAGGAAACTGATTGTTTGGTTTGGCAGTGAGTAGGGAAGCACTGTCAATAAAATGAGAAGGAAAACGTCAGACAGGAAGAAGCAAACCTGCTCAACTACTTGGATAATATAAATTAAACAAAGTGTGGTTCTGCAAAGTGCCAAGTCATGGACATTTACTAAGAAAAATTATCACTATATCCTGGGATCTTATTAATGGGAAATGATAGAAGAAGAGAAAAAGTAAGAAGCTACAAAAAAGCTAATATAATCCTAGGTATTTTTTTTTACTGTTGAGGTAAGGAAATAGTCATTGTGCCATATGTGACTGTGGTCAAGAGCCACTAAGCACACAGTGCACAGTTCTACTCAGGTTATTTGTAGGGAAAAAAAAAAAAAGAGGAAACAAAACTGTAATAGGGGCAAGAAAAGGATAATTGGGGAAAAAAAGAGCTTCTGTACAACAGACATGCTACTGTCTTACCACAAGGGAAATGAAGAGGGGACACGACTGCCCTTTTTTAAGTGATCTATGAGGACAAAAGGGCAGTGACACACGAGAAAAAGTTGAGGTGACCAAAAGAAATCCAGACAAGAGATTAATTCTGTCAATTCTATCAGATGCTTCTGATAAGCTGAAGTGAGATTATGAGGTGGCTTCTCAGAAGCAGCAAGAGGATTTACACACTGTGAAACAGTGAGTGTTAATGCCATGACAAGGATTCCAGGAATTAGATTAAGTCCTGAGAACATAAAAGAGTTATTCAGTAGGAAACAAGTGAGTAAAAAGAACAACTTGACATTCTGCTGTTGAAACTTTTCAACTGTTCTGTCCACCCCTTAGTCTCAGACATTGTTATACAGTGTGTCCCATTTCAGCAGTACAATACCATGACTATTGCAAGGTTGTGAGGACCAGAATCAAAATACCTCCCAGATCCCTGGAAAAAGTACAATTCATTTTGAGAAGACTTTAGGGAAGTGGGATGTAAGGAGAAGGAATCTCCCTCTTTGAAAGACAAATGGAATAAGGCATCAACCTAAGCCCCTGCCTGGGTTAGGATACAGCAGGTTGGCCCCAGATACAGACAGAGAAAGCAACTGGTGTCAGTGCAGCAAAATCTCCACACCCATTTCACCTGCAGCAGAGATGCATGTTAACCACTGCTTCTGTGGCTGCAAAAATGGGGTTGAGGGGAGGAACAGCACAATCCAGCTTTGACCTGCTGAGAAATGGTTGACAGTTGGACTTGATGATCTTAGAGGTCTTTTCCAACTGTCACCGTTTGACTCAGGTCCGACAACAATGCTCTCGATCCCCTCCCCCTCCCACCCAGGTAGGGAAGGAGAGAGAGAAAAAGAGAGAGACTTGGCTGGATTGAAAACTAAACTACACAGCTTGAATTAAACACTAATGAATTATATAAGAAATATATGCATAATTATATACAAATATGTTCAGGTATGAGCAAGAGCCTCTTGCTTCCCCCCACTCCCAGCAACTCCCACAGCACTGCCCTCAGCTGGAACAGTCCCGAGGAATTCCAGAGCTGCTGCTGGAGAAAGCAGAGAGTGATGAGGGTCAGGAGAGCTCGAGCCTGGGGAGAGACGGTGCTGGATGGATGGAGTCCTCCCCAGATACCAGACATGGATGGGGGAGAAGGGAAGAAGGAGCAGCAAGGAAGTTGTCTTCTGTGATCTCTGACCTTCCTCTGAGCTTACGTAGCTATATGGGATGGAATATCTCTGGCCAGTTTTGCTGTCTGTCTAACTCAGCCTCTTACAGGGGGGTCACAGATCTCCCCGTAGTGTCTGAGCCGGCAGAGTGAAGGTGCCACCTTGAAGCCCCAGCAGTTAGAAAAACATTCCAGTGTCTTATCAGACTTAATCAGAACAGAGTGTTGCTAGTTAAAATAAAGCTCACTGAAGGAAAAAAAAATCAGTAAAAAGGGAAATTGGCTTCATACTGGCCCAAACCAGGACACCAACTTTAATGATTCTATGATTCTATCATGGAAACTTTGAGCCATCTCTGCTACTACCCAGCAGAACAAATTCTTACCACTACTGCCCTGTCCTTTGAAAGCAGTGATGAAATCCTTTATGGCTGGGCAGCTCAGAGAGCTTCCTTGGGGCCAGGGATTCCCCAGAGCTTATGACTATTTAAACCACTGTTGTTGTTTTGTTTTGTTTTTTTCTTTTCACTCCTGCATGGCTATTCTGCCATTCTCAGTCCTCTACCTGAGCTGCATCCAGTGAAGGACAGAGCAGGCCATTTCAAACCTTTGGTGATGGTGCTCTCTGAAAACACAGGTATTGTTGAGGTTTTTTAACAAGATTTTAAACAGAAAAAGCCCAGTTGAGTTTAAGCTGAAAACTCTCCTAGGAAATCAACAGATACATTTTTCACTCAATACCATTATACTGTTTAAAAAAACTCCATAAACAAGAAAACAGCTAAACCCCAAAATCAACAACCCTGTGAAAATGACTGTGTAAAATACTTCTCTGACATGTTTAACATCTCTCTAATAATACTTTTTTTATATTTGTTTCAGAATGAAAATGTGCAACACAACAGCCTACAAATGGCTCATGCATATTCATGTTTTCCATGTGTTAACTGCTGGGGAATGCTCTCAGATTGCTTCATATTATAAATTGTTACTTACTTACCATGCCAGTTGGTGACTCTGAGGTAGCATATGTGAAATGAATTTGCAGTTTCTATTGCAGCTAACTGAAATTTTTGAGTGAAATACTTTTTTAATGAAAAAAAAAAAAAAAAACAAAGGAAAAGGAAAAAAGGAAATAATCTCTACCCACTAAGTAAGATGACAATGTTTTGTAGAAAAGTCTTTGTTCAGATGATCTGACAAAACATGGATACATTTTTATTAGAAGCAGTTTTCAGATATCCAGGGAGATTGCACGGATGGTTTCTGGGTGCTGTGGAATAGCTCCACCATGGGAGCAGCTCTCACATGGCTCTTAGCTGGCAAAATCTTTTTGTAGGATGTTTTTCAGAATCAGGATCTCTGTACCTTCAGGGCATGCAGCTCCAGGTCAGCTTTGAAACAACCACCTCTGCACTGACATTTTCAAAAACTGTTGTGGAACAAGAAAATCAGAAGTATGGGAAATACATCTCTTGCCTAATGTCACCTTCTGGCTCATAGTAACAGCATCCTGCCATTTGTCTGTACCTTGAATCTCAACACTTCCAAAGTTTGTGCTGTTGAATTGGCAGCCAGGACTTTGCAGCCCTGGCTTCCAAGATATCAAGCCCTCCTCCCATATAAACATGATATAATAATAATGACAAATACATATTATTGAGACAAGAAAGAGTTTTTTGAGAGTAACTTCCAATTTCTAAAATTAGATGTGATCAGAAGAACAATTTTTGTTTTTCAATCTAGTAACAAAAATATTTTACCTGAGCTTTATTACATTTATTCTGTCCTAAAATAGTTAAATATCAGCATTTTCCAAAATCAGACTTTGGAGTTTAAAAACATAGTCATAAAAAAGCTGCTGGAAATATTTTTAGGAGACTAAAAATGGGAAATGTGAAATATAAAAAGATCAGATCCCTAGGTTCTTTGTCATGGTACTTTGTCTGAGAAGTACAGAGCTGAACTTATAGTAAGGGAGGCAAATTAGTTTGAGGATCAAAAATCCTCTGAAAACAATGATAAAGCTCCCATCTGTTTGGGATAAAGCCCTCCATTAACAGAGATTATTATATACATAAGTATGTATAGACATAAACAAAGAGATAAACAGCACAAATTTAACAGGATGGACTATGGAGTAGATGGTGTTTAAAGTATTTCCTGTGCAGTCTGTAAATGTGTCTCTAGCTGTGCAGAACATTCAGCAAATAAAGATGAACTTTCTTCCTTTTTTTTTTTTTCTTCTCTGTTTGGATGTTTGCAGGTCACCTTTCCACCTTCTGGGAAAACCAAACCTTTCTTTTTTTCCCCAGCCATGTTCCATCTATCACACTGTACATTTAGAGAGGAGGGATCAGACGTGTCAGACACAGAAAACGAGAGACAGAACAAAGAGAAATAGGTCCCTGAAGGAAAGGAAGAGAGAGGTTCTGAAAGCAGAAACAGAAGAAGTGAGAGAGATAAGGGACCTTAAAATAGAAATAATAACACAGAATCAAGTCCCTTGAAGCAGAAGGTGAAAAATTTCCCTAAAGAGAACAAGTTAGCAAGGGATATCTGTCCATCAGAAGGACCTGCAAGTCTCCATGAATTTTAATATCATATCCCTATTCCAGTCACCAGATAAAAATTAATCTAATCAGCCATTCCAACCGTAATGTTGAACACAGATTACAGGATGAACAGTCACTCTCCTCCATCAGCCTCATGGCTGGGAAATGAGAAGGAATTAATTAATATGAGATTCGTAAGAACCTAGTAAACAGGGAAGTTGGTCTTGGTTTCTAGACAAATGTTTGATTTACTGTATAAAAACCATCTCAGCACAGTATTTCTTGTTCAGTTTTTCTGCAGCCCACTGTACCTTCAGCTATGTGAGATTGTAAAGTTTCCCATAAAAATGAAGGGCAGCAGTTTGGTACTAAATGAAGTAATACTCCAATCAGCTGAATGCATCAACGAAGACAGCTAGAAGTGAAAAGAACAAATGGAGGGTGTCTATGCACTAAAACAGATGCCCTTATTCAGTCAGATATCCAAGATCATATGTTTAACCATCCTCAGAACTGAGGCTTGACACCAGTATGTTTTGGGTGACTGCTATTTCTTTGTTCAAAACCATGTTCAAAACAGACTGTCATCAACGTTTGATAGGTCTCTGAGACAGGTAGACACATTCCTCCCTCTCCTATTACTGTGCTTTTTCATCTAGTGTTAAGTTTCTCCTGGCTGGTTTTCTTTTGCACCTAACTACATAATCTGCTTATGCAGCTGTTTCTAAAATTTAAGTGGAATATGTTGAGGGAAAATGACCAGGATATTCTGAAATCCAGAACATTACTGGTCTGCAGGAGATGAGCATTGTAAACAGCTCACAGAGGGTATCAAAGCTCACCTACATTCAAAATAAGCTCACTTGCTTCTTACGTGTTGGTGTCCGCATGAGGATGACCATGCTCAACCTCCTCCTTTGAACATTTAGTTGAGAAAACCAAGTGAACAGTAACGGGCTTAGAAAAAATATTGATTTTGCCGTCTAATCCATAGAAATCTTTCCTGGGAGTAGTCAAAACTCTTTTCAAATTTATACTCTAATGACTATGCAGGTATTCATCTCTACCTTGGAGCAGCTTTCAGGTAGGAGACAGAAGATTTACTGTTCCAGCACAGCCAGCAGTCTGATCCCTAGGGTGCCTGTTTGAAATGTGAAAGACCTGTGCTAAAATCATTGCTACAAAGCAAGCAGAGCAGGTGGCAGAGCAGGGTTTGCCTGTATCCTGCCTAACTGCCTGAATACCAGGAGATGTCTGTACAGTGTTTTCTGTGCTGCTAGTGTCACTTAAGACGTGAGCTGTCTGTGACTGACCTTGTCCCTGGGCCCTTCTGCTTAAACTATGACTGGTAAGGTTCTATTCTTGCATAATTTGAGTACCCGAGGTGTTTGGGAACATCTGGAGCTAGCCTGACCTACAGCTGGGAATAGTTTTGGTGGTGGTGTTGTTTTTTTTTTTACTTTAGGTGGTATCAGAAAGGAGACAGCTTGCTAAATGGCAGCTGACAGAAATTCAGCACCTGAAGGATGAAGATACATCATTAGGCAGTGCTGAGGAGCTGCTGTGAGGAAAGAAGCAAAGAGATACTTAAAACAGAAGAAAACTGGACCTCAGTCTTTTGAATTTTATTTTAACTCAAGCTTTCTTCTTTGGAAAGCATCCTCTTGTTCTGCATGTTAAAGTACACAATGTACTCCAGACACAGGCTTGGATTTGTTGAATCTGAAGCAATACAGTTAGTAAAATAGTTGAAAGAATGGCTGAGCAATTGTTAGCAGCTTTGGTACAAAACTGTAAACAAATCTGCATGTGTGTCTACTAAATGTCAGCAATCAGCAAATTATAAACCATGGAAATAGAGAAAGAATTAATCCTGAAACAGAGGCAATTTTTTATAGTTTATTTACCAACTCTGGCAAATTTCTGAATGTCCTTGAAAGAACAAAACCTTGAATTCATATTCTCTTGGATGTTATATGCTAGGCTTAGGTAGAGCAAGGAGGAGAGACAACAAAGGTCACTTTCAACCTGTTTCTTCTTCATAACGTTCAACTTAAAGACCTGGCCAAGTTCGCTATGATGGGTTGTTAAATGGATTGGCCTAGGGCAAGAAAATGGAACTAAGTGTACTCTGAAAGTTTGGGGAATTTGGATCAGGGACTATTCCATCTGTTTAACGGCAGGACTGACACAATGTGGTTGATGAATGATGGAAGTGCTTTTTATCACTGTGGTGTTAATGACATAATGAAGGTCTTTTAAGAGTGTAAATGTGGTGTCCTATAAATCTGCTTCTATACATTTTCCATCATCTATCAAATATTAAAGGGATTTTCACCTTCTGTTCCAGAAATTGCTGCAGAGCTACTACATTGATTTAGGAGGGCTTTTAGTTGCTCTGATGTCTATTGTATTTTACCACATTGGTGAGTAGGGGTTATTTCATCACATATTCCATTTAAAAGGCTTCGATATTGATAAAATCTGGGAAGGTAGGTATGTAATAAATGTTCTTATTTTAATAGGTTTTTTTCAGATAACAAAGTGTGAGGAAAGGACTTGCACCAGGGTTTACACTCGATAATCAGTTTAACCCTTCTGACAACATACCTCCTTGCAATCTGTTTATCAGACAAATCTGAGAGCAGAATCTTGCCTCCACGTCTTTCAAAAATGATTTCTCTTTGTTCCATCTTTCATTTGTTAGAAGTACTTTGCTGAGAATTTTGGCAATTTAGAGAATCTGTAATCCCCTTCAACTAATCCTCCCAAAAATAGCTATCAAGTAGTAAGAGAGAAAAGCTATTCTCTTTTCACTGAAGATTATTTTCCTCTTTTTTTACCTTACCTTATCTTATTATTCCCACTTTCATTTATTTCACCTTGTCTTTTTCTTTCTTCTTTTAACATTTCTTAAGCAGTATTTAATAACTGATGATACATCAGTCTGAACTGTTCTATAAAGAAAAGATCAAATTTGAAATTTAAAAAAAGTTATGAAAAATTGTTATACTACTTTTCATAGAAATATAGTTCTAAGGAACATGGTGCAATTGTTGTCATAGATGTCTAGTGCTATTAAGGAGACTCTTGAGTACCTTTCATGAGACACCTGCTCTCCAGCTCAAAAAGGGCTCAGGGTTCCTGTAGTCACATTTGACAGTCTTGTCCTGGTGTCTCAGATAATGTAGAGCATCTCAAATGGCACTGGAAACTTACTGTTGGGCAAGTGAACTGAGCCCAAAGGTGGGATTTTATTCCAAATTCAACATAAAACAAATGTTTACAAATGAGCTGGATGTTTAATCTCTTGTTACAGTCGGTAGAGACTTGGTAGGATTTCAGCAAGTCTGGAGTCGAAGGAGCTATTCAGGTAACAAAGAGGGCATGTTAATTCAGGGTAAGCTGCATAACTCTACAACTTCATTAATTTTATTCCATAAATCTCACCTATATTAAAAGGCATTTATATATCTACCTTGCAGTGCAGGTTCTGACACTTCAGTAACTACAATCTCAAGCTGAATGCCAGATGCAAGATCCTACAGATTATAGCAAGGTATGAACTATTTAAGCACCAGTGTAGAGGACAAATTTAACTTCTCACTACCAGGTCTATAGAATTTGGACCGCGACAATTCCAGTGACTTTGTTGTTTAATCTGTGCTGTTCTCTCCACAAACACTGAGATAAGACAGCATCCAGATAGCCATGGATTGAGGAAGAGAGTGTTACATTCTTGATTAAATGGCAATGTCACATTTTGTACTATTGATTGAATTGCAGCGTGTTCTGTTTCCAGAAAAAAGTGGGTCAAATTGTTGCTCTCAGAAAGACAGATCTTCTGCTTCCCAGGTATCCAAACACATTCTTGCCTCACCTACTGCCCAACAAGAACATACTGTGTTGTAGTATATAATAAAGAGAGTATTTTCTCTCATTCCCCTTTTTCCATATTAAAATAGATATGGACACAAGCCTTATTTTGTAGCTGGCAGGCACTGACATTTTGAAAAATCCAGCTGTAGAATTAAGATAAAGCCTATGTGAATAGAAAGAAATACTGTAGGTTGCAAAACTTCCTATGTCATTTTTTCACACAATGCATGTGACTTCCCTCTTCCTTCAGGCTGTGTGAAGGCCTTCTGATAATATCAGAAATGGATCTCCCCTTTATGACTCTCAAACCTGATGCTATCAAAACCCCAGCTCTTCTCATCTTAGAAGAATCTCACTGAACAGAAATAAATAACGTCAGGTTACGTTAGGAAAAACAAAGAAACAGAGAAACAAACAACCAAAATTCCCCAAAACCAAAATATGTACCTTGTACCTTGCAGAATAACAGAATACATTATTTACAGACCACTCAGAAACTTGCATGAGGAACTTAAATGGATGCAACTAGTTAAAAGAAAAATGAAATAAAGAGATTTCAAGTAATCTAGTATGGAAGCAGAACTGAAGGGATAATACAGTTCAGCTGGATCATGGAAAAGAAAGAGAAAAGAGAAGGGAAGGAAGCTGGAAATCAAGAATATCCAGAGCCAGAAAAGGATTTAAATACTAAAGTAAAAAATCTTAAGCATAGCTCTGACACTTAACATTAAGAACGTCATTCCTGATTTTAAATTCTTCAGGCACATGGTATAATTCCCAGAAATCCTCCTTTGAATTGTCTGATTACAGTAAATCCAAATCAGTCTTCTGTATGAACCCAACTGGATTTACTAAATCCACTGAAATTCTTGACCTAATCATTGTAAAGGTCAAAATTTTAGAGCTATGGTTAGAAAGAGAAAGAGCTTTCTCTTATATTTGGTGTTCTCTTAGTTAGGGTAATCTCTGAAACGTGGGAGAGGAAGTTCAACACATTTCTCAACTTCAGGGAGTTTCAACACAAACTACTTCCAAGAAGATCCAAATCAAAAAGATCTCTCTTGTTCAAAATGTGCCCTTGGGTCAAAAAAATTCTAAATTTCAGTTAGATGGAGACGAGATACACAATTCTGCACAGAACACAGCAGGCAAAAATCCAAGTTTATATAGAGAAAAGAAATTTAGATTAAATGTTGCTGAACAAAAATCAGTTTTGACTTAATAATGTACAGCTATTGCTTTGAAACAGCTCTTAAACCATACCTTGCATAGTGGTTCAGAAGCACCTATTACTGTCTAGATGCAAAGCAAATAGTGCAGAAAAAAATGAAGAAATTCATCCTTGCAAAAGCCACCCAACTTTTCCCAAGTTTTCTGTATACTATCTACTGTAGCAAAGGCTAAATTCTCTTCCAGTTCTGACATTTTCTTCAATGCCTATTTTTAAGCCAAAATCCAGCAGCTGTATTTATCATTGAAAAATCAAAGCATGAGGCAGACACTGTAATTGTGCAGCTGAGCTAAGGGTTCTGCTGCATAAAATGGGGTTTGGGTAATGTATTAAAGAGTCACTTTGGGTTTGCAATGAGAATTCAGATGAGATTGTTCAAATCAAATCATAGCAAAAAAATCCCTTATCAACTAACTCAACTCTTTCCAGGTTTCAAATATTTTCCTGGAACTCATTTCCCTACTGAGGTTTTAAAGCCTTCACATCTCAGTCTTTCCTGCAAATAGAAGCCATTTGATTTTCTCACTTTTACCTCATTGAGGCTGCTGGGAAACATGTGGCCCAAAGGATTCAAGCTCCAAAACAGGCATACCAAAATAATGGAAAAGTTATTTGCATAATATTACCAACTGACTGGAAAGAAGGCAAACTGCAACACAGAGAGATGTTCTGATGTGATTCTCAGTTAAGTTTTGCAGATTCAGTTCATACAGTTTCAATAAATTTGGTACAAACTATCACACTTCTAAAAGACTATCTGAAATGAGCCTGGGAGTCTAAGTATTGTTCCCTATTGATAATTGAGATGACACGAGACCAATCTCTCAGTTCTTGTGTCTCAGCACTCTTGAGCAATTTAATATGCAGGCCATTAGAGTCTGAACCTTCATTAAACATGTCCTGGTCTGAACCTTCATTAAACGTGTCCTGATCTGCTAATGTACCTCACAGAAGTCAATTTGAAAAGGCAAAGATGACACCATCAAGACTGGCAACCTTCAAAAATATTACACATTACAGAGCAGAGCACAGGGGTTAGGTGAACTAGAAAATCTGTCACCCAGAGACACTTTGCTCTTACTCTGGTTATCAAGGGTAAACATGTTCTGCAGGATGCATCAGAGGAGGAAGCCTGAAGTCAATAAAGCACTTTGTTTGAAAGTCTCTGAGCAGGGTATATAAAAAAGCCCTCTCTTTAACAAATGCCAATGGGTCTAGCGCTCAATTTGTTCAAGTGCCTTGATTTATTAATTGCTTTCCTTAATGAAGATAAGACACTCTCTGACAGCCCCGTACTAATGCTGAACAATTGTTCCTAGGTGAAAAAGAGTGGCACATAACAAGTGCCTAAGTACTCACTTTCCATCATGAATAATTTAGGGAAGATGTCTCCTCATGATTCTCAGGCAGGTCAAGAATTCAGAATTACAATCACTGCACTTCAACGTAGCTAAATAGGACACCTCAGTAAGACTCTATACACAGAAAAATAGAGGATGTGCTGGTCTGGGACAAGCCATGGAAGTTCATTTTCTCTCAAGGTTTTTCTGCAACCACAGTGATAAGCATTCAGCCTTTCCCTAGAAGAACATAATTCTCCTGCAAACCCTTTTTCTACACTTTTTTGACCAAAGAGTCCAAAAGTCTCTGGATCCTTGGACACCTCAGAATACTGACTGTTTTTGTGAAAGGCTCGGGTATGAGAGAATAAGTGTGTAAATTTAGACTGATGTACCACAATAAGGTAACACAAGTAGGACAGAGCAGCCTGGGTAGTCAGAGGTGACTGAAACAAACAAATATCACTGTATAGATAACAGTTTTTTACAGTATCTTCCTATAATTATTCAATGGGAATGGAGAATTCTGAAGCAAACATTAAGAGGAAAAATACTCCAGGCTAGTAAGAGTAAATAAAAAAGAAGAACATGTGTTATCTTCTTAGTGAACCCAAACACCTACTGGGAGAAGGAGAGTAGAGTCATTAGCATTATTTGTTCATCATTATCACTTATGAGGAGGTACATCAATGTATGTCTATATATTTAGGCCCTGTGGTTTTAGTGCTTGAAAACAGTTGCAAAATACAGCTGAGTTTCATAACAGACTCCTGAAAATATCAACCCCTGGCAGCAAAATGAGCTGTTTCCAAGAGAAGTTCAAAGAGACAGTCATTAAGGAAAATGTCAGTTCTAAATTTATTTTCCCTCTTTCCTTCTTCTTTGTCATCTGCTATGAATTGCTTCCCAATGGCTTTGCCATTTTAATTTAATCTGGACTCTGGATTCAAATGTGAGCAACAAGTCTTTCAGAGCACTGCCATGGCAAGAACTTCTGCCCATTCAGGAATGGGTAAGAAATACTATGCAACTCCAGTATCTATGTGGTTTTGCACCACAGTGTTTTCTTTATAAAAAAGGTTTGAAGCACATGAAGAAATAAATTCAGTCAAACATGAAGATTTATATATCACTGAAGTCAGTCACTAAAGTAGAAGAGACACCAGAGAAGCCATGTGTATTTAATTCACAAATGTCAGAAGGGAGAAGCCACCACCTGAGATTTGATTAGTCTCAAGATATCTCTGTTCAGTGTTGTTTACTTGCATGGACTTTCAGCCAATGACATCCAGACTATATCTGGCTCATTCCTTCCATTCAGTACAACTTAAATCCTACTCTAATTATTAAACATCTGCAGAAATGCAGGTCTTAGTCCCATTTTGTCTCTAATGAGACTAATATGTTATTCTTCCATCATAAGGACTTTTTCCTCAACCACCAAGTCTGCAGGACCATATAAACTTCTAAATATTGCTTTATTCAGTGTGGTTTCCTCGGGTTGGATCTGGTCTTCTTGAGGACTTCATGCAATCCAATTTTTCCTCAGGGCACCAGGAGAGACAGGGAACAACTGGCAGAGCAACAGGCAGCAGACAAGCACTTTTTGCCTCTGGTTGGGCAACTGTACAGACTGTAAATGGGAATGTTATGATTAACAATGTAAAGGAGAGATCAAGCTGCCTAAGAAGCTTTATTCCTCTGTTTATTCAGGCCTCCGCACAAATATAGACATATATTTACATATCTCTATATTAATATGTATTGAGAAATACATTTTACTGTTGGTTGACATCTAAATCTGATTATCCAAGAAGTGCAGAAAGTTAGCTCATCAAAGCTTCTCTGTCCCGTGTTGAGAAATATTTTTGATTCCCAAGGGCCTTAAACAACAACCCAGAGCAGCACAACCACAAAGCTTAAGGTTCCCTTGGTTTTGGGATGCTCATGGCTAAAATTTCATCCAAATCTTCTCAGTGTTTAAAATTTACTACACTAAAACTGTAAATTAGATCCAAATGTGCTGCAATTTAGACATCTTCCATTCCTGTTTATAATTTGCATTTTAGAAAAAAAACCCAACAAAATATGACAAAAAAAGCAATCATAACAAACAATTAGACATCTAACTTCAATTTTAGGTGACATTAATCCCTCTCTTAATAGTATATCTCTTCATGTTTGCTATGATTTATGTAAGTGTCAATCATAAGGCCAGTTATTGATCCATCACATGAACAAAACAGATGCTAAAGACCTATTAGTCACAGAATTAAGATCCTGAGGGACCCATATCATGTGTAATCTTCCAATTAAACAGATAAAATAAGTCACTGAACAAAACAGGCCTGAGTTAAATCTAGAAGTTTCAGGGGTTTGATTCAAGCTGCTGTAAAGACTGATGCTGCCCAGAAAGCTGAGCTTCCTCACAGTCCGAAAAGAATTTAAGGCAGGGTAGATATTTTGTAGTTCTTCTAATAAGGATGAACAGCAAAGTGAAAAGCCTAAACAGTAGCAGTTTTATGAGAACTATCTGTTAAGAAGCAAAAAAAAATTAGCAAATGTTTTCCTCTGACCCTTATGCATTTCTAAAGCAACCAGCTGAGGAGGGCTGATAATCATGAAACTGCAATAAATATGCCATGAGATAAGTCAAATAGCTTTCAGAAATTCTAATACATTCTTTTCATAAAACATTAGCATATTCTGCCCTGTGGATCTCATTTTTACCTATTAGAGAACTTGTCTGAGATCAGACAAAAGAACTCCCTGGTTCTTCTGGCATGCTGAGTGGAATTCATTAGTAAGCACTGTGCTGGGTTAACCTGATTTGAGCAAAAAACCTAAAGATGCATGGAATCCTTTTCTAAAGAAAACATTTTCTCAGTTAAATTAGGGAACTAAAAGCAAATGCTCACCTGAAGAAAACAGAATGTTGTGGATTTATTTTTCTTCCCCCAGAATTCCTCCTTGCAAACTCAGGAGGCTGTACAGGTGTGGTTGACTGAACTGTCCAAGTGGACACTTGGAACTGTGCATGCACGATGCCTGACACATTTCCTTATCTTCCTGAAGAAAACCAAAAAGTCTTATGGAGATCTTTTCAGAGAGGACTTTTGAAGCTCCTGGTAAGGACTCTCAGACAAAAGAATGAATGAGCTATTGTTCATAAAAGCGAAGATTTGTGTCCTTGGTCCAAATGTTCAAGTCTGTTGCTCTTCCAGCTGTCTGCCCCTTAGGGCCTCAGGCATCCTGAGGTTCCATGCTAAGCTATACAGATCCCAGTGCTGCAATAGCAGACCTTCACTTTGAGAAATAATTTGGGACCCTTCTGAGATAGATTCCAGATTTACTGAAATCAGACCATTTATTCTTCTCCTTAAGTCACCATAAGTCTAAATGGTGAGCATTATTTAAAAAGTGGGCAAGCTAAATCCAAAATCAACTCCCCCTTTCCAGCTGGCATTTGCATATTTTCCTGGGGAGGCACACAGGTCTGTGCTTTCATGGTACTTGGAAATTTTGCCCCAAGAAAAAGAAGAGTGGATTTTCCTTCATGCAAAATCTTGTGAGAAGAGTATGTGAGCAAAGCCCTAGCAGGGAAATGTTGTCTAATGTCCTCTTTTCAACACTAGAGTTAAAACCTCATTGCTTCTGATGTTGCTGTCACCACTCTTACTCAGAAATCAGGGCCACGACGGTGTAGAAAAATGGTTCTTCCTTGGCAAACTTCTGTAAAGACCTTAGGGATAGGGAAACAGACTATTTGAGAGAAGTGGTGCTGCTCACAGGCTCACCTGTGGGATTTCTGCTGTAATACGTGCAAATTTGAATACCTGTCTGGCAATTTATTCTCCAAATCTCAGGCTCAGTTTAACTGGATTTTCTCCCATGTGAGAATTAAAATCTCAGGAGATTGGCCTGGCTATAAATATTACAGACAGGGCTAAAAAGGTTTGCTCCATGACTTTATCCCCTTTCCAAGTACCACTTGAAACTCTTTCATTGGTGGGTAAGGAAGAGGACACCTGCTTCCAGAATTCATTCCATGCAAGGTTGTCTGTAGGAAAGGGAAGGGTAGCTCTGCCTACCAGTTTTGGAGATATTCAAATTCAAGGATAACTGAGCAACAGGTTTTGAATTCTTTGCTATGGCACAGAAGGAACAAAATTCAGGCATCAAAGCCTGCTAGCTAGTTCTCTTAATAGTACAAAAGGTCATTTTTCCAAATGCTTAAACTGTACCCTCAGGCTTTCAGGATGATGTGCTGTGTCATTATTAAGCAAAATCTCATGGCATTAAGAAGCAGCCATTGCTTTTAAAAAGACAGAAACACTCATTTTTGCCAGGTGCAGTGTGGCTGTTCAAAACAATACCAAACCAGGGAAGCCTTATCACATAAACAGCAAGAACTGCATGTGAAAATAAAGTCTGTGACTAAACTTGACATTTCCTTGGCTCTTGCTTCCACTGGCAGCTATCTTACTGAGGTCTGACAGATGTTCTCAGGGTTGCCATCCCCCTAAGTTAGTTCTGTGCATGAAGAACAGAGAATAAATTATTTCTGTAAGTGGAATTCTGAAAAGCTAATTGAAAATGTGGATTACTCACTCAAAATTTTTTAAAAAATAAATTAAAAAAAACATGCCTCAGACATTCTTCAGTATAGAAACTGGACAGAGAATACAACAAGCCTCAGCTTAATGTTAACTGGAATATCAGAGATCTCAAACATCACCCAAGTCCAACTCAAAAGGCAGGATTTATGGCAATAGCTGTGTCCTAATTCTGCACTGAGAGTTGTGAGTAAATAGCACATTTCAGACCAGCAACTTTTCTTAGTATAGCAGTTCATCTACACAGTTGTAAGTGACCAAGCTATCATAGTTTAATATCATAATTTTCCAGATTTGTTCAAGCTGAGCAACTGCAGGGTCTGGATGTCAAGATTTCATTGTGGGCAACCTTCAACCTATTTGCACAGAAGTCATTACATGTTTTTCTAAGTCCACAGACAAGGCACTGACAGATTTGACTTTACATTTGCAATGGGATGTCATGCCCAGATTGTCAGTGCCACAGTTCATCTGAGAAGAAGCAACTTGATCACTTGTGATGATCTGCTTATAACCTAATTTGGGCAAAACAATACCACAGAAATCTAGTTGAAAGTATAACTTCTCAAAACACTTATAGAGCAAACACTGTCTTCTCTGCAAAGTTTCATTCCACGGATTTGTTCCCAGTGAGCTGAAGCCCTGGCCAACTTACAGACAACCTCAGTCTCAAGCAAAGAGAGATTTCATCTCCTGTGTGTTCCCGACTCCACTCACAGCACAGAAGCCAAGGCAAAACCATCCCCAGCAGAGATGCATCTCATCCACCTAGACAGTGACACCAGCACTCTCAGACCCACTTGCTTGTATTCCTCCATTTCAGTCAGTTATATTAAATCACAGAAACATCTCTTCAGCAGACACAGGTTAAGCAGTGGGAGAGCAGGTGGGAAGGGGGACTGGGAAGATGAGAGTGTGCAGTGAGATGTTTTCTTTCTGGAAAAAAGGACAGTTTATTAATTTGTCTCATCTCGTCTCGAGAAACCCTGTCTTTAGAGTCAATCTGTCCTTGACAGTCCAAGGGAAGCAGCAGAGGTGCAGAGCCAGGAACAGGGGAGGGAGGAATAGAGCCTCTCTTCATGCCAGCAGATGTTTTGCAAAACACTGCTCTCGGAGGTGAAAAAATGGATGGGCAGAGTGAAACATCTCTCTGTTGTCATATCCAAGTTTGCCATACAGTCTTTTTGGTTTCCTGACTTTCACAACAGTCTCTGAACACGCTCTCACCTCACTTTTCTTGTTTGGTTGGTTTCTTGCCTGCACTAGTTCCCTTTGGTCCATGTCCCAGAACAACTTCTTTCTTAGACTTATCAAGGCCTACAGCATGACAATGACAACATTTTCCTGCTTAATTTCTTCCACAATATAGGCTTCAGACCATACATTTGATTTTAGCCTGCTCCTAGCCAGTCAGTCTACTTACCCCCAGCAAGCTACAATCTCTCCAGTAACCAGACAGCACCTCTGGATGGGTCCCCAGAGGCATTTGCATGTGGGCCCTTGGGAGCTGGGATACTGCTGCAATCCAGGAACCCCCCAACTAGGGTAGAAACTTAATTTTCTACCTGATCCAGCCTCCACAGGAGCAGAGACCCATAATCTGTGAGCACAGTTAGTCTTCCTGTGCCCCATGGGTGAATTGGAAACTGTGTCATCTTTCTTGTTTCTCTTTTCCCTTCCACCCAAAATATTATCTACAGTTCCCTGCTGAGCTTTCCTGGAACCATTTTTGGTAGTTTTTTTTAAATCATGACACTTCACTTTTACTCTGTTCCTCTTCAAAGTGATTCACATTGAGTTCTTAAAGCACTTCACTATGAGAGATGTCAGACTGCTGCTTTTTTTTTCTCTAAAATTGCCTTAAAACTTGCAACTCTGTCCAAGGCAGGTAAATATTCTACAGGAAAGTGAGTTTCCTAGTATTCTGACTCACACAGAGATGATATGACATACCTTACTTTAAAGTCAGTTTTTTCCCCCTCCTGATGTGATATAAGAAGTTAGTTTGTGAATCTCATTGCTTACACTGAAAAGATCAGGGCAAGGAAAAAAGTGAAGCAGCAAGTTTCCTGCCTGTGGCATCAGTCCTCCAGCAAAGCGAGTTTTCAACTAAAAACACCTGTGATGTTTTGAACTAGAAGGAGGATTCAGTGTGAATGAAGCTTGAAATAACTATTCTCACATCTTATGCTGGGTGTTTGCTGCTCAGCAGAGATTTTTTATATAAGATCATCACATGCTACTTATAACACACTGGCCAGCAGAGACTGTGAACTTAATACTCAAAAAAAGCACATACTTTTTCTGTAATACTGTGCAACAATTTTAAGGTGTTCCTCAAAGAATTAAGGGATGGGATAGTATGACACATTGTCAGGGGGATTTGATGACCCCAGCAAGCCCTTCCTGATCTGCAAATCTCCTGTGTCAGTGGAAGATGAGTTACAATGCCTGTTTTGTAAATATGGATCTATGACACAGCTGTTCACTTCTGCCTGTCCCCAACAAGGAACAAAAACAGAAGCCTCAATATTGGGTCTCCTTCCACACCAGAGTTTCTGTGTCATCTTGAAGTTTGATCTAGGCTTAGTCAGCCTGTGAGTCTGCAAAAAAAGAGGGAGCAGAAGGGGTGAAAGAAAGCAAATCCCTATGCCAGACAAGTCTTCTCAAAATTTGCACAAGCATCAATCAGCACATTGCAGCAAAACAGAACAAATAAGAGCATTGTGTTCTTTTAAAGACCAGTTTAAAGGGTTTTGAACTGATTCAGGCAAACATATCCCTCAGGGACATCTTTGAGTTCTACGTTGTTTTCCTGTTCACACAGTGTGTTGCCAGAATGAGATTTTTCACTGTTTGTCTTCTTTTTCTTATTGGGCACAGTATTTAGGCAGAAAATCTGTCAGAAAGGAATAGCTGCATATAAATGTTATTCTTAGTAAGGCTTCTGATACTATAGCTCAGCATGTTTGGAATATTGATCACAGCACTTGCATTTGCAATGAAAATGATTACTTCTTTTTCCACTGATTTTTGGACTGATTTTATGCAAAATACAACCTAGGACTGACATAAGGGCAATAAAAATTGCACAGGAAAATCTGCACTGAGTTAATTGTTGAACATATGGTCACAAGTAACGGAAGGGGCAGGCAATATGAACCAAGAAGTAACAGGGAGTCTTTATAAAGATAGAAGTTTTCATTACTGCTACTTCTTACATTTTCGTTCATTTCTTCTTGCCTTAATTTCCCACACAATCTGTGGGGTTTTTTCATTTTCCATTTAGAGACGATCAGCATTCACACGAGCCAACAGTGGTACAGAGAACGGATGACTTCAAGATAGAGAAAATTAAGACGAAGGGAACTAGAAGTGTGACCCTTGGGATTCGAATATATTGTTTTTATGACACACCAACAACAACAAATTTAAAAAGACCACCTGTAATAGTATCATGGTAAGTGCCAGTGTGTGCTGGAGCCCAGAGAGCCAACCACATCCTGGGCTGCATCAAAAGAAGTGTGGCCAGCAGGGCCAGGGAGGGGATTCTGCCCTTCTGCTCTGCTCTGGTGAGACCCCACCTGGAACAATGGGTACAGCTCTGGGGCCCTCAGCACAAGAAAGACATGAAGATATTGAAGGGGATCCAGAGAAGGGTCATGAAGATGATCAAAGGGCTGGAGCAGCTGGAGACAGGCTGAGAGAGATGGGGTTGTTCAGCCTGGAGAAGAGGAGGTTCCAGGGAGACCTTGAGCACCTTCCAGTACCTGAAAGGCCTACAAGGAAAGCGGGGGAGGGGCTTTTGACCAGAGAAGGTAGTGATAGGACAAGGGCTAATGGTTTTAAACTGAAAGAGGGGAGATTTAGGTTAGATATTAGGAAGAAATTCTTCACCATGAGGGTAGGAAGGCACTGGAACAGGTTGCCCAGGGAGGTTATGGAAGCCCTCTCCCTGGAGGTGTTCTAGGCCAGGCTGGATGAGGTTTGTGCATCCTGGTCTGGTGGGAGGTGTCCCTGCTCATAGCAGGGGGTTGGAACCTGATGGTCTTTGAGGTCCCTTGCTCTGATTCTACGATTCTATGATATGATTGTCATTAATTATTTGCCATTTTAGCTGGTTGGACTCATACATGGTTCTCTTCAGGAGAATAAGTTTAACTGGAAAGTTTTCTTGATGTCTAGAAATTGATTTCTTTACAATCAAAGTTCTTGGGTGCACACAGACATTTTACATGTTACTGTATCACATTAATCAAACTCACCATCAATGCAGTTTATTTTTTACTACTACATTCTCCAGAATGTTCTCAGTCCTTGCCCATAAACCTAAAAGAGCACCATTTTCTGCTTTTTCTACATACTCAGAGATACAGCATATTGGCAATCAATATGTTCCAGTCTCCTCCACTCAATATTTGAGCTATAGGTCACTCTGTTAGAACTTCATCATTCTTCACAAAATGAGTTTTTCTCAAATCATCTTCTCAGTTCTACACCTCAGCTTCTTTACTCTGTTGCCTAATTTACTCATTTTCTGCACTGATCCACATACCAGTATTTTAGTACCCCTGAGAACTGCTTATCTCTGTTCCTTTGTTTTGCATCTTTCTTATCTGATCTTAGAGTCTGCATCAAGAACTGCTTTTCTCCATTTTGTATATAAAAAGACATTTGAAAAGTTCTTCACTGAAATGTCAGCCAGTTTTTTACTCTGATCCAATAAAACCAATTAACAAATGACATCATATTACTACTGAAACATAACTGTATGCATATACACGGAAAACATTTAATTTAATTCAGTATGTAGGGAAGATTTTTCATTCTGTGTTTTCCTCCTTTTTCTTAAAAAAAGCCTCTTACAATTAGAAACGTGCACAGTGGTTTTCTTGTCAAGCAGAAAAGGAAAAAAAAAACAAAGTGCCAAACTCTTTTTTAAAAGTCTTTCTACATTTTTTACAGTGACAAAGTACAAAAACATAGTACTATAAATACATGAAAATGATTTTAAATAATTCATTTTGATGATGCTGAGGTGTCTTTAATATTTTCCAATACTTTTTTATTAACAGGAGACTTCATCATGTTATTTGGATTATTACAGTGTATACTGCAAGTGCATTTCCTCATTGTTGATGTTCCACTCATATCTGTCAAATGACTAGAATTTCATTACTCCCCTCATTTTTCCTAACTACCTTAATCTTTTGTTTAGCTCCATTATTTCCTCAGGTGACCACACTCTGGGAAACATTAAGGAACAGGAGAACAATTCAGAAATCATCACCTACAATTTTTTATTGATACTGTGTTTTGACAACACTAACTTTCTTTACCCAATACCAACAATTATCATCAATCTTGCATTGTAGGAGGCCTGGATGAAGTTAAGAATGTGAATGAGTGCTGGAGGAAGGTGCCAATAAAGTAAATAACTGGATAAACTTAAATTGTTCCCTGTCCACTAGTTTTTTACCTTGGACCAAAACCTACCAATAGAAACCAACTTCTAGCTGCCAGGTCTGTGAAGATGATAACATGGGATACAGTGCAATCACTTAATGATTTAAATTTAGTTTTGTGAAGCCAAAACCATCTGGTACAAAGGGCACTTTGGCAGATTGAGTAGAGTGAGAATACTCTCCTTGTTGCTGTTATGGTCTGATAACAAAGGAAAAACACACATCCAAGGCCATTAAAAAATCATTTGCAGTCTATCTCACAACCAAGTTAGAATAATAAAAGGCAGAGCACTAATTATAGTTGTATGGAGTTTCCCAGAAGAAACATTGCAAACCAATTGCCACTTGTCTGTTCTCAAGTATTTTTCAGCATGCAAATAATCTGTAAATGCATTCATTTGTGGCATCTTTTCATTTATATGACAATATTATTACTTTTCTGTTTTCCCTGACAATTGTTTTGTTACCATCTGGGAGTGATTAGTGAAACACTTCAGAGAAAGTAAGAACATCTCTGAATCTGCCCCCAATTTTAGGTTTGGGTTAAAATGGCCTCTTAATAAAACAAATTTGTTTATTGTAGGAAGACAAGCAATCTCAAGATCACTGAATGACAGAATCATTGGATTGTTCTGGTTGGAAAAGACCATTAAGACCATCGAGATGCTAATTTCATGGCTAGGACTGGGACAGAAAATGAGATAAGACCACACCCACACAAAAATACAAGGGTTTTAGAACTGGATGCAATATTCCATTTTCATTCTCAGCAGTGCTATCTAAACAGGCACATTTATTTCTTATATACTTCTCTTTTTACTCGGTCAAGGATTTTCTATGGTCCTTTCCTGCCACACCATTTTGTGGACAGCTGGGACAGAGCTGCTTGACCATATCATCTCCTAAGGCACTTTTCTGTCTGCCTGATTTCCTGAAAATGGTCCCCCACTGAGGCAGTATGCTCCTCATTCCCTCTTTTGAAAGATATGGCCTGGCTTTGAATTGAAATTAAAGCTCATTTTCTTCAAACAGATACCTCTTGTGAGGTGACTGCAAGCTATGTCACTTTGTAACCCACAGAATTCATATTTATTATCAAATCACGGGTGAAAAATCTTGAATTCTGTCAAGCTAATAACCGCTTTTCATAAAAATCCCAGACAAGCAGTACAACAATAAAAATGCCATTTTTTTATCTAGCCATTAATTAACGAGTTAGCAAACAAGAGCCCTATCAAGATTTTCAAACACTAAGGAGAACACAGAGCACTGAGCCAGAAGAATGGCAGAAGCCCATCCATGCAATTATCTCAGGCAAGTTTATTCCATTCCAGGTAGGTACTATTACCTGTACAGAGGTAAGTAACTAATAATCATTTTCTCAAATACCTGTCCTGATTACTTTAGGCTCCACAGTGTTTCAGCTCCTCTAAGAATCTCTTTGCTTCATTCTTTTTCAATATCACTTTAGAGAGTTTCATAAGTCTTGAAGCTGGAAAGCTGCTACCACCTCACCTGAAGTGCTGATGACTCCAGAGGTAACACAAATGTGACCAGCAGAGAATATGGTGGAAATGAGACAGAAAAAGGAAAGAAGAGTAGAGTATGATACAAAGAAGAGAGAACCAAGGGGAAAAAAGCAGGAACAGAAAAAGAAAAACATGCTTTGTTGTTATTGGACCTGGCAACATACGTGGCAGTCTTTCTTGAGGCTGATCTTGCTCCTCAACTTGCACTGAGTTTCCTGTAACCCCTTGATTTCAAGGAAAAGCTTGCACAGGGATGCTGGGATAATGAGGTAGTCATTCAGGAATTCATGTATCTCCATTACCCTCCTGCAGCTGAGGTGGCCTTCTCAGCAGCCTAAGTGTTATGGCCTGAATCCTGGCAATACTGATCTGTTTAAACCACATGACTTAGATCATTAGCCCCACTGAAAGCAGGTGTGTGTGTGTGGCAGCCCATGAGCCTCAAGTTATTTATTCACACTATATTTTGCAGATGCTGGAATGAAGGAAGGACCAAAGGGAATGACAAATAGACTCCCTGCCAATTTCATAACCAGCCCTTTAAAATATTGCACTATCTCCACAAGAGAATTTAAATCAAATCAACAATGAACGCAAAAATGAAACACAAGAAGAAAAAATAAACTAAACGCCTTCTGCTGCAAAGTGTTTTATAAGACTTATATATAGATATAGTTTATATATAAACAATTTTTGCAATATGTCTCTAGAAAGAAGAAAAGATAATGTCAGCCTAAATAATATAAATGAAAATAATTGACCTCTTCTTCCTAGTGACCGGTGATAGGACAAGAGGAAACTGGGTCAAGTTGCACCAGGGGATGTTCAGCTTGGGTATTAGGAAGAATCTCTCCACAGAAAGAGTGGGGAGACAGTAGAACAGGCTGCCCAGGGAGGTGGTGGAGGCACCAACCCTGGAGGTGTTGAAAAAATGGGTAGACATGGTGTTTCAGGAGATGGTTTAGTGGTTAGGGGTTGTAGGGTGGATGGTTGGGTTTGGTGATCTTGAAGGTCTTTTCCAACCTTGATGAATCTATGATTCTATAATTCTATAAAAATATACTGTACAATAATGAAGCTGAAAAGTCTTCCATATTCCATATCTCACAAGAGTTCATGCATCCCACTATCACCCAACATTGCTAAATATCTACATATGGATGTAGGAGAGATGAAAGTGACAGGCCAGTTGTTAGACTGGGGTTTTTTCCCATTTTTTTAAATAAAATAATTATCTTGAATATTCTCAGATTTAAAAATAAAACCAAACAGTTTGCATAAGGGCATCAAAGAACATATGGTTTGCAGATAGGATTTTCTTTTAGAACATGTTTGTTTATGGCACCATTAGAGACGGAGATGAATGAAGCTATGTCTGCATTTCTGTACAATTTTATACAACAAGAATTAACTTTACTGCACTCTTTACCTTTTCCTAAAAGAGAAATTAATCAATTTCCAGGCATGAATAAACAAACAAACTTTATATATTTGAAGGTAGTTAAAAAAAGGATAAATTAGGCCCTCCAATTATAGTCTTGTAGACATTTTCTTCCTTTGATGGGTATGCAAGGATGCAAAATACCTGTGTAAACAAATAAACATGGCCTGTGTTCAATTAAACCATTACTTCCTTCATGTTTTAATTACATAATGAATGCAACAAATTAAACTGTTTCTCACTGAACCACTTAGTCTAAGCTTAGAATTTATATTAGTGTACTTTGCTATTTGTGCACGAAAAGTAACTTGGATCAGGAAATTATGCCTGAGTTATTGCCCTATTTTCACTTCCATTTTAAAGAAAAAAAAAACTAAAACTAAAAAAAAAAATAGGCTGTAGACACTAAACCATAAATTTTACAGTTTTACACTTCACAGCAGTGGAACACAAAGAAGAGTTAAGATTTTTTTGACCACACCTGGACAAGATACTTTTCCGATAAAATTTTGGCTAATGCCCAGAGGGGTTCAGAGTAAGTTGTTCTAACAGTGCAAAAAAACCTACTCTTTCCTGAATACATCAACACACAACGTGTTCTGGTTTTTAAGCTTATTTCTGTGTCATTCAGGTAAACTGTGCAAGTCTCCACTTCAGGAGGCTATGGAGAGCCTAATTAAGGCGGTTAGATATATTCATGCAAGAAAAATTCATTAAGAGTCAAGCCACAGACTGCTGAAAGCTGAGAGGGTGCACAAGGGCAATGTCATTGTGTGCTCACTTTTTTCATATTATCTGCCTCAGATTTCTGGGTCTGACCCTGCTGGAGAAAGGGTGTTACACCCAGTTGGGAGATAGATACAAGGCTTTTAGCTCCAGCAGAGAGAGAATTACAGCCTCTCTCAGGGCAGATACATTATTTAACACAACAAACATAGGCTTTGGGCAATGGAAATCAATCACAGCCATTTGAAGGATTATCCTACTTGATTGAAAGTCTCCTCAGATGTAGGGCTGATCTCTCTTTGGGCTTCAGGACCTCAGCACATGTAAAGCTTTTACTTTATGAACATTATTGCTGGTACGAACATTAACTGCTAGTTAGACATTCATCTGGAAATTCATTCCCAGTAATTTTCCACTTTCTTGCTTAGCAGTAAGATACTGTTAGTAGTATCTGCTAAATGTATGGCTGTCCAAAAGCTGAGATCATCTAAGCAATCAAAACGAACTCCAAAAATATCAACAAAACTCAGAAACTCAGAATCAGGGGAGATGGAGAGAGAGAGAGAGAGGGAGAGTGATAGGAGAGGAGAGGAGAGGAGAGGAGAGGAGAGGAGAGGAGAGGAGAGGAGAGGAGAGGAGAGGAGAGGAGAGGAGAGGAGAGGAGAGGAGAGGAGAGGAGAGGAGAGGAGAGAGGAGTCCCATTAGTCAGTATCTTATTTTACACTTTAAGAAGGGCTTCTGGTTTGATTTAGCGTAGCATTTGCTCTTCTTACAAGGGTTTCATGTGAAGCAACAAGCCATGTTCTGTTACCCCATCAGTATAGAACAATGCTGTGCTCTTGGCTAAATTGAGTTTCTGGCTAAAAGTGTGTCTCTGCCTTGACTTGGAGGAGGAATGGCCTGTGGTGCAGCTCACAGGTCTCCAGAGCTGGCAAAAAATAATATCTCTGCTAACATCTTTGGGTCCACAAGATCTCATAGTCTCACACATCAGGTATTCTTGCCAATCTGCAGAGGGAAGCAGAGGTAGCAACTAAGGTTAAACACAGAGGACTGCACATGTCCTGGAAAACCAGGAATGAAAATTCTGGTAAGTGCAGTAACATTAAGATGAAGAAGGTGGTCTCCCCAGCTTTTCATAACTTTGTACCACATTTGTCCATCCCACATTTCCTGCCCTTTGATAGCGTATGGGAAAATCCTAGTGAGGGCAAGGCTCAGCTAGATAGGTTGCATGTGTGACTTCTGGAGCAGATACAGCTGCAAAAAGGGGCAGAGGGATGAATAAAGCTACGCATGACTGTGATACAGGATCGTCCATACTCCTGGAGTACCATCTGCTGATCCATCCCACCCAATCAACACACCACCTTAGGCCTTGTCTCCCAGATGTTAGATAACAACAAGTCACAGTTTCTGGAATCTCAGAGGAAGCACCAGGTTAATTAGATCTAACCAAATATTCAGTTATTCTTAATTGTATTTGAAATGGAGTAATTCATATAGAAGCTGAATCCTGCACAGAAGAATTGCTAGAGGGCTCTTTCTGTTTAGTGAGGCAGGAAGATGGGACAATATCGGTGATGTTTCTGGTAACAAAACTAATCTCACATCAAACCGGGAATGAGAAAGATGCAGTGAGGCTTTAAAAGTTTTTTACTGGCTCTCTGGTGCATTTGGATAAATCAATGCAATCTGTATTAAAGCCAAGAAGTTGTCCCCATACAACACTTTCTTAAAACATCAGAGAAAATATTTCAGCAATTTGAAACAACAAGACATGGGAAAGAAATGCAAGGCAGGGAGGAACCAAACAACTTTTACCTAAACTAAAGTCACAGAATCTTTTGAGACATTGAAGTTTGTTTTGACACATCTGAAGCTAAATGCACATGCAGGACAGGTCAGTAGATTCCTTGTAGTATCATTCTTAGTTAAAGTAACTTCTCATTATACTAGTTTCCTTATAGAAGGAGGATTAAGGTACAAAAGAGGTGGATGACAGTCTGACCCTGTCTCCAGGAGATTTAGAAGCTAAAGAGAAGATTACCAAAGGCCTAAAGGCCTCTAAAGAAGTAGTATATATAATCTTAGAAGTTTTAGGAAACAAAAGGACCATTTCAAAGGCTTTATGTGTAGGTAAATAAAATTAAACACCTGTGTCACTCTGAACTGTTCACAGGAATGTCACGGCTCTACTGAAAGAAAAAAAAAAAAACAAACAACAAACAAAATACATGGTTCTCTGTTGCTAAAAACCACAAAAATAATTTAAAACTATGTCTTTTTTAGTTTGGCACTCAAGACCATCTTGGCACATATCTTTTGGGTGCTAAAATCTTCTCTTTCCTTAGAACATGGTGCATTGATTAGATCAGCCTCCTGATAACCTTATGAAGAGTACACCTTGCTCTTTCCTAATGCCTCAGACACCACTCAAACTTTGTTTAAGTAACCTGAAGTTAGGACAGGAAGGATTTTAGCTACAGCATTTCTTTCAGCCCTGAAGCAGAAGAAAAACAAAACAAAACAAAACATTTATATATATATAAATAGTTCTTTCAGGTTTCTTGAACTTAGTTGAAATACCTAGCTTGACTCAGTTTAAACTTATTCATACCTTAAGTTGCTGCAGTTGAACACAATGTGGGGTAGTCATGCCCTCTGCCTTCAAGCTTCTGACCTTGATGCCTAAATAAGCTTCTAAAAGCTCCACTGACTTTACCTGTATGGCTCATAATTCAGTCGTCAATATTGGGTACCTCAAGTTAGTCAATATGAACTCCTCTTTTGTTCCTCAAAGAATGCCATTAATGTACTCCCATCAAGCACTTTTTACCCATGATGTAAAGGTTTTCTTTACGTGTGTATGTTTTTGATCCTGCAGTCAAGAGAATTTCTTTCATTTCCTTTCTATTCAGTTATTACCAGACAAGAAGAAATACTTGACACAGACTGAAAGTTTTTATTTGTATTCTTGAGTAACATTCTCTTTTATCAATTTGTCATTTTTGTGATATACCTGTCACGCACTCTGGGCATTTATTAGAGTCATTATCAGAGAGCTCTCAGATTACTTTGTTGTCATGACAAACCAAGTTTTGCTATGCCCAGCTTGATGGATGGGCTGGATATTTTTATACTCTTCTGCAAGCCAGATCCTAATATTTTTGACAGTCATAGTCCTTCCTTGGTATGTAAAATCAAGGCCAAGCATGAATACATTATAACAAACAATAACTACATTGTCATCCAAGAAAAACCCAAAGCTCCAAGAGCTGAAACATGAATTGGTGAAAATAGAACTAAATCTTGGAATTTTTAAACATCTCATCAGCTGCAGTTTATGGCAGGATAAATTACCTCTAAATTTAGCCACCCAATAGCTTGACATTTTGTCCCTGCAAAGCAAGATATATCTTGTCTTAACAGAGAGAATCCACACCAAGGCTCAGCTTCATCCTGATAAGGTAAGATCAATGCCTGAGCAACTCACCCTGGACTCCCTTCAGACTCCATGAGGATTTTCTTAGCACACTCAAGACAACTGAAAAGTAAACCTTCTCATCCTACTTTTATTCGATGAGATGAATCTCACCCCAAACTCCACAATGATGGTTCAACTATACTGACTGTTGTATGGAGTGATATATAAGAATCAAGGACTTGTTCAGCTCATTCACCTGCCTGTGACAGAAAGTAACAGCTCTGAGTGTCTAGTGCTGCCACTTACACTGCAAACAAAGCAGTCTACGAAGGAATGAAGTTATCTTCATTCCTCCAACTTCAAAGGAGCATAAAGAATACCCTAAGTTCTTCCTTTATGGGACTGGAAACTTTGAAGGCTTCTTTTTCTCAATTAACTGTTTTGTAGCTCAAAGAAAAAATATATCTCTGTGTTTCTGCTTTTCTTGTCTTTGTGAGAGACACTCTGCTAGGAATATCTGGATATGACCAGTGACTCTACATTTTTTTCATGTCATTTTATTCTTTCTGAGGCTCTTTTTATATCTCTGTAAATCTGTGAACCAATGGGTATGTGCTGGATTTATGTCTTTGCCAGCTTTTCATTGGTTTAGGAGCTATTCCGATCATAAGCCTATGCATTTAAATTACAAAGCAGTTGAGCCAAATTCTATAACAGACAGGTGATAAAATAAATTTTGTGCTTCAGGGTAGTTATTGTTGTCAATACAGTTATAGCCAGCATTGGACAGGCATCAGTATCTGCTTTCAGTTTCCACTCAAGGCCCTGTAATGCTGCCCGGAAGATGCTAAAAGAAGCAGTCAGCAAATACAAGCTGACTAGCAGCTGTCAGTGAACAATGTCTCCCTTTTCCAAAAATGATTCTGTCATGCTGTACAAAAGAAAAACAAACGACTCGATATACCCAGGAATTAATCAGTGTTTGTATTTTGCTGGATCCGTGTAGATGTGGTGCTGAGGGACTTGGTTTAGTGGTAGACTTGGCAGTGCTGGGTTAACGGATGGACTTGATGGTCTTAAAGGTCTTTTCCAACCAAAATGATTCTATGCTTCTATGATTTGCAAAACTGAAGTCTGAAAAAGCAAAGCAAAATGTAGTGGGGAACAGTGATTCAAGCAGAAACCTGTACTACAAACTACGTGGCTGCCAGCTACATAATAAGAGATACTTCAAATAAGAAATAAACTTAAAAGTGACCATACCTTACTTGTCTCCGCAGTCCCATACCATTTCTCACACACCTGTCCCTGTTTTAAGAGTGGGGTTTCATAAGGACTGCATTTCAAGCTACAGTGATATTTAATTCAAAATAAAATATTCAGATGTTGCCATCAAATATTGACAACGCTACGTCCAAGCTTATGCCAAAATACAACTGCAACAATGTAGGGTATCTCAACTCCCTCTTGCTTCATTGTTACTTTTATTGAGCTCACTTGTTTTTGGTACAAGGTTCTGATATTTAGCATGTTCATATGGTTGATACATGACAAATAAACATAATGAACATTTAATATATTGAACTGCTATCACTCGATAACAACATCTGTTATTTGATATAGAATGATGATCAGAGGGCTGGAGGACCTGCCGCATGAGGAGAGGCTGAGAAAACTGGGTTTGTTCAGCCTTGAGAAAAGAAGGTTTAGGGGAGATCTTATTTCCATGTTCCAGTACTTAAAGGGTGGCTTCCAAAAAGGTGGAGACTCCCTATTTACAAGGAGTCACATGGAAAAGACAAGGGGTGATGGGCACAAGCTGCTCCTGGGAAGATTCCAATTGGACACAAGAGGTACATTTTTCACCATGAGCACAGTCAAACACTGGAATAGTCTCCCAAGGGAAGTGGCAGATTCCCCCACATTGGACAGTTTTAAGTCTCAGCTTGACAGGGGGCTGAGCCACCTCATAAAAACCACAGTAGTACCTAGAAAGGTTGGACCAGATGATCCTTGAGGTCCTTTCCAACCTGGCATTCTGTTATTCTATGATGATTCTATGAACACAAATACTTTCCCTGGTGCACTGACTGTTACCCAACTTTTGTCTCTTCTGTATATTTTTATACATTAACCAGTTGTATGAGTTTTATATATGTGATTTTTTCCAATGAAATATGCTAACTCTAGACTTATTTAAACCTGAAATATGTTTCTTAAACACAATTAAAACAAAAACAAAAAAACAAACAACAACCAAAAAAAACCACAACCAAAACCAAACATGACCTTCCCTGTATTTTTTCCAGAATATTAAATATTTACAGATGTAAAAATTACATTACAAATTATCAATGAAGAATGCAGCTACATACACATACTTTATCTATGCTGTTTGGGACAGTTTACCAAAGAAAATAATCCCCCTGGTACATAACCCCAGACATTTCAGCTGTCCTTTAAATGGTGTTAAACTGCACAGATGTGTTTTTACAGATATTAAGTGTAAACTATGTGAATGGCACAATGATAAGTCTCACCTCACTGATTTAGTCTTAGAGATAAACTTGAATGCAGTTAATGGATTACTGATATATGGAGGAACTCTATATTTAATGATGAGCTGAGTCCTAAACACATTAAAGTGTATCGAATACATAGAGCTAATGAATCATGATATAGTTTATAGTATATAAAAAGCTCATAGTGACACGCCATGGTGACTATTACTAAATACACGTTTAATTTAGGTCAGCAAAGTTATGGGGGTCAAATCAAAATAGAGGAATTATTGCAAACACTTTTTGGATCATACTAGACAACATTATTTATAGTTTGAGTTATGGTTGCAACCAGGGTACTGACAGGACTTCACAATGCTGGGCAATAGAGGAGTATGTAGAATGCAGTCTAATTCCTATGCAGTTTACCAATTAGTATCATAAAACATTAAAACATTTCAGTCCTCACCAGATTCAGGAATTCTTATTAACACGCAAAAGATGCTTCAATTCATCTAAATTAGAGCCCATTTTCAGTGAGATAAAGTAGTATTCAGCATTAGATTTGTTTCTACTGTCAATAACAATTATATTTACATGGCAGTTTTGAGCTTCAAAGTGCTTTACAAGCATTAGGCAATAGGTCTCCTAACACATCATAAAATTACTTTTAGGCAGATGAATATTTGTTTTACTCATTACTTAAGGACTTACAGAAATTTATGAGTTTGTGTAGGAAGACATCACTAGAAGAAATCACAAAGAAGGGGTTTAACCCTATTAACCCTACATTAACCATCATAAGACACCTCACAACATCAGGATACAAATGTATTGTAGTAAATAAATAATATTTGAATATGCAGCCCATCATCTCTGTTTGAGTAACAGCCAGCTTTCTGAGAAGTAATTGTGTGTGTGAGACGTCTTTTCTGATTTACTTTGGTTCTGCTTTTTGTTTTCACCACTATGTAACCTGATCTAATGAAGTATATTATCTCTCATTACAAAATTCATGTGGTTTAATCAGTAGCTACTTCCAGGCCTTCACAAGAGAGGTTGATTTTAGCTTGCCCCATTTATAGAAGTCTGTCACAACAGGAAAAAAATTGCAACACATGCAGACTAAGTTAACAGACAAAAAAACTGAGGTCAGCCTATAAATTACTCCATTAGGTCTGTCTTTCAACATACTAGAGAAAGAAAAAAAAAATTAAAAGGAAGTAAATATAAAGGTGACAAATAACTAAATAAATGTTATACTTATTTCAAGCTGTGTGATTCAGAGGAATTTTAGCCATTTTCACACTACCTACTGGAATGATCCTCTCTTCACTCTTGCCATGCCCTGACATCACCTAACAAAGGTTCCACTGTGGCAAAATACTGTTCCTTTCCAATTTTGTTTGAGATCTTTTACATTTTTTTATTTGCAATTTGGCATCTTGCAATGAATATCAGGTTTGCCAAGCAAGTTTTTAAAGAGCTGTTACACATATCCTAGATCCTCAGTTACTCTGGATTGAAGTAGTTTCATTGGTTTCACTCACACTTCAAGGTGAATTCCATTTATAAGAAAAGATTAATACATCACTAACAAAGGCAGAGTTTTCTTAAGTTTTGTATGATAAAATTCATCTGGTCAGGCTCTTGGGAAGAATTTGTTCCCTCTTCTCTTTTAAGACATTAAAAGTTTATCCATCTCTAAATCTACAAGAGAAACTTATCTCCTGTAAAACTGTGATATGTTGGTTCAAATTGAAACACAGGTTTTGAAGACACCCAGGTCCTTCCCATTCACCAGATCCTTGAAGACAAAACTCATCTTTCCTCAAACATTTAAACATCCTTATCGAAGACAAATCTTCCTCTATTCCTCTATTCCAGTATGTTGTACCACTGATGATGTACAGACTTTCTTCCTGCTGCCACTGGCCACCCAGTAATCATTGTATCTGGACATGTAACTGGACGAAGACTCAGAAACATTTGAAGTCTTCTTCCAGGTCATGAATCAAGTATTTGGCTGAGCCAACACATGTAAGCATTTATATTTCTTGAATTTGTACATTGAAAAACACCCAAAGAGTGATTTTTTTTGTTTTTTTTATCTTTCCCCAGTACTTTATTTCATCACCAACAAAGAAAAAGGTCACTGTACTTCAGCTGCAGACCTATTTTTGGAGAACATTATGAGGATTCAGAGTTTTGGAAAAATTCTCCAAATACTCTGTTTTTCAAAGTGCTGCAGTTAGAAAAGTAGAATGCTCCTTCAAAAACTATTGTGCTTTTTCATTATAGTTCCATAAGAAATGAAAAGTCTCTTTACTTCAGAATTTTTTTAATGAGAAATGTTCAGTTAGATTTATGAAAAAGACTGCAATCAGTTGAAAATGCAAAGTCAGGCTTTTGAGATACCAATAGGTTACATTGTGCTGCCTGATTTAAAACAATAAATGTAGCTATTGGTTAAAAATTCCTACGAAGGTAAATAAGTGTTTTCAAGAAATTCATTTCCACAAATTTTCAAGTGCATAGCGAAGTCTAATAGAGTAGATGTAAAAAAGCAATTATGTTTCATTTGGTGCATAAAAAATTAAATTGCTTTGGGTCTCTGTGTCCTTAACTTTCATTTATGCAAGCTGTCTGCCACTGAAAAATTATTTCAAAGACCACATTGATCAACTTGTGGTTTGGCCAAGAAGCTGTTTGTAAAAAAAGTATGAGAAAGCAAGTCGTTAGCAAAAGCAATTTTTTTGCCTTACTGAAGTCCTATATTTCACAGGGAAAATGCTTAAAGGGATTTGACATCCTTACTTTCACTGCATCCAAACAGAAAATGAAGAGCAGGAAGCCTCTGGAGTGTTCAGAAAGGGGTACTTTTGAGAAAGGAATATATTTTCCTATTTAGGTTGGTACAAAGAGCTCTTGGGATTGCAGATGTGCAAGTTTAACCTAAGTTATCCCTTCCTTAGATCAACAGGCACAAAGTGCTTTCTCAGTGTTAATTTAGAAAATTCAGAATATCTGCATCTCCATTCTGTGAAGGAAATCTACTGCTGTCTTGATAAACCAAACCTGACTGTTTAAGGGTCAGGACACATGAAATAATGTTAAATGGAAAGAGGGGAGATTTAGGTTAGACATCAGGAAGAAATTCTTCACCATGAGGGCAGGAGATGCTGGAATAGGCTGCCCAGGGAGGCTGTGGAAGCCCCTTCCCTGGAGGTGTTCAAGGCCAGGTTGGATGGGGCTTGTGCAGCCTGGTCTGGTGGGAGGTGTCCCTGCTCATAGCAAGGAGGCTGGACCCTGATGTTCTTTAAGGTCCCTTCCAAGCTTAACCATTCTATGATTCTGTGATTAATAGGTGTCTTGATATAACACAGATGTTGAGGACTTACATGTAAAAGGATAAAAAAGGTATTAATTGCTCTTAGCAAGCTACTAAGGATGTCAGCTTGCCATATGCTCCATGTGGAAAGATGAATGTCCTCATTACCTTTCCTTACCAGTAACAGACAAACCATATCATCACTCTGTGGAAAGCTTTATACCACATTTAAAATACAGTTTCTTGTTTTGGTGTTGGATTTATTTCAATTTCTTGTCCCTTCACCTGCTCAGCAGTTGATGTACTTACAGGTTTGAGAGAAATAAAGATTTTAGGGCATTGGGACTGGTCAAGGGCTCGCGTGCACAAGTTTTGTTCTCCTCTGCCCCTTCAGTCCTGGGGAATGATGGCTGGATTAACAAGAAGAACTCACAGATCAATGCCTGGCTCCAAAACTGGTGCTACTATCAGAACTTCAGGTTTTTTGATCATGGTTTGGTTTATAGGACACCAGGCCTGCTGACATTGGATGGAAAGACCCTATGCCACGGGGGAAAAAGGGTACTAGGGCAGGAATTAGTAGGATTCATTTGATGGGGCTTTAAACTAGGTTGAAAGGGGGTGGAGGATAAAGCCAGGCTTACTACAGATGAGCCTAGGGGTGGTGTGTTGGTCAGGCCAGCTAGTCAGGCAACCTTACCGGAGGCCCAGCTTAAATGCCTTTATACAAATGCACGTAGCATGGGGAATAAACAAGAGGAGTTGGAGATGAGGGTGAGCCTGCAGGGCTGTGATCTCACTGACATCACTGAGACCTAGTGGGATGGCTCCTATGACTGGAGCATCAGAATGGAGGGTTATAAACTTTTTAGGAAGGACAGACAGGGAAGACAGGGTTGGGGTGCTGCCCTCTACATCAAAGACCAGCTGGAGTGCATGGACCTCTCCCTGGGGACAGATGAGGAGCCAACAGAGAGATTATGGGTTAGAAGTAAGGAGAAGTAAGGCCAAGGTGACATCATGTAATTTGGAAAGCAGAGCTGAGGAGATGTTTTTTTCTTTTGAGAAAATTAAAATCACTTTAAAAATTCAGTCTCATAAAGAACAAAGTTACTCATGAGCATGCCTTGGATTTAGTAAATTATTTTAGCTGGAAAAAAGAAGTGTGAAGACACAGGTTATTTGGAAGTGGCAGATAACTTTTTCTGAAATAAAACTTTCTGGTTTATAAAAGAGGAAACAAAACCTTTCACTTCAGAAGTGTTGATATGTTATGCATTGACATTTCTATAACAAGCCTTCTGAGTTTCCATTTCACTGTGGTGTTTTGTGGGTTTTTTTTTTGTTTAAAACAGATATCTACTTTTATTTAGTTATTAAGTTATAGAATCTAAGATTCCCTTTGCATCCAATAAAGGATGGAGATTTTCCCTAATCCTCCTTTTGCTGTTAATGAACTTATAGAAACCTTTTTTATTATCCCTAACAGTTGTAGCTGGTTTGAGCTCTAGCTGTGCTTTGGCTCTCCTAATTTTCACCCTGCATAGGTTCACTTCATCTTTATACACTTCATGAGTGACCTGTCCCCTCTTCCAAAGGTCATAGACTCTCCTTTTGTTCCTAAGGTCCAGCCAAAGGTCCCTATTTAGCCAGGCTGGTCTCCTACCCTGCTTACTGGTTTTTCAGCATGTGGGGACAGCAGCTCCTGTGCCTTTAAAACTTCTTTCTTGAAGTATGTCCAGCCTTCCTGGACTCCTTTATCCTTCAAGGCAGCCTCCCAAGGGACTTTGTCAGTCAGTCTTCTGAACAGGTCAAAGTTTGCCCTCCAGAAGTCTAAGGTGGCAGTTTTACTAACCCCTCTCCTTGTTTCTCCAAGGATCAAAAACTCAATCTCATGATCACTGTGCCCTAGATGGCCTCCAGCTTTTACTTCCCCCACAAAATCTTCCCTGTTCACAAGAAGCAGGTCCAGGAGGGCACCCTCCCTGTTCAACTCACTTATCAGCTGTGTGAGGAAGTTATCTTCCACACGTTCCAGGAACCTCTTGGAATGTTCCCTCTTTGCTGTGCTCTATTCCCAGCAGACGTCTGGGAGGTTGCAGTCCCACACAAGAACAACAGCAAGTGACTGGGAGATTTCTCCCAGCTGCTTACAGAAGGCTTCATCCACCTCACTGCTTTGGTTGGGAGGTCTATAGCAGACTCCCACAGTCATATCAGCTTTATTGGCCCTTAACCTCATCCAAACACTCTCAACCTTGTCATGACTATCCTTGATGTCCAAGCTCTCATAGCATTCTCTAACAGACAGGGCCACTCCACCCCCTCCCCTTTCTATCCCTCCTGAAGAGCTTGTAGCCATGGATTGTGACACTCCAGTCATGTGGTGCATCCCACCACATTTATGTGAGAGCCACTATGTCATAGCTTTCCTGGTGTATCATGGCTTCAATCTGCCCCTGTTTGTTGCTCATACTGCATGCATTGGTATAGATGCACTTCAGATGAGCTAATGATTCCAACACCTTTTTTCCACTGTAGGCCCCATTTCCTTCCAGACCCCTCTCAGGTGCTTCCATGATTTCTAAACATCTATCCTTTCTCTCAAATGAAACAACAGAGTGAGAATCCTCCCTAGTCCACCATCCTTCAAGCCCTGGCATGTTGCTTTTGGGCTTGTCCCAAACAGGTCCAGTTATCTTCCCCCTTCATATCTAGTTTAAAGCCCTGTCAATGAGCCCTGCTACCTCCTGCCCCAAAAGCATCCCACCTGCCACCAGCAGGCCAGGTGTCTCATATAGCCGCCCTTGGTCGAAAAACCCAAAGCCCTGCCTATGACACCGGTCACACAGCCATGCATTGATCTGCAGACTCCTCCTGTTTATCTCTTCATCCTTTCTTGCAGGAGATATGGAGGCAAATACTACTTGTGCTCCAGACCCCCTAACCAGCTGTCCCAGGGCCCTGAAGTCTCTCTTCATTGCCTGTGGACTCCTTGTAATAATTTCATCACTGCCAACCTGAGAAACCAGCAGTGGGTAGTAGTCAGAGGGCTGCACCAGATCAGAGAGTTTCCTTTTAACATCTCTAATCTGAGCCCCAGGGAGGCAGAAGACTTCCCTGTGGGATGGGTCCGGTTGACAAATGGGCCCTTCTGTTCCCCTCATAAGGGAGTGACCCACCACAATTACTATCCTTTTCTTCTTAGTTGAAGAAGTCCTAAGGCATGCAGGTGAGTGACAAGCTCTAGGTGATTCACTAGATGGATCTACCTCTCCGTCTTCATTTGCCTGGCCCTGAAGTTCCAAAGCCTCATACCTATTTGTCATGGGTAACTGGGAGGGGAGGGGATCTGTGAGGTTTTCGCTTGCCTCTCAGAGGAGGAAAATCCCTCCATTCTTCCCTGTCCTGTGAGTTCCCTCCTTCTGTCTGATGATAGGAGTTATGGGAGTTCAAGTAAGAGGTTAAAGAGGGATAACTCAGGAAAAGACATAGATCATTTCAGGTTGAGCAACCTAGATGGAGAAATCCATTAGTTGTTTAATGCAGCCACAAGGCTATTTTACAGCCTCTGACTTACAAAACAAGCCCTGTGTCATATGTGGGATAACAAAAGCAACCTTATCTAGGGGTTGTTTTGATTTTGCTTTCTTTTTTTTTTTCTGAAAAAAAATCAACAAAACACAATAGAGTTTTCCAGATTTATTGCATCCTCAAATTTTTAAGCATTGACAAGCGGAATGGAAATATTATGGATACAGATAATTTATATCTCTTAAGTACCTCTGTAATATGAAAGGATAAGCACAGATATTTTTATATCTGCTGGGTATTTTAAGTAGGTTAAGAATCTCTTTCTCAGCAGAAGTTCATCTATTGGACAGAAGGGTAGGAGAAGCTAAAGCAAACAATCTGACAAAACTTTCTTCTGGGGCAGCCTGGCCTCCTGATTTCATGAGCAACCCCACACATTGTTAGAGGAAGGTAAAGACAACATGAAAGACCACTGGTTCTTCTCTGAAAGCTGCTTGATTGTGTTCAGGTGGAATAAACTACCCCGGTGGCAGGTGTAAAAGATGTAACAGCACTAATGGCAGAATTAGTAAGACTGCTCCAGCAGTACATTTACTGTCCTTCAACTTAGCTCACTGACAGAAGCAAGAGAGAAGTTATATGGACACAAGCAGCCGTTGCCCTTTGTGCTTAACTATGGGTATGTATATATGGCACATCACAGAACTGTGCAAAATACATCTTATCCAGGCAGGGGATTCACTGATGTGGTTAAATTGCTTTTAGTACATGGACTGACTCAGTTCAGTCAGTTTTTCATCTCTACCTCTCACTGTGTAGCCATGTCTAACATCAGGGTGCACCACACTTTCCTGCTCATCCACATGCAGGTGATGGCAGTGCCCAAAAAAAAAGGGAGTGTGAGAGGCAACTGATGTCCTATAGCTAAGGCTGAAGTTTTCTCTCACAGAGCCTAATCAGAGGATTACTGAAGCTGATGGAAAGATTCCCATCAGCCTCACTTCAGAACACTCCAAACAAAAGATATAAGAGGCAGTTACAAATGAGAACAAGAAGCGACTGTGGTGCAACGGATGCTTCGAGTGGGATGAAATCACTGTGATGTTCAAACATAAGCTAATAGATAAACTCACTGCCTTTATTAAGTGTGTACAGTATGTCCAGAGCTCTTTTGTTCTCAGAAATCTCATGGTCTAGCTGTCAGAAGCAGGAAAAGCATAATAATGTGCTAAAGGAGAAGAGAAAACATGTTATCTTTTCCAGAAGTATATCTGAAATACTGGAGACTGAGATGAAAAGGGCATTAAAAGTTGTTTGAGGTTCTCATGCATAAAAGGAGAGCTCCACATATCCTGCTGGTTGATGCACAAAGGATGGCAACAGAAAATGCTTAAAGAAATGCTACCTAGCAAAGCTCTTGTTTGACGAGTCATATGTTGTTGGAGGATGCAGAGAGATTATCCACATGTTGCAGCTGCTCTCAGTACCTACCATCAAAGCAAGTCCCACTGCTCAAAATTACTAGGAGTCATTCTGTAACTATCCAACACACCAGATTTGAGATCCTGTGGCTGGACTGTGAGCATTGGCTGGCAATGGCAGTGTTGCAGGAATCCTCCTCTTTCATTAGCTCCTCCACTGGTTTCCACAGGTTTCTCTTGGTAATCTCACTGTGCTTTTCCAAGCTCTTGCTTTTCCTTGCCTACTCCCACTAAGGTGACAGAAGCACCTTAGATGCAGTTCTCATGTCCTGTGAAGCCTCAACTACCTCCACATAGTGCTTACAACTAGAGGGATGTCGAAAGACTTAGGGCAAGGTAGCTCTAGTTCAGGTGGTATCTAAGTACAAGACTGTGCTCACCAGGCTATGCATACTAGCAGGGAATGACAAAATGGGCGTGGCTCTCTGCCTGTGCAGTGCTGGATGGCAGTGGTTTATCTTCTTGCTGCTATAAGGGAGAGATGGAATCTGTGCAGAGGAATTATCTCATGTGTGGGGATCATTTTGGATCTCCATAGCAGGACTAGAAAGCTTAACCCCACAGGGCTTTTATCTCTGACTGCAAAACTGAGATCTTCCACCCAAGTGGTGAACCAAGTAGCATAGTTATAAGATCCGACCATCTTCAAAAATACATTTGTCTTACAGCTCCCATGGATTATGTGTCAGGTTTTTTGGTACCAGATAAGGAATGGATCAGTAGACTTAAGACATTGGTTCTGATACCTCCACATCTTCACTCTATGTGGTTCATGAGAACTACTTCAGACTAAATTTAATCTGGTCCCATAGAGCAAAAGCCCATGGCTCACAGACCGAGATTTCTGTAATCCAGCAGTGGTCAGAGTGCTTGCCTGAGTTTCCCTGGAGTGGTGCTGGAGCTTAATTATATCCATTCACCTTAATCTCTTAGGAGACCAAGCAACCACATGGCAAGAAGTGACAATTAGAGGATCTCTTAAAAACTGCTTGAACCTGAATGACCTTTCATGCCACAGCGATTACCTTCCTGGAGTGATCCAGTTCCATGAACACTGGACTGGCAGAGGTGGTTAGCCCAGTCACCAGTTTGCCATAATAAGCTGGGATCAATTGCTGCCCAGACCCAATGTCCTCACTGCCTGCCTTCTGCTTTAAGTGTTAGAAGATTCCCTCTCCTTTGTAAATTGTTTCATAACCTGAATTTTGTATAAGTAAATCCCATTAGAATATCCCCTTATTCTCCCCACAATGCAAAATATATCTATGCAAGTCTGTTCCACTAGTGCTGTAATCACTGATCCCGTAAGTTCAAAGTCTGACTTTTCTTTTTTCTTCAGCAGATATGCTAAATGTAATGAAATATCTTGTTCTGTAATAACCAGCTGTTATTTTAGTCTTCCTCCCAGTAGAGGTTGTTTCTAATACCAACAAGGGATTTTCCACCAGCTTAATTATTTGATCTTGTGGTTCTGAAAGGGTTTGGAAGAAAAGCAGAGGGAAATCTAAGCTGTTTTGTTTATTTTAATGGAAGAAGGAATGGTTTGGAAACCTAAGCTCTGGCGAATTTCTAATTCATTTAATTTTCTGGCTGATAGGGTTTCTTTAATTTGACCATCTGTTTATTAGTGTTTGAATATGGATGAAGATAGGAAGGATATCACACAAGGAAATGGAAGTGTACAGAACCTCTGATGGAAAGTTCAGTCACATCCTAAAAAAAAACAAACACCAAAACAAAACAGACAAGAAACCCATGACAAACAGCTTTGTTTACTGCCTTTTTCTGCAAGTTCTAGACTTCTTCAGCCGTGCATAACATTCACGTTCCACCTCACAAACAACCCTAGTTTCTTCTCTGGAATTTAAACACTTGGTTTCCTGCTTTAGGTCTATTGTTCCAGAAGTTACATGGGATTAAAACTGAGTGAATAATAAGGTAATCTATTTGAGGAGGAGGAGGTATAGTTTTAGACACATAAATGCCAGGTATTTTGCCATCAGAACCATATGAGCTATCTTTTTACAACCTTGCTTCAGCACAAAAGCTTCCAAGGAAGTTGCAGGAAACTCCAGAGCAGGTAACCCCACAAAGTGATGAGATCTGCTTGAGTTTTCCTTCTGTTATTCAAGATTAACTCCCTGCCCAGTAAGAAGAATTTCTCTCTTCCCTTAAACTCTGTCCATTTGGATCAAGTTAATTATCAGGAAGTGCCCATATCAAGCTGCAAATACATTTAAGAGAGCAGACAGTCATAATTACCTAGACATGGCACATGAATCTATGTGCTGCCTTTCTCCGTTGCTTACAGATGGAGTTTAGAGAGCCTTCTTAGAACAAATGCCCATTTCAGGATTTGGCTAAATTTACAAAGAAAGTCTCAAACGCATCTATTGTACCTCACATCAATTAAACCAATGATAAATCTGTTTTAGTAGAACCAATGATATCCTTCCTTTTTCTCTCTTGTCATACTTCCTATTATACCATGTCAGCCAAATAGTTAACACAAGCCTGTGAAACTTCAAAGAAACTGGTTAAATCCTGCCAACACATTTTAAGTAAAAGTCAGAAGTAGAATTTTGAATCAGCACCATGAAATACGTAAAAATAGCTTTTTTAGGTAAAGAAGAATGGTTTCCCAGAGTCTCTATATTTCAGTTCAAGTGAGAAGGTAGAAGTTAAAAATAGTGTGGATAAGAAAAGCTAAACACATAACTGGAGAGAAAGGCACTAGTCCAGCCTTTCAATAGGAACCATGAGTTTATAAAAATAATCTTATTTTAAAATACAGCATAATTTCTTATGACGTAACAAGGACTTGCAGGAGACCACGAAAGAATATTTTGGTCTCCCATTTTTATACTTAATTTAAAATAATTAAGAATTCACTATATTTCTAAGATATTCCTAGAAACTTCCAAGCTTTTATTTTAATCATAAAGTGGTTTTGTAGTGAGCTGGGAGGGTCTTTTTATATTAACCAGTTCCCAAGACAACATAGCTAAAATATTCTTCCCATTTCCCTTTGTTTCTTCCTTATGTGTTTGCATTGTACATCTACAATGCTTTTCAGACAACACTTACTGCCAGTTGTAAATATTCTGAGATGAATTTTGAGGCAAATAAATCTTTCACACCATGAAAACAGGTTTTTCAATGTTAGCCACCTGGTCCACATAAAAGAAAAACCTGCTGCTGCTATGCAGGGAGTGTATGAACTGCATGAAAACAAAACTATTGGATTTTCTAGTAAAATTACAAGCAAAAGTGTAATTCTATTTGGTTTACAGGTTATATGAACACAATTATTAGGTATCCTGGTGGAGTGTATGGAACATCAACCTGTCACAAAACTTCATCCAAGACTAGACCTTTGGGCTTCTCTTCACTGAACATACTTTTTTTGCATAAGGATCACTAATATATGCAGACAAGGAGCTTGTCAAACTGACTACACAAGATGTCCAAGAAAAATGCAAAAGAACAGAGTATTCAAATGACAGTCTTGTTTCCAAAGGAAGCACATTGTCAAACAGTAGTTCATCTAGTGAACATCTAGTTAGATGCTCTGCTCATGGAAGTTCAGAGTCATTTGAGCTCAAAGGTGTATCTAACACCCAAAAATATGCCCTGGAAACAATTAGATTTTGCTTAAACTGATTTTCTGATCAATGAGAGACAAGATAATACTATAATGCTTTTAAACCTATCTCTATCTCTAAGCAGTTACAGGCAAAGTTTACAATATGAGCTAGATAACTAGATTATATTTTTCTCATTTTAATGACAATGAAATGGCTGGTAGGAACTACTCTATGATTTGCAAACTTAAATATAACATTAACCTCATACGAAAACAAGATAGATATGTTAGATTAATAATTTAGCCACTTCAATGAATTAAGAATTAGTAATTATGAAAGAAAATTATTGCAGTTGGAGGAAAATTTTGAACAGGTAAAACAACTGTGTTTCCATAGGTTCTTTAGTTTTACTAATACTCATAGTTATGAAAGTTCTGTAAAGGGAAAAAAAATGAAACATCTCTACAAAAGACTTTTTAAAATAACCTGAAATATGTTCATTAGCTTATGTTAATTTTCAACATTATGAGTACAGAGAGAGGAGACAGGCTGAGAGAGCTGGGGCTGTTCAGCCTGGAGAAGACAAGGCTCCAGGGAGACTTTAGAGCACCTTCCAGTGCCTGAAGGGGCTACAGAAAAGCTTGGGAGGGGCTTTTCACCAGAGAGGGCAGTGATAGGACTAGGGGTAATGGTTTTGAACTGAAAGAGGGGAGATTTAGGTTAGATATCAGGAAGAAATTCTTCACCATGAGGGTAGGAAGGTGCTGAAAGAATGGTTAAGCATTGGAACAGGCTGTTCAGGGAAGTGGTGGAGCCACCATCCCTAAAGGTGTTCAAAAAATGTGTAACATGGTACTTCAGGACATGGTTTAGTGGGCATGGCAGCAGTGGGTTGACGGTTGAACTTGGTGATCTTAGAGGTTTTTCCCAACCTTGATGATTCTACAGTTTTGTGACAAAGCATAAGCTTTTCTTCCCTGGGCTATGTGTGGTAGTTTTCAGGACGGGCTGTTTTAGGGCCTACATGATAACTCAGACCATACAGGTCTGATTTTGCAACTCAGCTGTTTATTTTTAATTCCCAGAAGATATTTTGAACTAATCCCAGATTGTCTCGTGCATATACTCTTCCTAGTCTGGAGATGAGATCTCTTTGTAAGAAACACTTAAGACTCAGATGTCCATTCTGTAATCTCAATGTTTTTCCTACCAGCATTAGGTCAAGGTCTTGTATTTTGCTTTGTGTTTTCTTATGTTCCACAGTGATCTGATACCATTCTTATTAACACAATATCTACTGTAATCTCTGAAAGTAAGCTGATTTATGTTACCCAAGGATTTAGTTCATCAGTTCTCATAAACTGTATTTTCATCATACTCTGAAAACTTTAATCCTCCTAATCTGCTGAAAGGTGGAGGAAAAAGGTTTCAGTTTTCCTAAACATAGTTCTTATTCCTTCCTCAGTTAAGTTATTTGATTCCTGGATCACACCAACACCAATGAGAAGAGAGTAGTGTCTATAAATAGTCTTTCAATTAGTATTATTTATGGTTGTAATTCTAAAACCATACTCTGTAGTTTCTGAGTTCCTGATTTCTAAGCATAGCCTTCATGCATTAAAGCCAAAGAGGATATGATCTTTAAGGTCCTTTCCAACCCAAACATTCTATGATTCTATGATATGATAACTTATGTCTATGGCTTCTGAAGTGAGATTACAGTATTACGAGATCCCATTTGATTAACTGGATCAAAAGTTCTTATTAGAAATCTGTAGCCCACCAGGCTCTAATCAAAAAGCTTCCCAGCTGCTCACATAAAGATTCTCTTTGTCTTTCATCTGACAGTACAATTTCCTAACTTATTGTGACCCACACAGATTCTTTTGCCAGGTTCTCCACAGCTGTGTCTGAGCCCTTTCCAGTGCTGCGTTAGGCAACATGATTAAGATCTATCAGTTTGCTTTTCTCATCCTCTCCCCAGGGTGAAAATGTCAGCAGTAGAGAATTTCAGATTGGAATGTATGTATAAAAAGAAGTGCACTTGTCACTGGAAGCAGAAAGTAGTGAGGAATACAATGGTCTGTAATTTCTCAGAGAATTTGTTCCACTTTCTTGTTAGACTGCTAAATGAGCCCAGGAAAGACAATAGTCTAAAATGAAATGAATCAACAGATAACTCTTTAGGCAATCCTAACAATCATCAAAGATGTTGCAATACATCTCTTGCCACCAGAAAACCTTAAGGGTCTTATTGAGATATGCAGATTAGCCATATGCAACCTCAGATAGACAGGGAACAGAATTAGTCTCAAAGAGAGACTTTTTCACTAACTACCAGTAGCATAAAGCCTGTGGTATGTTTTGGTTTCTCAAGTCAGTGCTGCCTACGTGCATTTGTATTTAAATAGAGATACACCACTTAAATATAGTCAGTATGGGAAGTCACATCATTTAGAAAAGGAAAAGAAGAATGGGGCAACCCTATACTCTGTATTTTAATTACTTTATTTTCACACCTAACTCTAAATATGTTTTTTATTTAACAACCTAGGGCTGTAAATCTGCCAACCTCACCTGAAGAAACACTCCTTTGTTTTGCCTTTTTTGTCGTCAATCAGAAAATGGAGTGACAGTACCTGATTTTGTCATCTCATTTTTCAGCATTACCATACAATGTTGTAAACCAATTGGGAATAAATGTGAAAAATTACTAACAAAAGCTAAAACTAAAAATAAACTCCCGTATCTTCATGGAGAAAAAAATACTAAAAGAAGGTAAGTAACCATCTTTAAAATACTTTTAATACTTAAAATATTTTAAAAATAAAATAGATACACTTAAAAAAAAAAAAAAAAAAAAAGAAGAAAAACAGTAGAGAAGTTCTTTAGGAGTATATTCCTGCTGTCTAGTTTTGTCAGTAAAATGACAAGTTTCCCCTTCACATTTCCTGCAGTCTCTGCCAGTTCCACATCCCTGTATTTCATTCACAGCCAGTGCTTATGTTACACAGTTTTAAGTGTCGTGACTGAAGTTTGAGCCAGTCATGCAGTTAATTTAAAAACTGGCAGATTGTATAAACTTTATTAAACAAAAATAAGGTTTACAACTGCAATGCAGAAGACTGTCACTATGAGCAAGTCATGCTGAAATACACAGAAATGTTATGTTCTTCCAACTCAGTGTTTATTTCTTCAGAACTTTCTCTTTTCCTCTCCATCTTTTATTCTCATGAGTAATTAACACTAAAAACCAAAAAAACCCCACACAGATTAATAGCTAAAAACCAGGACCCTGGCTCTATCAAATTTTACTGCAATTTTTTTTCCCCTCCAAATGTTTTTTTGCCATATGTCTGCTTGATGTGCAAAAATATTGTTTTAATAGACTAGCAGTTGAGAATGAGAAATTCTTTGGCATTCAAGACAGTTTAATTTCTATTGCTGTTTCTCAGACGCAAGTGGCCTGGAGATTTAGGAAACCTGGGTGCTAGTAATGACCTAGTCACTAAGTTTGGCATCAATTTGGGTAAAGCTTCACTTCTCTGAGGCTGATTTTCTCTTTCTTCATCTGCCTTATGCAATTCCTTTGTGCCATTTTTCCATATAGCAGTGATTGCTTTGGAACACATTTCACAGGAGTGAATATACACATCTGTGCATCCCACTCCCTTTCATCTAGAGAGTCTTACAAGTCTTTTGTCCAATCTGGCACAACTCCTTTGTTGCACCAGCCTTCATCTTGCATTCCAATAAAATGAGATTGAATACATAGGTGTTTGGGGTTTTTATGCACACGAACATTTTTGTGTATATATATATATATGTGTGTGTATATATGTGTATATATAAACACACAAATATACACACACATATACACCCCAGTATTTAAAACAGTATTTAGTCTTTTCCTCACCTTGCCCAAAAGCCAGAATATAATTGAAGATGCATTGTCCTTTTTGGCTGTGCTGCTGGCATGCTTCATGATGTGGTAAGGACACATTTCCTTTCCATACACACGAAGTTACCTCAGCCTACCCACAGAATTTCTCTGCAGCTCAACACTGCACAGAAAATGCCTGTTTGTTAAGACTAGAGCAGCTTTGTTGATTTTGACTTTGAATGAAATCTAATCAAATACCAAGAGGTAGTTTAAATTTGAACAGTAAGTGTATTAATCTGGCTTCAGCTAAGAGTGTAATGGGAAAGGGCATAAATGAAAGCCAAGTCTAGTGATATTGTGGTAGTAACACAAGACACTGTATCATTTGGAGACTTCTAGATCTCAAGGGATAGCAACAGAATTTTTTTTCACTATCATCTAAGTTCAATTTTATTAAGGGCTGAGTCAAAACATCTTGTTTACAGTAAGAGGGGAGAGGATACAGATGGACAATTACCATGCAGAAGCAACTGCTTATTATTTAACTCACAAAGAATCACTTGTAAGTCCCTAAAGAAAACTGGGGTTTTTTTGAGGTCAGCATTATCCGTATCCAAATATACAGAAAGATGCATTTCATGCCTCCTACACATGCCTAAATTTGGCAAGCACATTATAAAGAGAAAACAAGACAAATTATATGGTAGAAGCTGGTAACAGGAATGGGAACAAAAAGTTATTTAGACTTACATTAAAATAGGGACGAATGAAACTCCGAGCAAACAAAACTTGCCTAAAATGCAGCTGCAAACACAATGTTCTTCTTATTGTTACATGTTTTTAAGCAATATACCACTATAATGTTCAATGTCATAAACATTTTTATTGCTCAAATTCATGGTGAAATCTATGATACCAAAGCCCTGTTTATTGCTTTTGGACTTTGGGAATTGCTGCCTCTATTGGTCATAAAACAGTGTTCTGGTCACATAATATATACCAACAGCCATTTAATTTCAATCTGCTGCATCTTCTTATGCTGCATCATGCAGTATTATCACAATTTATCCTTACTGTGCAAAATTCTATTAAAGTCACTAATGCAAGTACTTCACTCACAAAACTGAGTTTGTGTCATAAAGATGGCCTGCAAAAACCTTCTATAAATTGCTCAGTAAGTTGCCTTTATGAAATATACATGGGACTAAATGGCTGGCTTAATGGTTTATGTGTCTTTTATTTTCTTTCCATAAAAAGCAGAGAGTATTGATGCACAGGAACAAGCCTCCTGCTGACCTATCAAAAGCTGAAATCCAGAATATTTCTAGGAATAAAAAGAAAACTGATAAATAGAGGTGTTTCAGGTAAAAAGCCTAGATAGAAAGTGCAGTCTTTGGCCCACATTTTACCATCAAAATATTTATTTACAGAACTGTGAAAAACAGCCAATGGAATTTACCTTTTGTGAACAAACCAGAATTTGGAATGAATACTTTTGGAGAACTCATCCCAGTTGCCTCACATTTAGACACACACACTCTCCAGAACATACCCTATTTATGAAGTTTTTCTAGTCTGCACTTAAAAGTCAGTGTTGATAGCAATATTACCCCTGGAATCTAGTCCAAGGCTTCATTACCCTTACAGTTATAAAGGTTTTCTCTTAACATTCAGACTAAATACCCCTTGCTTTAACTTAAGCTTGATAAAACTTGCACCATGTGAAGCAGACATGGAGAATTTATAGCTTCCCACTTTGCAGTGACCTCTTATGCACTGGAAGATTATTACCAAATCTCTCCTTGGAATTCTCTACCTTAGACTAAGCAATCCAGATCTTTCAGGCTAGCAAGGAGGCAATCAAGAACCGATGCAGCTAGAGAAATTCTTAGCACAAATATCTGAAGATTGGGTTGTGCTAATTTTCAAAAAGGAAGGCTACTTTGGAAAAAGAAGGTTAACATAGTGGGAACATCAGTCCTAGATGATGATCACTGGTAGAAGTGTTTTGAAGGGACTGAGTGAAGTGTATCTAGCAAAGACTGGAGATTGATGCTGCTGTCACCGTACAAATGAGGTGAAGTTTTGCAATGAAGTAGCTCTGCAGAAGGAAAGGAAAGAAGGCAGTGTTCTGATCTTTCAATGCCATTTGCCCTTCTCCCTAAGCTTTACTCCACACTGGGATTTTTCTCTCCAGAGCAGTTCAGTGGATATTCCTGGCAACATGAGCTCACAGAGACAGTTTACACAACTCTCCTGCAACCTCTTGTCTCTCATTCCTCAAAAGTTTCACATATTTTACACCACGTGAGAAGGAAGCCAAAGAACTATAGGACTTATCTGCTAAGCCTAGATGCAAAATGCAGCAAAATAAAGACATTTGCAGTGCTTAGCAACACGTTTTTTTCCTCCGTAAAGCCACTGAAGCTGGCTTTGTATCCTTGAGCACCATCTACTGGCTTCCCGTCTGCTGACTTCTTAATTTAAGCAACGAGAGATTGTATTTGTCCCACCAGCACACAACAGGAGCTCAGGGTGGTGAACAACAGACAGCTTGAGACCAGCCCATAAGTTGGACTCTGTTTCTATAAAATGTTTGTCAAACAATTTTGAGTAATTAACAATTTCATAATAATCAAAGTCTGTTTCTGGACAATTTTCAAAGAGATAATAAGGCTTAACTGAGCCAGTAAATGATTTGTTGTGAACAGTTCAACCAGCTGTACGCTGTGTATTGCAGACTCTATCCTTTCTCTTTCTTCAACTCAAGTGACAGTCGTTATGTTAAAATGATGAAGTAAAGCCTAAATCCCCAAAAATAATAATTACGCTCTAGAGAACAGTAAACAAGCATAATCAAGTTAATAGTAAATAGTTTCTAGTGTGGGGGGAAAAAAAGGATGTAGTGTGTTTTTCAAGTCTTCTTTTTCATAATTTGTTTTGATTGGATGTTTTCCAGATTCTCTGTATTCTTATTCCAGATAATCAGTGACAATCTAGAGATCATGTCTAGTTTTTACTTAGCCTGTTCTACAGATTCCATGAGAAAAGGACCATGTAGGAATTGCACAGATGAAGACAGACAATGGAAACCTACAAACTGTAGGTTTCAATGAGCTCTGAGACTTTTACACCTAGAGTCTCTCTTCTCACCAAATCCACAAGCACACAGGTTTTTTCAAGTGTCTGGTCTTCCACTTATACGTGTGACCCTGATCATTTCAGTATAGAGCACATCACAGCAGCTGAGAAAGATTTCAAAATGACAGAGAAAGGCAAGATAGAAACAGTGTCTTTGAATTTTGTCTGTAGTGACTTGCATGTTCTTTACAGCCTAGATTCAGATGCAAATTCTGTATTCTCTGTTCTTCAAAGCAGTAAGTTATCCTTAAGCCCTTACTAATATCTAGAACTTAAACTCACTTCCAAATCAAAGATCTAAGGAGGGAAAGAAGACCACAAAACATACATATCTGTCATTTTTATACTTTAGGAAAGGGAAATTATCATAAGATAAATGAATAAAGTTAAGCAATCTATCCCTTCCAAAAATCTGGTTTGGCAGCTTGGCTCATGAAATTTGCACAAAACTGATTATTTTTATTTTTATACAGCCATGTTCAGGCAGGCACTTTGTCAAGTTATCTGCACAATGTAGAGAAACACTGAATTAATTTTTATGTGATAAAATTATATGCACGGCCATAACAGAAAGTTAGTGAGTTTAAGTGTCTGTCAGGATTCAAGGGCTAAACTATTTAACAATGAATGAATTAGAATTGATACGTACTTATATATGTATTCAAAGCTCAAGATTTCACTCCACTTAACATGAAGGAAAGTGAGGAGAGGAAAGCAGACTTTCCCTCTGCAGCACCATGTATTTTCTTTATTGGAATCTTGACTAAAGGTTTCCAAAGTGTAAATAAATTCCTTTCTAATATTGGTGGGTCTTAGGTCTTGAAATAGATTATTAGTTTACTGTTTCATTAGCATGATTTAGCATGCTCTCCTTTGGTTCAGATGGTTGTGCCTCACAAAGCTGACAGTGAGGCACCAGGAGAAGCTGAGCTACCCTCCTCTGCATGACGGGGACTCCCTAGTGACCGGGGCTTTCAGCTAATAGAGGCTGATAGAAGCCTCAACACATTTCATTCCCCTTTCAACTTCATAAGCCTGAAAATTCAATTAGAATTAACACTCCTGCTACATTGCTAGTGCTGTGACAGACAGGACTTGTGCAAGACTTTTTAATTAAGTGGCAAATGAAGCCTGATGTAACCTTTGACACCACTGTGGAACCGCGTGCGAGGAGGTGGCTGCCGTCACTTGGAGATCTGCTGCGAGTTCTCCCCACTCTCCCTTGCCACAGCTCAGCCCCTTCACATGGCTCATGCTTTGAACATGCTGGAGAGTCTGAGCCAGCAGTGGGAAGGCCAAAAGTGAGACAACACTGGTTTCATCCCAGAAAATTTACCAGGGTGTTCTGACATACTGAAATTGCAGAGACTCTCCAGCATCAACACCAGTGACTGAAGCTGGTGAAGTGTCTCCAGCTGTGAACTGACTCTTACAAAGAGAAGAACCTTAAAAGCTTTATCTGGGGCAGATAAGTTTAAGGAATTCATGCAGCTTGAAAGCCTTCCAATCATTTCACTTCATCAGCAGTTATGAGTCCTGCTTTTCAGATAACTCAGTCCGCTTTGGTTTACATTACAGCTGAAACTTAAATACACAGATCTGCAAGCTCGGCCCAGAAGAACTTATCATAAATCCAGTTTTGTTGGAAGGAGATTGTGAGGAATATATCAGGTAAGTTGTTTTTAAAGGTAAGTTTGTCCCCTAGACAAAAGGAAAATTAGACTTGCACTTACCAAGATCAAAAACATGAGCTGCAGAAATAAAGATGAAATTGTACCATACCAACTGTTTTCCCCTACACCAGTGACTAATGAATTAGACTTACATTCTCTTACACCCCAAAAATTCACTGTTCAGTAAGAAATGTAATTAAAATTATTAAAAGCTAGAAAATTAATATTGTGTTTGACCCTTTTCTTCATAGAACTACAGACAACCAAAGAAAACAATCCATGGAACAGAAAGCTGACATTCAAAGATTGTAGTTACCAGAAAGCTTTTGGCACTTGCTCCCAACCTATCAGAAAAAATGCCCAAATCTTCATAGAATCATAGAATAGCTTGGGTTAGAAGGAACCTCTAAAAGTCATCTAGTCCAGCCTCCCTACAATAAGCAGGGACATGTCACACTAAGACAGGTTGCTAAGAGCCCCGTCAAGCCTGACCTTGAGTGTCTCCAGGGATGGGGCCCCCACCACCTCTCTAGGCAGCCCATTCCAGTGATCCACCCCACTCATATTAAAGAACTTTTTCCTAATGTCCAACCTAAATCTCTCCTTCTCTAGCTTGGAACCACCACCCCTTGTGCTATCATTATATGCCCCTCACTTAATATTGCAAGACCAGTATCTCCCATTTCATCAGTGTTTTCTGTCTTTCTTGCTGTAGCTTATTCAGGTAATCTTTGCTAAGCACTCAACAATTCCTTGCATTCTGATGTCTTCAATAAATAAGACTCAGCATAAATTTGTGTTAGTGGTTGAGCCAGTCAAAAGCAAAGAAGTGGTTTGAGGCTTTTGTGTCCACTTCTCTAAAATTATTTTGGAAAAGAACAAAGACAATGCTTTAAAAGGGTTCAATTCAGAAGCTGGTCCAGGAAATGAACTAAACCTCTAAAAATATTAATATTTTCTTCAACATTCCAGAGTAAGACAAATATGAGTAGTTCAAATAAATGATGGCATGAAAGACCAACCCCAAAATTCCTTTGTTTGAATAAAGGACATTGAAAATAAAGTGCTGAGAAGGAGGAGTCCAATAGGAAGAAAGGGAATGGAAAACTTCTGCAGTCCTACTGAAAACAAATTTTCTCTGTTATGATTAAAATCTGAAGTCTCTAGTTTTTCCCTGGGTGCCCCACTTCAATTGGATCAATGCACTCATAAAAGCCACAAAAATGACAATCAGGTGTGGTGGCAAATATCCATAACAGGATTTGTTATCTGACCCAGAGAGGAGGAAGACCTAAATTTAAAACATGAATTGGCATCTGAGCCAGTAACTCAGGTTGTTTTTAGAGCCAAGATGCTATTCCTCTGACCTATTTTAGAAGATTCATACATCTAGAAAAAGACAAATCACCCATGGATGTCTCTCCACAACTGTAAAGAGAGTTTAAGATAATTAGCTAAGTTCTAGATAGTTAAATAGGGTCAGACAAATTCCACTCAAGGGGCTTATATGTGCAAATAAACAAACAAACAAAGAAAGCAAACAAAATCACAGCATATACAGTTGAGTGTCAGTTCTTGGGGTATTATCCAGGTCTCCAGACTCACAGACCAAAGCCTGAACCACCTTTCATTATTCTGTCTCTGGAAATCAATGCTCCTTTGTGTAATACCTGAACAGGTGTGTCTCTCTAACCAATTATATTTACATTCTGCTAGGGACACCTTGTAGATTTTTGCCTCCCACTCTATATTTGAATCAGGCTCTCTTACTACACAGAAAGTGTTAGGTTTTTTAAAGACTTCTTTTTTCTTTGTTAAGCACTGAGAAGGAGTAAAAACTCAGCATGGACTACACCAGCTTACCCTCAGGGCCAGGAACAGGTTGAGTAAGGCAGGGAGGGACTAATAATTGTTCCATGCCTCCTCTTCTGTACTTGCCTGTAGCAAGGCTAAAAACATTTTTGAAAAGTTCAGAGAAAAGTAAACAAACAGAATAAGGAGGGTCAGGAGATGAAAGTAAAATGTTTTCTTCACAATAGCAGCCTGTCAGGTGCTCTCAACCTCCATAACTACCTGTGTGCCATTTTTTCCTTTTTCTTCTCCAGAAGCATCTTGGCTAAAAGAGTGCTTTGAGAGTTTGAACAATAAAACCTACCTTCCAAAGGGGGAATAAAAACTAACAAGAAAAAAATTGATACATGAAAAATATGTTGTCAAAAATCCATAGCAGATATTTAAGGTACAAAAAATGAAGGTGCATCCCTTTGTGATCATTATTTTCTGTAAAAGGAACACAACACTCTCCTTTGGACTGTAAAGAGGGTACTTTTTTGGTCTCCAGAATGGCAGAAAAATAAAGTTATGCAGAGAAATAGGGGCAGGTTCTGCCCTTAGATACATTTGCCAGAGTCACAACCAAAGGGCAAGGGTTGCCTTTTGTCCTCTTGCTTTAACTCCCAAAACCACGTTACCCAAGGAGAATAAATGCAGGGAGGATGTCTGTGCTCTGCTCACTGTTCACAAGATAGAGAGTAACTGTCCATCATCTTACACCCCTCACTGATACTTTTCTGTATCCTCAAGCTGCATCTCCTCCTTTATACAGACTGTAAACTCTTCAAGGTCTTTATTTCATTAAATCAGCATGCAGTGCTTGAACAAGCCTGTTGTTGACTTGCAAAGTGTCAACATATCAGGAGTCATCACAGTAACATTGTTACCAAGACAGCCGGGCAACTACAAACAGGAAACTTCTAGCATTTTTTGTACTTGATGAAGAGAGAAGCATCTCAAGAGACAATTTATCCCACTGAGGCTGGTTTCAGCTTCACACACGTGGGCATCTAATGACCTTTGGGTATTTGAGACAACTGCACAAGTCTGAGGCATACAATATGAGTAGTAGGAGGGTCCCGTGCACTCCTGAGTCACAACTGGAGGGTGTCCAAGATACTCTCTGATGCCTCATCTTTTCCAAAATCCACCACTGCGACTTTGTGAATGTCAAGGAAGGTAAGAAGCAGAAGCAATCACCCTTTTGCAGACCTTTCATGGATTCTCAGTGGACACCTCTGACAGGAGCAGCTTTCCTGGCTCCTCTTGAAGCAAAGGTCAAACCCCAAAAGTCTTTCCCCTTTGAATAGCCTCTCCAGATAAACACTGAGTCTGCTGTAAGAATTGAACTGTGCACGACACCAGACTGCCATGCTCTTTTGGGTGTTTTCTGAGACAGAGCAACAAGTGTAACACTGAATAATCACACCAAAACTTAATGGCTCTCCAAAATTACTCTGTGGTATGGTGACGTCAAAACAAAGTTCAGGTCTACTGAAATTCACTAGAAACAGAAAGAAAAACAAGACATCGAAGCATTTTTCTCAGTTCAGAGTGGGAATGTTAGATGACAGAGTTTTTTTAGACCAGAGACAGTGTAAGATGAACAGAGAACTTTTTTGTCTAGGGCTTCGACTTATGACTTACTCTACGTGTGCTTCCTGACTTTTTTATATTCATAAATATAAATATTGTCAGCAATGAAGATCATTATGTGTCCACATTAAGTAAGGCAGGATTTAGATTTGCCCATTATGGACTACCAGAGATACATGTTTGCAATAATACAGATGTACTAAATTTAAATTAAAACAGAAAAAAAAAATAATAATCTGTGAGCTTCTTTATGGATTATATCTTTGTGTTTTCCAGCAATAATGTTGTTCATACAGCAAGTCTCTAATTAATTCTGCTTTATTCCACCCACAGAAAGGCATGCCATAGGAAGGAAAATCACCTCTGGGAAGAGAACACATACTGTAGTTACATTAGCTGGTGTCTCTCTGTTAATTTATGGCTTAATTTAAGAATGCAGGTAGCTAAAGTTTGGCAGGAGAATCCCTGGACACATCTAGTTACAATAGTATTCCAGGTTAAAATTTCCTTCAAATTTTATTGCCTTGCTTAATGAAAACTAGAAAAAGTTCTTCATCTTTAACTGAAGTGCTTCAGTTCAGCTCCAACAGATATAAAAGCAATGGTTTTCAGTTAGCTAAAAAAAGATAGAGGGTGGGTTTAAAAGTCAAGTAGATTAATAAAAAAATCTTTCACCCTTTTTATTTTTTTTTATTTTATTTTAAGTGAACAGTACCAGCAGAACCACTTTATTTACACCAAATTATAAGGCAGTGCAGCTCCTGCTCATGTGCCACAACATTCAGTCTCTTGACTGAAAGTCCTAAATAAGCATTCTGAAAGTTCATTGCTAAAATGTGACTGTCATATTTCCATCTGATATTTCTATGGGGGAGTAAAGGTTAGCCATCACCTCCAGTCTGAGAAGTCCAGTTTGTGGTGGTTTGATGTCCCTTATAGGCCAATAGTGCCCAATTAATCTTGATATGAGACCACAGAGAGGTATTTACCCTGGGTTCTGAGCTCAAAGAAGGTCAAAATTTAAAGGTCTTTGCTTTATAGTAAATATGTCTCTGCTGCAAAACTAAGCTTTTGGTTTTTTAAAAATATCATGGTATTTTGTTCATATAGTATTACCTCTCTTTCTGCCCTTTCACATTCAAATAAATCCTCTTTGTGTCTCAGCTTTGCAAACAGTCTCACACATCTTTATCTTCACACAGGTGATCAGGTCCCTTTCACCCCAAAAATCACGAGTTAAGTCCAGGAATTAGGGTTCGCTCAGTATGGAAACTTCTACCTTTCCAGGACTGATTTTCAAGAACAGTTTTCTGAAATAACATCAATCCAGGCAAACATGACTGAGCATGAGAGAAACATTGCTGGATACCAGGCTGAAATTACATATGTTGAGATATTGCCGTTATTTCTTCCCTTTGACAAAGCACATTTCCAAGGATGAGGATGGATTGGAGAGGCAGAATGGAGGAGTGAAAACTGAAAGTCATCATGGAATCTGCTCTCTTACCCTGTCTTCCCGTATTTCCTCACTGAAATTCATACCCTTGCACAGAGAACAGTTGTACAAGCAAAAAGAGAAGGAAGGAGGGAAAGGGAGGGAAATCTCTACTGCTCTGTAATGTGAGTTAGCCATTAGTTCTGTAGCCAGCTGACATTGTGACAACTGCCTTGTCCAAAACCAAGAGAACCACTTCCAGCACAGCTGTAAGAAAAATAGAGGTGTTTCTGCAGGCTGCAAATGTGCAATGCACAAGGATGGAGCATGTAGCATTAAGGGTCTTCACACGGGGAGCTCTGTTGAACAGTTGATGTGCCCCAATCTCAGCCCCAGTAACTTGTTCCTGTGCTCATAAATTCAGAAATGTTACCTATTCCCAGAAGGATTACAAGCTACATGACAGAACAGTGCATGGTACACAACCAGAGGGGTCACAGCCCCCATTTTTCTGGACATGGCTTTGCCTCACAAAAGCAAATCTTTATACCTTCAAGGACTGTACCACATCTCCCAGTTCCTGTATCTCTAAGTGCAACCTGAAGGTTTGGTTCTTCCGAAGCAAGGGAAGGTTTATACCACAAATCCTCACTGTGAGCTCTTGGCTTCTCTTACCAGGTTATCTCTCAGTACCTTAAGTAACTTATTGATACTAACAAGTATTTCTATGCTATATACATACGCTGCCATAAGGCTTGTAAATTTATATTCTTAAATCAGAGAGTAAAACTGTTGTAGCATAGATGTGATTCACTATCTTTTTCTTTTTAATCTGATTAGCCCCTGCATATCAGCCCAACCCTTAACACTCAGATGCAGTCCTCTCTGAGATGAGCAGAATCATGCCAAGAACATGAACTGCAAGGCCCTTGTATTAAAACACAGGAACCAATCTACCCTGTCAGGATCATTCTGAGCCTCACGCAGGAAGTTTTCAGAAGGAAGAGTAAAAAGAGCTCTTCATTCATGCTTCATACCTCTATTTAACCACAGAAACCATAAATACAAGTACAAATGACTCTACGTTATTAAGAAATACATGGGTGGATGCCCTTTCCCTCAGGTAACATATAAATTGCCAATTCCAAAGAAAGGTGTTTAAGGTGAACTGGTTATATTGTTTCTAACCACTTACCATTATTACAGACCACTTCTTATTTGAAAGCTATAAAAACATCCAGTTTTTCACATATTTCAGACAAAACTTCTCTCTGACAGAGCTAACTGAAGGGAGATATCTTTCAGTATTACAGTGTAATAGTGACTTTTCACCTCAAACAGCTTCTGCTGCAGAATAGTTGTGAATTCATAATAACTTCACTGTACAGGAGTTGAGTCCTTCTGAGTCTGCACATCAGTGATGCTCGAACAGTGGATTCCCCATTGTCAGAATTTAGAAAGTAACTCATAGATATAAATGATCCAAGAAATGTAATGCATTCATATCTTCTGCACATGACCCTCCTGAGATTTTAACATTAGCTTATCAATGGTTTAAAACAAGCTGGATGGCTGAGTTGACAGAAACACACACCATAATTTTAGGTTTTTTACACAAATAAACACTTTCAGATATGGAGATTGCTAATAGTAAAGGTCTACATCAGTGTCAACACAAAAGATGTCAAAAGTCTTGCAGAACAAAATAGCAGTTGAAGAAAGGCTCTCTTCTAAAGTTAATTTACAAAACCAGTGCCTATCAAATACAGTGAGTCCAGTCCTTTTGATTTCGGTAGATGTTCAGTTAAAATCCAACATAGGAGATCACTACCTGCCATCAGCATTTGCAGAAACAGTTGAAATATTAAAGACCTGACCATCCTTAAAGACTTATGCCTCTATGATTGAAAGGGAGGTTTCATAATGGTTACTGCAGGCTTGTTTCTTACTGGATCACCCAAGATAATAGATTTGGTCTGAGGAAAAGATTTTGTGTTTCTACCAAATGAGTAAGGACACACATTACAATGTGCTTATCTGCTCTTATTTTCATTACAAATCACAGGATGGCAGAATGGTTGAGGTTGGAAGGGATGTCTGGAGAAGCCCTCTTCTCCAGCAGGGCCACCTAGAGCCAGTTGCCCGGGACCTTGTCCAGATGTTTTTGGAATATCTCCAAGGAGGAAGACTCCACCACTTCCCTGGGTAACCTGTGCTCTCTCAATAAAAAAGTGTTGCCTGACCTTCATAAAGAACCTAGTGTGTTTTGGTTTGTGCCCATTGTCTCTAGTCCTGTCACCAAGCACCACTGAAAAGAGCCTGGCTCTGTCCTCTTTACACCCTTCCTTCAGGTGTTTATGTACATTAGAAAGATTCCCATTTCCAGCCTTCTCTTCTCCAAGCTGAGCAGTTCCAGCTCTCTCAGCCTTTCTTCATAGTAGAAATGCTCCAGTCCCTTCATCATCTTTGTGGCCCTTCACTAGACTCTCTCCAGTATGTTCATGTCTCTCTTGTACTGGGGAGCCCAAAAGTGGACACAGTGCTCCCAATGTGTCCTCACCAGTGCTGAGTAGAGGGGAAGGATCAACTTCCTCAACCTGCTGGAAACACTCTTCTTAACACAGCTCAAGTTACCATTGGCCTTCATGGACACAAGAGTACATGGTCAACCTGGTGTCCACTAGGACTCCCAGGGGCTTTTCTGCCAAGCTGCTTTCCAGCTGGGTGGTCCACAGCATATATTGCTGAACAGGGTTGTTCTTCCTTAGCTACAGGACTTTGCACTTCCCCTGTTGAAATTTATGGGATTCCTGTTGACCCATTTCTCCAGCCTGTTGACGTCCCTCTGGATGGCAGCACAACCCTGTCTTATCAGCCACCCCTTCCAGTTTGTGTCATACCTGAGGGTACACACTGCCTCATCATCCTGACGGTTAATGAAGATGTTAAACAGGACTGGACCCAGTACTGACCCCTGCAGTGCCCCACTAGTCACTGACCTCCAACTAGACTTTGTGACACTGATCAGCTGTCAGGATCAAAAAACCAGCATATCTGCACTAACATAAAGTCTAAAAAGAAAAGTTATCATTTTAAAGTCTGCTGACCACACTTGAGCCAGGAGAGCAACTCTACAGCTAGTCAGTGTTTTGCAGCAAACAGCCATAGCCATTTTGGTCCAAGATTAACACCTTAAAACTTTATTCACCAACTCATCATTCACAGGCAAATTAATTTAATCAGGGACAATTATAAGATTTCAAGCAACAAGAATTTCCAAGGACTGAAAATAGATGCACTAAACAGCTGGTATTTTAAAAGTAACACTCTAAAGAACAAAATTACTCCCTCTTTAGCCAAAAAGAGAATTGTTCCTCCTTTCAGCTCTAAACAGAATTAATTTAGCCTGAGGTCCAAGACATACAAGACAATCTTTCACCAGTGAAAATTTTCTGTATGTGTTTTTTTTAAAAACTGCTGTGTCCTGTCTGTGCAGGGGTAGAAAGAGGATCTCTCACAGCTGAGAAAAGTTTCTGAGCTTTCTAATGGCACCCAGCACTCTCTACTGACTCTACCAAGTCTTAATCCAAAGGGATTTTTTTTTCTGCAGGAATTATATGGAGGATTCTAAATTCTTGTGGTGGTGGTGGTGGTTTTTTTTCGGTTGGTTGGGTTTTTTTCTCTTATTCTGTTGCTTCTATGGTATTATGTATTAGAATTCAAGGATAAACCCTTTTGCAAAATCCTGGAGATGTGCTTAATTTTAAACACTGTCTGTTGTGCTGATGACTTTGAGAGCCACGTGCAAAGTTAAACTTACTTACAAACATTTCCAGGACTGTAGGACTTGAAAACAGCATGTAGCAAATTTCCTGGTTACATATAAACACCTTCAAATGCTTTATGTGCAGCTAAACAAGATGTATTTTTTTGAGGGTTGGAATATCCAGTACCTTTCAGTAAGAGCAAAACTTTGCCCTCACTAATGCTGAGGGAGGCTTGTAATCAAAAGAGTAATAATAGTTCTTGTTTAATTCTTTACCTTCCTGAGAATCCAGCTCATACCATAAATACAGACTAGAAAAGAAGATGTGAAAAAAATAGGAAGAAAAACATGAAATGGTCACCCAGTAAAAGAAGGGAAATAGCCATGATGTAATAATCTAATTATAATTATATATTTTCTGCAAGTGTTTTCATGAAGCTGGGATCCATTGCTGTCTTTGCTTTCCTGATTTTCAGCTACTTTTGCCTGTATTATCTCATGATTGTACACCAGCTCGTTTCCTTCCTAGTGTACAGCTGATTAGGTATTTCAGTGGATCAGTAAATTTCTAATTGTTTTCCTTCATGTGGTGGGTCAGCAAGCTTAAGAGCCAGATATAAATACGAAATTCTCATTTTTGATTGATTTGGAATGGGTCTGTGTAATGAAGAAACAGTCTCAGACTCCTATTCTGCCTGGAGCAATGATCCTTATTTAACTATGCTGTTCAGCTTGGCAAGATATTACAGCTAAATAGGAGATGGAGAAGATTCAGAAATAGTTCAAAATATCCAAACTGGTCTAGCACCTTGCAAGCAAAAAAACAAATTACAAGGGTGACATACTTAAAACTGGGGGGGAAAAAAAAAAAAAAATTGCTAAGGGCTCAATATGACCTAAAAATCATCTTCACTGACTCATTGCACTGAACTCTCCCCTTCAACACAGATCTCAGAGTTCAGATCATTCCTTCGTGCTCTGCTCCACTGACTCCATTTCCTTGTTTCCATGATGGGAACGTGCTTTATACAGCCCCTAGCTAAGACAGCTTCAGATCACCACAACAGATGCTTTCCTGAGCCGATGAGGTGAATTCCCATCCCACTTTTCAGCTGATGGCTTTGTATTTCAGCTTCATTAAATGAAGTTTAAGTAGCACGAGAAAAGCCATTCCCGGGCTATTTCATGCTCCATATAATCTCCACTGTGCTGTTTTTCACCAGCATTGAGAGGGAAGGTGAGGGAGAAAGGAAGCTGCTGTCACCACAGGTAGCAGGGAATGGGAGAGCAGTCTACCTGTAGTCTGATAATAAGCCAGAAAAGGCAGAGAATGGCAAACCCAAATAAGTAAATGAATAATGTGTAACAGTGATTTAAAACAGCACAAGTGCCTGTGAGTGGCAGAGGTTCCAGTTCAGTGGGAGTTGCTTTAAACAGGCCCAGAGAATGCAGACAATATTGAGAGGAAGAAAAGATTTGTGGTTGGATGTTTAGAAAGAAAGAAAATTACCTCAAGAGTCCCTCGATTGTTTTATTTTCCCTTCTGATTGATGAAATATTGAATTTCCTTTTGAGCAATTTAGTAACAACATATTCTGAGACAAAACTACAAGCTAATCTCACACAAGTATATTCAAAACAGCAAATATCTAACATGACTGATTCAAAAGAGAGAATACCAACAAAGACTAGATGAAAAGGAACAAACCCAACCTTGTTCACCTCTGTAAAGACACAGAAACTATGTAACACTCAGCATGGTTTTCCTCAGGATTCTAATGGTTGCATTTTTAAACTTTGAGATAAAGGTGTTAGACAGTGTACAGTAAATGCCCAGAAGGATGTGTTATAGCTGCTTGGACAAGTTCTTCTCATAGATGAGCTTTCATAATTCTGCATAAAAACTGCCTAGTACAAAGCATCAGTAACCATAGCAGTATAAAGAGCAGCTAAAACTGAGAGAAAAAAAGATTTTTACTCTGCATAGTGTGCTTTCATTTAAAAAAATGTTAGTGCTTCAAAACAGAACAAAATCTGTGAAATGAAATGTACATAAATATTTTCTTTGGAATAAAGATACCCTCAAAATCTTCACATTTCATTTGCAGAGTGGAACAATTTGAATTCATGGGTTTGTTTTTTTTATTGTTTGTATGATTTAATAGCATGTTGTGGCTATGAGTAGAGATTAATATACACAATTCCTATTATCTCATAACATTTTATTATCTTTGCAAAATCATTAACTACAGCTTGCTAGTTCATAATTAATGGAACACTGCCTATGATTGAAACAAGTATCTTACAGTGCAATAAACAAAAATATAGGTTCAGCAAACTGTGTCATGAGCAGTATTGCCCAGCAGGAAGCATTCAGAAGTCTAAATTCAGCAGAAGAAAGCCTAGACTAACTATTTTAGGTACATACAAAACATGTAAGGTCCACAGAATTGAAGATTGTTCCCCAGGCAATTAAAACTCTGCTAGTTGGCTTCTCCAGCAACATTGGAAGACTTTTAGACTCATGAACATGATCAGAAACTACTCAGTGGCAATATTTCTCAAAGCTTTAAAAATCATATTAATAGGTGAACTATTTGGGGTTATTCCCTATTCATTTCTTAACTTCCACTTCTACCTGGAGGACAATTTTTTTCTTGATATTGTTCTAAATCAGCATGGAAAAATACAAGGGAGAATGCAATAGAAGTGAAAGTATTTGGTTTGTGTAATATCAAGTAACTGAAAACAGAGTAGGCAACTGCAGCTTGGTGTAATCCTGGTGTAAAACCAGTTTGAAAGAGCCATCAGGGTCTGCAGATTTTGGATTGGGTTATTTTGGGGGATTTTTTTATAAAGAGTGTTCCTGTTTATGACAGAATAGAGAATAGGGAATAAATCACAATTTAACTTTATGTATTCTCACAAAAATAGTTGCTTCTAAAAACCAGTGATAATCAGGCGTTGGCTAAAATCCCAGGAATATGATTTTCTGTAATTTGCCCTCTGTTGTCTCAACTTGGACAGAAACAGTAACATTTTCCTAATCAAGTCCTGCTGCCACAGGTTAGTGAAACATCTCACTTCAACTACCCATGTTAATGAGATGCTCTCTTCTTTTTAAATAAGGTTCCTCAGTAACTCTGTTATCTTGACACAAACAAACATCCAGTCCAGCACGTCACCGTATGTCCTAATCCATGGAGAAAAGCAGGTACTTCCATGAGGGGGTTTACCAGACACGTATTCACAATAAACTGGAGGAGTGCAATACTCCCCCTCCTGCTGTACTGCAAATTAGGCAGTTAAGCAGGATAGAAACTTAAAACTTATGTGGCTGAAATTCAGCAAAAATGAACCTCAACTACATTAATTCTTCAGTTCACTTTCTCCTTCCTGTGTCTGAACTTCTTTGTCCACAACCCTGAAGACTCCCTTTGTCTCCATGTTCTGAAGGCTCAGTGGTCCTTTCTTCTCCTCTCCTCAGCCTATCAAACATTTTGCTAATTTAAGGCTTAAAATACCTTGTTCGTTACTTTCAAGTTAAAAAGTAGAATATATTCACCTCCTGCATCCTCACTGAGCCCATTTCTCCTACTTGAAGTAACTCTGGAGCACAAACAGCAATGTCAACTGCTCAGTACATTAAGTCACTCATAAAAGAAAAAATCACTAACCCATTCACCACTTCAATAGAAGTGAAAGTTTGTTCATTACAAATACTAAATTGTCATTGTGAATTTTTTTTCTCACCTTCAAACGAGGGACTGTTACTCCCATCAAACCTGCCCTTGAACATTTCCAGGGACGAGGCTTCTACAACTTCCCTGGGCAACCTGTTCCAGCATCTCACCACCCTCACACCAAAGAATTTCCTCCTAATGTCTTATCTAAATCTCCCCTCCTCCAGGTTTGATCCATTAACCTTCTTCCTTTCACTACAAGCCCTTGTAAAAAGCCCCTCCCCAGCTGTCCTGTAGGCCCCTTTCAGATACACAGAAGTCTTCCTCAGATTGTCTTTCCCTTGACAATATTTTTAGGTTATTTACACCCAAACCAGTCATATCATATTTAAAGTTTGGAACACCTCAGGAAAAGTGGATTTTGGAATCCTAGTTAAGTAGCTGCGTAATAGAGGCATTAGAGGAGTTCTCCAGTGTTAACATCAGAAATTATTTTTGTTTCTCTTTAGCCTGACCTTCCTGTCAAAGGGAGGACAAAAGTTCTCCCAACATCACCTATGGCAACTGTTAGATTTCTCGTCAAGACAGACATCTAGTCATCACTTTATGACTTAACTCATCAGCTGATGAGTTTTCTCTGAGGTTGAGCTAAACTTGACCTCTGGCAATAGCTCAGCTGGATTTAATTCAATTTTTTTCTTTATCTATAAACGAGAGGAATTACAGCCCTCATATTTTGAAAAAGTTCAAGTGCAAGTTGAAATAATATTTAAGTCAATGTTGCTTTCGATCATTTTAACATCATCCAAAGTCCTGAAAAGCTAGACTGTGACAGCCTGATATGTCTGATGTCCCATAAAAAAGTAAACAACTGAAACAAAACTTTTTCAGAGGTAAACTAAACTCCAGCAGAAGTCTGAATATATGTCATAAAAATAAGCAAACCTAACTAGTTTTTCTTTTTAAAGATCTTCTCTTTTTTCTAACAAATCTTGCTGATTTGTTGCAAAGTAAGCATACTTCTCCAATCAGAAAATTAGTGACAGTTACATATTTACAGGCATTTTTCTTTGGAAAAAAATAACATAAAAAATTTAATTGTAGCTGCTGTTTTCTGTTCAGGAATTTATGCTGGTTTTCCTAAGGCATCTGGTCACTTTCCCACAGAGTTACAAAACCATACATGCTACATCTGGGAAAACATATTTAAGAAAGAAGGTGGGAGGACAAACTCTGCAAAACCTGCAGCCAGAGAGAGGAGTGAGAATATGTGAGAGGTACAACTCTGCAGGGCCTAAAGTCAATAAAGAAGGAGGGGGAAGATGTACCCCAAGCACCAGAGCAGAGATCCTCCTGCAGCACGTGGTGAAGACCTATTCCCCTGGAGCCCATGGAGGAGCAGATATCCATCCATGGAGCCCATGAAGTATCTCATGTCAGAGCAGGTGAATGCCCAAAGGAGGCTGCAACCCCATGGGAATCCCACTTTTGGAGCAGGTTTGCTGTGAAGTATCAGGCTGCAAGTTTAAATTGTGAAAGAAAATGTAACTCAGTTGTGGAATCGCTGGACTAGAGTGCTCTGAAGGATAATGGACTTAAGGGATTAGACAGACTCATGAAGGATAATTCACTTAAGGTTATTAGACTGATGGACTACAGAAAAAAAGAAATCATGCAGGCATTACAATCCATCTGACTGCTGGAGATTAGGAAAATTTAAAAAGGTAGAAATACTGTCTATCCATTTCTCATAGTCTTGCCCTAATTAGCAATTAGATGAGATATTTATCTGGATCCTTTCTGTTTGCTTTAAATTGTATTCTCAAATGCATAATTCCTCACCATCCCCAAAATCCATCCCCATGTTCACACCACTGCAATGGCTACATCCAACTCTCAAGGTGACCAAATCAGACCTTTTGCACAAGTGTCAATTCCAGAATTGATAGATCAGTCAGAATTGGAAGTTAGTTTCCCTGTAGAGAAGCTTTACATCATATGTGGGGTTTCAGGACAATACCCAGATCCTTTTCAGCAGCCAACTGGCTTTCAAATAAATAATCATTAAATTTGGAGTAGACACTTTTACCGCACAGAGAAATGAACATATAAAAAACAATTTTCATTTTGGATCTTAATGGGATCTTTTTTAGTAAGTAAGAGAATGTTCTGGTTTGTTTTGGTGGGTTTTTTGGTAGCGGGGGAAGGGCCCCAGGGGTGGCTCCTGTAAGAAGCTGAGAAGCTGCCCCTGCTCCAAACCCAGCCAAGGAGCCATCAGAGGGACAATAGATGTGTCACTGCCATTGACATACGGAAGAACTGAGGTAAGAGCTGAGCAGAGAAGGACCCGGAGGGAGAAGAGCTGTGCTAGAGAAGAAGAGCAGTGCTGGTGGTTGTTGAGAAGGAACGGGAAGAAGATGCCCAAGAAGAAGTTTCCCTGCAGCCCACGGTGAGATGGCAGCTGTGCCCCTGCACTCGTGGAGGAATGTGGTGGAACATTCCCTGAAGGAGCCAGGAGGGGTGAACTTGGATTTGCTGCCAGTGGCCTGGGATGATGCAGCCATGGAAGCCCCCGGGCCAGGGGAGGTGCCTGTTCCCGAAGCAGCCGTGACTCTGTGGGAAGCCCAGGCTGGAGCAGCTCCGGGCCTGGTGGGAAGGACTCATGGAGGAGAGGTTGGTGGAGGACTCTCTGCCATGGGAGGGACCCCGTGGGGAAGCAGGGCAGGACTGTGAGGAATCCTTCTTCCTGAGGAGGAAGGAGCAGCAGGAACCACCAGCCTGTGACCTGACTCTAAACCCCATCCCCATCCCCCTGTGCCGCTGGGGGGAAGGAGGGAGAGAAACCGGGAACGAAGGGATTTGGGCGGGAAGAAGGGAGGGGTGGGGGTCACGTGTGTGAGCCCTGCTCTGGGTGTGTCTGTGTCCTGTGTGTTCTTGATTAGTGAGATTTAATTATTATTTTTTCCCCAAGTTGAGTCTGTTTTGCCCAGGACCTTAATCGGTGAAGAACCTTCCTTGTCCTTTGTCTCGACCCAGGAGCTTTGTCCTCCCCATCCCAGAGTGTGTGAGGGGGCAGTTGAGTGAGCGGCCACGGGGCTGGTTCTTTGTTGTCGTGTTGGGCCCAAACCAAGTCAGAGACATATTTTCCTTTGAAGTTACAGGATATCCTGCAAATTCACCAGTTTACCGCATAAGGTCACACATGGCAAGTGCTAGTGTGTTACAGTGAGGTTAAATTAGCAAAAGCTGGAGCAGGCACAGAAAGGAAATGTGGTTTCTGCTATGGGAAGAGCAATGGGAATTCAAACAAAAGTCAAAGGAGGAATGTAAGAGAATGTCCTTTGGGGACAAGACTGAAAGGATTACCATATAAATTTGACAGAACTCTGAATTTTAACGGCTCCTCAACACATATTTGACATTTTTCTGGCTCTTTGTATGGTTTGACCTAACGGAAAAGAGAACAAGATATGTCAGTCTCTCAGGCTGGAAAGAATTTGCCCTGGGCAACTTTCTGATTATCTATTCAATTAGAACTGGATTTACATACAGGCTTCACGTATAACTCAGGAAAAGTAAGCTAACTTTAACCCAAAGTTTCTCCTTGAGTTTCTCTCAGCCCAGTCTGTCACAACTCACTAATATAACAACCTTTATCGAGGACTCTCTTACCAGAGGGAACTCCCAGCTCCTTACCTGTTCTCGTAAATCCCTCTCAACAATGGGGCATGTTCTATATCATATCTTGATCACTTTCCCTATGACATAGAAGCAACATATTACACTAAAGCTACTGAGAGTGCCTTGATTCACTGGAGCATTCCCTGGCAGCTCCTGCATTCAAGAACTGTTCTTTAATTCATTCTTTCAAAGAGTGAAAATTCTACACTGATTTTCTACAATTTGTTCTGCAATAACACATGCTTTAAGCAAGAAGTATTCATACATCCAATACATTATGCATACAGTCCAGTCACTGCCACACTTGAGCTGTCTGCTCCAATATGTTCCTTTTTGGATATGCACCTGTAAATTTTAAAGTTTCAGCTTTCATTACATCTGCTTCTCCCCTGCAAATCCACATCATACAAGAACCTCTCGCTTTCAGATTTTGTACCATCTTAACAAGAATAATTCATCTTTTCTACTGCTACCATTCCTCTTCTCTCATATTAACCAGTATTACTGCTGTGTAGATCAGTAGTTCCCAGTGTCAGAACAAGGGGCAATGGGTACAAGTTGGAACACAGGAAGTTCCATTTAAATGTGAGGAAAAACTTTATGGTGAGGGTGACAGAGCCCTGGGACAGGCTGCCCAGGGAGGTTGTGGAGCCTCCATCTCTGGAGATATTCAAGACCTGCCTGGATACAGTCCTGTGTAAAGTGCACTAGGTCATCTTACTTCAGTAGGAGAGTTGGACTAGATGATCTCTAGAGGTCCCTTCCAACTCCAGCAATTCTGTGATTAGAAGTGGTATATTTTATAGAACAGCATATAGTACCTTTTAATGACTATCATTACAAATCTGCACCAATGCTAATTCCTCTCTAGTTTTTCATCAGTGGAACTGTCTTTCTCATCTTGCTTTTAACTTATTGCCTTCAGTTATTGTTTTCAAAGACCCAGTTATGTCATAGTGCTTTAGGAAATCCCAGCTTTTGTTTAACACTCTGAAGAGACATTTTAAATCCTACCCTGACATCAAGTTATAAACAAGGAAATAAAACTGTTAACAATCAATAATGAAACAGAAAATTGTTTACTGGGCACTGAGGAGTTTTATCTGTGGAGCAAGGGCTGCATACTCCATGACAACAAGTGGCTTCTGTTATCTGTGAAGCATTTGTTGTAGGCATTTATGCAGTTTAAATAACAAACAATTGAAAATACAATATGGGTTCGTGAACACCTGAATAATGAAATAGTCCATTGAAATCATTAGCAGCACTAGCAGGATACAATAATATTCTCAGTGTGAAGAAAATTAAACCTTTTTCTCTGTCTTTTTAGTGCACAACACAAAGTAACTTGATTACATGATCATCTCCTAATGATTCTTCCTACTCTGGTCCAGTTTTTAATGAATGGGAAAGACAACAGAAAACAAATGATTTGAGAAGTAGGCTAAACACCATCTGTGATAATGTTTTTTTTATGGGCTGCCTTACAATATTTTCTTACAACCCAGGTTTTTAAAAGCATCGCAAAATGCATGGTGCTATAAACTACAGAACAGGAAGACAACTCAAGAATCTTCTCCATTTCAATCTATTTTATCAGTTCAAATGTCAGTTCAAAAAACCTAACCCCAGTTTATTCCATATTTGTTATTAGTTACCCACAAGGAAGAGGCATTAAAAAATAAATCTAAAATGATGATAATGTCTGAAAGTCTGTTTATCTAATTCAAAACCTAACTTCAAAAGAAACAAAAAAGTTAAAAAAAAAAAGTGTTACATATTTTCATCAAAACTGGTCACCATGTCCCTTTGACAAATGCTTAGGACAAAAATACTAAAAAGAAAACAACTGACATCTACCTGAAATTAATATGGAAATTAATAGAACTAACCTGGTTTTCAGAAACTGAAGGATTAGCTTTGAAAATTTTATATTTTGCTTTTTCTGATTAAATGTCTCTTTTCACCCTCTAAAAGATTGATCAAGGTCTGAAAAATACATCATTGTATGAGTGCCTGTTAACTGTAATTTCCCCCTCAAACCACCAAACTGCATGTGAAAGTGTGTGTTTATGATTCGTGGTCTTCCTTCCTATCAGAAAGTCAATTTCTGTTCCTTCTTATGTGTGTGTCATCATCAGTAACAAATGTCATTCTTGCTTTCATTCCAGCAATCATCCTGCTTTTATGTTCTATATCCAACCACTGGACACCTTTACAGAGGTTCTTGACTTCTGGAACAAAGGAAAGTGGCCCTATTGTACTTCAACCCAATTCAGTGCAACTGTGGACAGATCAATATGATGCTCATTATTGCATTTTGGTCTGATGTATATACTCCTAGTTTTTCCAACCAAGGATAAATAAGCTAGGGGCCATACTCCTCATATTTTCCCTTTTCCAGATACAACGAGTGTTGGTAAATGCAAAATAATTTCTCTTCTGGCTTGAACACTCAGATATTATTAATTAGATCTCCCTCCTCCAAGCAAACCTAAACATCACTATAGCTTGTGTGCAATGAAGGCAATCTTCCTGTGTTTTCTCACCTCTTCTGCAGGGACACCAGGCTATTTAAATGAAGAAATGGCACCAGAATCTCTTCCAGAGTCTCTCCCAGCAGCCAGGTACTAGTGCCTCCTCTACTCCTATGTAGAACTTAGATACCACTCTCCCATTTCTGTGTACATTAGAGAATCTAAGTGGACAAGCACATACCACAAAGCAGTTAAGCTGCTTATTAACTCAACAAAGATTTAACAAATAGATTGCATGCAGAGAGGCTTACTGCAACATTTTGGACAGTCTTAGGTGGCAGAATCACATGTGTAGACTGTTTGTGAAGGAAAAGACAAACAAAAAAGCAACAAACAAACCTTTCCTCCTCCACCACAACGACTATTCCTGCCGATTGAAATAAATCTCTCTGAAGAGACTGCACAGAATTCAGACCAACTGGGAAAAAAAATATCCTTCAATAAATAAAGATCATCCCAATATTTTCCAGTGACTGAAACAGATCTTATCAAGAGCAGTTAATTGTCTTTGGCCAAGACTTAATTCAAAAATGTTGGAGGCCTGAGGGGAATTCCTACTGCTAACTAATTAAGATCTTGGTAATTAGCTGTGACTGGGCAAACCACCCTCCAGGATGACTGAAAATACCTGCTAGGACAGCCCGGTCCTTCCACAAGTGCAACACAAGGAGAATTTATGGTTAAATAGCATCTTATCATTGAATTGCTTTGTTAAATAACGTCTAAGGCCTTGAGCAGTCCCAAAACATATGGTGTGGAGAACCTTGCTCAGAGTTTCATTTCCCCCCATACCCAGTTCCTTGATAACTGCAGCTGTCAGGCTGGCCTGCATCCATTAAGTCCAGAGCAGACTTTTCCCAAGCTGAATCAATTGCAAAGCTCACAGCCAAGTCCTACCCCTGACCATGATCTCCAGCCAGTGTCCTCCTTTTATGTGGGAATTTTCTTGGCCATGCCTTGCAGCTACTTAAGTGCAGAAAGAAACTGCTGGACTCCTCAAACTTTTCTGCATGTAGTCAGCCCTGGTGATAAAGCAGCTCATAAAAACATGCCAGATTAACCTGGCTGTGTGATGACGTTGTCAACTATACCACTGAAGTAAATAAGATTTTGCTGTGCAGAATGTATGGATAACGTTGTGATCTAAGACTTAAAGGCCCCATCTGCTTGGTAAAAAGAAAACTGCAAAGTGTTTCCACTCATCCTCCTTGGTAAAACTCAAAGTAATTAATGGAGGAGACCCTGAACATTGTAAAAATCTTTATGAGACAAATGGAATGTCAATGCTGCAAAATGTTAGTAAGTAAAGTCAATTTAATTCAAAATCTGTTTCCAAATGCAATTCCTCTTGATAATCACAAATCACATTTCAACCCATCCCATCAAAGTACCTGCATAAAGGTGTTTTCATTACTGTAAATCAAAAAACTTTTAGTTTCTGTCTTATCTCCTCCTTAACCCAAAGCAATATTTTATATATTAAATATATTATATATAAAATTTTTATTTCTGTAAGATACAAATATATTTGTGTGTGTATAGATACATAACTTTTTTTTATATATTTTGCATCTAGGTACCTACCAATCTACTTATCTGTCTATAAAAGCCTCTAGTTTCACTTAAATTATTGGCTCCAGGATGCCTATTTTTATCCTATTTCCAGGGAAATTTTACAGAGAAATATTAAAAACATTAAATCCAGGGAAACACAGTGCAACATCCCGGTCTCATGCATTTCTTCTCAGGGAATATACAGTCCTTGTTTGACACAAAAAGATGTAATTTTAGTTCTAGCATAGAATTTGGATTCAGAAAGTCTACGTACAGTTCTTCAGCTACCTTCAATCTCTAAATCACTCAAGAGTACTGTTTTGAGTTGAATTCTCAAGTACTCTTTGAGACACACAAAGGTCTCTGGACTCACAAAGCTAAAAACCACATTGTAGTACCACTCAGGTCCCCATCTGTAAAGCATGGAATAGAATAGTTATTTTAACGTGTAGTCAAACTGCAAACATATTTTATGGCAAAAAATCAGGGACAGATTTTCCAGAAGACACAAAGGGAAAATACTTCAGCTTCTACTTAATGACTCATGAGGTGATTTACCCTCACATCACACAGATGCAGTCCCCCCATACCCATTACAACTGTGACCTAGGGGGCTATCTATTTCTAATGACCATCACTATGTAGTCTGTCTTTCAGTCTTTATTTTTCAGGCATAATTACCTTTTATTACCTCACAGAGCATAATTTATCATCAACAAGGAATAAACAGTTGTCAATATGAGCATCTTTTTAGGTCGTAGTTTGTTGTGGGTTTTTTTATTTTATTTAGACACTTCTGGTTTTTGAGCCTCTTTAACTAGTCCTGTCTGATTTGCTTACATAAGTCAAAAGCAAAAATATTGTTAAGAAGTCTTACATAAAGTTCAGAAGCAGTACTGGAAACAGCTTGTTAAAATGAATGACTTCTGATAAACAAAAGAATGGGACAAGTGAACCATTTTAGCAGCTTCCAGTGTAGTCAAGTCTACTACAGTCTTCAAATGCATTCAGAAAAATTGCTCACTGTTATGTGAAATTTCTCTAATGACATTTCTTCAGTGTTATCTGCCCTCTATTATTTATAAAGGGTGTGATTCCACAGACAATCCATCAAAATACATGAATTCTGGAAATGAGTAAGATGAGCTCTCTGTGTTCTCATAAGTGAAAATTACACTTGTATCAATGTGGAGCAGAGAAGGAGACAAAAACAGCCACAGGTCCTATAAGGCCCTTCATGCATGGGCCAGGTTCTTCAGCAGGAATTAACATAGTGACACAGAAATTGGTAGAGGAATGTATTTTAACCAAAAAATGCATTGGGCTTCCTGAAACTGAACACTGGACATGCTGATAACATATATAAAATCCAGAGTAACATGTTGTTTATAGTTGTTCTCTTTTAATCCAAGGGTGAAACAGCATTTACCTTGCCTGGAAGACACCTCTAAATTGAATATCTGTTCAAAAAACATTGCTTAGACATCCACACCCACATAGTCTACAGATATCTTCATAGGCATGTTCATCCCTTCAAGATCTCTCCAAATTCAGTGCCATAATTTATCAATACAGAGGGAACTGGAGTGATTATCTTGCACCAGACACTTCCTTGTATAGTTAACACTGAAGTTAGACAATGTGGGGCTCTCCTCATCCAATATTTGCCACCCATACAGCAGTCCACATCTGATCTGGTAACCTTGAGCCTGCCCATTGTCAGCAGAACACTTCTGGTCCCTCCATCCCACCTCAAAGCAGACAGAATTACACAGATGACTCACTCTACTGCTGTCTATTACCTTCCACTGGTAATAAGTTGAGGGTGGCTGGCTTAAATGTAGACCTTGTTGGTTTATAGAACCTGAGCTAAATCTTAATCCTGTTGGCCAGAAATAAATCTCTGAACTATATATCTCAGCTCCTACAATAAAATCCAAAGATCTGTATCTGACCACAGAATGGCTTTATGAAGCAGAAGCAAAAGCTGGTGATGCATACATTCAGTATTTCATTAATGACTTTCTCCATCAGTTTAATGACTGTTCTGAACTCAAGAACTTCTCAAAGATTTCAAATACAATGAGACAAATAATACATTATAATGAAAAATCATCCATGGAATTTGATCTCTTCTGAATAGAAATCCTTTCTGTCTGGCCCTGCAGTTGCATTTGAGCTTTGTGAATCCAAAGTGAATTCTGGGCCTGCTGAAGAGAATGGGGTCCAGCAAGTAAAGATCCAGAAAATTCTAATCTGCCTGTTTTGTTGTTGCATAGTCCAAGTTCCAGTAAAGCGCTGAGCAATGGTGAGTTAAGGCACAACAGACATGGTACCAGGAAACCCACATGTATTTATAAGATGACCAGTGGCATGTGTTGTTTCTATGTCCTCCTAATGGGTCTGACTGGGACAGAGTTAAATTTCGTCATAGCAGCCCATGTAGTGTCATGTTTTGGATTTGTGGCTAAAACAGTGATGATATCAAGCTCATGTTTTAGCTACTGCCAAACAGAGCTCACACAGCATCAAGATCCTCTCTGTTTCTCACTCTGTCCCCTCAGCAAATAGTCTGGGGGTAGGCAAGAGGCTGGGAAGGACACAGAAGAGACAGCCAACCTGAACTGACAGAAAGGATATTCCATGCCATGAAACATCTTGTTCAGCAATAAAACTGGAGGGAAGTCTTTCCAGAATAGCCACTGTTCAGAGACCAGCTGAGCACTGGTCTGCTGGTGGGAAGTGGTTAATGAGTGCCTTTACATTACTTTTTCACTTCCTCTCACACACACACACACACACCCCCCTCCCCGAACTCCCCACCCCCATTTATTAACCCCCTAATGTTTTTTTCTGATATTTGCTCTTCTGAGTCTCTCCCCCAACTGCTGCAGGGAACAATGACCAAGCAGTCGGTAGGTGCTTAGTTACAGGACAGGGTCAACCCACCACAGTCCTGTAATTCTTCTATAACCCTGAATTTGGTCCTCTAATAACATGTCACTTCAAGAATAATAAAAATAGACCAATCCATCTCAGGCAATTTATATACCACATTAACCACTGATAGAACCAAGTAACAAAGCTTGTTAGATCACAGGAAACTCTTTTTGCAACAGAGCTGGAGCTCTGTGTAAGGAGGATGCTACAGACTTCAATAGGGCATCCCAGCAGGTGCAGATGTCAGGATGGAAGAAATCCATGCACAGGTGGGACAGTCTCAAAAGTATCTTCCCTTTAAAATAACTCAAGTTAAAGAACAGAGAGACAACATGAGGAGCAATGCAATTTTGTTCTGCTTCCCAAAAGAAGTTAAAACACAGTCTTCAAAACATTGAAATGCCAATACAATCTTTATGCTTGCTCACAATTAGATTGGAGAGTGATTTTTAAAAGAATGTAATGGATGTAGGTGCACAGATCTTGATAGATTTTGCCCCTCAGTGCTCCAAATGCAGCACTCAGGCAATGCACTCAATAAACATTAGCACAAAATGCCTGTTACTGTCTTACTGAAGTGTGCTCTTATGACCCAACTCTTTATTGTGGCAACTGGATGAGACAGAAAGGAAATAATTTTGGATTTCAAAGATTTCCTTTCTCTCTTTGTGTCAGAAATACACACAAAATAAACCCTCCTCCAGGTGTTACAGAAGTTCTGGAGAACCTAACTGTACACAAGAAAAGCTGGCAGAGAAGTTAGTTCTCTTCACTGTGCCAGAAGATGAGAAGATCCAAGCTATGGCTCTGCCTCAGGAACCAGTGCATCTTTAGCTGAGGAACTCTGCTTCTCAATGAACAGCTTTTCCCTCTCCAGCTGGCTGTGCAAGTACTGGACTGCAAAGCACACTTATCTAGACGATGGAGTATCTGACTTTTGTCACAACACTAGCAACAGATCCTCAACAGTCCCCCCACCTCTCTGACTGTAGCCAGACCCTGGTAGTTTGCCTTACACTGAAAAGTATCATCTTTTAAAGTACCTCATGAAAATCAGGCCATGATGAATTGAAAAATGAAAAATGGCCTCATGAATTACTCAGGGGGATGTGAACAGCAGTGCTGGGACCTGTGAGCACACTAACATGAAAGCCACTGCCAGCATGGACGCTTGTCCTGGTACCTACAAGGCTGTTCACACCAAGACTGATGTCAAAGATCAGCCATTCTTCCTTAATATAAATATCAAGCAGCTGAAAAACCACCAGGAAAATGTGATTGCTTTTGATCAGTAGTACAGGTCTGAGAGCCTGTGAAAATGTCTTAGGCTAAGCCTGTCATCTTAATTTTCATCACCATCATAAAATTATAGGACAGCCCTATTCCAACAACTGGTTTAGGTTTGTTTTCCTTTTTTTTTTTTGTAACAAATACTGGTAATTCCTTGAACTGAGGCTGGTACTGTAATTCTCTTCCCCATCTCTTACCTGCAGTTCTTGCCTTAGCAATTTTCTTGGCATTTAACTACATTGTAGATAGTTTAAAAAACAAAACAAAACAAAACCCACACTTTATTTTGCCACTTTTGAATATGCTATTTTTCAGTTTCATTCATTTTCTCATGTCATGAATCTCCATGGACTTAAACTCCAAATGTCTTTCCTGGATTGTTCATTATTTTATACACTTATCAGGTCCTTTCTTATTCCATCTTAATAACAAACAAATCCCCTCTGTTCTGTTTCTCTTCATATCAGTCATGTTAGAGTTTGTGTTGTTTGACTTTCTGGGGAAAACAGTTTTTGTTTCTATCTCCTGCCTAGAAGAGAAATCTCAGGATGACATTTAGCTGTGGAGAACCTTATAAAGAATATTGTTTTAAATTACCTTTATCTTTTATAATGGATGCCATCAGTCTCTTGTGATCTGACAAACTCAGGGATGCACACTCCTCTGTCAGAGTTCATAAAAGGCTAATGTTTGTAAAAAATACATTTCCTGGAGAGGGTTTGTATGTTTCTGTTATGCTTTCATTAGGGTTTTATGTTGTTGGGTTTGGTTTAAGGTTTTATTTGTTTGTTTCCTAAACACTTTCACAGCTCTCTCAAACTCTCTTTCTTGGACATCTCACTTGCCAACTATAGTAATGAATCAGCTGATGAGCCCAACACAATGAGCAGTATCTTATTTTGCAACATCAGTGGATTGTCACCCATTCCAAAATCCCAAAACAATAGCAGCAGTACTCAGAAGATGGTGGCTCTTGAATCCAGATTAGACCAAACTTTGGTGGTCCTGCAGGGACTTTGGGGATAAAAGTGATTCAAATTCAGATTTCAAAGTACATTTTCACTATCAGAGCAAGACTTCATTAATTTTTAAGTCCAAAACCCTCAGACAAAAAGCACCTGCTGAAACCAAAACAATGTGCATTGCTTCCTTCATGTGATGATTCTGGTAAATATTCTCCTGTGACCAGTGACAGGACTTGGGGAAATGGCAGGAAGCTGAATCACAGGAGGTTTATGTTGGATATGAGGAAAAGGTTTCACACCCGGAGGGTGGTTGAGCACTGGAACAAGCTCCCCAGGGAAGTGGTCCCAGCACCAAGCCTGCCTGAGCTCAAGAAACATTTGGATGATGCTCTCAGGCACATGGTGTGATTCTTGGGGTGCCCTACACAGGGACAGGAGCTGGACTCGATGATCCTAATGGGTCCCTTCCAACTCAGCAGATTCTTTGATTCTGTGAAGAAAGTCACTAGACACTGGGAATTAGCAGCCTGTACCAAAATTCAGATGCCCTGCCTAGCTTTTGCTCCCCAAATGCTACAGATTCAGATTCAGGACTGCTGCTCTGGATATCCAAGTTTCAGTTAAACCAGAACCTTGAATCTAAGTATCTCTTCTGTTACGTCTGAGATGGTTTACTCTGGGTTTGAAATGTGATTCTTTTATCACCTCCCCAAAAGTACCATCTAAAGAGTCCTTAGACAATTACAGCACCACGGAGTTGAGGAGAAAAGAAGCTCCGGGAGCTGCTTCAGTTTGGGAATGACATTAGCTTCCCAAGAGTCCCTCAGCAGGGCTTTGGAGGGGGAGTTAGGGCCAGGTATGCAATTAAATTCTACTACCTCATTCATGCTAGACTTGTCAACCCCTGACAGCTTACCTTCTGCCTGAAACCTGGATTGTGGGCAAACACTGGCTCAAGAGTCACAGCCTGACTATTCCATTTTGCAAGCATGAAGGACTAATGAAGATATCTGAAAATTGAAGGTGAATTCAGAGTTAAGAACATTAGAGGAGGTGATAAGAAACCTATATGAATTGAAATCTGGACTGGTCTTGAATCCAAATATTTGCACAGAATATTCCAGCTCTGCTCAGAGTATTTGTAAAGTAACTGTCAAAAAAGATAAAACCTTCTTCCGAAGTATGTGAAGATGCTGCCTGCTGGAGTGACATGCTCTGTACTAATTATTCCAACTGAAAATCTGAAATGTTTTTTTCATTTTCACAGAGATGCTTTTGTAAACTCCATTCAGATCAAAGAAGATTTTCGTTCCAGGTTTTTCCTTTAATTGAGCAGACAAAGCATACACCAATTAAGCTGATCTAACACTATAAAAATGATCTTAATCTTCTGCTGTTTTGCACAGCTGAATATCTTTGAGCAAACCCCATGGGGAAGAAGAAGAATAAGGATATAGAGGAGACTAGAATGGGATGAGTTCTTTTTTAGTATAAAAACATAAGACAAAATAAAACTGTTTGTAACTTCATATAAATGTCCATTTAGTGTTTCAAATGCATAAATATTTGTGGAGAGAATATGGTTTTCCCTGAACAATGCAGAGAAGGAAAAACCTGCTACTCCTGTAGAATATTCAACCACTAATCAGAAGATTTTTCACTCCTGGAAGTGGTATAAAGGTAACTTTTACTATCCAATTCATCTATTTATTTGCTATGTGTGGACATGCAAAATTTTAATTAATAGTTTTGATAAATCTGTAAGTGCAAAGTGCAACTACTCCAAATTAGTTTGATAAAAGATCAGACATTCATTGCTAAGTAATGGAAACTGGGCTAATCAAAATTCTATGGCTTCTGGCAGCGGCAGGAAAGATGATAATGTCCTCAGAGATCAACTCCTTGCAGTCTTTTGTAGGGCCATTTGTATGTAAATAAGGTATTTATAAGTTCACATAGATGTTAGGAGAATCTGAATTGGGAATATCGTTCTCAAATAAATAGTAGCATTTGTGTTCCTGCATCAAGTTTCTCTCTCTGTTTATTTAACATTGTTACTGTTTGCATTGCACCCCCTGCTGAGATCAATACCTTGTGCTTAGGCACTGTTCAAACAAAGAGGACCTGATTACACAGTATTTATAATCTAAATAGCAAACGTCTACACCATTATAGGGTAGTGTGGAAAAGGCCAACATTCCTTCTGCTCCCCAGTGATATACTAAAAGAATCAGGTTCATCCCTTTGCCAGATTTTAAAAGGAGTGGAATGCTAATGAATGATTTGCATTTCTGGATTGGTTCTGCTGCTATTCCTAAATCCTTGCTGGCTGAGGTGTTTGCTTACTTTTCTTACCCGTAAAGTTGTCACTAAAGATAGAAGATATTGAGGGGAAACAGGAAAGAACCTGGTTGAAATGGATTAAACAGAAAAGCAGTAGAAGCAGAGAAAGTAATGAACACTACAGATTGCTGACCAGAAGTGCACTCAGAAGAATTCTGATGAGTTCTGGTTCCTATACTATCTTCTCAGAGACAGGTAAAATTCTTCTATGACACAGATGTCACTAAACAGATTGGATAAGCTTATTTGGATAGAACACTAATACCTCACAGAATTTTTCAGGAAAGGCATTTTTCTTACACATGCCTAACTTTACAGATCTTGCATCAACAAAAACTCATTAAAATAAATCAAATTTGAGAGACAAACTTAGTATCATTTGATGCTCTATCAACAAAAAGGACCATTGAGATATTTCAGGCAAGTCCAACAAAGACCCTCCAGATTCTCTCAGTTTCCTTTTTCTTAAGAGACCCTCCTGTCTATGTTCCAGGCTAATCCACTGCTAAATTGCTGCCACATCCCCAAAAGAAGAAAAAAAGATGGCACTACCCTCAAATAAATCACAAGCCAAAGAATACCCATAAGCTTAGAATTTAATTTATATGTTTTAAAAAAACAACCTCTGTGCTTTATTTACTTACTACCCACTTTAACACACACCACAAGCACCTGTATCTCTTTTAATTAGCTTAAAAAATCTGAAAAAAATGTGCATTTCCAGCTCATGCTACAAATGTAACCAACACAGGGCACATTACCACCACCTAAAGCCTTCATGTTTATTCCTTTTGTCTTTCATTTCCTCTGTCCAGATAATAGACACAGTGTAGTCTTCTAAACTAATTTAATTACTATCACAACATAATCTGCCAGTATTCCCATTGATTACTTTCTGCTACCTCACAGACCATTCTACCCAAAGTCCATAAGGAAAATGATGCAAATGCATGTTCCTTTCAAGAAAAGGAACCACCATGAAAGTAATAGTTTAAGTGCTCTTGAGCAATCAACCAAGGACAGACAGTTCTTAAAATCCATTTGGATTTCAAACCCTCAGTACAGATACTTGTCAAAATGCTAAACTGTTAAGCTACTCATGCTACCAAATGAAACAGGAAGTTTGGGAGAACATTTCTCAGGAAACCCATAGCACAAGAGCTGTTTGTTTTCTCACTAGATCAGAAAAGTATTAGTTCTCTGCTTTCAAATTGCCTGCTTTTAAATGTTTCCATTCAGATCCTATTCAGCATGTTACCTCTTGCCAGCATCCCTCTCTTCATAACTCTAACCAGAAGAGGCTTTAATCTGTAGCTTTGTTTCATCCTGGTAGAGCCTTTCCTCACAAATATTCTCACCTCTCACCTGTGCTGGGATAATTAGCTACTATAAAGCATCTTATGAGTGGAACCCTCCCTCTGAGGAGCAAGAGTTAGAGCCACATTTAAAGTGACACATTTGGTTTTCACCCTACATTTAATTTTATTTTTGCTTTGTACACAATTATTTTATTATTATTTCAATTGCACCAAGCTTCCAAAAACCAAAATTAGATTATTGTCTCTAATCCACCTTCAGACAAGTTAGTTGAGCATAGATTTGTAAAACTCTTTGCAAGACGTTTAAGTTCTTGAATCCACCTGGAATAAAAAGAAACCGAATTGTGTTCTAAGGCTCTGATTCCAAACTAACAACAACATTCCTAAGTCTCTTTTGAAAGACAAAGTTATTAGACTCTCTTGCATGTGAATCATTGCCAGGATTCAGGCACAGATTATCAACAGTTTCAAAAGGAATTAAATATCTAATACTTTTCAGGATCTCAGTTTTTGGACTTAAGATCAAAAGTTGTATACCTGGGATTTAGCTTCTCTGGTCTTTTGTTTTGCATCTGTAAAATAGGATAACCTTAACAAAAAATAATAGTGATAATATTTATATATATATAAATATACATATATATATATATATATAAAAGTGTGTAGAATGCCAGTCCTTCAAGAAAAGGAACTTTCTTGCAGATGCTTCCTACACTATCCACATGGGATCAAGCATGGCTGATATGCTACAGTGCAGTTATGCATTATTCTACATTTGGTAATGTATAGCTGTACCATTAGTACTTTTTGGGTGTGTTGTTCTGATGCTGATGGCTAAAATGTCATCTGAGTAACTCTGAACCTTACAAGATGTATGAATTTTAAGTTACCATAAGGTTTAAAAATGGATTAAAAACTTATTCTCTGTAAAACCATAATTGCCACTGAACAAATGATGAAGTATAACACAATGCAGTCTGCTGCTTCTTTCATATCTGTTCCCACCTCCTTTCAAAGATGAAATACAGCCTTGTGGATCCTCCACCCTGTGTATTTACAGAATAAATCAATTTTCAGTTGAGAATTCAAAATTTTAAGTCATCAGTGCTAAGCACATACTTAAAAAATCTGGGAGACTCTGCTTTATGAAGCAGCAGTTAAGACTAAAGTTTTCTATTCACAGGAGAATCAATAAAAGGAGGGGGGAGAAACACATTCACAACTCTGAATGTGTTTCTGTCACATATGATAATCAGAACTGGAATATAAAGGCTGTTTTTCAGTACATTAATAGGTACCTGAGGAGCACTACCAAGCTCCTATGATGTTCCTTCTTAATCCTGCTTAGTCTACTCAGTGACAAGGATATCTAGGAGAGAAGTCCAGGGGGTGTTGAGAGGGACAGGTTTGATGGGATTTGGTGGGTGTTTTGGTGGGTGTTTTGGTTTGGTTTGGTTTGGTTTGGTTTTTTTAACAAAAAGGCACACAGCAGAGCATGACTGAAAAGTGTATCAAATTGCAAATGGGACCTGGGAATTGACTCCAAATCTCAGTGCTTACCAGTATAAAAGAATATAGAGTGGCACACAGAATCTATTAATGCTCCGGCCTTGGGCACACACAACCTGACATTGCATTTCCATCCAGAAAGGGACCAAACCCCCAATTCTTTCTGTTCCATCTTTTCCAAAAACTAAACTCCAAATTTTTAAATGAGAGAGGAAACTTCAGTAGAATAAATCCTTTGAGCCACAGACTTTCAAATTGAGTTTTATCTGAGTTTTGGAAACTTACGTTTTGGCAGAGCTTGAAAATGAAGCACACAGTCAAACACAGGCACCCTGGGGATTTACTCCAGGCACCAGTTTATCATTGCTGTTTTCCTTGTTCTTTGTTTTTCAACCTATTTTCTTACTTTATAATTTGTTTATAACCTGGTTTTGGTTGTTTTTGTTTTGTCCAAGCTGTGTTTGGAAAGAAATTAGGATGATATAAATACTCTGCTATAAACACAAAAGAATATTCAAACAGAAACATCCAGAAAAACACTTCACATGATATGACAACAATTATTTGTGTTATTCTTTTCAAAACAGCATCTGTCAAAATCACCAATATCTTTTTAGAACACATTTGCAAAGCAACGTATAAAATGATCATTTTTACAGGTGTGTGGGATGAGGCAGGCAGACTAAAATTCCCAAAAGGACACATTTCCTCAGTTCACTGACTATTCTTAGCACAGCAACAATAACCTTTCTGAGACTAAAGTGTTCTCAGCCACCTCACACCCTGCTCTTAGTGTTGTCGATAGTCCCATTCGCACCTTTTCAGAAGTATAACCAGTCGAATATATGAGCCTGGAAAAGTATGACAAAAAAACTCAACAACACCTTAATCCTTACTCTGAAAAATCTTCAATAACAGTGCTGAAAAATATAATTGACCTGCAATTGCTTATCAAGGTGATTTACAGAGGCTGAATGGCTAATGACTAACACGGATCAAATGGTTAGGAACCCCAAAGTGGAAGAGACAATCCATTAGTTGTACAGGATCTCTTCCCAAAGTATTTCATTGAAGCAACTGTACTTCATTACAGTAATATACCCCCAAGAGAGTAAACAAATCAGCAAGAGTCACATCCAGCTTCAAAAACAGAAGCTACAGAAAGAAGGAGAAAGCCCTTAAAAATTAGCTTGGGCTATATAAAGAACCAAAACTTTACAGGTGATACCAGACAGAGCCAGTATCCATCAGGTTTGAAGAAAAGGTTGAGAAAGGACAAAAGAAAACTAATCTAGACTAGAAACAAAGCCAAAAAAAAGTTATTATCCATGCAAAGGCATCTGCCAAAGTCTGAATTTATATTCAAAGGAAGAAACCAAGAACAGTCAATTTCTGGCAGATTCAATGTGTAAATACAAGAATGGAGCACACACCCCCTCATCCCAAAAAAAAACCCACAAAAAAACCAACAACAAAAAACCCAAAACAACAATGAAGAAATAGTAGAATAAGTCCTAAAATCCATCAGAAATAGCAGTACTGCTAGAAAATCCACAGCATCAAATGATGACAGGACTATAAATGTAAAATTCAGGAGAGGACAAGAGTACTGTGGAGAAATGAAAGTCGCTCTTTTTATTAGTATTCACTGCAGAATAAAGTCGAAAGATTTTGGTATTCTCATTCTTCTCTTTCTGAAATTGAAGTGACTTCAAAAGACATAATGGATAGATCGGCAAAGTGAACAGTAACAGATCTGCTAGTGGTAACCACCATGAAACATCACAAAAATTATAGCTATTCACCAAAACAACCTAAGAAAACTCAAGGATGAACAAGGTGTTTTGCTACTGGCATTACTGGTACATAATGTCTTGCTGCTTTTTACTTGAGGAGTAGAAAACAGCAAAAGTTGCTGCTTTTTACTTGAGGAGTAGAAAACAGCAAAAGTGACAGTTAAAAACAAATCTGAAGAAGTTTCTAGGGGTTACTAAAGGAACAGGCCAAATTAGTATTGTATTAAGGAATAGGTCACATTTAGATAAATGTGATCCACTTTGGAACAGTGACTCTGGCATTTCCAAATTGAAGTTCTGCCTTACAAACCTTTTGGAGTTTCTTAAGTGGAGTCAACAAAATTGCATTAAAAAAATATTTTTATAATTGTATATAAAGAGATCGGGTTGATACAGGCTTCTAGATTTCAAAAAGCCTTTTGAGAATGTTTCCTTAAAAACACTTGGTGAGAAACTAAGCAGCCAGGACTAAGATAAACTGTCCTGGTATTGATAAAGAATAAAACACAAACAGCAGAGAGGAGTGAGTGGCCAGTTTCTACGATAGGTAGGTCTGCAGGGTCTGTTTTAGACAAGTGCTATTCAGCTTTTTTGTAAAAAATACAGAAAAGGAGATAAGTATTGACCTGCTGAAGTTTGCTAATCAGAGTTATTTAGCACAGTATGAATAGGGGCACCTTTACAGAATTCCAGAAGAGGTTTATAAGACAAAGTAACTCAACGATAGAATGGCAGGTGAAACCCAAAGGAGAGAAAAGCAAAAGTGATGTTCATGGAGGAAAAACAAATCTGACTTTACAAAAATATCCTAGCTTTCCTTGCAAGCACCAGCTGAGTGCTTAGCAGAACTTAAGAAATCAAGTCTAATGAAGGGAGGAGAGTGGATGTGGGGAAAGGGGTGTTTCTGTGTTTCTTGTACAGCCTGGAAAACTTTACAGTGCTCCGATTTCCTCACCTTGGGAAGGATGTAACAGTACTGTAAGCAGCTCAAAGGAGGATAAGAAGTATGATCACAGGGCTGGAGTGGTTTTCATTGAAGGAATTAAGATTTGTAACAAATAAGCTAGCATGCTGCAACAGCACAAAGATGAAATGACAAATAATAAAAAAATATATTCAAGATTGGAAGAGTGTTATGACTTACCATAGACTTTTCTTTCCATAAGTATTCCCTGAAGGCAACAGTCAGGGATTGCTGGATTAGATGTACCCTCTGTCTGACCTGAATAGGCATTTTATTTAATGTGCAAATTCCCAAATTAAGCACTTCATACTCTGCCACCAATTACTAACATCAGGAGATTACCACTATCACATTATTTAATGCTTACCACTAAAACTAGAAAAGAAGACTGAGACAAAACTTTAGAAAAAGATTTTGCGGGTTGAAAATAAGTAGTAAGTATAGGGTTTAACTCTAGTGGTGTTAGATCCTACACAGCACATACTGCTGTTCAGAACACAAAACTTAGCAGCACTTGCAGGCTTAATTGCAAGAACAACATTGTCAAAGTAATGCTGCTTGGTATAATAGCAACTTTTGTGCTTGCTGCCCCTCAGCCAGCTTGTGCAATTATGTTTTGTAAGACCTAAGGTGCTAGAAATCACAAAGAAAAGCAACAGCAGCAGCTTGTAGCAATGACTCTGGGGTCTGAAAACACTCAGAATTGTACTAAAACTCACTTTACTTATTCTAAACTGACATTCTAGCCTTTTCTTTTAAGCAGTTGTCTTTGTAGAGCCCATATGCAGGGCTAAAAGGCAGCAGTTTGCTCCCCCACCTGGTGATATCTCCCTGGACGAGAAGGGGAAAAGGAAGTGGAGAGAAGCCCCATGGGCTGAAATATAAACAAATATAATGAAATAACAAACTAATACAGACACCACCAAAAAATATATGAGCTTACAGGCAGCCTAGTCCTCAGGAGTAGCAGAGGGAGCAGAAAGCAAAGGAGAAGCCTCAGGAGGCCAAACTCCCCGTGCACGGGTGCCCTGACTGGAGCTCCCAACTGACTCAGGGCCTGTCCACCACGGCTGGACTATGATAGAGAGACCAGGACAGCAGTAATAATGGTTTTGCTTGTCATTAACATAAATATCCAAGTCAGCTTCTCCACATTCATGGATAGCTTTTCATTGTTAAATAGAAGGAGGAGAAGTAGTATGTATTTTTTTTCTGCTAAGGCCTTTGAAAAGCCAGGCTGCGTGTTGTATCTGTAGAACAATGACACCTCCAACCTTGAACTGGGTGCAATTCATTTCAAAGGTGTCAGGCATTGGCCTCTCTGTCAGTGGAGGAATTATTGTGGCTAAGGATTCACACTACCAAAGCAGTAAGAATGGAATAAAAAAAAAAAAGACAATTGATTATGTTTTCACCATCTTTCACGTGAACTTCATCCACAATTTGGCTTCCTCTTGAGGATCAGCTTAGCCCACATGATATCATGGTAAGAACACATGCCAGAAAACATGGGGTCTGTAACTGATCAAATCTGCCTGCCATGACCCAAGTAGGGCAAGCCAGCGAGACTCAGATTGGACCCCCTTGCTTTCTCAGTTCCTTCTCAGAGAGGAGTCCAGGTGGATTCAACCTTAGTCTCAGACCTGGCCCTTGCAGGGAGAGTGATTAAAATGTCATGGTCGAAGGAAAACCTCGAGTGTCCAATATCCCTGGATCAGATTAAGATGAAATAACACTCAAGGTCTGTATCCGCGTTAGGTTTCATGAGAATTGCGGAGGGAATACAGATACTTCAATTATTATCTCAGGCTGACAAGATCATAAAGGCTGATTATTTAGATCACAACAGTTACAATAAATACATGTTCAAAGTTCATGACCTGAGAAAAATCATGGTTAGGTCTTGCATTACTTAATGATTTTAGGAAGGAAAGAAGAGAGGGAGAGAGAAAAAAAAAGAGATAGAATTGGAGAAGAAAAGTTAGAGTGGTAGATAACAGAAAATCACCAGTCCTGGATCCAGAGTTGGGCCAGCCAACAGGGGAGAGCTGGTGTCAGTGAGGGTCCCCAAACCACCATCACAGCTCCTCCTTTCACAGGCCTGTTTCACTTAAACAGTCCTTTTGCAAGGATGAGAAACCTGGTTGAGACATCACCATTGAACAACTGAAGTGGACCTCCACCCCTCTGCTCCTCCACTCTTATCTAGATGCAGGCACAGGTGACATGCAGGCCATCATCATTGTCTCCATCCTCTAGTCAGTGCTTTTAGGATGCAAACAAGGCTTTGTTCGAGGGATGTCAATGGCAACACTTCTCCACGTGTGGGTCTTGAGGACTGGTCCCTCACACCGGCTCCTTGCTACCCCTCTCCACGGGTTTTCATGTAGTTTTAAGTTACCACAGGTTTGCTCCAGGCTTTGCAGATTTCCCACATCCTGAAGTTTCTCTGGTGCACTAGTAGTGCCTCCTCCAGGACACTGCTGTATTTGGGCATTGTCGGTACAGAATTAGAGCAATAAAGATTATTTTCATTTCTACTTATGTATTGTAAAGCTTCTCCTTTCCTTCAAAATACTTTTATCTTCCTATTTCTGTCTTTCAAAACTCTTCAAAGCATGTGTTACCTAAGCCAAACAGTACCAGGAAGCCTTTGAACAAGTTACAAGGCCCTCTTTACCCTAAAAATATTCTTTGCTGATGACACTGCCATTTTTATTAATGCATTAGGGTGCTGGCTGAATGACTGTTGCATTAGCTCCTAGCCATAAAAATGTTGTCCAGCTTGTGGAAAGAACAAACCTACAGGAAGATGCAGTCAAATCAACAAAGTCAGCCTGACCCATTACAACAAGGAGACACTTGAACGGAATAAAGACAAGGCATGCATAACAGATTGTTCTTCAAGGTGAAAAGCATAAACACAAACCTTAACAAACACAGATCTTTCACTTGGCTGCAAAAGAGCTTCAGTGCCCAAGAGCAAACCAACTATGTCAAACAGCTAGACTGTCACCTGAGCAAGCTGTACCCTATGGAGGACTGAAAAGGTAGGGTTTCTTCTTCAAACAGATGTGCATCTGCAATCTGCAAAATTGTGAGTGGGCAAGGCTCAGCTGGAGATAGCTTGAGATATCCCGGGGTAAAACTTTACAGACAGTCCAGATCATTAATAACTATTTCCTGGAAGCAGACAGATCACAAGGAATTAATTGCAATTTTAGCCCCTCTGTGGCTACAGACTAATAGCCTGGTTCACACACTTCTTGGGCAGCCTTCATTTAGTCCTGCAATAGATAAGTAAGCCTGCATCTCCCCACTCTTAGTCAGGCAGAGTAGAATCCAATTCTGTAAATCATCTTGTGAGCAACTCATGGAACAAAGGGGTCACATACCATTCTGCCAGTGGTTCTCTAGCAAGCATCTTCATATCTTTCTTCAGGTTTCATGAATAATAAGAAACACCACAGCTCGTTGGAGGGAAATGCTTTAAATGAGCAGGGGTAACCATGTCTAAATCTCACAGTGCTGCTGCCCAGATATTGGATGGAGAAGGTGAGAAGAGATGCTTTCGTTAGTATGAAAGAAACCATGGTAACACCTTCTGGAACAGGCTGCCCAGAGAGGCTGTGGAGTCTCCTTTGCTGGAGACATTCAAAACCCGCCTGGACACGTTCCTGTGTGATGTGCTCTGGGTGATCCTGCTCTGGCAGTGGGGTTGGACTAGATGAGCTTTCAAGAGGTTTCCTTCCAACCCCTAGGATTCTGTGATTCTGTGATTTACAACCTTAGGAAGAGCAAATCAACAGGATTATGTAAAAAGCATGGAGCATGGGTTTGCCCAGGGCATGAGACTTCCAAACCAGCTCACAGCAGCTCAGGATAGGAGTTTCAGAACCACGATAGCTTTTACTGGGATGTAAGCATTGAAGCCTTTCCCAATCTCAGAGAAAAATTGAAATAAAGGAGAAAAACAAAGAAAAAAAAAACCACAAAACTAAACTACTTTGTTACAAAACCTGCTTCTAGCGTTGGGGTTACTGAAAGGTGTACTGTGATAATTCTGCTGTTTGTAAGTGCTTTATTCATGCTACTACATTAGTGGATACCTAGAATAAACAAAAGTTTCTGAAGACTTTCAGGTGTTAATTAATGGCATTCATTTTATGCTTGCATAAACAAACAGCTATTTCCACTTTCAGATCAAAAGAGTAAAATGTTTTTAAAAAAATAAAACAATCCATAGCCTTTGGCTGAGGAACAAAACTGTCTCAAAAGAACCAAGGAATGAAGGAGCTGCTTTAATGTGCAAGTTACACATTGAATGAGTAACTAATGTACTCTAAAAGCCCACACTCCTGTCGTATACTTGTATTTCTTTTCCAGGTATAGCCTATAGCATGGCTGAAAACACATTCAGGCAAAGGAAAAATGGGTAAAGAAGGGAACTAATTGGGAAATTCTAAAATTACTCCTGACACATTCATCAGCTACAACCGTGAATAATATACACCTAGAATAGGGAGTCTAAAAGCTCTTACAAATAATCTAACACTCCTGTCATTGCAATCAATAGGGAAAACCCAAGCATAAATCAAATCTTATTCTTAGTTCTGCTCAAACAAAGGATTTATCCTTCAGTTTCTCTCTGTCAGAAATAGAAACTAATACTACTTTGGCTGATGCTTTGCCCTTGTACTTGCAGGGCTCAGTTAACGGACTAAGAGCAGTAAAAAGACTAAAAATAACATTTCACTTCCGGTTGTTATTCATTACAGTAATAATACTCTAACTCTGCCTTGGTCTGTGGTTAAAACAAAACTCGTCATGAACAGGAGACTTTAACTTGTAATATTTATGTTTGTAATTTAGTCTTTGTTAATGTATACAAAAACACTAAGTATTCCATTCAAATATGCTATTAAAATATTTCCAAGGTTAAGAACCAGTTCTATCATCCTAACAACTTGTTTGCTTGGAAGGAGTTCCAGATATTTGGTATTTTTTTCTTTCTTCTATAATAATAATGTGGTTATGTTTTTAAGTAACCCGTGGCCTTTGAAACACTACAATCTTCAAACATTATAGAAAGTCAGAAAGTAATTACATAGACTTTGTTTGTGGGGAAATAAATATCAAGGCAATAAACCCCCTAATTTTATAAAACATACAGGAGAAATGCAGACTGGCAAAACTTCTTTTAGCTGCTTGCTTCCTAAACAGACCATATTTCAAAAATAAAGATCAGGATTTGTGTATTTTCTTCCTTAATTATTTAAATGATGGTTTTCTCTCTAGAAGCTTCCTCACTAAAATGGAGAAGATTGAGAGAAAAATCAAAGGCAATGGGTCATCTTGGAGATTATAATCAGTAATTCGTCAGGCTCGGTGGGGGTTGTGAATACCATTTATTTCACTTTGTAATTACATTAAACCCAGCTGAGGAGTTGTTAATGTATCTCAGGCCCTTCATCTGTATTACATACATAATGTACATTATTTACATTATAACTATACAGGTTGAACATTAACTCTGGAAAAACAGCCAATATTTTAATTGTTGAAATGTTATTCTTCATTTCCCTTTTTGCCAATTTTTACATCTCCTTTGCATGCAGTTTTTGCCTGGGTCCTAGGAACACTGACTGTAGGCCAAGCTGGAAGATCAGAGCTTTTGTATGAATCCTAGACTCACAGAATCATAGAATGGTTAAGGGTGGAAGAGACCTTAAAGATCATCAGGTTCCAACCTCCTTGCTATGAGCAGGGACACCTCCCACTAGACCAGGTTGCACAAAGTCTCATCCGACCTGGCCTTGAACACCTGCAGGGAGGGAGCATGAACAACTTCCCTGGGGAACCTATTCCAGCATGTTCCTGCCCTCATGGTGAAGAATTTCTTCCTGATGTCTAACCTAAATCTCCCCTCTCTCAGTTTAAAACCATTGCTGTCCTGTCACTACTCTCTCTGGTGAAAAACCCCTCCCAAGCCTTCCTGTAACCCCTTCAGGTGCTGGAAGGTGCTCTAAGGTCTCCCTGGAGCCTTCTCTTCTCCAGGCTGAACAGCCCCAACTCTCTCAGCCTGTCTCCATAGCAGAGGTGCTGGAAGGAGAGGTCAAAGAGAGTGTTAACAAGGGAAAAAGACCTAGGTAGGATATAAAACCCATGGAAGCAGGTACAGAAAACTGGAGTTCTGAGGCCTTTCAAAAAATGTCAGTAGCACTGAATTACTACAGAAATAAACAAGAACCACCCCCAACTCTGAAAAATTAAACCCTACACACACAAAAAATGCCACCCATCACAGAAGCTAACAGTCTTAAAGAAAGTACTAGTGTGTTTCCACAGTTAAAAAAAAAAAAAAAAAAAAAAAAGTCAGTGATTTTGGATCTGTAGAAATTGTTTATTTTTCTTCTGAAAGTTTTTATTTCAAGTAATGTAATGATCTTGATTTCTAAAGGATGAAAATGTATATTGTGCTAGATTTTCAGAGCATGAAAATCATTACTCTTACTCCATTTTTTGAGGAATAGCTGCACGATTCAGCCATGCTGAACAGCTATGCAATCAATATATGTAAATAGTGAATTATCAGAGACATAAAGTGGTTGGGTTGGAAGGCACCTTAATGATCATCTAGTTTCAAACATTCTGCCATGGGCAGAGACACCTTCCACTAGACCAGGTTACTCCAAACCACATTCAGCCTGGGCCTGAACAATTCCAAGGATGGGACATCCACAGCTTCTCTGGACAATGACTGTTGGCCTCCCTTTTCCTTGGGCTAATCCTATTCAATAAGTTGACCAGTCCTGTGTTATCTTCCATCTCAGCTACCACCAACCCCATTCAGGCATATACAACTCAAAAATACATAAATCCTAAGCCATTAGTTTTAGGCATCTTCTCCCATTTTCAGGAGGTATGGACTTAAGTCTAGAGGACAGAGATTTTTCTTGGGACAGCTAGTGATAAACAAGCCTCCAGTTGTACCTTCTACTTGTATAGATTAATCTAAAATTTTGAGATTGAGAGATAAAGATGAATACTACTAACTTCCTTGGGTAATGTTAGAAATAGAAACCAACATTTTGGGGCAACATTAGCCTGGAGATGAATCTAAGCTCAGGTGGATCTTTGAGAGTTTCCTTTTCATTATTACCCTAACAATAAATTCAAGAGGTAAAAGTCAGAATTTTAGGGAATCACAGACCTTCAGAATGGCTTTTGCATAGTGAAAGGCAGTAAGATTTAATTCTAGCAGCTTGTTCTGACTTCATTTCAGCTGTTTAAGTTTAGTCTTAAGGTGATTGCAAGAGGTGTAACAAAAAGCAAGTCAAAAAAATATCCATTTTTTAATATCCATGATGTGTCCTTGCATCTTCTAGACTGATGCAGGAAATAACATGCTTCTTTATGCCAAAACTGATTATTTTTTGTCAGATCTGGTTGTTGAGTACTCTTTAGATGATGCTGTCAGTGAATTAAACACACACAATGACTGAACATCTTCGTTATTTTTGTATTATTATTCTATCATGTAACTTGGTCAGAGAAGGAACTTTTCTCAGTGTTATTAGATGAGACTGAAATTGTTCACATGGTTTGTACAACACTAAGGATTTGAGAGAATTGTTTGAAGATAACTCTCTTCCTGCCAACACACAAATACAGCTGTGCATACAAACATCTGTTTCTACTCTGGAGGTTCCTGCAATAGAAAAGAAACACACCTGAAGGCAGGGAAGAGCTAAGCTGCTGCAAACACTCTGCAAGCTCTCCAGCATTATGTCTTCTCTATTCCACCTCTTAAAATGTAATTGTCCCTGGCACTTCACAATTGGTGATCACCTCTGGTTAATTTTTGGTCCTGAGTTTCTTAGCAGGACTTTTTAATATCTGTTTGGGTGGAGAAAGGCTCAACAATTAAAACTAGGTAAACTTGGACTAAAAGGGAAAAAAAAAAAACATAAGGGAGCCTGACTTGATTCTGGATTCTTGGTGGATCTTCACACAACCTGACTGTAGTTTTCCTTCTGCCCTCCATGAAGGTAATTCACCCAGTGAAGGTGGTTTTCTTACTTTTGGGTTCCTGCACATAGTGCAATTATTACCCAACCTCATTCGAAGGCATGTTATCACACAGTTGCTTCATCTTTCACATCCTGCCAGCATTCTAATGGCCATCAACTTTTTTCCTCAAGACACAATTTAGAAAAACTGCAGATAAGCAGGAAAGTTATTTCCTGAAAGGCATTTTGGAAGAAGCTTGGTAGTTTTGTGGAGCTATTTCTATGGAATATTAACATCAACCTGTATTTAATCTCAGGACAACATATCAATGCAGAAAGACTATGTCAGGTGTGGAAATAGCATAGTGGTATCATTTTGCTATAGCAACCAGTGTAGCAAGAACTATTTATGCTCCAAACTGCCAGAATATGACAATTTTCTTTCACCTACAGAGCAGGCTTGTCTGCTAACTCTATACTTTGCTCCACCAAGATTAGTATTTTCAGATTCTGTTACTTTCTTGCCCCAGTCTCAACACATGCTCCATCCTTTGCACCAGCTCACCTCTTTTTTTTGAGAAATATTAACTTCTCTAATCCAAAACAAGGTGCTGTTAATTCTTCCAGAACAGCTTTTGTGCATCGCTGCTCTTCATCATTTTAAACAACATTTCAATTTACTGATGCTTATCCTGGGTGCTTAGACTTTCCTTCAGAAAACATGAAATGCTTCACAAGTCATTAAAATGCACCTACAGTACCATTAGAGTTGGTAAGGCTAACAAAAGGAGTTTAAGTGATTTGTCCAATAGCAGTCAGCAAGTACAGCAATAAACAAACCCTGGAGATCTAACACTTTCTTCTCTCTCTAACCACAAGATTAAAACACTGTTATCTCACTAGCTTGTTCTTACTCTTTCCAGTGAAATTTATTCCACTGATACATGGTCTCTGAAGTCCCATTTCAGTGATAATACATAGATTTTTCATTAGCTCTTGACAAAATGCTTAATACGACTGTTTATTTCATCCCACTCCAGGCAAAATAACTGGGAAGGAATAATAACTGGATCCTAACAGCTATGAATCTTTGACCTACTTTTCTTTGAGAATGATATAAGAAACCAAATATTTAGGCTGAGATTTTTTCAACGGCTCCTAAAACTTTCAGAAACTGAAATTTCACGTAAGAAAACTCCCCAACTTTTGGAGGCTCCTGTTTTATGGGAAGAATTATTGCTTCTACAATTATCCCCTTTCCTGAACCCCAGTCTTATGAAAATATCCTCAGATGTGAACTATTTCAAATACAAAAATAACTTCTACACTTTCAATCTAGAAGCAGAACAATGTTTCTCTTTTTTTTGGCACTATGGCTGGAAAAGTTTAAGGTAATAAGGCAAGGAGAAGAACTGATCTTAGTTTTTTGAGCATGCTGCAATTAATTTCTGACACTAAGGAGACACAGACTAATACAATGTATTAGTCTGTATAGTATAGTATAGTATAGTATAGTATAGTATAGTATAGTATAGTATAGTATAATACAATGTATGCTACATTAGTTACTTTTTCTATTGACTTGCAAATGATGTGAGTAGAAACTTGGTAAAAATGCTCTCAAACCAATGCAAACTCATTCAATTCATTATAATACTTTACCTATAACACATTTGTCACATTAACTCAACACAGCAAAGAACCAATAAAACTGTTGCATGAAAACAAGGGTTTAATTTCTATGCAGCTGATAGTCAGATGTTGTTCTTCATCAGGCAGAGGCAAAGTGGAACTGACTATTTCGAAGATTTGGCATTAGAACACACAGTGTGGGGTAGAAATCTGTGTAGAAGTCTTCATTTTAATTCAAGTCTAATTTTCTTGTCTCTGAGTCAAAAGCATTTAGGATTTTAATATTGGAAACATTAACCTTGACAACACAGGTAGCTCATTTTTTCAGGCAAGTTTCTAAACAGGGTGCAGCATGTGACTGTAAACGAAGAAGTGGTGTGTGAAGGGTGCACTGAGTGTCTTTTAATTGCCTTGCCTGGTCTTCCTTGGAAGAGTAATGTGGATTCTTCTATATCAGCCTGGAAATTTCAAAGCACAGCTTGCTTTTCCTTGTTGTCAATGATTTCACAGCAGTTCCCTGGTCATCTGAAAAACTAAGCATTTCCATTCAGATTCTCAAATCTAAAAGCTGCTTTTCCACCCTACTTTCAGCTTCCCTTTTACTTTCTACTTTGTGCCTGAACCCACAGGTTTGAAGGACTAGCCTTGCAGGCCTTTTTATCTCATTTACTGAAACGCCACCTTGGACACCATCCATGAACCTCATGTATCTACAATAAGTACATTCCTTTTCAAAGGAGAAAGGTGGGAGGTGCTTACTAATGCTTCAAGCTTCTGATCAGTAAATTTGGACTGCAAGAAACAAGATGTTGGAACAATCCATAGGGAAAATACAAATAAATGAACAAACAATGGAAGATTTTTGCTAAAAAGGTCCATGTGTTCAGCCAAGCTCTCTCAAGTGACAGAAGTTATAATCTATAAACTATATCATCTATCCCAGCTTCATCCATCAGCCACTCTTTCTAATAGGTTAAGAAGTTTCTCCTTGATTTTATATTAACCAGTTGCTCATTTAATTTCCTTTGAAGTCTGGAATTTACAAGCAAATAGGAAACATAGAAATACATAGGCTAAAAGAGTTAAGTATAGAAAAGTTTATTGTAGCAGGGAAATATTACAAAAATTAATTTATTTTGCTGTGATTACAGCATGTTCTAGAGGTTTTTACTGATCTTCCAGCTTACCCTGCTCCTACTCTCACATTCACTTTTTTTCTAACAACCCACAACTTTGCTTTTATGACCCAAGAGCAAATCTAGTAGATCAATCCATTCAAAAACCTATATGCACTGTACCTGAACACTAACAAAGTAGCATGCACAGAGCCATCAAATTTTACCCTAAAATTGATCTATAATGTTAACCCATCACAAAAAATGGTGGTGGATTTGAAGACAAAAGTATAAGTAAATGTAGTTGATTTTTGTTAAAATGCAACTATCTGTAAGCAAAAAAAAAAGCAAAAACTAAGACACGGTAGATGTGGGGTATTGCAAGTCACTATTGCCTGGGATAGGGGAGAGTAAATGCAAATAATCACACAGAAAAGCAATTATTTATATGGTTTGAAACACAATTCTGATTACAAAAGTTAGCATTTATGCTAAATGTGACATGGACCTTCTTAAACAATAAATATTGTAAAATGTATAGCCTGGTTAACAGTACAGAAGTGAGAATCTGAGGTTCTCATGTCCGGTTCTGATAGAGGCTAGCTAGGGATACGTGGTGAAATAATTTTATTTGTGCCACAACTGAATTTTTTCTCACTGGAAATGCTAATCTCTGGTAATTTCTCTTATGCTTCCCATTCCCATGGTTTAAAACTTGAAGAGAGGAGATTCAGATTAGATATTAGGAGGAAATTCTTTACTATGGGGGTTGTGAGACACTGGAACAGGTTGCCCAGAGATGTTGTGGAAGCCTCATCCCTGAAAGTGTTCAAGGGCAGGTTGGATGGGGCTCTGAGCAACCTGGTCTGGTGGGAGGTGTCCCTGTCCATGCAGAAGGGTTGGATCTAGATGATCTTTAAGGTCCCTTCCAACCCTAACCTTTCTATGATTGTATGATTCTATGAAGATATCTGTGGCACTAGTTATATTTTTCTCAGGAAGCATTTGAAAACTAAATTAAACTGCTTTGGGGTGCACCAAGAGGGATATGGAATACCCTGGTCATTTGCCTCATATTTTAGAGTACTTAGTACTTTCTGGCAAGTTTTTGGTTCCTACAAACCAGGCTGGAGTTTTGTTGTGCCTTTTAAACTGCCCAACCCTTACACTGACCTTTCAACAAAATGGGAAGAGGTTAATTCTGTGCTAGAAAAGCTGGAGCTGTAGATGGTAGTTACCAAAGGGAAGCATCCACACTTCAGAGCTAATCCTTATTGAGTATGTGCCTGTGATGCAGTTACTGGGGATTTCTCAATCCCTTCCTAAGCTTCTGCAACCTTTACAGCCTGACCCCGCTGTCTTATGTCTTCCAGGATTCTTCTCTACTCCTACATTGATTGATGTGCTTGGGACTTGGATACAATTTTATGTGTAACAGAAAACTGTCCAAACACATGAAACACCTTAAGAAAATATTCAGGTAAGGTCTGATTCACTTTGACTCACTCTCTCTTCCTCCCTTCCTTAAGAAATCATCAGTGTATACAAGGAACAAAAATTTGACAAGCCAATTTCATCTAAGATGTTTAATGATATCTCTGTGCCTACATTGTTAAATTATACCACATATTTTTATGTAAATGAGTAGTAAATTATTTAAAAAGTAAGTTCTAGCCTAGATTTTTAGCATGAATATGCTGTACAAAATGAAGCTCAGTTATTGCAGAAGTTATTTGGATAAGGAACTGCCTTAAATAAAAATCTGTTGCTCCTGAAGTTGTAGAGGATGAGAAAAATTCTTTTACTAGAAAAAAGCTTTGAACTTAACCGTGTAAAAAAGTGTGCATATAATATGTTTGTATGGGACAAGATAGAAGGAAAACAATTAAAAGGGATAATATTTCATCCATTCCACCTGGTCTTGTGTGTTGATCAACCAGGTGTTGTCATGGAAGTCACAGACTGGCTTGAGATTATCCACTTTTATCAAGGATGTCTCAGGATAAACGTCTGCAGCTGAGGGAGTTCCCTTTCCAACCAGTGAAGAGAAATGAGCCCTTCTGGGAAGGAGTTTGTCTCATCCTTTTTAGAAATCTGAATCCTGTAAGTGCCTGATTTTCTGCCCAGTAGAAAAAAATAGATTAGCAGACATCAGGATCTTATCCAAAACTGAATAAAACTAATTTCTGCTCTTCATTTCTCTGCACATTGCAAGCCAATCCTGGATGAGAAACAAATTTGTGAGGGAAATTTTCATCCCAAATGGAAACACTTTAATTAGAGAATGTAAGGATGACCCAACATTCACTCCAGCTTTCCTCCAGACAGGTATGATCAGTTGCAAAAGTCTCATTCCCTTCCTGCTCCTTCTTCAGAAGAGTTCTTACTCTGATCAAAGCCCCTGTGCTATTGATTTGCAAAAAGAAAAAAAAGTTGATCACCATCATTGTGTTTTAGAATGGAGAGTGGATACATCTCTACATCAAAGAAATGCAGAAAAAATTGGAAAGGTGTTTGATTTTTCACTTGCTTTTGAATAAGTGGGACCATTTAAACTACAGCAGCAGTGAGCTTAAAAGCAGAAAAACTTTAATATTTTGTACTGTGCCCTGCATGAAGAGCTGTGATGTGGGATACTTACCATTCCAGTCATTTCACAGGTTGTTGATCCTGCAAGATCACAAGGGATTGAGTATGGTTGGTTGGGCGTGGCTTCCAACTACAAGATGGGTGGCTGTAGAGCAGTTCAGTTGCTTAACTTTCAGTTATCTTTCAGTTAAGCAGTGCTTTGATTTTGGATGTGCAAGTTAAAGAGTTTGTGTCTGCTGCACTTTATGCTGACAGTGAGACTTTTCACAGCTACTTGCTCCTTTATGCCTTGATTAGCAGCTCTGGACCAGCGTGTATGTGTCTATCTGGAGCTAGACCCAGCAGCCCTTTAGGGGACTTTCAACAGCCTTCTGTGACAATGATGAAGCAAAAAAATCAGGAAATGTAAGCATTTAAATGAAATGACAAGTGGCCCATTATCATCAGAGAAACTAGAAGGTACACAGGTGGAATCCTTTGATGACAGTGAACATCACTGCTGACACCAAAATGAGCACCATTAGATTTGATCACAGGGGAATGAGAAAGATCTGCTGGATCTTTTTGTTGTGTTCATTCAGGAGAAGCATTAGCAGGTTTGCTACAGGTTGCAACATTGCATATACATTTTTCAGCTCCTTTCATAGAAAAGAGTAGTTTTAGGTTCTAATCTGCTTAGTACTTGTAAGTGTCCAAAGTGACAAGTCCAAGTTGTGACAATTGTCCAAGTGTCACACAAACAGACAGTTGTTTCTTGCAATATGAGTATAGTATCTGAACCAAGACAAACAGAAGTTCCATTAGATACAATGGTCTTCACGTGACAAGAATCACACATTGTATGAGCCTTATCTTCTGAACCTTTTCTTTGGCTCCTGGTGTACTTCACAATTCCACCTGAAAATACTGCCAACCTATACTTTATTCACCATACATTGGAAAAATACTTTTTTCTCTCTTCATTTCCAGTTTTATACTGTTCCAACTTTTCTAGAAATTAGAGGCAGAGTGTCTAGAGGTTAGGATGCCCCATGAAAGGTCTCGAACCAGACAGAAAAATAAAAGGGAAGAAGTCTGAAAAATCAATGCATGTAAGAGAAAGTCTTATCATGGATTTCAGATAAGAAAGCCGACTGGCATTTTCAGTGTCCTCTAGCCTCCAGCAATTTCTCTATGTTGAAGGGAGTCAGGACTGCAGGGCTCAGTTTAGAGGCTTTTTCTTTCAGAGGTGTGGAGGAGGCCAGGTTAGATGGGGCTTTGAGCAACCTGGCCTAGTGGAAGGTGTTCCTGCCCCTGGCAGGGGGGTTGGAACTAGATGATCTTTAAGGTCTCTTCCATCCCAAACCCTTCCATGATTCTATGAGCTTCAATTTGGAGTGACCACTCTTCTAACTCTGCTTTCACAGGTAGGCTGTGAAGTTACCTCACTTTGCATAACCTTAGTGATTGTTCCCTTCTTTGTTAGTATAACAGAAGAGAAAGGAAACTGAGGTAGCTCATTTTTCATACTTCTTAAGAGAAAGGAAATCTTTTTGAGTGCCACAGAAACTCTTGTTGCTATGGACACTGTAAAAGCAGACCATAAACATATTTCTGTGGGCTTAAATAAGGGAAATCTTTGGAGGAAGTGATAATCTAAAAAATTCACAGGGTGGGAAGCACGCAATAATTCTGTGCCACCTCTGAAATAACTTTGTTTTACTGCTGACAGAAAAGAAACTTTAGCAAAAACTGATAGCTGTAGAAAAAGCTTTCATAGGCACTAATCTAGGAAAGACACTAAAACAGTCAAACATCTTCTGAACTATGTGCTTGTTAGTGCTGAAGATATTCTCTGCTGTAAAGTTTTTGCTACGTACACACAACTGTGAAGGATCCCAACAGAGGCAGAAATGAATATTAAACACAAATATACTTGTGGTCTTTCACTGTCAGGCACAGTTAGCTTGATATAGCAGTTGCATCTTCAATATCAGTCTGCTGCCCAGAATACTGGTCAAGATTAATGTGTTCTGATGAGTAGGAAGATGTTTGTTCTTAAAACACTGCTTATCACTAGCCCAAACCACTTTCCCCTAGTGAGTGAAACACATAATAAATTCATGGAACACGCAAACCTTATTTCTTCCAATCCACACCTCTTTTTCAAGAGAGGAAAGAATTACACATAGCACTGAGAAGTTGTAGACCAGCAGCATGGAAGTTAGGACAATATGACAACATTCCTGCAAAAGTTTGACTGTTGCAATACTTTTTGGTAGCAGCTCCAGTACAGGTCAGGATCCATACTGCTAAAGGCTCAAATTGCAACAGGGGAATTCTGATGATATTAAAGAAAAAATATTTTTACTGTGAGGACAATGAAACAGTGCAAAGAGTTCCTAGAGAGGCTTTGGAATCTCTACCCTTACAGATAACAGAACTGTCTAAGATTGATTAGAGAGGTGTCTTCTTATGTTATGAAAGACCGCAGCAAAACCAAGTAGCTGCATCAGCACCCTCCTTCATAACCAGGTTTGCAGAAGTGATCACTCTAGTAGCCTGTATTGTACATACTTATTGTTTTATCATCAGAGAACAGAAGGCTCCAGGGAGTCCTTAGAGCACCTTCCAGCACCTGAAGGGGCTACAGGAGAAAGCTGGGGAGGGGCTTTTCACCGGAGAGAGTAGTGACAGGACAAGGGGTAATGGTTTTAAACTGAAAGAGGGGAGATTGAGGTTAGGCATCAGGAGGAAATTCTTCACCATGAGGGCAGGAAGGTGCTGGAATAGGTTGCCCAGGGAGGTTGTGGAAGCCCCATCCCTGGAGGTGTTCAAGGCCAGGTTGTGCAGCCTGGTCTAGTGGGAGGTGTCCCTGCTCATAGCAGGCAGTTTGGAACCTGATGATCTTTCAGGTCTCTTCCACCCTTAAACCGTTCTATGATTCTTTGACCATTAAACCAAAATATTTTTCTCTTTGGCCTCGTATCTCTGTTATTTAGATTTGATCTCACATGGTGCCCTCTGGCTTGGTTGTAATTTGGGTACAACACTGTATCAGAATTACTAGGCCACTATAAATTCTAAAGAAACAAAACAAAAACAGTGTTAAGTATATTTAGTTATATGTGTTGGTTGCAACTGACAGTATATTACTATGATTGCTCTGTAAAAAGTGAAGAGGCTTCTAATCAGTCAGTGTGATCTGGACAGGTGATTGTCTTGCTCTGCATCAGCATATACTTCTGAATGAGAACTAACCACATATAAATCCTGTTCTGGAAGAAATAAGCTATTTTCCCCAGTTTATTTTTGCATCTGTTGCCATAGTCTCTATACATACCTCAAGATAGTGTAAGCTAACAGCACTGTATTATCACTGGTATTGGTTAGACAACTGATAAATAATAATTCAACATTTTCTTACTACCCCAGTTATTTTTGAAATATGGGGGAGAGGAAAGTGTCCACTTCCAATCGTTTTTTAAACTCTTTCTCAGTGCTATTTCCTGATGCTCCCTCCATTCCTAGGGAGCACCTCCTGTCAGATGGTCTGAGTTAATTCAGATTTCTATGGGAAGTGTGCCATTTTCCCTTCAGAGGCCATTGATCCAGCATCTATAAGCAATAGCAGATCTCCTTCCATGAAAGGGGTAGTAGATTTGTAGGTTTTAAGGATGAAAGAAGCCATTTTGCTAAACAAATCTGTCTTATTCTACAGTGCCTCATATCTTTTGTACCTGTCGATCTTTAACTGTGATGCCCTCTGTATTCCTTTCTTCTTCAGCCTTCTAAAGTCAGTTCTCTGAATAGCCTGGTTTTTCCATTCATTATGTGGGGACCAGAGGCTCCCTAAGTTGCTTAGATGCTGAGAACAAATAGTCTGACACCAATGAACACAGTAATTTAATGAGCATGGCATGAGAATAAAGTGAAAACAAAATCTGACAGAGGCATATTTTGTGGATTCAATTATGACTGCTTCAACCTTCATTTCCATAGTGTATCAGAACATTGCATAATGTCTTTCATGGTGATGTTTCCAGTAGAAGAATAGACATACACGGATACTACTTGGCTTGCTGGAGAACAATCCATCCTCCTTTCAAAGAATACATTAATTTGGAACTTGGTGTCACACTAGCACCTTAACTACTGAACTTTTCTTCCTTTACAGATAGAGCTTTTGGGAAAGTTTAACAAATAGCCTCCTGGAGCCCTTATCGGATCTCTCTCCAGCATGAAATTAATGTACAGCTGCAGACCAATTAGGCTGAGAAGTTCCCATATGTTAACCAAAAAGAGCTCACTTAAGTCACTAAACAAATCCAATTCCTTAAAAACTCCCAGGATCTTAACTTAAAAGCATTTACATCTGGGGATTTCTTAAACCCCACTAAATCAGAGACCTTTAGACACTGCACATCTCTTCTAAATGTCAGCCATATTTCTGCAAGCTGTAAATACTTCAGCTGAAGTTCAACTGCCCAAATTCCCCAGCAGCTGCTTCCAGTCAGTCATAATGCAAATTGGGCTTAAATCTCACTTGACAGGACAGTTATTCTACATAGATACCACCAAAGCAGCTGAAGACAACTTAGTAAATTTATCCCAGATATTTGAAATAACGCCTTGGCTTGTTTAATTGTCTTACATCAATAACAGAGGCAAAATGGAAGTGGTTCAATTTACAAACTCCCATTTCTTGGCCTAAAATTGAGGACTGAACTGCGATGAGTCTGACCACTTGATGTTGTGTTGTTTTCTGTCACATCTTCCAATCTTTTGAGACCAAATCCATGGAGTCCTACTGGGATGGAAAGGAACACCCCAACCACCTTGACCAACTCCATATTGAGTGTTGAAAGAAAGCAGTGGAGCAGATTAGTCATCATGCACTGTGTACAGTGTATCAGCTGTACCAGATGAGAACATGGATGTGTGAAGCCCAGTGATGCTCAAAGGGCAACAGGTGAGTACATTTATGAGTAGCATAGAGGCCATAATTTAGGACTCAAAGTTTTTACAGTGCTGGCGTCATAGAGTAAAAGCCAGTATGTCAGGCAGCTGGCAGAGGATATTTTTCTTCCAAAAATAAAATCCACACAGCTCTTAGTTATCTTTAGAAAGTGCTGGCTGAGTAGGTGATTGCTTTTATGAAGCAAAATGCACATTCATGCAGTTTGGGATTATAGGAAACCATTGCTTGTTTTGGCCCACAACTCCTGAGGCCAAAGGAGAATGAAATTTATGTTATACTAGTATTTTATACGTGGAAATAGTAGAGATGCTTGGCCATTTTTCTCCCAAAACAGCTAGAAAAAATGATCTCATTGAAACCTGTCTCCCAAGGAAAATACCTACAAAGACACAACTTTGAGCAATATAAATGGCTTACTTTTAAATAAACTTTCAAAATCAATATTGTTGGCTGAATTTTTACTAATTCTTTATTTGTTAAAACAATTCTGATGCAAAATATGAAAACAGGGAAAATTAAGATATTAATTTTGCCACTCTCACTTAATTCGTTGGTCCCTACAATTTTTTGGGGGTGTAGTGGGAGGAAGAGTCATAAAAGTCTGTGGTTTCTAAACAGAGTAAATGGGAAAAGTAAGAAAATGTGTAAAAAACTGGAGGGTGGATGTCAACAGGGAAGAAATTTTGGTGAGTTGCACTAGCTTCCATGTAGGTTTGTGCAATGAGTTCCACTAGAAAACAACCTTGATGGGAACTGGTAGACCTGAACTCTATCATTTCTTACTGTTCATCTTCAGGGCCTGAGTCAAGCCAAGTCCTCTCTATCTGCCTCTTTTTCTTCCTTCCTTTATAGTTCAAAATCTCTGGTGCAGGGGTTGCCTTTGTACATCTTCCTTCCTTCTAGGCATTTAAATATTTTGTCACTGGAACTCCACTTATAGGTGATAGTAAAAGAAGGCTTTCTCCAAGGGGAGTCCATCATGTCTCATATAGGACAGAATTACTTGCTGTCCTCAAATGCCTACAGAGAGACCCTAGAAGACAGGCACAGTTTCTACACTCACCCAAGTAACACCTAAAAAGAGAAGAATGGCACTCTCAGAGGGTACAACATCCACCAAGTGGGGGACCCTGGCTAGAACTGCTAATTAGTGCAATAATACAAATTGATGATATTATACACTATATATCACTGGGTCAGATAAAGAACAAAAGAGTACCTACCATATAGTAGCTGGAGAAACAGGTACAGTGTTGTTTCCTCTGGCTAAACCTGCTGTTCCACGGTGTGATTTAATTCACTAAGGAGGATCCACATCTGTTGGATTCACTCTATGACTCAGATGGCCTTACTCTACAGACATGGGTGACATGAAGCTTTCCTGGCTTCTTGTGTCTCATACTCAGTCTCCTTGTACAGTGCACAACTAAAATCATAGAATCATAGAATCTAAAAAGGAACAATGGCCCTGAAATCCTCCATAACACTCATCCTTAAAGCTTTATTGTCATTTAAAGTTCACTAGGCTTTAACAAACAGCATGGCAGGTGTAGTAGGGTAAGGAACCAGCCTATCACTACACCCAGACAGAAAACAATAATGAGTCTCCTTTCTGCCCCATTATTGCTCACACAGGGAATCAGGCCTTCTTCCTTACTTGTCCTTGTAGTGATGGGGAATGTGCTGAAGCTCTTATACAGTACCCTAATTGCTTATCACAGATCTTTTAAATGAATTTATACTCATTAATGTGGCACCTGAGACTTGGGCATTAAACCATCAATGACCTTTTTGCTAATCAAAGGCCTTGAAGCTTGTTCTTTGCAGAGCATTTCTCATACAGAGCTTTACCTCCACATCAGGCTAATCAGACAGGTCAGTTTTTCTTGCTGAATTTGAAAATGTTAAAAGCAAGCCTGCAGAGATTGTTAGTTAGAAGACAACTGGGGACACAGGTAGTGCTGATTCTTTATAAATAAGCCCCCCTCCCCGCTAACTTTGGGTACATCTATGTTTCTACTTCAGAAGTAACTGCAGCAGGCATAGCTGAGCTAGGAACAGTGATACTGGGAAGAACTTGAGGCACAAACTTCAGCCCGTTGTGGCGGCTCAAGTGTACATGTAGGGTTGTGAATGGTGCTGAAGTCCTTGTGTTCAGTTTTCAGTTGTGACAGAGCTCTGTTCCAGCTAGCCCAGGTAGGCCTAAACCTACCATGGCATTGAAGGCCTCTGGAGTTGTGTAGGTCTTGCTTGGGTTGCAGTCTGCCTAAGCAATCACAAGATGTCAGGTCCTACAGTTTAACCAGTGTTTGCTTGTCAAGGTAACTAGCACATTTCTGGATTGCTTGACATCTAGGAAGAAATTAAACTGCATTTACTTCAATAATCTGTCCTATGATAATGAATATATTTAATTTCTCTTTTGTAATAACCTTCCAGCACTCTCACTGTGAGTTGCCATAGTTAGCATGATCAGTGGTATTTTTTTCATTTATAAGCTACAGCTATAACCAAGAATTATTCCAGTTGCCAAGAATGGTGCAAGTATCTTGTCTGAGGAGTCACGTTCCTTCCCAGCCACATCTCAAGCACAATCTGCCATAGTCTGCAAGAGGGTGTGAAGTCATTGTTTCCCATCTGTAACAAATCCTCCTGTATTGGAGAAATTTCAGGAGACATTTTGACAGCTGTGTGAATCTTTCACTCCACTAAAATTATGTAGATTCTGTTATTCTGTAGTTCATTAAAATCTACTTTTGTGGCTATTAAGGTCCAGACTGAGTCTAAGGATATGTCTTCTTATCAAAACAGTAATGTTTGCCAGTATGAATAGACACACCATACCGGTCTGTGTTTTTAATTAGCTAGGATACATAGCAATTAAAGTCATAGCTTTTTATTCTATCTCCTCTTGTATCTGACCACTGAAATTACAGCAATTCCACCAGTGTTTCCATATTGCTGTATTGTCACTTTCTGATCAAAACTCCCAAATTTCCTATGACTCATAGTGGGTATCATCATCCTCATTTTACAAATTGAACAGTGGATGTCAACAGAAAGTCCATGATAGTTAGAATCCCATTTCATCATTTTTTCTGGTATTTCATATAGTGACTCTTCTTACAGTGCAGGACAGGGTAGCATTTAGATCTCCAACTGTTTCTTTTGATTTTTATTGCTTCTCCTTAGCCTTGAATGAGGAAAATGACAGAAGAGGAAGTGAGTTAAATTTCAGCTTGGTAAAAAGATAATTGTGTGTTTGGGTGTCTATGTAGCCATGTGAATTTCTTTTTCACTGTATTTATGCTGTTTTGCTTCTTGCTTTACAACTGTTATTAAACACACCACCTGGAAAGCAACAGTGTGCTTCTGATACACTCCAGCTAAGTGACTAGTTTGACCAGTTTTTCTTTCAGATATTTATAGACATTAATAAGATCCCCTCTCAGTCCTCTCTTCCCTAGACTACCCAGCCCTAGGTCTCTCAGCTTTTCCTCATTAAGCAGGTGTTCCAGTCCCTTAACCACTCTCATAACTTTCATTGGACTCTCTCAAGTAGATTCCTGTTTCTCTTGAACTGGGGAGCCCAGAACTGGACACAACACTCCACGTGGGGTCTCATTAGGGCAGAGTAGAGCGGAAGGAGAACCTCCCTCAACGTGTTGGACACACTCCTCCTAATGTACCCCAGGATACCATTGGCCTTCTTGGCCACAAGGGCACATTGCTGTCCTGTAGATAACTTGTTGTCCACCAGAACCCCAAGAACCGTCTCCACAAAGCTGCTCTCCAGCAGGTCAGCTCCCAGTCTGTTCTTGTGCATTTTGTTGTTCCTTCCCAGGTCTAGGACTCTGCACTTATTCTGGTTGGACCTCATTAAGTTCCTCTTTGCCCAGCTCTCCAGTCATTCTAGATCTTGCTGAAGGGCTGCACAGCCTTCAGGAGAATTAGCCAATCCTCCCAGTTTGGGATCATCAGCAAACTTGCTGAGGATACACTCCATCCCCTCATCCAGGTCACTGATGAAGTTGATTTCCCCTTGGTAAATCATTTAACCTTTGACATGAATGCATAAAACTCCAGAAACCTTTAAAAACAACTGGCTTGGACTGGCTAAGATTTGCAGCTGACCCAGAATGCAAATACCATGTCACAGAATGAGGCTCAAGTCCATTGAAATGCAAGTGATGGGAAACACCCCGTTTCTGAGTCACAGTTAGAAAAAGTACTAACCTAGGGGAAGGTCTTGCTGTGCTGCAGTTCTTACCCTGAGGGTTCTCCAGGTTGTTTTTTCTCAGTGTGCTCTCTGGATCTTAATCTAAACCCACCAAATTAGTGAACAGACTGAACACAGTGCTTACATTAACACCTGGCATCAGTAATGGTTTGATTTCCACAGTATTTAATTAGGTATAAAACTGAAAGTAAAGGTCAGACATGGGAACTGGAATATACAGCTTCATCTGAGAAATAACTGGAGATGGGGCCTATTTGTGACAACACGGTATAACAAAGGCACAACTTCCAAGCTGGTGCACACCTATTATTTTACTGCATGCCATAGTATTTAGGAAATTCCTGGGCCTAAGCTAAAGCAAAATTACAATTAGTTGTTTGTCACCTAGAGCTCTTGGTGCATCTCTAGGCAATTTCAATAGTTCCTTCAGAGAACATGGAGACCCAACAGGTTATTTCCTTTACTGACCCTCTAGGTTTGCAGAGGCTTTAAAACAGGTACTCACTGTGAGCCTCACACTTGCAAGTCTAGGATGGCTTGTGTTCATGCTGTCTGAAGGGTGGAAGATTATCTGTATTGCCCTCTCTGTGCCATGATGCTTTCTCACTATTCATTTTGCAGCTGGAGTATGAACCAACCCAAACTCCCCTTGGAGAAGGGAGCCAGGGTACAACCCCAGACAAAAGATGCAGTTATAACGTGTTATAATGAAAAGAAGATATAATGAAACATGAGAGCAAATACACCAGTTTGCTGAGACAAAGCGTGTATGAATGAGAAGACATAATCAATTCCAATTAGTCCTCCATTGGTCTTTGAGTGGAAATTGCTCAGGGAACAGCAGTTGTTTTACATGTCTTTACACATATATCACAAAGGGATACACTGGAATTGCTGAGATTAAATCCAGTTGTTTGCCTCAACTGTGTTCAAGAGATTGGTACCCTGTGGTGGGCTGGTAATCAGCTGGTGGAACACGGCCTGGACTATTTGCACATTGTCTCATCAGTGCAAATCAGTGCTGAGTTCAGTGTGCACTGATGTGCAGGCTTGTGTGGGTAAGGGTGCATCATTTGGTTAATCTGTCTCAGCTGAAAAGACTGTGGGGTTTGGGAACAGTGGGTGTGGGTAGTCAGGGACAATAATTGGTGCAGTCATCATACCCAGCCTCGGTGCTGAATGCACATCACCATCAGGAATGGCAGAGAGAGCTGAGAGCAGATTAAACCATGCCAGAAAATGAAGAGGTTTGGATCCTGCAAATGTTCTCTTGGATCCAAATGCAAACCAAAATCTGCAGAGAGTATAAACTCCCCCACCTTCTTGCTCTCTACAGCTACATGAAAGGAGGTTGTACTGAAGTGGGGGGTAGGTCTCTTCTCAATAGTAACAAGTAAGAGGACAAGAAGAAATGGGCTCAAGTTGTGGATATTAGGAAAAAATTATTCACCAAAAGTGTTGTCAGGCACTGGAACAGGCTGCACAAGGAAGTGGTGGAGTCACCACTTCTGGAGGGATTTAAAAGCCATGTAGATGTGGTGCTGAGGGACATGGTTTAATGATGGCCTTGACAGTGCAGGGTCAATGGTTGGACTTGATTGTCTTAAAGATCTTTTCCAACCAAAGCAATTCTATGATTCTATGATCTTAGTTACAGGTTGATAAAGGAACTTTGATTCTTTTTAAGGATTCTCCCCCACTAATCCTCCCTATTCTCACCAGAGAAATCAGAAGAGGGATGATACTAAAGATGAAAGATTGGAAAGTGGTCAGATCATGGGCCTCTGGTGAGCAAAAAAGGTAAATAAACAAAAGCTATGTCTCACCCACAGAGGAGCACACACAGCATATCTCACTGGCCAGAGTAGCACTGCAAGATCATTTTCTTCTCATCTTTTCCATTAGGTACTTGATTTTTCAAAACATGGTGGCCACATTGTCAGTAGGTGTTACGTTACTCCTGTACATCCACAAGTGAGAAACTTTCTCGACCCTATAACCTACCCCTGTCCTCAATGTCCATGGAGTTACTGAATATAGAATAGAGGTTCAGAGTAGGTGCTTGATGGAGTTACACCATCCTATCTGTATTCAGAATGCACGGTTCTTTTTTTGATCTTTATTTTTGAGCTGGATGTCAGGTTCATTGATTTCAATAATGAATGTGTGTCTCACAGCTCACCTAGCCCCTGTTTACCTGTGTTCTTTCCCATCAGCTGAAAGGTTTATTTTTTACTGAGTACTTGAATATGCATGTCTTGATTAAACTGAATTTCCTTATTTGATTTGATTGCCTTACAGAGCTATCTCTCTAACTTCAGATTTTTAATCATTTTTCTTGGGCTTTTATGTCTTTCCCTTTTCTTGATTTTGTGGTATAGGAACAGTAAAAGGGACAGTATAGCTGCCATGTTCTCTAACTGCTCTTCCTGAGTATGAATTGTTTTCTGCAAGGCTAAAATGAACCATTCCAAGAATGAGAAGAAATAAAAGAAAGCTGTACTGCATAACCATCTAGCTATATAAATTTTGATAGATCAGTGGCACCTACATATATCAGCAGATGTATTTTTGTATTATTTTATAACTAAAAATAGGTTTTAAAGAGTTGCTGCAGTCACTCTAGTTATCTGCAATGCCGGGGTAAATTAATGGTCTCTGTGTACAATTTATGCATTTGTTTTGTACTGCACATCAATAAAAGCACATCAAATTCAAAACTGTTCTCATTTATGGATGAAAACTTCGAGGCAAAACTGCAGCTACCTTGTTATGAGTTATAGGTCAGTCATTTATTCAAGTCAAAGAAAATAGTTTCAGCTAAGCAAGAAAAGTACAGAATGTGACCCCTCACTGCACCAAACTCCTGGCCTAAAAGCAGATAATAAATGTCCATCCACTGATTAAATTATCCAACCTTTTGGGGGGCAATCTGCAAAGACAGCAGACCATTTCAGCTGGTGTGGCACTCCAGCCCTGGTACAGAGAGAGCACTGTTAACGGGAGATAGAAATCCAAAGCACATTTATATTGACTTGTAATGACTGGCCAAGACAGACACATGCTGCTGTCAGAGATACATAAAAGCATATAAAACAAGATTTCTGTATTGCAAGATGGTGTTGTTTTGTGTTGTTTGTTGTTGTTTTGTTGTTTGTTTTTTTTTTGGGGGGGGGCAATAAATATATATTATCTCTCCCTTGTTCTCCTCAAATCATGGAGCTGACATTCTCCTGACCAAATAGGAGATTGTAGACTTTTGGATTCAGCCCTTTGAAATGTTGAATGTTGCAGAGACGGATTTAATTGTACTTAATATTTAGAGCAAGAGGACTCACTGACAACAGGTGCCTTCTGAAGCCTGCTGTGGAGGACAGAGAACACGAAAATGTTCTGCACTAACCCCGTTCCCATTTCTGGTCATGTTGTAATGTGGAACACAGGTATTCTGTGGGACATCTCACAGAGACTCTTGCTACAAGGAGGCAACAGGCAGCAGTCTTGTCTTCCCTGATCTATACCCACAGTATATAGACATGGTCACCCAGTATAATGTTTGTCACATACAGAATGCCAGCAGGGTGAGCAGATGGAGAAAGAATGAAGCTCTTGCTGGTATCTCTGCTCTCCTCCCTGCTCCATTCCTGAGAGCTCCTTTGAGCCACTGCCTGACCAGGAGCAACAAAACCTGGGGGAGGGCAGGTGAAAGGACAGAGCAAGAACAGATGACAATCTAAACAACTCTAAGTCCTGTAGAAGACTTTGAGAAGTGTGGAAGCAGAATGGGAAGGTTGTTCAGGGGCATAAAACTGCCCTACTCCATGTTCTTACTGCACAGTGTTCCAAAAAGCTGCAGTAACTGCCCTGTCCCATACTTTAAATTTCTTTTAGAGGCAGAGTCCTTCAGAAAGTCACTCTGCATATGACATAGCCTTTCTCCATCTGTAGCTTGAAGCAGATGAATTTCAAGCAAGACCAAACAAGATTGTCTTTCTTCTTGGAAGCTCAGGAGCATGTATAGGATTGATAGCTTGGTGCTGCACAGTCAGGAAGAGGTGGTTTGATATGACAGTCAGTAAACATGGCCAAGATGAAGATTATGTAGTCCAACTCCTTATTGCAAACAGAAACAGGATAGAGTAAGAGCACAAGAGAACTGGGAGAAAAGGATATTCTTCCTTTACATGTAAATGAAGTAACATGGAAGGAGAGAAGCAAAAAGGGGGAAGGGTGCAGGGGGAGAACACAGGATGAGGACAAAGAGGGAAGATCAAATCCTTGTGCTCACTAAAATCAGTGAAATGGAAAAATTAATGCCTCTAATGAAAACAAAATATGGGAGTTTTTTCTCCAGATTTTTTCCCCTCATATTCTCAAAAAGTTCAGCAGATGGGAAAAAAAAGGAAGAGTTTGTGAAGTTGTATTTAATCTGGCTCCTAATTATTCCTCCCAATTATCTGACTGCTTAATTTGGAACAAAGAAAATTTCTACGTGTATTTTTCAATTATGTTTGATTTAACAGAAGTGGTTAACTGTGTTTGCTGGACAAAATCCAGTTAAAAGTAAACAGCTCCAGAGTAAAATATCTTTCTTGATACATCTTAACCTCAAGTCCAAGCTCTACTCTTTGTCCTATTAACCTCTGAGACTGACTTTCCATTGATTTTCTGCAAGCAGAGTCAAGCTCATATAACCTTCCTGGTGTGAGCAACCTGAATAAAGCAATGGAGTTCAGCAGGACTTAAACACTGTGGCTACAAACTCAGATGAGGTCTGATTTGTTCTGTCTTACACAGAGGTTAATTAATGTTAGTTAGTTTGCTTTGAAGTCAAAGAACTCCATCTTTTCAATTGCTTTTAAAAATCTTCAACAAAACATAATCTATGGCTAGAAAACAGGTGGGTTTATGTGCCCAGTAACAGGAGGATTCACACTGTTGAGTCGTGTCTTCCTTGTTTAGTCTATGAAATTAGAGGGAGAGGTTCCTGCAAAGGATGGGCTCAGCAGAAACCTAACTTAGATGTATACAATGACCCCCATGGAATCTATCACTCTATTCCTTTATTTAGAGAGGATTTAGGGAGGTTTTTGCTGAAGATCCAATGGCAAAAGTTGGATATCAGCAACAATTTTTTTGTTAATTGACTGCTATGCCAGCAAGTAATGCTTCTGATACTTGTGTCTCTAGTACTGGAGGACTCTTTCCTCATGGTGTTGGGCCATGATACCTCGGAACAATAAAATGTAGAGCTCTTAATTCCTCTGCCTCCCACCCCATCTACCAGATGTGTGAAAAATATTGCCTTGTAAAATGAAATAAGATTAAATCAAGAAACTTTTTTTATTCTTTAAAGCAATTGGAATAGCAATAATGACTAAAAGAAAATATAGCCCTTCAGGGTTTCAAAATACTCTGCAAATGTTATCTCATTAACTTTGAGTGAGGTAAATGCACAGTGTTTTAAGTCTTCTTTAATGGATTTAGAGGGGGATTCTTTTTCCCCCCATGTCTAGCAATTAAGGTAATTTGACAAATGCACTTTAATTATGCATAAAAATAGAATAAATATTTTTGCAACATTTTGATTTAAACAAGCATTTAATTAAGCCTTATTAAGACCTACCATATGCTTTGCATATGATAGGCTATTATAAGTGCAGCTCCTCTAGAGGTTTTCAGCATTGGAGGAAATTGCATTATTTGACATGGGCAGGCTGGTATGTAATTGACTCAAAATCACAGATGCAATAAATAATTATTATTAAAAACACATTAACACTGTAATAACTAGGTAGTCATTTTGATGGCTCTTAATAAGCCACTGTAGCTTAAAGTGCATCAAGCAGCACTTGTGAAGTACTGAGGACCTGGCAGGCTTTCAGCTTCAATAGTATTTTAAAAGTGTATTCAAGTTACTGCCAGTTTTTGAGGCCAAGGTATGGCTCCTTGTCACTACTTAGATCACTCTGTGCCATCTGTCATGATGCAATCTTCCCTGAGCAACCTGGTCTAGTGGGAGGTGTCCCTGCCCATGCACGGGGGTTGAAACCAGATGATCTTCAAGGTCCCTTCCAACTCAAACCATGATGATGATGATGATTAATTAGTTTGTTTCAAGACATAAACCTCTAAAACTTGTAAGGCCAAAAAGACCAATGGTTCAAAATGTTGATTTCCCATCCCTGTGATTTCAGCCAGTTCCTCTGAGTTTTAATCTGGTACTTGCTGCCTGACTAAAGCCTAGATTTTTCTTGGCAGAGCACACAGAAAGGAACCTGCATTAATTCTAAAGGGAACTAGAGATGTCACTCTGCCTAACAGGGAATAATTAAGTTCAATTATTTTCACTATTTTAAATCATCAAGTAATTTTATTTTTTCCTCTTATCTTTCATTTTTTTCCTTTCTGTGAATGTTGTTCTGCCTTCTTTTTATTTCTTTTGGCCTTCTGTCCATTACAGGGGGAAATAAATGCAAAAACAGTTGCCTTGTTTTGTTCTGAAATATTAACCCAAATTTAAAGGCTTCTAGACACACTTTTCTGCCAACATGATGGGTTTCTTGTGTCAGTGTAGGTCATATCACTTTTCATGTAAGCACAGTTGCAAGCACTTTTATAGTGCTTCTTGTGTCCAACCTGTAGCAGAGGAACTGTTAGAACTCTTACCTCCTTCTTTGTGAAGACTTTACATTTCAAATCCAGCTGTAACACTGGAAAGGATAATCCCTCCTACCCATTAGTGACTGTTAAACTCTTTTTTTGGGACAATTCATCATACCACTCTGTTTGTATGTTAGTTTCAGTTATTATTAAGGAAATGCAGTGGGATTAAACAGCAGGTTAACCAGTTTAAATCCTTTGTCCCTGTCAGAGTGGTTGATTTATCCATGTGATTACAGGTCCATGATCAGAACTGGCTGTCAGCAGATATATAAAGACAAGCATGTAGGAGTAGTAACCTTTTTTTCTGGTACCTGTGGAGTATCTACAACTTGCATCCTTTACCTGCTATAACTGAACCTGAATCCCTTGGTTTTTAACTGGCATTAAACTTGCATAGCAAATGCAGCTGCTCCACATCTTGGTCTCTGTCCCTGGAGGTTAAAGGTTCTGGGGCCCTTGCAGAATCACCTAGAACTTTCTCCAAGTAAAGTGCATTTTCACTGACTAAAAGAATCTAAGTGTCTTAAAGTTTATACAGCTCACTAGGAGGTAAGTTAATGTTGCCTTGGGACTGTTTCCAATATTTCTGCATATTTCTCAGTTACAATACTCAGAAGAAAAATTCAGCTTAATGAGCACTAATTAATCACAAAACCTCATGTTATACAGAGCTGACCTAGCAGCTTTTTATTTAATTATTTGAAAGACATGATAATAAATACTTGCAAGTCATGTGTGAGCAAACTGAATTTTACATGGCTAAAGGAACCAAGACATTTGTGTATTAGATGTATTGCTGTGCTGTTCTTCCCATATTCGGGGCAATTTTCCCTTTCATCTCTTCCATTAGGATGGTGACTACATAACTTGCCCCTCAGGATTACAAAATATGTCCACACATCTGCTACCCTTGCCCATTACTAGAGCCACTGACTTCTGCTTGCAATTAATCTTTTTTTATCTGACCTACATGGAAATCTGACTTTATGATACATTTATTTTTTAGGTTTCTTTCATAGCTATCAGAGAGAAGCAGTGACCTCAGAGGGGGGTGACTCTTGTCACCAGCTGGAGACACCTGACTAAAAGAAGATAAACTCCACTGTGGAGACACTTGCCAATTTTCCAGTGACTGTATGGAAGAACCTGGACTCCTAGTTGTTTATTTCCACACATAGGATTAGAAGAGAAACTGAAAGTTAGGGTTAGGATTTTTTATTTGATAGCAATGAACAAAAAAATGTATTAGGATTTGACTGATTTGGAAATCCTGCAACCTGCATAGTATTATTCAGTTACACATCTGTGGAGCTAGTATTAATATATGTAGAAGCTTGTTGGTACATATGCTGCAAAGTGAAATATCTCTAATTGAGCACGTGGATTTCTTACTTGCTACTGCATGAGGTTTTTTTCTTTTCAAAATTAAAAAAAAAAATAAAGAAAAACTATTGATACTTTCTTCCTCCAACTTTTTGCTTTAACATGACCTACTAAATCTGATATGGTATCTACTGAGTGTGGGTTTGTGAGTGCACTGTTCTCAAACCTACACAGGGACATTATGGAGAGGAGCTTGGTTTGACTTTTTTAACTCAAAAAGAAATTGCATCCATCAATGATACATCTACTGAAAACATCCATCTCACAGAGAAAAATGAGTGGAAACAGACTAATACAACAGCTGAGTGCTCACCTAAACACTTATTTCCTTTCCACAGAACACAGACTTGTACACACATTTGCCAAGAACTCACCCTCTGGAAAATCCTTGACTTGTCAGAGGCTGTAAGTCCTCCCAGTGCTTTCAATCCCTCAACCTTGAAATGGAGCCTGATAAATTACCCTCTGGGTCACAGGCTTTGGACTGACATCTAACTAATGAAAGTCTGTTCACCCATCCAGGAAAGATGCTACAGAAGTGCATGTGAACAGACACATGGGAAAAGATTGATGTTAAGAACAGATGTAGAACATTTTCAAGTTAGCTTGATATAAAGGTCATGTCTTTGGCCTGTTTGCTTTTGTATTAATTTATGTAAAGGATTGTTTGTCCCATATTACCTACAGACTACAGTTATGTGGAGTCAAATCTGTGGTGGGGAAATAGAATTTTCTTTAACTCGGTCAAGCAGCAGAGTGTGTTGAGGAAGACTTGTAGCACAAAGAGTGGCTCTAATTATAAGCATCTAATTTTGCATGAGCAACAAGAAATGTTTTCCTTGGTTCAAGGTTTTTGGGGACAGCCAATCCATGGTGAGACTCTCGAATCAGAATCAGTTCAGTGCAGATGGCCTCTGTGATTTGGTGAAATAATGATTCACTTCAGCTAACCAGTCTGCAATGGCTCTGAATTTAACTAGAGAGAAATGCAGAGGTAATCACAGGTTTCAAGTCCCAGACTGGCATAATGTGGTGTATAATGGAGACCCTCACAGAACTGAAAGCATGACACAAATGAATAACTCATTACTGTATTCTTATTGAAAAAATATTTCCTTTTTGCTAGGGGCAATTTCATTAACTTTGTTGAAACTTTTCTTCCCTTTAAAAGCAGCTGCCATTATATGACCCAGCAAGTGCCACTGCACACAACATGGAGTGGAGCACGAGCAAAATTCTACTCTCTGCACCAGCATAAATCTAGGAAGATTTTATTTAAGTAAATGAAGCTTCAGCTGTTCAACTGGCAACCAAACACTGCAGATAAAATTCTCCAAACAGCCCATTGCCCCATAATGCTTAGCTAACATAAATCAGTGTAGCCTTCTTTGCTTCTTTCCCAGTTTATACCAGATGATTATAGGGAGTGAAGAGATTCAGAGTAGCCAGCTGCATGACTTTGAACCTGTTTCTAGTCCTGATCATATTTTCAGCATCTTTACTTCTGCTAGCTGTGTTATATGACTATTAAAATGTCCTCTTATATACTGAATATTTCATCTTGTGTGTCTAAGTATTTTAGGAGACAAGGGTTCATACTAGCTACTCTGAGACAGTGAGATCAGAACAGAAATCAGGAGAAACAAGTCTAAGATAACAAAGGACTTTGATACAGATCCTGAATATCTATCAATGATCAAATTCCTGTAAGAAAAAGATGTGTAGGTATTTTATTCTGTGAACAGATGCACTTCTGTGTAACACCAGAATTGTCCAGCAAGTCAAAACTTTATTTTGCTCAAAAATGGCTGAACAAATCTCAAAGTTTGAACCATGGTGACTTAATTATTAGTCTAGAACATGTGTAGAACTTAAAGAAGATATGAAAAGTATTTCTGCTGAAATTCAAAGTACTACACTAGTGATGACTGAAGCCAGACTACATGTATGACATAAAGCCCAATGTTTTTCAAAAGAAAGCACTTTGCAAGAGCCATCCTGGAACTAAATGAATCTGATTTTACAGTCCTTATTTCAGTAATATCCCTATTTGCTCATGAAACTGCAAAAATCTGGCAAATGAAGGGTCGTGTCAATAGGAAGTAGCATAGCTCATATACTTTGAAGAACCCTACCTAGTTCCCCAGAGTGTTCTGGTAACAGGCCAGTTCATTCCAACATTGATTATTTCTGCCCCACAGTCTGAAATACCTGAGGTGTTCATGCTATAGGAATTATCAAAGTGACTTCAGTATAAATTATTTTACCTATACTAATTTAAAGGTAAGTTGTATACTCCTATGTCCTGTCTTGACAGTGTTGTACTGTTCTGAATCTTTAATGAGAACCATGGGTACATCTATATGAAAGGATATATTTTATCTTAGATGTGTTTTCATGCACTAAATCCTCAATTTCCACAATTAATGTTTTTTCCAGATCTTTAATGAATATGAACAAGGGCAGAGAAGGACCATGCCACATATTTAAGAGCCATAATGTTATTTCCGTGTTATTCTAGATAAGTGTGGGTAGGTATTTTTAAGACTTCACACCCTATATGTTTTCCAAGAAAAAGGTCAGGAAGACATTCTAGTTTTTATTTTTAAAGTTTCATCAAATATTTTTCCTTGGAAGAAAGAAAAAATAAAAGAAACCACTATCTTTTTGGTAGTGCTGAAAAGGAGGTCTCTCTGAATCAGAAAACCTGGACTTGCTGCAGGCTAATTGCTATGCCTCCCAGACAAGTCACACAAAAGAGAGTCATTTTTGATGAACACTGTTATAGATTTCTGATATCATGTCTGCAGAGGTGCCACCACATCATTCATTCAACAGGCAAGATTGATTTTTGGAGAAAACTTTAATATCTAAAGGAAGGAAAATAAATAAATAAATAAACCCAAACCACAAAACCAAATGAACTTCAGAGCTTGATGATGTACAAAAAAACCAGGGAGAAAATAAATTTTTTAACACATCATGAAGTGAAGCTATCTCTTTAGCAACACTAGGGATTCATGTTATATATTTGGCCACTGTAAGATAAAGTGATTATAACCCTAATACATTTCAGGAGCTAATGCTCCAGCTCACACTTTTTAAAAAACAATTAATTGAAAATATTATTGGATTGCCACATTCCCTAACCTCCCCTGATACAGGAAAGGTCAGTAAAGTAACCTGGTTGTGGACTATGCTCCCATAATTGAGATGCATCCAAGCACTTGAGTGTTTCCTCCAGGGAAAAGTTTAATGGAACCATTTCATTGTGTATTTCTCAGCAGCATCAAACAGTGACTTGAATTCACATGAATTTTTTTAAGTATTTCCTTGTCAACAGCGAAGTAGTTACAGTAATTGTATCCATGTAAATCCTTTCAGATTTGAGTTAATTTCTGGGTTTACTAATTTGCCATGAGGTTTGATAGCTCTGCTTATTAGAGCATTCAAAGACTGACTCCCTAGTAATGCATTTTTTAAAAAACTGACAATCCTTAACATCTTTTCACACAGACCCATGGGAGTAAATGTTGCTACTTTGGATTAACCCCTGTCTGATTCTAAGCATCCTGCATGTAGGCTATCACTACTCAATTCAGACGCACACTGAAAAGCATCTAGTGGCATTTGAAATGTCCTGGTGTCACTTGGTCCTTCAACTGTCATGCCAAAGGGTCAACAAATCCTGGAGCAAATGTCTCCAATACCTTACGGCTTCTCTGATAACATTTGTCCCCTAGATGAGGACAATTCAATCAAGCCTTTGTTATGTTGCTTTTAAGTTGTGGAAAGTCTTATTGTTAGCATTAACTAGACATGCAATATATATTGCTAGTGCTTCCCAATGTGTTTCCTACCAAAAGCAGAGTGTGTGGGTGTGGTGGGCTGGACCACACAGCTGGTCACACACTCCTTGTCTCAGCAGGAGCAGGGATGGAATAGGAAGAATGAGAGTGAGAAAAAATTGGGGTCAAGGTAAAGCCAGAGAGGTCGTTTGCCTAGGTGCTTAGGTTTTCTGGCAAAGGAGCAGGTAAAAAGGGGATGTCTACTGAAGAATCAACCTGACATTATGTCAGGACCTAGCCAAATAGAATTCCCGCACAGGCAAGGACATAGGTGAGGCCTCAGTAGGCTTCTGGTCTGAGAAGCTGTGGGACAGAGCAGAAAAGTGCATTAGGAGCACAGCAGAGCCTACAGCCAATATATTTCAGGTCTGTTCTGTGGTTGGTGTGGCTCAATAGGCTCAATACCATATGCTCTTGTTATGCTGAACAACAGGATTAAATATTTCTTCAAGGAGAGTACTCACTGACTGACTGACATTCTCTTTAGGAGTCTTCTGCATTCAAAACCCAGAAATGGGGTTTGTGCAAAGACCTGGTTTTAGTGCCTGACTTGAAAGCAAATGGCACTTGGGAAGAGGCTGCCTCAGGAGTGCTGGGTAGAACAGAACATGGGAATCAAATCTCTGTGCTTTACATCATTTCATGTCAGGAATTAGAGGGAAGAGTTGCATCTTTTGCTCTACACCTCTGGAACATGAAATAAGACTTCTGGGGAGATCGTGCTGCACTGAACTAGAAACAGTCTAAACTCCGAGCCACAGGGACAGTGGAAACATCCAACATCTGCTGAAGCCCTCTTGTTTCTCATAAATCTACTGTATCTACTAAAGGTAAGCACAAACACACTTGGGAAATACACACACAGAACTGCAATTTGCACTGGTTTTTTTCTGCTCCAGAAAGCACCTGCAAACCCATTGGGCATTTGGTGACCATGTTCTGTGGCTGCCTGTACTTACAACAGATAAGTAGCTGAACTATCTGTTCTTTCTAATAATATCCCTGAGTTAGAAGAGTATCAGAACAATATTTATTACACTCTACTGGTCAAAAAGGATATTGCCTGTATAAAATAAATGTAAAAGATGACTTTATTCTTATTAATTGAAAAGCTCCATTAACTGAAAAGGCAAAAACAATGGGTGGTAAATCATTTTTTTTAGGGTTAATCTTCCACTGAATGGAAAGGGCACATTATTTGCCTTCCATTAAAGTAATATTAAAATTATATTCATAAATGTTTATACAAAAGTGATGTTGCATTACAAATTAGGTAGGGCATGATGTCCTTTAGCTGGAAATTTATTTGGCATAGGGTGATGTGATACGATCATACGGAATCACCAGTATTCCCTCCCCAGTGCAGGGAATATTTTGAGGTAATAGAAAATTGACCCCATACAAATAAATACATCATGTTCTTCAGCTCCATTTCTCTTTTTGTTATTTGTACTGTCTTCCTTATTACAGAATCCTGGTATCCATAGAATCCTAGAATCATAGAATGCCAGGCTGGAAGGGACCTCAAGGATCATCTGGTTCAACCTTTCTAGGTACTACTCTAGTTGATATGAAGTGGCTCAGCCCCCTGTCAAGCTGAGACTTTAAACTGTCCAGTGTGGGGGAATCTACCACTTCCCTTGGGAGACTATTCCAATGTTGGACTGTCCTCATGGTGAAAAATGTACCTCTTGTGTCCAATCGGAATCTCTCCAGGAGCAACTTGTGCCCATCACCCCTTGTCTTTTCCGTGGGACTCCTTGCAAATAGTGAGTCTCCCTCTTCTTGGGAGCCACCCTTTAAGTGCTGGAACATGACAATAAGGTCTCCCTGAATCCTTCTTTTCCCAAGGCTCAACAAACCCAGTTTTCTCAGCCTCCATTCTAACTAATAGTTATTTCCTAACTAATCATAGAATTTACTCTCAGAGCAGGTCTAGCAATAAAAAAAAAAAAAAGAACCATGGTTTTATAAATGACCAGGTCACTCAAGAAATGCCTGTTCAGTAATCAAACTCAAGCATTTAAATTTCCTGTCTAGACTACTGACTACTTAATTCCTTATCTAATAACAGTTTTAAACCCCCCCAAAAAAAACCTGGACCCTGTTTTCAGAGGACTTGCACAGAATGAAATTATAGCAGTTTTACAAGCTGCCATGTGTCAACAAAACTGTCCAATTGTTTGTTGGAATATTTTTACTTGGACCAAATCAGACACTGGAGTTAGTTTAGACTATTACAAAAAAGGGATGACACTAAATTGTTACCATCAGGTAAAAGTGTATGTAGGAGCTATTGCCAGCCCTCACCTAACATGCTGACTTCCTTGCAACTGCCCCAGAAACTTGGGGTCCCTGTTGCTGGAACAAAATGTCATAAGGATTATTGTAAATGTGACAGCTGGCAGCAGCCAGGCTTCCAGCCCTAGTTGCACAAATATGCAGCAAGAGGTTCTCCATGCCTGAATTATTTCATAGCCTACATGGACAAGCCACCTGCAGGAAAAGAGCTACCACGCAAGCAAAGCTGGCAGGGACAGAGATTGCATATCATAAATAAGCTACAGGGCATTGATGTTGGGGATTAAAATTTGTTTCACTACTTTCAATTAATTTCAGTTCTTAGCTCTTACTTGTGTTTATTGAATATGTCATTGCAACACATGCTTTAAGTGCAGCGAGCATGTGAGAAGTGGAAGAAGAGATAATGCAAAGAGAAGGACAGAGATTTTTGTGGGATGAGGCAGAGCATGGAGAAGAAAGGGAGGGGGGCAAGCTGGGAAGAGAAAAATGGATGTTTGGATTGGAGAATAACGTGAACAAAGTGAGAAGCAGATCAGAAAGCTTTCACTAGCAGCCAAAAATTACTTGAAGACACCAGTAATCAATACAAAGGTCACATAAAGCTTCACCTGGCCCATTGCAGATGTTCCTTCATGAAAGATGTTGTTGTCAGCCAGGGCGGAAGAGGAAGTAGTTAGTGATAGATGAAAATCACTCTAGACTTTCAGCCGTTCAACTGTACATGCCTTCTGGAGACATTCTCACCTCTAAGATCTTCATCTCAATGGCTGAAGAGAAGCACAAAATCTGAACACAAGAGACCACTTGATGAAACATTCCTTCATCCACTGTCTACAATGGGAAACTAGAACAATTCTGTTTCTAAGATAGATGTATGGAAGGAATGCCTTAAAATATTTGTGCAAATGCAGGCTTCAGTTTTCTGGATATTCTCTTCTCTGAAAAGTTAAATCCTTTTTTCCCCTTTAAAATTGTTCTTCCAAGTGGCACGGGTGAGAATCATTGTGTCATCTGAAGAAGTCTGATGTAGCCTAAGGATAAAAATGGAAAACTGCTTTTAGGAATTTCTTTTTAAACTGTCACTAAGAAAAGAAAAGAAAGATATGCCAGGTTAGCAGAGCTTTTTTCTCTGTAAAGGAGAAGCAAAAGTCTGCATTTACTAGCTGAAATCAAAGGGTGTTTTTTTTTCTCTTCCTTTTAAGATGTTGAACAAACATCTCAAAATGTGAAGTCTTGTCTTTTTCTTATCTGAGACACAAAAGGCAGAACAAGATACCAGGGACTTTGAAAGCAAGGTGAGAGTACTTACTTATCCTGTAATAACTACTCTGTCCAAGGTTTGAAGGATGCTGACTTCACAACCTTTTTGGAAGACTACTTTGTTACCTCTACAATGTTTATAGTTCAGAAGTTGGTGGAGAAGATTATATCTGATGCCTTCTACATTTATCAAAGTTAAGTGTAAGGTCAAAATCACTAATGTCCTCTTTCCACTAGAACAAAAACCTGTATTGCAAGGCAGAGAAACTTAACAAGAAGAAAAGAAACCTTTGTAGAAAGGACTCTATTAGGTCCAAGTATTTGGAGATGAAAAAAAAATGAGACTGAAAGAACCAATTTTCTTTTGTGTTGAAATGCATAAATGGGATGAGAGAGCTTGATTCTCAACCCAAATACCAGACTTTTTTCCTGTAGGACTGTGTAACAAGTTATTTATTTTATTTACCTACATAAAATATACACAAGTTTCTTGAATTAAACCTCTTAATTTAGGAACAGACATAAACTGTAGGAAAACCTAAGAGAGGGGAGATTTAGGTTAGATATTAGGAAGAAAATCTTCCCTATAAGGGTGGTGAGGAGCTGGAATGGGTTGCCCAGGGAGGTTGTTGATGTCCCATCCCTGGAGGTTTTTAAAGCCAGGTGGATGAGGTTTTTTGAAACCTGATCTAGTGGTGGGGTTCCCTGCTCATGGCAGGGGGGTTGGAGCCTGATGATCTTTAAGGTCCTTTCCAACCTTTCTATGATTCTGTGATTCTAAAACATTAGAGATAGAAATGCTGCCTCAAATAGAAAATCTTATCGTCAGTGTCACATTTCCTTCGTCTGCTGTTTGAGCATCTGGATCAGTCTTGTTTTACATTATCTAAACACATCTCCTCTATTTTATTCTAGTTTATTGGCTACAAAATTCAAAATTCTTTCAGTAACTAAAGACCAGCTGAGTTTCTTCCCCCTGCCTCCACATATTCCTTTCATATTTTAAATACATTTCTTTTACAAAGAATTGGCTTTCTTTTCCATTTTCTTGAAATTGTTTTATGGAATGTAAATCAGAATCACAGAATCAGAATCATTCTGGTTGGAAAAGACCTTTAAGATCATCGAGTCCAACCATAACCTAACTCTATCAATGCTCAAACCATGTTGCCAAGCATCACATCTACACATCTTTTAAACACCTCCAGGGATGGAGACTCAACCACCTCCCTGGGCTGCCTATTCCAGTGTTTAATTACCCTTTCAGTGAAGGAATTTTTTCTAACATCTAATCTAAACCTCCCCTGGCACAACTTCAGCCCATTTCCACTTGTTTTATTGTACATTATGTGGGAGATGAGACCAACATCCATCCTGCTATAACCCCCATTCAGGGAGTTGCACAGAGCAATAAGGTCTCTCTCAACCTCCTTTTCTCCAGACTAAACTAGAATAATAATTATGAATAATTTGCTATTATATTATTATATAACAACATAATACTTTTTCATTGAAGATTTGTATCTTTGTTTTTCAGAGAGCAGAAAAAAAGCAGAATTTTTTGAATGTCTTTGACAAGATACAGCTTTATAGTAGAAAGGCTGTGAAAAAAAAAGATTCCATTCTCAGTTTGTTTCCCTCCTTCCCTCAAACACTTAGTTTAAAACATGCCATGTGCTGACTTTATCTGTCACCATTCACTGTCAGCATTGCCATAGCTGTCAGTCAGGGTTGATCAAAAGGCAAAAGGCAGTGATTTGCCACTTGGATTCTTTTGGCTAACGTGAGCTATGGAGCCATCTGTTTCTTCTAGTTCTCAGCACAAGCTGCAAATGTGGAGATTTGGGGAGGCACAAATCATTTCTGCATTGAAAGTGCAGCTTCAGGACAGCCTAAACAATTTATGATTTAGGGCTGATATATCCATGTCGTTTTGAATGAAATAAAAATGACAGTGTTATTTCAGAAGTGTCAAAACAGTTCACTCACCAGATCACAAATGCCAGTGATTCATACAGCTCATATCAGAAACACCTCAAATATTTGGTGTTTTCAGGCAGCAAATTGTGACTCTCAAACAGCACATCTAGATCACTGCACAGCTAGATTTATCACCTTGCTACGTGTGATAAAATAAAGTCTTTTATTCTTTTACCCTTCTCTTAATAATAGCAAGTCATAGAAAAAGAAAAGGAAAAATCACATTATTGGAGCAAGATTTTTCAAAAGCACTCAGCATCCTTCTGAGTCATCAGCCATTGAACTCTGTGATTAAACTCTTGCTATTTCCATGGCAGCAGAGTTATGCTAATTCTTACTACTCCTGGACATGCCAGGCTTAAATACATCTGTGACATGCACTTTCTTTTCAGTTGGGGTTATTTAGCACCCATTCATTTCTTTTTGCATTCCCTTCCCTTTTCTGCATTCCAGTTTTCAAGTTAGTAAGTCAGCTGGATGTTTCACTGTGACAATTCCTGACTAAAGTAGTTCAGGCTGCAACAGCAGTTCCCCCATTCATTAAAACAAAAAATATTAAAAAATAAATAAATTAAAATTTGGAATGTAGAAAAATGTTGTATAGGTTCTTGTAGATTTTTAGTCAACAGCATGTTGATTTTTAAACCAGATTCCTACAAATAATAGCTTCTATCTTGCCACTCATTGCATCATAGACCTTCTCATTTTTGCCTTTTCTGATGGTTTATGTGTTGTTTCTCAAGCTTTCATACATCTAATCAGTTCTATTTTGTTTAGTAAAAAGTACCTTGGGGTTTATCCAGGTTTTTTGATGCAATCTCTTTCTAAGTTGGGTAGGGATAAAAATGGACCTATAGAATCATTTTTATTAATTTATCCTTCTTTGTAATTTCCCTTGGTTTATTGGAAAAATAGTGAAATAATAATAATTTTTTTTTTAAGAAGGAGGTTTGTTTTACATTTTGGGGATGTGGGAATGACCAGTGATAATGTATTGTATTTTAGAGCCTTGAATAGTGATGGAATTAAGTGCAGAAAAAATATTTTGATTTTTGGGTATGCTGCACAGTTTCTGTGAAACTTAGAGCAAATGGATATTTATGAGGCTACAAGAATCCCCAGGCATTCTGTGGTTTCCCAAGTGCACTACAGCAGTCAGAGGCTTCTACCAAATCCTAGTACTACAGCATTTTGCATTAAACACAGTAATTCAGAAATATCTGTGCAGCCATGAGGGATTTGGGTTCCCTTGTTACACCAGTTTTCCTGCAGCACCATGACTCCCTTACCTTCTTTTCCCCATCTCACACAAGTGTGTAGAACATACAACAGCAATAGGCTGACTACACCTCAAAGACTTTTTAATAGAGAGACAAAAGGGCTGGGGAGAAAGAGACCCAGGAAAATGAATTTACTTTATACTCATGGAGAAAGGCAAGAACAGGCTCCAGACCATGTGAAATGGGACCAAGGCAGAAGTTAGTACCCACACATAAAGCACTTGGACCTCACAACCAAAACTGCCACAGTGACCACCTGAGGATTGCCTACAACTGAGAGTGCCTCCTCAGTCTCCTTGAAAGTTCCCAAGTCCCTCATGTTAGGAGTCTAATTTGGCCCCAAAAATCTCCTCTCTGGGGAGTTAGGAGCACAGGGTAAAATGCACAGAAATGCTGAGGTGTCTTATCCAAGCTGTGAATTGCCTGTGCCCACCCAAGCACAGTGGTCTATCCTCTCCTCCCCAGGCCTAGGCTCCTGCCAGGCCACATGCACTGTTTGGTGGTGGTCCTGACTTTCTCCTGCCCTATATTCCCAGAGTTGTTTCCTGCAGCACTGAGCTGAGGTCCTGGCAGGCTCTGGGAAGGACAAAGAGTTTAGGAATTTTCTTGCTTACATTACTGAGAAGCTCAACCCTGTGACTTGCACAGTGGCAACAACTTTAAGTACATGAAAGGCTACAACCCCACCACTTGAACGTAACCGGAGGAGAAAGGAGTAGGACCCATCTTGAACTGGAAGTCCAGAACAGCAGACAAGGGACCAAGCTCACTGCTGTCTTCATCCTGAGGAAGCACCAGTTCACATGTCTCACCTCTTAACATGAGCTCTAACCACCAAGTGACCTTTTTTCAGGCCTTCAAGTTCCTATGGTAGACACCAGAAATTATAGATCAGCTTCACTTACCCTACAAAGCAGACAAATATCTATATGTCTTTAAAAATATGTCTCTAAATCACCTCACAGGATGGTTGTGATCCTCTTAGGACTACCTTCCACAAATCAGACAAATTTCCAAACCTACTCAAAATTTTGTGGCTCTATTTTTCTCTTTTGTCAAGCATGCTGAGCCAAAGGGACCATACATCTGTCTACATTGTATTTCACCAGAACAGTGCAATAAAATATGTACATATGAATTGTCATATCTCAAGAATATATGAATTCTTGTAAACTCAGCAGATGTTTTGAAGCAAGCACTAGGTTTTAATTGGGACATATAAATGTGAAAAGGCCAATCTGCAATGACACTGTGCTTATTTATTTCAGGCTATTTACACTTTAGAAAGAAGGGAATAGAAAGTTCTTTGTCCTGTTTTACAGGGGGAAAAAAAAAGAAAGGAAAAAAAGTAATCAGTCCATTAATATAATGCTTAATAGAAAGATGAACCTAATAGAAAACTTAAACAGAAAGGTTTCAAAGCATTTTAGCCCTGAAGAGAAAAAAAAAATCCAAAGAGAAATAATTTGTAAACTTAACTGGAACATTTATAGCCACAAAGTAAGGATGTAATTTATTTCCTGAGCAATGGATTTCTTCTTGAGAACAAAGTGTTTGTAAGTTAAAAGCACGAGGATAAAGTCTTCTCCTGAATGGGCTAGACTGACCATTACCATATTACCACAGCAGAATTAAAACAGTTAAAACTGTCCTTTCAAAACTGCAACAGCAGAGTGACACTTGCACATCCACTGGCCTGCAAAACAAGTCACTGAATACTTCAGGATATCAAAAATGGCATTTCTATTTAGTCCTCTGAATCCATCTCCAGGGCTCTGTCAGTTGTAACAAAAGCCGAGCAAACAGCTTCTCTACAGACATCTATAAGTGTCTTAACTCTGACCTGACTCCATGTAAGGAGTCTCATCTGTTCTTGAAAACCATGGTCTTATAGCACCAAGCAGCACATAAGTTCAGTGTGAATATCATTCAGGAGAATCACTGGACCTGAAAATCACATGAAATAGGTCTTGAAGAGCTCTTGGAAGATGAATGAACCTATCCTTCAACTGTAAGATGGGATCAATTTCACCTGTGGTATTTTTCACTGATGTTTAACCAGCCACTTATTAAAAAACACTAAATGTGAAAAGAAGTTCCCAAAATCTTTTTTTTGCACAGAACTCTGTTGTGATCTGAAGACATGGCTGACTGACTTCAAATGCCTTTTTTTTTTTTCACTCAGATTTGTCAGAGGGCCATGGAGGGGAGGCTGTGGTCACAGATGCTGTGTTTGTCATGTCACAACACCACTGCAGAAGCAGATGGAGGAGCAATTGCAGGAGCAAGACAGGAATATCTAAATGCTCTTCATCGTGTTGGATCATTGGCTCTGGGAGTGGTACAAGGTCCATTTCCACGTGAGCCCCAGTGCATCTGCACCCATCTGATCTGACCCTGTCCACTGTTGCCTTCCAGTGTTGTTGTCTTGGCAAAAGGAATCGGTGAAACTCTGCAAAAAAGTCATCCTTCCCTTACTGTAAATGCTATTTGGGCTTGGTAGAAGAATAAAAGATTTCATTAATGTCAAACTGACTTGATATTGCAGCCCAAGTAAATGAAATAGGCTTGAAACTGGCTAGGAACAAAAGATGCTTCATGTACATGGATGCATGGGTGGGTGGATGGATGGTTGGATAGATGGATGGACAATTGGAAGAAAAGACAGATATTATACATCATATTCATGTAACTGTATGTAAAGAAGACTGTTAATACAAAGACAATCTCCAAATATTAACAAACAGCAGAATTAAAGCAAGTCTATTTTCCATAGGTGTTTTTAGCCTTTACTTTTTCCACTATCCTCCTGGATCTCAGAATAGTGTCAGGACTAGGCAGGAACGATACTTCCCCTGTCCTGCTCCACTCAGAATCAATCTAGGACTAAAATTTCAAGATACTATTTCTTAGCCAACAGCAGCTCTCAGTGGGAGAATGCTCTACATGGGTGTTTCTGGTGGCTGCTTCTTTGCAAGTCCATCCCAAACCGTGACTTTAAAAGGGCACCGTAACCACTTTTTATGTAGATTATGGCAAAACACTCATAAATAGACATGACTTCCCAACAAACTGAGTCCCTCTTTTGCAAGATGGATGTGTTCCTGTTGAAGAGCATAAACAATTTGTTTCTTTTTTCACTAGGTAGAAAACACGGTATTTTTTCCTTGCCTTATTCTTGAAAAACATTTAACTTCCCTTAATGAAAATTCCTCACAGAATTAATTCTGAGGTAGACACCTGGCATGAGATATTTCAGTCCAGACAGCTCACATTTGTCAAAGGTATGAGCATCTGAAAACAGGTTCCTGTAATGGGAAGTGTCAGCCAACCTTAAATACACAGACCTATTGGCCTGCCAGCAATGCTTTTTTTTTTAAATGAAATAAACATTTCATCTCACAGGTTAAAAAATGCCATTTATGTTCACTCTAAAACATCCTTCCAATTTTTCAGACAGCTTTTGTGCTTTAGCCATAGGTGGTATCTGTTACAGACACTGTTCTTTTTGTCACTTTTATTTACCTCATAATTACTGAATCGTGGAGTGTCAGTGGACAGAAACACACAGATCCAAGAGTATCCTTTGGTAATAGCTTTGTCCAAGGCAAGAGAAATCTTGAATATGTCTCTTCTGCAAGCTAAAGTTATTGCTCAGATAATCACTGAGGTGATCTAAATAATTTTTTTTTCAAGTTCTCCTTTCTTGCCTGCATTCCTTTCCTGTAATAAAGGATGACCTACCCAATAAAAAGGACTGAAACTGAATTCTCACGCTACATAAATGCTGAGTAATGTATATATTTACAGCTCACTCTCTGTCCTTAGAGTTAAATAGTAACATCATTTTTCAAAGGCCCTTCATACTCTGAGACATTGTTCATTTTCTGAGAATTAAATAATTTTAGCATCTGGAAATATGGTCTACATTAAAGCTAAGAATATCAAAGCATGCTATAGCAGGCCAAATTCTAACATCATTTCAGAGGTCAGACCTTCTGTATTGACTTAACCTGGCTCCAGGTGAGCTGTCCTTTCCCTCCCAGAGGGTCTGAAAGTAATTTGCACACATAGCTGTTGTATAAAGAGGGCAACAGATTGCCAGTGCTGATTGACACTGCTCTGCAGGAACTGTGGGAGAACCTAAAGGCACTTATGATGGTTTCACCTATTTGGTTTTAGCCAGGGGACTTCAATATCTGTAAAAATCACTACAGATCTTTTAATGTACATGTAACCTGTATTGTTATTCTATCTGATATTCACATTCATTTCAGGCTGTGGGCCTCATCTGTACCAGGTTCACAACTTCAATTTAGTATCAGGTATTCACTTTCTGTCAGACTTTTGACCTTGGCTGCTGAAACTCCAGGTTACAAACCTCGGTCAGGGAAGAGGTGCCATTCAACCAGCATATGGCTTTTCTGAAGTATTGTTCATAAAGAGAAACACAGGGCTTACTGCATCTGGTGCAGTTCTTCCTTTACCTGCTGAAGGACATGGACCTCCTAGAGCATGTCCAGAGGAGGGCCATGAAGATGATCCAAGGGCTGGAGCACCTCCCCTATGAGTACAGGCTGAGGAAGTTGGGGCTGTTCAGCCTGGAGAAGGCTCCAAGGTGACCTTATAGCAACTTCCCAATATTTAAAGGGGACCTACAAGAAAGCTGGGGTAGGGCTTTACATGGGTGTGTAATGAGAGGACAAGGGGCAATGGTTTGAAGCTTAAAGAGGTAAGATTCATGTTGGACATTAGGAAAAAGTTCTTTCCTGTAAGGGTAGTGAGATGCTGGAACAGGTTGCCCAAGGAGGTTATGGAAGTCCCCTCCCTGGAAGTGTTCAAGACCAGGCTGGATGGGACCTTCAGCAGCCTGGTCTACTGGGAGGTGTCCCTGCCCATGGCAGGGGGGTTGGATCTAGATGATCTTTAAGGTCCCTTGCAACCCAAACCATTCTAGGGTTCCATGATTCTACTGACATTGCTTTAAGGTTATCATCTCCAAACTGCAGTCTGGCATAACCTTGTTTTACTCAGTAAATAGCACAGAGGCATAGACCACAGTGAGCTGTGTAGGTTAACACTTACATGTTCTGCTCTTCAGAACAGGTTTGTACAGCTAAACTTCCCCTAAGCATGAGAATCTTTTCTCCACTGTAAGTATGTGAAGCAACAGCTGAGTCTTGGTGTTAGAAGGGGGAAAAAAAGCAAAGCATAAAAAACCCCAAAAAACCCAAAACCAAAAAACTAAAAACCACAACAAACTAGCTATCATGGTTTTCACATCAGGGTAATCTTTAAAGTAGAAAAGTAGAAATGATGTTGGAGAAAATCAGCCTATCTAGAGTTTGAAAAGGGTTATCTCTATTAATTTATGCAAAATGTCAGCCTACTGGGTAAACTAAGTGGGAAATTATTGAAATATTGATGCATAAGATGGCACTCTCATTCCTTCTTTTTCCTTGCTTTTTTTTTTTTTTTGAAACAACTCTTACTGAAATTTATGTTGACAAGTTGCAGACAGAATGATGGAGTGCCCCTTTTTTTGATCTGTGGTTAGAAATCATTTGCATCCCTAGACCTTACTCTGTTGGGGTTTTTTTTCCACAAAAGGAAGTTTCTTTACCTCAGTTATCAATCAGTGGAAGCTCTGAAGGGCTATTTCATGCCACAATTTGTTAATGTGACAACAATGAAATCAAACATGCAACTCCCTTCAGTAATAGCCTGAAAAGATCCATGTCACTGGGTTATTAATTGTGTAAAGAAAAAAATTTAAAGCCATTAGCACTGGCTGCCTTTGCTTCCAAAGTGAATTGGTTTTTTCTCTGAAATTACCATTCTTTTTTCCTTGTTTCACTGCTGTTCCAAAAGCTGGCAACTCTAACCATCCATATTATCGAAACTCATTTCTGCAAATGATTGTTATCATCCTAATACAAATTCTTAAAACAAAACATCAAACAACAATAAAGAAGCCAAAGAAACAAGCAAATGAAAAAGCTGTGTGTTCACTGACCAGTGAGTATCATCTTGTATTTGCTAGATGACTTATATATAAACATGAAAACATGAGGTGTGTAACAACAGTTAGAGGTATGGTTGAATTTAGGGTTGTATGTTTTAGGCACTGTGAAAAGGTATAAAGTGCTGATTTCTTTTGAAGTATCTATTAAGAACTGATGGAGACAAACCAGGTCTACATTTGTGAGTTTTTCTCCCAGAGCAGTGGTAGTTGTCCAGCTACCACATTAGTGATGGAGGTGGTGAGTAGAGAGCTCCATGGCCCAAATCTATTGCCCACCCCAGGAAATCCAAGTGTGCATTGAGCTGTTCTGTGCCAGTTTCTCCTCTACACCAAGAAATATGGCCCATGTTTGAAACCTTGCAATTTTATTCCCCTTGGTTTAACAGTGTTTTCAAAGGTACTATGTATGTGTCATGTTTTGTTTTGCAACATAACAAAATAACCAGTCCCTCTTTAGCTATTGCTATATTGGTATGAAGTGACTCCCTGACATGTTTCTGATTCTGCAAACACTTATAGCTGAGCTAAATTCTTCAAACATTCCTTTTATCCCAGTACCTTGAGTGGGGTCATTCCCACATGCAAAGATACTCACCTAGGTGTCTGCAGAACTGGGACAAAGGTGGAGTATTTTTATCTTGTGGAGGAGTTAGTCTTGGTATTTTCCTATTATTCCAGTGATAAATTGTCCTGAGGTTCCCTTTCTTGCTTTCTGAACTCCATAGTGTATTTCTTTATTAAAAGAATAGAGAAATAGCTCCATTCAAATTTCTTTAAAGGTCCTTTGAACACAAAAAAATGGATATGCCTTTGTTGTGGAAAAGGAGGCATATTCTTTCAAAGTTTGATGCATCACAGTGGGACTGAAGTGCAAACTTTTCCGGACTTTAAAGTGATGTTTGGGTGCAGCTCTTTTTATAGCTAAGAAATCATAAATGTAAAGGTGAGAGCTGCAGATGAAGAGAAAGAAATATAGAGGCAGACATGCTATTTTACAAGGAATTTAGGCTATTTAAAATAACAAATAGCTCTTCACCTGGTGTTAAGATGACTAATAGCCCAGGTAAAAAACAGGATTGGGGGGCATAAACCAGATTTAAATGGAATTCAGCAGCTTATTTCTGACATTTTAGTCAAAGCAACAGAGTACCTCTGACTCTTGAGAGCTCTGTGAAGGCAGGAATGACTTGTATGTGGAAAGAAGAGGCAATTACCTGTTTAGTTCAGAGAAGAATTGGTTCTCCTTTCCTTGTGGCAGCACAAAGAGCTTTCCATTAAACCCCTAAGTTCTGTAGGTGGTTACAGATCTTGAGTACCTACCAGAGATGCCCAGGTCTACCTGCTGACTGAGATGTTGTGTGGCCAGACCTCCTGGGCAGCAAAGTTGCTGGTGCCCAGGGAGGACTGCATTTAACAACTGCACTCAAAGGACATCTACCACATACTGACAGATCAGAGGGTTCATAAAATGCAATGGCTTTTGCTTTATTCTGAAATATAAGACAATACAAAACCCTTCTCCATCTTCCAAACAAAACATTGTAGGTAGAAGAAAATGGGTAGAAAGAAGTCATTTCCGGAAGAGATTAAGGACTGGCTCTCATGGGAGGAAGGGTCCCTCCCTGTAGTCCTGCCCTGGACTCTTAGCTGCTGAAGAGGGGAATTGGAGCCAGATGATTTTCCAACACAAGCCACTCTGTGACTCAGTGAAAGTTTGGAGGCACAGGCTTGAGCTTGATGTGTCTTGTAGTTAACCTCTAAAGCAGCATTCAGGTATTTCCCTTATCTTCTACAAGTACTTAATTTTCTCCTCCCACTAACCAGGGTTCCCACATTTCTGCCTGGGTTTTTATTTTGTATTAGAAGATAGTGTTCAAATTTTAGGGGTGGCACAGTCACACCTGTCCATATCAGGTTTTCTTTGGGATCTGGTTCTACAAAGTTGACTCAGAGGGTGACACTGAATTCGTACTCAGTTCAGGTAGAAGGCATCTCACTAAGGATTTAAGATTGTATTTCTCTCTTCTCACCTCCTCATCCTTTTTCCTATTCTCACTTCCATTCTCTTTTCAAATACTTTGATAAGGCTTGACCCAAAACCTGTTTAATTTAGCCACACAATAGGTGAAACAGCCACTGATAACAGCCTTCCTGATGGAACTATTCATGTCTACAAGCTTGTAATTATCTTTTAAGGAATCTAAGGCCAGATGAGGTTTCCAGTGTTGCTAAGCTTGACACCTCAGTGCTTCATATAAAACAAATTTATAGATGTACATGAGATTTCCTATGCCTGTTTCCCATTACAAGGTGTATCTAAGTGGATTATGCAGCAGCAGCAGCTCTGAAACCTTTGCTCAATACAACCCTGTCCTTCCTTTCCATACTTTTTCATTTCCCTCTGCTGTTATTTCTCATTGTAACCTGCAAGGCAGTAATAGAACTGAATTTGAGGATGCAGTTTGTAAGAGGGATTGCACAGAGCAGTCTTGCTCTGGGTCATGCAGAACTGGCTCTGAGAGGCTTCAAACGGAAGATACAGCACACATGTAAATGGTACAGTTTCAATGCTTTAAATTAACATATGCATTCAGTCATGCTGAGTTTATTACTGTAACAATATACAAGACAGTAAATAAGGTCTGGCAAAAAATTTATGCAGTTTCTTCTTCCAGTTGAAAACCTGATATAAATCAAGACTCAAAATTAAATGGCAAAGTGAGGTTAGGTAACAACTGAATAATTACTCTAAGTATCAAAGTCCCCCAGCTAGAATATTATGACCCAATGGGTAAGCATTTATTACATATTTTGTTACCAAAGTCAATGAAAGCCACAGGAATCCTTTTCATCCTGTTTGCTGGAAACTGTAGCTGTTGAATCAAAGTTGTGATCAGAATATCCTGAGGCTTTGCATCATGCAAATACTGTGCTCTCCTCCCTGGGTGAAGAGTGGTGTTTCCTTTCTTCCAGTACATCTGCAGAGTCAGAGATTCCAGTGGCCAGGCTGGGAACAGCTTATGTGAGTGGATGTAACGTGTAGTTGATTACATGCAAAGTGACTTTGTACCTTACAAACCAAAGTGAACATTTGTCCCCGTGGGATTCTGTGCCGGACAGGGTGGCCCTGCATTCCCAGGGAGGGAATGTCCATAGGCTCAGTCTTGCTGTCTGCAGTGACAAAAAGTCTTCTCTTGAGGGCAGATCACCCTCTAAACATATGACCAGCATTCCTTGCGCTGCAGCTGGATCCAAAAGTCAGCCCGGGTGCTTGTGCTTGCAGGAAGGTGAAGAGTGAGCAGAGAAGGGCTGTAGCTGAGCAGGATCCTGGAGCAGGATCCTCCTTACTTTGTACAGCAGGCAAAGAGGAAGGAGCGGGAAGGACTTGGGACCGTTACCACTGCGCTGCTTTGCTGCAGCTACTTCTGTGGCAACGTGGTGTGCACAGAGCTACAGAGCTGGCTGTCACAATCGAGGATAAACAGACAACCTTCCTGCAATCAGCTGGATGACATTGTTTTTCTTCCTGCCAGCAAACTCTGGTGCAACAATTTAATCCACTTTCTTTTTAAAGCAGATGAAAGTAATATCTTTTGCTATTGTGCACTCAAACGAAAGAAAACATTGCTAGCTGGAGCCAGTCAGATCAGTCCTTTCATGAATTTTGATTGGTTTCCATAGAAACCCTGACATATTCCATTTAGCACCAGGGTCCATGCCTGAACAAAAGAACTGCTGAATGAAGTGGCAGCATCTTCCTACCCACGTGCATTGCAGAGAGATGTAGTTTCAAGTAACACTGGTGATCAAGTGTTTGTATAAACACACCTAGTGATGTGAGTGCACTGATCAAAATCAGCTGAGCAAGAAGCATCCATCAGCTCTAATTAAGAGCTGGGGAAAAGATATAGCATGCAGTAAGTGAAAGACATGCTTTGCTTTTGGGAATAGAGCTGTACATTTATTTAGTGTGGTGATTTTTAAAACGAGGTTTATTTGCAGCATGGAGGAAAAATGTGGAGAAACTGAGCTCTTCCGAGGAATCTGAGAAGTTCAGCATCTCTCTGAACTTGTTTGCATTTGTCACTGGCCAAGGTGATAACAGTAGCTTTCATTCTTCTAGCTGCTTTCTTCTCAAGGTGTCCTAGATGCACTCTCCACACCTCTTGTTGCTCACCCTTGTGTAATTTGGGAATAACATCACAGAAATTGATGGGAGTTCTACTGCTTTAAAATAGCATTAAAAGGAAGTAAGGCATGCTTTCTCTCCAAAACTTGCTTCAGAGCCTAGTGGGTTAGTATATCAGAACTAATTAAGAGTCTGATAAGAACATCATGCAACAGTAAGGAGTATGTGTGCACTGAATGCAGGAAACTTGACAATATTGCCTCCAGATGAAGGTGAGAGAAAACCCAGTAAAGTGAAGCTTCTCAAATTATAAAGACCCTTCATTAAATATCTTGAAACCACATCTCAACCTGCTCGTAAAATGCTAAGTACAGCAAACAAATGAAAACAAAGTGCCTACATTTACAGAAGGTTCATTTTTTCCGACTTTTTTCCCCATAGTTGGGATGTTGCTGACTTTCTGAGAACGGAATTTAATTTCACCTTTTCTAGATTCATTCTATTCCAGTTTTATCACTTTGGGGCCCAAGTGATTGTGTGAGCTGCTGGGATGGAGCTATTGCAGATTGTAGTCCTAATCAGAGTCACTTCTAGCATTTCTTGTTATCACCTGCAATGAGCAATTTTGGGGGAGCTGCAAACATGCAAGACCTGCCCTGTCTGCACTAATTTTAAAGCCATGGATTGTTTCAAATGTTACCTCCTCTTCCTTTCCCTTTCTCTTTCCCTGTCCATTTCCCTTTCCTTTGCAACAGGAAAGATAAGGTTAAATTAGCGACTAAGTATTTAATGCAAAACCAAATTATTACCCTAAATTTTTCTCTGAAATTCTACCCCTTCCAGGCTTTAGGAACTTTGGTCATCATTGCAAGCATTTCTTACAAGTGCTGGAGTGGGAATCTGAATTAGCTGCGTAAGTGATTTTTCTGGTGAAGAATTTGTGTAGGCAAAATAATGTAATTGACATAGTGCTTGTTTAGTAACCTAGATGTCCTTTATTCAGAGAAGTTCCTTAGGTGTGTACTCACAGCAAAGGTTCAGACTAGGGAATCAAAGATGCACACAGGTGCCTAATTCCTACAAGTGGGTGATTAAGACCACGATAGGGATGAAATTCCTGATCCTTGTTACATTCTTTTTCCTGGAGATTGATTAAGGCAGCCCTTCATTTCACCCTCTCTTCAGCATGATGGATTTTAAGATTCCTGTTGTTAGAAACCTGAACTTTCACAGTCAGCATCTGGAGAAGGAACGCTGTGTGCTGTTACAGAGCAGCGTTGCAGTGCTCTCTAGAGGCAGCCAAACCTGGTGTGGGCAGGCTCTCCAATCCTTGAAGCAAGGGAGCTTGATAACGTGGCACTTTTAGGGCTAAATCAGGGTGTGAAAGGAGGAGCAGCAACTCCCAGACAACATAGAATGCAAACAGGACTGGCCTAGCTCAGTGTCTGACCTCACTGCCTGAGCTGGCACCTGCAGTCTGCTGCTAGGGAGGAAAACTGGGCAAGGCACAAGAATTTTACTGGGAGAACCAAGTATGTCACCTGGTTCATCACGGTAAGAAGCAACTTTTTTTTTAAAAAAGATATTAGAAGATCTAACATAGTCACAAGAGGCAAAAATCTGTCACACTCTGAATTTTCAATTATTTGTCATGCTTTTTTTGTGTGTTTTCATGGTCCCACCTTACTTCAGTTTGGGGGAAAAAGGGAAGAATCTAAGTCAATAAAAAAGGGAGAGAGAAACTTTCACTCCTTAAAAATCCTGCGTATAAATGAAGATGCAATGTAAAAAGTACAAAAAGAGAAATTTTGATTATTTAATCAGGAAGATTTGTTCTTACCACTAAATACAATGAAATGTTGGGAAATTCAAACCAGACAAAACGTTGTATTCACACACAGCACGTCATAAACCCAAGAAACTAATTTCTAACAAAGACTGTTGCAATAGGGAAGGCAGCAGGGGTATTTGTTAGGATGATAAGGGTATCCAGAGTTGGTGATTTTAATGACAGGACAAGTGCTGGCAGATAAATTAAATGTAGTGCTTCACAGATCACAACTCTTTAGAGGCAGTGTGCAAGCATAACATCAACAGGTCTGGGAGTTTCTACCAGCCTGTAATGAAGCATGTTCTGGCCACAGTGGGGAGAGTTGCTCTGAACTGGTCTAACAACTTAAATGTGTAAATGCAGAACGTTTCACATTCATTCCCTTATTATCTTCTGGCTTAAGAAAAAGAAAACCCTGCAAATAATTAGGTGCATACTTAACTGCAAGGCTATGTGTCTTGAACCAAGGACTGATCAAATTATTGGAAATTGACAAAGAGATGTGATTAGATTAGGGTTTAAAATGGTACTCAACACAACTAAGGAGATTCTCCTGCCACGCATGAGATGATAGAGGAAATTATTCTGTTTTCTGTTTGCACTGATTCCAACAGGAGATTTACTACTGCACTTTATGGAAAGAGTAATGATTGCTATAAACAGCACACTAATAAAATTTCTCTTGGTCGGTCTATCTATCTGTCTGTCTGTCTATGAGCTTCACTATATTCACGGCTACTTATGCCATTAGCATAATTATGAAGCATTATTCATATTTGATTGGTCTCAGTATTGATTAAATGACTTTGGGAGTCTTCCTCAGAAATGAAATGTGCCATGCTTACCCAGCAGTTTAAGGACAGTCACTTAGCAATTACTGATTTCCTGGATGTGTTCAAGGGAAGGCTGGATGTGGCACTTAGTGCCATGGTCTAGCCAATGTGATGGTGTGAGGTCATAGGCTGGACTTGATGATCTTAAAGGTCTTTTCCAGCCTTGGTGATTCTGTGTGAATCTGTGATTTTAAGAAAGAAAATTAAATACTCATTCAATCCTACCAGGAGTTAAATTTTAAAACAAAGTCTCTCTTTATCTGCATATACATATGTGTAGAAGATATACAGGGTAATACCACATCATTTATTTAAAGCTTTAGTTTAACAAAGTATTTTTTCAATGTCATTTGAGTTAAGTGTTTTCCTTTTATAATTTATATTATTTTTCTAGTAAGTTTAACTCAGAAAATGAACTCTCAAAGCTTTTTATTTTTTTCAAATGTTACTGTTTCTCTCATCTCACAATCTCTGTTAAAGAAAATATTAGAACTAGATCATTTTTTAAGGTACCTTCCAACCCAAGCTACTCTATAACTCTGCATTTAATAGTGTATTTAAAGCCCACAATACAATAATTTCTCAATAGAGGCTTTCCAAACAATATACAAATTAAACTTTCTTCTATGACTAAATATACCACAATGGAAATCATAGTTTATATTGTTTCAGCCATGTTTAGTCTCACATAATGAGAGAAAAAAAAAGTTAGGGGGAAAAGAGGTATTTCATTCCTTCTGAGAAGACTTCTGCTGCTTATTTGTCTCCCTTCTGCATCAGTCTGAACTCCAGACTCAAATCACTGCAGATGGGTTTTCACAGTGAATCCATATCCATTCAAGAAGAGAGAAAAAGGAAGTGAAATGTTTGCTACCCAAAGGAAAAAGGCTAATGAAGTCAGGTAAGAGAGTTAATAATGACTGAAAAGACTGAAACACTAACAGAGGTTGCTTCATCACAGGTCCCTCTCAGCAGCCAGTTTTTAAACAGCTGAAGATAGGTGAGATATGTCCTACTTATGGTGAGGTGATTTATGAGCTTGTTGCTAATCAGAAGCATAACTTCTTTGGTCCTTGGAAGACATGACCTAGGAAGGAGCAAAGCAAAGTCCCAAGAGGTGTCTGATGTACAAGAACATGTGGTTGTTCTGAGAAAACCACCCTTCAAAAACAACTGCTTCTGCATGGAGTTGGTATTCTGACCACCACTGGTCTCCAGGGTGGAGACTTGCTCCTGATAGTCACTGATGCAGAATAGTTTGGAGATACCCAAATTATCTCATTATATTGGAGATATCCCAAATTAGCTATGGGACACATGTTACCTTGAGCTTTGGAATTCAGAGCACTCCCAGCACACTCCTGTTCCTGTTGTAATCAGCTTCCTCTGAGGGGGTCTAATTACTCTAAGCTCAGGAACATGATGGTATGACTTGATCACATCTCTAATGAAATTCTATAAACAATGGGTAAAGACAAATGAGATCTTTTTTTCCTGCCTTAGTGTCTGACAGTGGGTAATTGCAGTTACTGCAGCAACCTGCATCATAGAGTAGGGCTGCATTACACTGCTGATGCTGGATGCAGAAGACCACCCAGATGCCTTCATTTCCATCCTGTGAAATCTCTTCCACTGGTCTACTTTGTGCCCATTCACATTCTTTCTTCTTCTTCAACATCTTCAGGCCCTCCATTTTCCTTTACCAAGTAACAGGTGACATACCTGGTTATGCAGCTGACATTTGTCTTGATATTTCTTTTCCTTTTCTGGGATCCTTCATCATTCTTCTTGGGAGATGACATTTTCACAGACAATTCTATGTATATGCTGATGGATTCCGAGGATTTTTTGAGAGATACCAGGAGTTAGATCCAATGAGCAGATGGGTCTGCCTGCATCCTAGAAGGGGTGTAACATATTAAGGAGAACAGGAACCCTGTGCTGACACAGATAAAGGGATGGAGGCAAGAATAAAGTTCTTGATGGTGATGGGAGGTGGCATCATCCTACTGTTGTCATATAGCATGGAGACTGGGTTTGTCATATAGCATGGAGACCATAGGTTATGGTTACCATTGGTCACAGTGGAAGAAATACAACAGGATGGTCTGATGGAGGTGGCTGTGATACCACCCATGGTTTACTGCTGATAACACATAAAATGCCTTAGTTAGGTGACTATTTCCAGTGGGTGGGAGGACAGGAGGTCTCTCTTTTTCAGCTAATTAACACAAAATTTTGGCATTAACTGCTAAAATTATGTGAAGAAACATGACTGCTAGTTCAGGAAAAGCTGAGTTTTACAACCAAAAGCAGTGAAGTAACATGAAATTTCTCATACTCCGTGCTATAAATAGTCAGCAATTGTAAGTCCTTTAAAACAGTGAAAAAACCCAAAATTCTGTTACTCACAGGTGCTTTCACCTGGCTTTCACCTCTTCTCCATTCCTGAAATAATAGCTTGAATTGTTCTTTTTCACAAAATGAATAGCTGTGAGAAATATCTCCTTAAGCTATGAACTTGCTTCTCAGACAGCTAATTTTTAAAATGCCCTTGCAAAGCTTGTACCTTATTTTAATGACGTTTAATAGCCACACTATTAGAATTTTAAGGCAGGGCAGTGAATCTGACTCAGCAACAGTGTATGAAATGGTGCAACTATAGTGTTGTTAAAAATATCAAACAACAACTTCCTTTAGACAACAAACATTCACAGTGGTTAAACAGCAACACAGAACAGGTTTCTGTGCTAAGATCTGATCCTGAAATCCCTTCTGACCTCCAGCTAGAAACTAAAATCTTCCATATCTCAGTTACTGTGATTTAACTACTGACTGCATCTCACCTGCTTATAGCACACTCTTAACTGGACACAAATGGGATTTACATAACTTTGTTTAGTTTTGCCTCTGTAGAATCCTTATTAATTCCCTGCCTACTAGAATATGACCCCTTGTTAGGTGTGTTCTGGTAGATGTATCATCCTAAACAAAAATATATTTGATTGCAACAATCTTCTGTTCAGCTTAGTCCATCTGTGACTGGGAGCTGTTTACTCAGGCAATATAACAATATCTGTGTTCTTTCCTCCAAGAGGCTTTTAGCATGATCTTTTAAGCTGACCTGAATTTTCAGAATATGCATCCCCTGATAGCTTCCTTCCTGTTACAGTTGTTTAGAAGAAATAGCTGTTGAGGCCAGAAGAAATGTGTCTAGCCTTTCATTTAGATCATTCAATGTATACATGATTTGAATATATCTTTTAAAATTCTCTTTTTCTGTATCAGTTTAGAGGTTGATAGCCTAGAGAGAAAAATCCCTTTATTATTAAGTGGAGATTTAAAAAGTTAATGGGGACAGAAAACATATTCTCTGTTTCACCCTGTGCTAGTATCTGTTAGCTACTTTTTCCAGGCTTGCTTTGGACTTTGCTTCACTGCATTTTGTCAAATCCTCTAGAGGACCTGCCTAAAACCAGCAGCCTAGGTTTGTGTTCAGTTTTCAAGGCACACACTTGTAGCTGATGGGTTGGGGTGAACAATATTTGTATTCTCGAGTGAGTGGGTTTTGTGTTTTCCATTCTCTCCTGTCAACAGATTTAAATGGCTTACGGCCATTTCAGGTTAACAATATCATCTGCTAATTAAATCCCTGAAAACCTCAAACAAACACACACACAACAACACACACCCCACAAAGAAACTGCCTCAAAAACCACCAGCCTCGGTCACTAGAGCATTCCCTGGAGTGACACATCTACACATGTCTTGAACACCTCCAAGGATGGTGACTCCACCACCTCCCTGGGCAGGCTGTGCCAGTGCCTGACCACTCTCTCAGTAGAGAAATTTTTCCTAATACCCAATTTCTGATCAGAGGACTGGAGGACCTGTCATATGACAGGCTGAGAAAACTGGGTTTGTTCAGCTCTGAAAAAAGAAGGATTCGAGGAGACCTTATTACCATGTTTCAGCACTTAAAGGGTGGCTCCCAAGAAGAAGGAGACTCCCTATTAACAGGGAGTCACATGGAAAAGACAAGGGGTGATGGACACAAGTTGCTCCTGGGGAGATTCTGATTGGACAAAAGAGGTACATTTTTCACCATGAGGACAGTCCAACATTGGAATAATCTCCCAAGGGAAGCCGCAGATTCCCCCACATTGGACAGTTTAAAGTCTCAGTTTGACAGGGGGCTGAACCACTTCATATCAACTAGAGTAGTACCTAGAAAGGTTGGGCCAGATGATCCTCCAGGTCCCTTCCAGCCTGGCATTCTATGATTCTAGGATTCTTGTTGAAAGGGACTGCCCTAATGGGAAATGGGGACAAGTGGCACATACATGCTTTGATTATTTGCAGTTAAAAAGAGCACTCCAGCTCTGCCTCAAATATTTTTTCCAATCCCACTCCATTGAGTGCATTCTTCTGGTGCCATCAAGGGCATCATAGCGTATCTTTACAGTGATGATGTCTAACCTTACTCAAACATGTTTATGAATGGCTGTTCTCAGGCCTCACATTGTTTGTTGTTGCTGAAGAGCTTTTAACTCATCTTGGGATTCAAAACTGATCCCTCGGTACCTGTAGCTATTCTTTTATGACTCTTGTCACTGTTTCTGTCAGACCCTTGGCTTCTGTCCCAGAGTTCAATTAAAAGTTAACTAACATCCTATTTATGTTAAGTTTCTCTGCCACTCTGCTGCTGCTGCAGTGTTCTCTGTGGTTCCAACAAACAACTAAATGTTGACGTGCATCAGTTCTTCATCCCCATGATCCTGGTCTTCTGCCAGCCCACTTGCTCACCACTTTCTCCTCTGGCTGGTAGGCAAAACCCCAAGTTTCCCAGTCATTTGGGTCATTACACATCTTGCCTGAGAATTTCCCTGCCCTTTGGGTCTTGGTTTGCAGTAGAACCCAGGTCCACAGCTCCTTGGCTGGAGGAACTATGGAGCTGAGGTCAGGGTTTGCCAGATTTCCCAGGTATCTGGCTGCTGCTGGTTCAAGGGCTGCTGACTGTGATGCCACTGCTCCATGAGGCAGCTGGTGTTCACTGATTTCCCCTTTTTCCCAGGGACCCAGGCAGCATGGGAAGTGGGCAGCAGGCTCTTAGGAAGCTACCCAAAAACCATGTTGTGCTACTATCCAGTAGGACTCATCAGTTTTCCCTCCCTTGAAAAGAGTATGAACTTCCTTTCTCTCCTCAGCCAAGGAGACTGATATCCCACCCAGTATTTTAATGTTGCCTTTTAGTGTGGTCTCTGGAGAACATGACAGTGAGATTATTTTGAAATGTGATCAGACTGGTAACTGATGCATGCTTCTGTGGCATCTCTTGTCCAGCTTCCAGGTTGTGTGTCAATCTCACCAAGCAACTTCAGTCTCTAAGTGTGGAAACCCATTCCATGGCCAAAATACTTCTGCTGTCTCTGGGCTGTATTTCCTTAACCTGCTGTGGCTCCACTGATCTGTCAGACTCCTTTATGTGTTCCTTTATTCAACACTCAGGACTTGAAAAACTTCTGATGAAAAAATTCCCTCAGTGGGAACCCTAAGCTTGGAAGCTTCTGTTTTTTTACAGGAATAAAGATGAACTCCTAAAAATTCTTGTATCAGGATGGAAGAATTCCCATGGTATCCCTGGATGGTGAATTAAGGCCACAAAAGTAGCAGTCTTATGAGGAGAGGAGCCTAAGAGATATCTCTCCAAATGTGGGCTCAAGAAGTCATAGAATCACAGAACGGTTTGCGTTGAAAGGGACCTTTGAAGGTCATCTAGTCCAGCCTCCCTCTAGTGAGCAGGGACATCTTCAACCAGATCAGGTCACTGGGATTATTTTGCCTAAGGCAGACAAGTTTCTGTTTGTAGTTACGTGCTATTTGTCTCCAAAGCTGCTAAGCTAAGGTATTTCTACAGCACTAAATGTATTTTTCAGAAGTGCAGGTGAGCAATGAGAAGGTGTTTAGTTCCCAAGAAATGTATTATAGCAGGATGTGCTATTCTGAATTCCACCTTGGGGCAGGCTGCGTGTAAATCAGAAACCATAAAATTTTGAACTCATTTTGTCTATCCAAGTGAATATTTGCCAGAAATATGAGGGGAACTGCACAGAACAAAGCTTTTAAAATAAATTTTTTACATTCAGCACGGAATAACATAACTCTGCCTCTGTTTTATAACAGAAAGAATTCTGTATTCTGGTTTATAACAGCTTATTAAATGAGACAACCAAGTACCCAAGGAAATGGGATTGAAAATAAAGAATTTTTGTGAGAGATCCTGCAAGAGGCACAAGGGGGTACATGCTATACAACTTCAGCATTCAAAAGATTCATTAGTACAGCACAGGCTGCCTTGCAGTTTGTAGCCAGAAAATACAACCCTACATCAGTAGACATTTTAATGAGGTTAATGGGATTAATATTATTTTTTTAAAGTAACTGTTTGGGGTGGCTGTCAGTACCATAAACTCACCTACGGTTTAAGAAAAAACAATTCATGTAAATGAAAAACTATCCCAATGGTGTATGAGTGAGATCTCAGTGTAAAAAGCAAATTACACAGTTAAGAGGCTCGATGCTGACTTTGCCAGGATGTACCCAGCACACGATGGTGCTGTCACAGAACAGCTTGCCATAAAAGGAACTTATGTAAACACAGTTCAAAAAATATGTCTACACGTGTTTCCATCGTTTCCTTTCATATCCTTATTTTTCATCCTGTCTTTCCAGAATATGGTTTTTTCCCAGATTATAAACGTGCACAATCTAGGTGTGAAGAATTCAGGATCCTTACTGCCTTCAGGTGTCATACTCTTAGAAGAGGTTACTAATTAGATCATTTGGAGCCCTTTACAGATTGCATCTCTAAGGGACAATTTCTTTCATCACATTTATGTGATTTTTTTTTCTATTTTAAACCACACAGAGGTCATTTCTACAATGAACGCCTCTGATCTGGCACGTCAGGTAACTTTTTGCATAGCTCTGACATTTGAATTTCAATTAGGTACATTAAAAACACATCAGTTGATTTGCACGCTGGGCTCTAAACCTCTCTGCTTGATCCTGACAGTTTATCTTTGCTAGAATTCCTCCACAGCTCAGAGCTATCTGTGCAGAGAGTTAAGGGGACAATTCAGCTAAAGACACCCAGAAATACCCAAAGGAAATACCAAGATTCACAGAAAAATGAATTCTGAGAACACTCTGTGATTCAAACTGACTGATAATGCTTTTAAAAGTGTTAAAATAGAGATTATTAAAAGGTGCTTCTTCAAGTCCATGTTAGCACATGAATTCTGAATCTTTAAGAAAGTTCTAGTCTCCTCAGCACTGTAGGAAGAGAAATAGATGCTGGACTCTACATCTTCCAAGTCCTAGGCTAAAACCAAAGTAATCTTTGACTCTCCCTAAGCAAACAACACAGGGAGCTGTACTGTTTATGCTGTTTCAGGATGGTTCCTCAGGCACGTCAAAAATCCCTAGCAAGAATAAGACTCTTCCAGTGCACCAGCATCAATCACAGGGATTGTTTTGAAGTAGATCAGTGTAGATAAAAAACACAAGATGTAAGTGCTGTAATATTTGGAGACCAACAGTCTTCACAGCATTCAAATTCTTTATATTTAATTGACTTCATATTTACACCTCAAATTGTTTAGCAATAAATCTCCTTAAAACCTTGAGAAAACAAGCAATTACTTATCAGACAGTACTATTGACTTGTTAATGGCTTTCTTTTTGTAAATTAATTAACAGGTAGTAAAACTGTAATAAAGAAAAGTTAAGGAGATGAACTATGACAAAACATTTAAGTCTCTCAAAACCTTTGACAAATAGGCACTTAAGCTGCTACTGTTCAATTGCAAAAAGAAAATCAATGCAAGATTAGTGTTTGTTCCCTGGCATTCCTGATTCTCAGAAAAAGCAAGGAAAACTTGTCTGAAGTGCCTGACACGTTTCTGTTACAGGCAAGGACAGTGTCATTGCCATGACAAAGACCCTCATGTCTTTGATGGGAATCTACAAGCCACTGCTGGGATGGATGAAAAGCAAAATGGAGCCCCAGACCAAGTGCTTGAGGGATTGGTATTGCATGAAACATCACTGTAATAATATATTATCACTATAATAATATATATATCATATATATTAAAAATGTTTGATAATATAATACAGTACTAATAAGTCCTCTGGACCAGTGTGTAGTGTTTCCATCCTCAGTGTTCACAGACTCCAAACTAGAGCAGGTTCAGCAAAGGACAAGTAGGGCGGCCATAGAAGGGAGACACTACTTTATCAGAAGAGATAAGGGAAATATCTGCACATGACTCCTCCAAGAGCAATAAATCAGCCAGCTCCAAAGTGGGAAGCAATACAGCTGGATCATCATGTGCTCAGCATGCTCAGGCACATCTCTGGTTCTGCTGAAGCTCTGGTCCCACAGAGCTGGTATGGCTGGATGATTTCAAGGGCCCAGACTAGAACAGATTTCTAGGAAGATTTATCATTTCTTACTGGATTATATTCTTGCTTTTGCTTTGGTTTTCTGGGTTATTTTCTTCTATAGATGATCCAAAACCTCTGTCTAAAATTCTAGGTAATTTAAAGTGTTGAACTGAGACTCTGATGGAGGTTTTCCCCAAACAGTGCAAAAATTTCCTTGAAATACCTAAATTACTATGAATTTATCACTCTAGTTTCCCCCAAAGTCAAGTTAAAATTAAAAACAAGCAAATAAAAAGAGGTGGGGAAAAGTTTTACATTTTCCTTAGGGAAGTGGTTCTGAGAAATTATCTTAATAACTCCAAGTTGCTTCATCGTGAGATGCCCATCAGATACCCAGCATGTGAAAGAAGGCACAAACATAATTTTTCTTCATAAACAAAAATAAAGCCACAGCAATTGTTTCATCTGATTTTAATTCTCTACTGAGTGACATAAATGGTGTTGTGACTTCTTTCAGTAGGTCATAATTGCACTGTATTTCATGTGAAGTTAAAATGTTGACTGTAACGTCAAGGGTGGTGCTTTCATGAACTAAATAATTAAAATGGTCTCTATTACGTGTCCAGATGGAAAGGTTACATGTTCCTGCTTCTGCAGTCCAGGCCTGTTATTGACTACATTCTCTGTACCTTTTTTGCTTCATCTCTTATCATTAAAAGGAGAAAGTTTCAGATATTATAATTTTAATTTAAAAAAATGAGACAAACATAATTTGGCCCTTCATCCCAGAGCTGTGTTGGACCAAATGTATGTGGAGTCAGGGCCTCATACATTAAGATAACTCTTTTAGCTCCTTAAAAAGCTAAGCCATCATTTCCATAAATTAGGAGAGCAATTCCTGGTGATTTACAAGGAAACTGGAACAGGGTCATGGTCCAGACTGGGGGAAAGAAAGACCTACCATGGCCCATGATTCGTGTGATAAGGAAATTAGAAGCAAGCCCACAGTGCTGTGCTCACCTCTGTGTCAGAGCTGTACCCAGCTCCAGTTGCCTCAGTTTATTGAAAAGGACATATTTGCAGTGTTTGTGGGGTTTTTTCTTAAGCCATGCACTCAGGCAACTGATTGTTTCTTTATTACTTGTGGAATTGTTTATGTATTACCAAAAGTATAAACTAAACATACAGCAAGGAGAAAATCACAGGGCTAGTAGATAAATTGCAAAAAAAAACCCAAATAAACCCTAAATGAATAATTCAACAATGGCACTCAAGTGTTTCTTAAAACTCGTTTCTCTTTTTCACAAAGGGAGAAAAATGAGTTTCATATGAACAACACCTACCTAGATATGTAACAGTAGTGTGCAATTTTAAAGAGAAGAGATGACAAATGTTGAGACTGGCAGGTAACACTGGGAAAAAAGGCTCTGAATTCATATAGGGTGCTGGAGAAAGCTGAATGTTAACATGATGAGAAAAATAAGATAATCACTGTACAGCAAATACTCATTTTGGCTTAATCCACTACACTAATAAGTGTGGCAAAGAGGTCATAGGCAAAATAACTCTGCAATAACCTCTTGTTAGTAAGCTGATTAATGATACAGAAATTGTTTCCTAATCAAATGAGCCTCATCTGGAAGACTCTCACATCTTGAGCCTGCAGACACGGAGGTCAAGCTGGTAAGTCTTGATCCAGATGAATTTATTTTCCATCAAGCTGGAGCTGGGGCAAAAAGACCTGGGGGGACTCAGAGCATCACCACTTTGTGGCTCCATCTGGAAACAACTGAGAAAACTTTCTCTTACATGTGTCTCCTTTGATGATTTCAGCCTGTGTTGTGGCAGTCATAGTGTGGAGTTTTCCCTAAGGATATGGCACACTGGGGCTGCAGAAGCCCTGTGTTTCAGGGATCTGGTTAACATGATGCTGGAAAAGTGGCTAACGAAATGGCAGCAGCAGTCATCTTGTGACAGACCTGAGAGCCTCCTTGTGCAGGTCACCACTGTGCTGAATGTCCTGTGTCATGAAGAAAAAGAGATTCCTACCCCCAGAAGTTTTATGGCTGTAACATTTGGCTGTGAAATAACAAAGTAAATACAAAACAGGTGGAAAACAAGATGACTTTTCTTGCAGCTTCCTAGGTATAAGTGCCTGTTTCCTTGCCCTTTTACTAATAGCCATCCTCCACTGCTCAGAGCCTTGCAAGCCTCACCCTACCCTGTGCCAACTACACAGTGCATCCTCCCCAAATGTTAAGGTGCTAAGAACAAAACCAGATTTAATCTGAAAATAATTGCATTTCATAAAAAAATAATTTTCGACATTGATTATTTGAGAGCAGATTAAACCAGGTGTTATTAAGGACTAAAAAGTTCTTTGTAGGCTACAAGAAAACTAATTCTTTTACATTTTTTTTTTCTTTCTCTCTTTCATGGACTACTAATGAATAGTATTAAACAGCCTACCATGTTCTTATTATTCAGATCTGCTTGAGAAAGATATTAAGATTAGAGATGACAGATGAGATGGAAATATCTGTCTTTTTCAGTCACCCAAAGTTAATTAAAATAAACCTGACCTGTTATCTGCCACCCAAAATGTCCTGTGGAAACAAGACTTTAATGGTAGCATACAAATTGGCTTGTCTTGATAAACTCCTCAGGGTTAATTAAAAAGCAGCTTTTTCTTTGAAGAGTGCTGTGTTAGAGATGGTTACTTTCCCCCTCATCCTTATTACACATTTTCTGAACATTTATGATAAGATTTGATATAACTAAACAATACAGCTAAGATTTGTATCAGAGAGAGCAAAGCTTCTGCTTAGCATTGGAAAGAGTAAGACCCTCCTCATGGTGCTCAGAGCAGGGAAGACTCAGAAAACTCCAGCACGAATATTGCTAAAGCTTCCTGACAAATTTTTTTTCCCAGTAGTGGTCTTACAAAATTGTTTAGCCAATCTGACTGAACAGTATTCCTAGTGAGAAAACTCCTGCTCCAATTTTAAGGACAAGTCAATACATATCTGGATAGCATGGAGGTTTTTTCACCTTACAGAGAGCACAACAAAAGACCTAAATGTGTTTATTGATTCAAGTGTTGAATGCCATGACTTTTAAAGTGTTTGCTCATTGAGACACTCATATTATCCAAGTTTCTGTGTTGGGTCTGATACTCAGAGTGAGTATCATTATGGCTGCTTTTTAGAAAGCCTCATTATCTTTCCAAACAAACATGTATAAGATCCTGCTACATATGATTGGTGATATTCAAGTGAAACTGGATTCACCACCTTAAGAGAACTTCACTTATCAGACTTTCTGTAATTTTAACATACTTCTTTCTCACTGAGTTTTAGAAATCTGATAGTGTGACTTCCTTAAAAACTGAGAACAGCAGGTCAGTGATACACAAGAACTTCAGTAATTATAAAGCTAAGTGCTGATGAAAAGGAAATGAAACAGACATTAATTCTTTTTCACTGGCTACTTTTGGTAGTCATGACAATTATTCATAACGAAGAGCTACCAGTTTTTTATTATTGCCTTGTTTAATTAATCTTAAACCATCTAAAGGGAAATCTCAAAGTTCAGTGAAATAGAGGAGGCTGTTTATAATGGACCAGCCTGAGGGGAGAGTTATTCATCTTTAATTACGTAACTCAGGTGTTATTTGTCATACATGGCATTTTGATTTGTTTTCCTTCTGTTGTTGAATCAATTTTCAGCTAAACATACCCTTTTTTAATCCAGAAACAGAACTGCTTTCAGATGATAAGCACCCTAAAAACATGCAATGAAGTGTGATCAGCCTCCTGACGTGAGCAGCTTATATTTTATATAGAGAAGTCTTCATGAACCTCATTTCCTAAAGGAGGGTGAAACCAGAATGCCAGCTCAAATGATGTAAGGGGCAGGTTTTTTGACCAAGCACCTCTGTTCCTCTGTGACTTGATATCAGAGCTATGACTTCCAATTAAGCTGACATTTCCAGTTCCCAATTAATCAGCATCCTGGGGAGGGGGGGCGTTCTACATCCTACTTCTAACCCTATGGCAACAGGTCAAATTTGGGCAGCAGGTCTAAATCACCTCAACCTAATTACCCCACAGTGATAGCATCGTGAGTTGAAGTTTCAATTACAGACAACAATAAAACTGTTTCTCCTTTCCCTGCTTCCTCTGACAATTTAGTTATTCCTTTACACACCTTCAGTCACTGCTTACATATTTCCCCTTTGGTTCTGTTACCAGCAGCAGCTTGCTGAAACAGAAGTCACTCCACTGATTCTGTACAGATCTGGATTTATCTTTGGCTTTGCTATCAGTTTCCTCCAAAAAGTCAAATTGTTCAAAATCCTCCATTTCCAGGAGTCATTAGATTTAATCTAAACTATTCTGTGCATCTTTATATCCCACATTGAAAAATCCTCTTAAAAATCTGCCAGGTTACTGAGAAAAGCACACAAGCTTCTTGGAAGCAAATTTTTGGTCCTCAGTTGTCAGCCTGCATTCAAATGTTAAAAATTCTATTGGATATTCTGAGACATCTTCATACATATATTAAATCATCATGGTTGGAATAGTTGGAATAGAAGTTGGAGAGAACAGACAGAGCCCCAGTTCATGTCTTAAAATACTTTTTTTTGTTGTTTTGGGTTTTCTTAAACCCTTTAAATAGAAGTGAGAAGATAAACAATGGAAGACTCTAGGTGGAAGGGTAGTAACAAAGAATTCACCGCCAGGGGGGGAGAAGCAACTGTAGGAAGTCCTGTGGGCATTTTGTCATAGAGCAGCTGGCTGTCTCCAAGATGAACAACACACAAGAGAGGCAAATAGAAGAACTGGCACATAGCCCTTCCTATTTGCAGCTTTCAGACTCTGATGCACACTGTGGTAGGTTCTACATAAAATTGAATGTTTCTTTCATGGTATGTGTCCTGTAATTCCTATGCTACTTCTAGCAAGGACCATGCTGTCATCTGAGATACTTTATGTTTGATCAACTGAAAGGAGTATCTATTTCAGAACGGTGATAAACCAGGCTGAAAGGTTTGGGGTTCTTCAGCATAGAGGAGAGAAGGCTCCAGGGAGACCTTATAGGGGCCTTTCAGTATCTGAAGGGGCTGCAGAAAAGCTGGGGAGGGACTTGGTACAAGGGCTTGTAGTGAGAGGACAAGGGGTAAAGGATCAAAACTGGAAGAGGGGAGATTTAGGTTAGACATCAGGAGGAAATTCTTTAGTGTGAATGTGGTGAGACACTGGCACAGGTTGCCCAGGGAAGTCATGGCTGTCCCATCTCTGGAAGTGTTCAAGGCCAGGTTGGATGGCGCTCTGAGCAAGCTGGTCTGGTGGGAGGTGTCCCTGCATCAGCTGCATTGTGACTTTGCTTCTATGCGATGGTAAGGATCTGTCACAACACTTCTGGGTAGCCCATTAGGTTTAATTCATTCAATTCATATTTAATTCATTTAATTCATAAAAAGTTAAAAGTGAAAATTGGGAGAATGTGAGAATGAATTCCCCACTTGTTATGATCCACCAAAGTAACCATGAAGTCCCATCCAGACAGCAATAGCCTTTCATATCTTCTGCAGCTGAATAGTAAGAGACAACAACCTTTGTCATTTTCCTTGTCAGGAGGCATCCTTCCCTCTTTTTCAACACATTTTAAGTTTTCTTCTGTCCCAACAAATCCTGCAGAGACAAAACTTGTGCTCTTTCATTGCAAGTGCTGATAACTTTGGCAATGTCAGGCAGAAGATCAGGGAGGTTAACATGCTATCAAAGAGCCAAGCAAGGAAGCTAATCACATGCTGGGTAACTTGCACTAAGAATATTTCTCCTCTCTGCTTTTTATCCTATTCTAGCTATTCCAGCTTGGGGGAAACGAAATATAAACAACAGAGAAGAAATCCAAATTAATTATTGTAAAAAAAAATCCAAATTAAATCTATATTTTTATTGTTGTTTTTTTTAAAGGGAGGTGTGAGAAACAAACTGTTGAAAATCTGAACTTTTGCTTCAAGTATTTTTTTTTTTTTTCAGAGAGAACATGCATTGTTTTTTAAGCAGCCCAACTTTAAAAAGTCCTGGTATGTTTAAGCTTCTCAGAAGTAAAATCCCTGAGCTTATGAGAAAGACTCTGTTGAAAACCAGATGGTTTTTGCAATAGTGAATAGGTAGAAAACTGTGCTGAGAGTGAACAACCCTCTAAGATTAGACAAGAAGCTTGAGAGATCTGAAAGAACACAACAGCCATGATTCAAAACACTTACAAGGTTTTTATTACAACAGGTAATTGACTGAAATACATCATTATTTATTCCATGATGCCTTATAGTTACACATTTTTTTAAATTACAACAGAACTGAAATAAAACAAACATTACTTTAGATTGAAATGTGGTGATTTTTCAACAACTGGTTAAAGCTTGCATTTAAAATCTTTTTTAACTAAATGTTGTGTTTCCTGAAGGGAAATTTCTGTCCAAGAAAGCAATTATTTTCTAATGGGTTTTCACGTTTAAATAAAGAATTTTTTAAAAAGCTTTTCAGCATTTTGTTTTTCCCTCCAGCATCTATAGTTTTAATTTTTGATTCTTTTTTTTAATTTCCTTCTTTTTATTCCGAAACAGGAGAAAAGAAGGGGGTGAAAATGGAGAGGCAAAGTAGAAAATGCAAGATGTAAAATTGAACTGCTTTGTATTTCTGGGGAATTAAAATATTTCCACAAGAAAAACCTTCACAGAGAAAAGCAGAAAAGTACCAAAGGAAATTACTAACAAAGTTAATTACTGTGTTCTTTCAAAAGGTTTTCATTTTAATATTGTGGACCTACAGTTATGAAAAGAATTAGAAGAACCTACAAAGTATGAAAGGAGGAATGGAAACTAGATGGCAAAACCCGATTATTTTCACTGGGCTGGCATATGGTTTTCCAGTTCTGTAGAATTAGAAAGATGATCATGTGAAAAACAGCAGCAACAAGAAAACCCCAGGGAACCTCCTGGAGTGCCTGCTGCATCAGTTCTTGCATTTATACACCCCCTTGGGAAGGCACATGTGATTTTTATCCAGTTGTCTTTTTTACTTTTTCTACCTTAAGAGACACTTTTTTTTTCTGTCTTTAAAGATTTGTTTCTGCTTAATTGCTGCTGAGGCATCAACACTGAATATTTGTTGGAATGGCCATTTCATGCACTCTGTGTATCTGCAGATAATTCTTGAAGACAAATGTCAAAGATATTTTAATGCAAAGCCCAAGAACACGGGCAATGCTGTTTAAATAAAAAGAGAATTTCACCATCAAAGGGAATTTCAAACCACCTACCCCACCTTCTGAAGTACAATTACATCTTTCATGAGACTGGGGAAAATTTACCATCAGCTTTCGAGAGCTCCAAGGACAAAAAGATGTTCATTTGGCCCTTTATCTGGGGATGAACTTTCTTCTTAGCTCAGCGCTGTACATAAAATAAACAGAACTGAAACATAAAACAGGAAGCAGATGAGGAAGAAAATCTTTGCTTTTTTGCAACAAATAAGTAAGCACTTACTATAACACCTAATAAATTAACACCAGTGTCACTGAAAAATAAAAATAACATTTTCAAAGGACAGCTTGTCATGTTCTTATGACTCATGGATTGTTGTTTGTTTTTCCCCTTTCTTCTCCCCCCCTTAATTAATACATTTACTTCCAAATAAGATCCAAGCATTAGGAAAATGTCACACCATATGTGTGTTTATTTTTGCTCAAGTAATTATAATGGTGTAGGATCTCTCTTTTCCTTTCTTTGCTTGCTGAGACAGAATGTTCCTTCAGAGAATAGAACAGCCTCAAAGCAGCTGCTGCAACATCTGAGGCAGCGGAAAAGTCAAAACTTCGTACTCTCTTCCTTGTGTATGCAATGACCTTTACAAGGGAGTGAGGGAGTTCTTCCTCCAGGTGCTCACCCCACAAGCTTAGGAGGAGTCTGCCTATGGCAGCAGGTAGAAAAAAAGGTCTCCTCTAAGTGCAAAGCCCCAACATGACAAATAGCATCCCTGTGACTGAAAATGAATTCCTGGGACCTAGTACACTTGAACACAATAAGCCTCCTTATGCTGACTGCTCTTTTGGAGAAAAAGCTACTGGTACTTTTACAATATTAAGTGGGTCTAAATTTTGTCTAAGCAAGTTGGGTAACTTGGCATCAAACCACTGCAAGCTCTAGCCCAAAAAGACTGCCTGCTTGGACTGGGATGGTAGAAGCAGCTTCCTTAAAATTTCTGAGGTGGAATTCTCTGCTTCACTGATGAATATTTCTTATCTTCCCAGTGAATTTTGATGTCTTCTGAGTGGTCAGATATTTGCAGGTGTTTTCTATTATTATTTCTGTTATTGTAATCACACTTCAGTTACTAGCACAGTATCACACTCCAGTATCACTGTCCATCAACCAGAAACGTCTATTCCAGAAGAGATCATTTAGATCTCCCCGGGGCTTTCTTATTGGTATTTGTTTTTACATGATCATGTCAAGGTAGTGTCAAAACATGGAAAAAACTTCTGCAGAAGGGTATCATGTGAAGATTTTGTGATTCTAGACATAGAGGGAAATATTCTTGCCATCAAATTGGACAGTTCAGACACTGGATGATTTTAAAAGCCTTTGGTTCCAAGCTTCATTTCATTCCAGTACAATAGATCATGATGCTGGGAAGCAGAAGTTTGACTTAAGGGCATTTCCACTCTCATATCCATTTACTCACAATAGTTCCAATGTCATAGCTAATATGAGCTTTCTATCTGAAATAGATTTTATTACTTCATTTCCATGGGTGAGGGAATGAGAGATTTAATATAGTCCGTTCAGGATTTACCACTTAGTCATTTTAATGTGTTGTATAAGTAATAAAAGTTCTCTGTACTTATTTATCTGTCTCAGTGTTCATTTCCTTGAGGTCAGGATTCAGAAGTCCTAATATCACTGTAATCTAGATTACATTGTTAGGGGTTGCTGAGAAAATTTCTTCTTGGCCTGGTTTGTTGGTGTTTTTTTTTTAATTTCTCATTGATGATAAGGCAACATGTGGGCTATTAGGATCCACTTCTGACAACTTTTATCTAAATAGTACAGGCTTTCTTGGGACCTTCCTACTTCTTGGAGTGATTTACTTGTACTTGCATTCTGAGGCAGATCCTTCCCAAGCACAGTGGCCTCCACAGACCTAATGAATCCACAACAGAGCTGTGATGGTCACTCACTGTATTCAATGAAAGAGTCAACAAAATGGGTTCCCTTGGGCTTGGTTTAACTACATGAACTCCAGAGGTCCCTTCCAAGCCTTACCATTCTGTGAGGAACTACAAATGCCTCTTGAGATCCCAAGCAGTTACAAATAAGCATTGGTCTCTTACTTCTTCTCCAGTGCACGAGGATCTATCAAATTCTGGCTTTGGGAAGCAGCTGGTTCACCTTACTGGGTCACATCATTGGTAAGAAGAGGTTAAACTCCTCTACAGATACCTTTAAATGTAGAAATTTTCTGATAAAAGAATTATGCCCCATATCTCACAAAGGTCATCAAGGAGGAGAATTTTGCCAGGTCTTCCATCTGTCTTCAATGGCTGAGTGAACAACAACCACAGTCACAGCTTAAAGCAATGTGACAATACATCTATACCACCAAGGACTGAAAACAGGGACCCCTTGATGTATCCCTGACACCTCAGCTTACGTACCTAAAACAGCTGAGGACTGAAGGCCTTTCAGTTACTTTTTCACCACCTTCATTGCAGAAGTCTGTCTATAAGGTGCAAATTCTATGGGCAGGTAGGAAGAGTTGCTGAGAGATAGTTGGAGAGACAGTCTCCCAAATTACATGTGGATTGATGCCTAGTTAAGAAGTAAAAACTGGCTGCTGTACTCTTAGCTGTGAGAACACCTTTGCTAAAACACAAGGCATGGCTCAGCTGGTGAGCTGCTTTCTCAGGCAGGAAAATCTGTTGGGCTGCTTCACTTGCAACTCCATAAAACACAGTAGACTACAAGACTAATTGGAACTAAAGTTCAAATCCTAGTCTCTCATTAATTAGGCAGACCACAGAGAGCTTTTATAAAGCTGCTCCTGAAATGTAATGTCAGACAGACTGTCACATCATGGTGCACCAAGTTGAAAAGCAAACAAGATTAAGAAGTCACAACCAAGACACGGTGGCCCAAGAAGTCCTTGTCTAGCAGCTGAAAATAATCTGCCTTGTAGGTGGTCACAGCTCACACTGATTGTGTGTTTTGTCCCTTTCTGGGATGTGGGAGCAATGCTACAGGACAAGGTGCTGCAGCTACTGGCTAGTGTATGGCTGTGGACTTTCTGTAGGCTCCAAGTTCAAACTGCTCTTTGAGTTCAGAAGCTTTTTGTTCTGGCACCTATTATTAGGGGAGGATAAGAAAATTTTTTTGCCTTGCTTTTTCTTTTCCTTAAAATTTGTTTTCCTTAGAATTTACCCTGAATTGCACCTTAGCATTGACTCTTCCCCATCTGGCACCATTACTAGGAGCTTAAAACCCTGTGAAGGAGCATTAAAACCCCTTGGGGCTGCTGGGTTTACGAGACATGCCTCTTTGCCATCAGGCTATGGACACCAAGGTAGCCACTAATTTCTGTGATTTTCTCCTATTTTTAGCCTATTGCAGAGTCTGGAGGATTCAGCTAAAATCACTCTCTTCACTGCCCATATATGAAGAGAGCAAAATCTTCACTGTTTTTCTTTCACTTCCTTCCTTCCCTTCATTCGACACCTGAGTTGAAATCAAATACACAGCTGTAAACAGCAGCAAATTGTTTGTGTGGCAATGTATAAGCAAAGGTGATGTTTCCTGATAGATTATTTCAAATGTCTTTGACTGATTGGTAGCAACAAAATCAGACCTTGAGCATATTTTGAACCAGGACAGATGCTTTTAATGTTTAATGGAAAAAAGCAAACTGTTGCTGCATTGTTTCCTTCACCTCTCTCAACCTGGGTCACTAAGTATCTTTAAGTATTCAGCATAGTCTGAATAAATCTGGATGCTCTGCAATAATCCAAGATGAACTAACATAAATAAAACATGTTTTTCCCAGATGTGGCCTGGGAAGACACTTGCTTGAGGAATGTAGAACATTTGGGATTCAAATTGCAATGTTTTCCAAGGTTCTTTACCTTGAGAGTTTAAACTGAGAAACACCTGCACCCTGACATTATTTGGAGTAACTAAAAAGCCTATAAAAGGCACTATAAATAATCCTAAATACTTTGACTCATGCAGTATAGTGTTTTACAGTGTGCTTATTATCTTGGCATAAAATTTAAGTAAATTGAAACAAAAAGTAGGTGGGATTTGTTAGGGTGTTTTTTTTTTACTTTAACATAAACTCCCAGGCTTCAATCCTGTGAATAATCCTCTTTATTCCAGTAGCAATATTCATCTGCTTAAACTAAGCTTTAAAGACTTCCCACAGAAGCCATTTTTAAACAGATTTAGAAAGTTGTGCTGTGAGCAACGTAACTTAGGTTTAATTATAAAGGAATTGTACTGCTTCTCTCAGAGATAAAGCTGCTGCACTGTACTCCAGGGAAAACAGATAATGTACATATTGATTTATTTATTTGAGAATGCTCCGTTGGCACCCATCAAGTCACTGAAAATGTCAAAGTTGACAGCTCTGACCAGAAATCCAGAGAGAAAAGATGTGGAGATATTCCCCAGCAAACATGGAATGCCAAAAAGAGCTCAGCTAGAGATGTTTTGGACCAGCATATCATCTTGAACTAGATTCAGAACAGGTTGTTGATTGTTTCTCCAGCCTGCTTTACACTGAAATGAAATCCAGTCCCACATTAGGTAAGAAAGAAGTTTGTCCCAGTTAACAGCAATGAACTAATGGCAGAATCAGGTTCTGCACCAATGTGACTGCCCTTTTTCAGAGACATAAAGAAGGCAACTTCAAAGTATTAAACTATTAACTGATTTACGGCATCCTGCCAATTTCTGTGAGATGGGGATTTGGCTCTTAAAATCATTCTAGCTTGCATGCACTAAAATCACACAGTACATCCAAAGTTCAGCACACCTTGACAGTGCATCCAAAGTGTCCACTTGATCTATGGGGTGAGTTGTGCCCTGCCATGGGACTGGGACCATAAACCTGGACTGAATTAATTAGACTGAGAACACCTCAATCCATCTTCCACATATGATCTTACCTGAAGAGCTAGGACTTTGTTTAGCACAATGGTGGGATCTGTCCTGCAGTGACATTTTGCAAATAATCCCCATTGAAATGACTTTGCACACACAAGCAGTGGTCATAGAGGGTCCTCAAACAACTGTGATGTTGTCCTGCCAGCGTGCACAACATTGTGGATTCTTGATTACAAGCAACAGACCAACAAAAAGAAAACAATCCTTGCACCAGGTAGAAAACCAGCCAACCAGGTGGAAATTTCGCCCATTTCTCTTATATCAGGATAACTCCAAGTGTGTATCTCCCAAGAACTGCTTGCAGCACAGGCAGCTATCAAGCTTGGCAACAAAGGAACTTTGTAGAAGGTGTCACATGTTCCTCACAAAGCTCCTTTCAAGAAATTGTGTCCCAGCTCCATATTCCACTGGGATGTGGCTGCACAATGAGGGGCAGGTGCTCTGAGCAATATTTTTCCACCATTTTGTGTTTCCAGGGCACTATCTTTGTTTTGATGGACATATAGATCAATATGGGGCAAACCCAAGATGACTGATAGAAGACTGATTTTCTAACAACTTGTCAGGGCTCCTGGAGCTGTCAGCTAAAAAGTTTGACCCAAGAGGGATATATGTTAGCAATCTCCTCTGTAGAGGTCTGTCCAATGACAGCAAGTTTTCTTCTTCATGTCAATCTTTGATACACAGGTCTAGAAAGTCACCTCTATTTCCAAAGCTTATTTTCCTAGCTTATTAAGGCAACAGTCATCTTTCAATTGCTTTTCTTTATTAAAGAAAAGAATCATTCTTAAATGCATATTAAAATGTTTATTGAAGCCATATGGACTTTCATGTGAAATATTTATTCACTTCCTCTCTCTCTCTGTTTTAATAGAATAAAGAGAGATGGAAAGCTGGAGAGGAAAAAAAAATATATCCTCAAAAATTGCATGTGGTTAACATCAAAACATTTTATTTGAACTTCATATTACAAAAATCCAGATGGTCCATGTTCTGTTCAAGCCTCAGGGGACTGCAACATGCTACCATGTGTAAGATGTATCATTCCCTTGCTCTTCCCTTGTGTACAGAGAACTTTCAGTTAAGATACTACAGGCTGGCAAAATCTATATTTTACTGTCTCTCGGGGAATCAGGGAGATTCCGGGGAATGCCTGAGGGAACTGGGACTATCTTCCCTCCTCTCTTGTGGGCTGGATTTCTAAAATCACTGGTTTTCACTTTCTAAGATGATGCAAGGAAACTAGTCTTTGGTGGAAGGGCAGCAGACCTGTCTGACCTTCAGCTGCAAGGAATCAGTTCCATAAATCTGCCACATCTGGACCTGTGCCCTGATTTACAGCAGCTCAGGTTGCAGCTGCTGAGATGGGCAAAGAGTTGTGAATCAGCCTCATTCTGTCTCAGACTTTCACCTTTAAAACATCATTTTATAGGCCTATTACACAATGGTATCCCCCTGGTGCGCTCAAATGTAAATCGATCACTCTACTCTCTGGTTGTGATAAAAAACACCAGTATGCCCAGTGCTGTGACATTACAACAGTTTTTTGGACACCACCAGTGACCTCTCAAGCAAACAATGACATATGTAGACCTGCCATGCCTTATGTAGACCTGTCATTGAAGCTTTAGTGGCACAACTGGTAGCATTTCAGCTAGACTAGGTAGTAGTTCCAATTACAAGAACATCATCTTCTTCGTTTTAGAGATTAATCTTACATTAAATCAAATTTGGATGTGCCTGAATTTCAGACAATCCTCACCACTGCTCAGAAGACCATCACCTCCCACGGATGTCCTTCTCTTCTCCTTAAACACAAATTATTATTCCGTGAGACACAAGACAGGCCATAAAATGCAAGCTCCTGACTCTTTCCCTGGAGCAGGAGGAAAGTGGGCATAAGGATTGTGACCCAGAAATAATCAGAATAACACTTGGTGTCTGCCTGTCATTTTTAAACTGCCTTTGCCTGTGATCAGTGACCTTCTGCAAGTGTCAGTTTAGGTTTACAAATAAGAGGAGAGGCAAATGCAGGGTTTCGTTCACGTGAACAACTTTGGCATCAGACACATTACACCCTTGTAGCTGCCAGCTTGCATCAGAAGTAACAGAACATTTTAAGGAGTGACTGAAGGTGCTGCAAAAGTATCTGAATTGGCAGGTTGATGTGTGGAGAGTGATGTGGGAGGGAGATTTTGAGTTGCAAATCCATTAAGCTCACTAGCGTAGGAGGAAGTTTTATGGTCTCAGACCCATCTGAAACAAAAAACCAAAAACAAACCAAAAAAAAACCAACAACAAAACAAGGTGAAAATTAAAAGGAGACTGAGAGAAAGTCTATTTGCTTTTGACCTTCATCAGGATGAAATTACTGCAAAGAGCTACTGAGAAACAGAAACTTGTGAAACATGGTTCTTGTTTTTTTACCTCAATGATATTAAAAGGAAACTCCTAATGCATCTCATAAAATCTAATGCTGTGGCCCTAGCTTGAGCAATGCACAAGAAAAGCAGGTTGTGTGGCTGTACTTTTTCCTTACAGGCTGCTGCTTCCATCAGCTTTGAGGACCTTTCACCTTTGGCTCCTCAATATTTCAATTTTCCACTCCACTTGCTGGAGACGTCACCAATTTATCAACGCTTCCGTGAGCGCAGCAGTGAGCCGGGGCAAGAGCCTCTCCTGTGCTTCTGCAGGCATCCTGTGGTGTTGGGAGGAGAAGATAAAGGACAAAAAAGATTAAAGAAGAGTTTTCTGCAAAGGAAGGAGTGGAGAAGAGTGGCCTCTGGAGATGGGAAGTATTTTCTCTGTCATCTTTTAGAAAGAATGGGAAAGGAAAGAGAGGAGCATGGCGAAAGAAGGAGCCAGGTCATCACTGGGATTTACTGGTGTGGGACTCTATAATGATGCTACTTCTTGTCAAAAGGGACTGGTTGTGATGACAGCAATCCAGTATGAGGATGTATGGGACAGCTGGGCCACAAAGGCAGGCTGTGAAAAAGAAACTTGAACCTCATCTTTTTTAAAGTCAGAAGGTGGATTTGATAAATTAGATAAATTATGTTACATTTTTTATTAAGTCTTAAATCATGTTAAATGTTGCAGTTTAAAATAAAGCTCTAATCATAACGATAATTATAAGGTGACAGAACCATCACAGGTTAACAAGGTGACACACTTCATCCCAATCACCAAACCAGTCCCTGTGTACACCCTCAGCCCAAACAAATGTCTGGCAAATGGATCTAGCTTTGCTCACAGGGAAGGAGGGTTAACTTAACATTATTTCACATGGCACTTAGCAAATTACTGCAGTTCAGTGATGCACAGTAACTCCTAACAGCCCACTCTCAGTACTTGGAGATGTGCTGGGCCATGAAATAATGGCCTTAGTCCTCATCACTGAGTCACTTAGAGCCAAGCAGGGAAAAGCACAAGAGGCAGAAATGGTTGCTTCTGAAGTGGAAAGAAAAGGGATGAATTAAGTGTCACCAAAAGTTTCTCCAGTGCTGTTTTAAGAACTTGCGAGTGCATTTCAGTTCAAATTAATTCCCAGAGTAAATCCACAGTAGTCATTGCCACACCCAGAAGCTGATCACAACAATTTGCAGGGATTTCTGAAGGTCTCTGTGCAAACTGGTGGTCAACTACGTGGACATATGTGATATTTGCTCAAAACTTAGCTAATACTAGTTAGCTGGTTTTCTGCTGCACCCAATTCTCCTGTATGATTCCAGAGTGATCAAAGAGTTTTCTGTTTGCTAATGCTGGTGATATCTTGGATGAATTATTGGTATTTCCCTGATTTATTGTCATGAATTGGTAGCTGGCTTTATCTGTAATCCTGTACAAACAACCATGCAATTTAACCCACACACAGCCCATACCCTGTGAATTGTTGACATGCATGTCAGACTTTAGAGTTCAAACTCAGCAGAAAAAAGTACCCCTCACATTTCTTTAAAGAAAAACACACCAAAGAAACCACCAAGTCTAAAATTGTACATCCTTATAAGATTAACATTTATCATCTTGTTTGTTTTCCCTTCTCTATCCTGCTTTTCCCATCTGGTTTGGTACCACTATTTACGTCATTTTAACAGCCCCCCCCATCCACCCTCTTTGCACTGCATAGATTTTTGAACTCAGAATAAAACTAAACCCACTGTAAAGCAGCCTGAAAATTGCCACAGCAGTCCCAGGACTCCCCAAACCAAGGAGCACTCTGTCAAACAGCAGGCGCCATATGGAGCGTGTTTATTGCTCTCGGTGCTGCAGTCACAGCAGTCTTTGCTGCTGCTGTCTCCAAAGGAGGGGGAGCTTGGGAAGTATGAGCTGCTCCCACATTTATTTTCCCTCTCTGTACACACACACATGCAATTCTTCACTATGAAGGTGGTGAGACACTGGCACAGGTTGCTCAGGGAAGTTATGGATGCCCCATTCCTGAAAGTGTTCAAGGGCAGGTTGGATGGGGCTCAGAGCAACCTGGTCTAGTGGGAAGTGTCCCTGCCCATGAACAGGAGTTGGAACTAGATGATCTTTATGGTCCCTCCTGACCCAAACCAGCCTGGGATTCTATGATATGTTCCAATCTGGATGTATGCTTTAGGTAAGGGCAATGGCAGCAGCAGATGAGGCATTCTGCTCTGATAAGCAGAACGAGAGGCTTGATTGGCAATGCTGAAAGGCAGGCTGCTTGTTTGGTACAAGCTGCCTGATGAGCAAAAGCCAAAAATATCCCAGTCATTAATAATAATGAGTCACAGAGAGAGAAGTGAGAGGGCATGGACTTCTCAGCTATTTGCACAACTTGAACTCGTGTGAGGAAGAAATAAACAGAACATCAGAGGAAACGGGGGAAATGGGAAGGGAGAGGCAGGTATTGCAAGGGCTTTAACTGAGGAACTGGTGCCATAAGGAGGTTTGTTTTCCTGGACCTGAAGGGTCAGCTGTGTTTGAGCACATCTGTGCAATAATGAGTTAAACAACCGTGTTATCCCTCCCAGCTTGTTGCCAAAACACTGCTGAGTCTTGAGGCCAGGCCTTCTTCATCCAGCTGTTAAATTTGCTGCATGGTCTAAGCTGCAGACATGTCAGTGTGGCTGCCACTCTTATTTCCAAGGGCTGAAGGACCTGCAGAGGTCCTAGAGACTCAAACTCCACTCTGGAAGAGAGAAGGATGCTGTGCTTTGTGGGAGAGGAAACTGGAGGCCACACAGGCATGCAGGGGTTGGGGACAGCTGAAGTCCCCTGATAAGGGGCAAGCAAGGGGTCAGGATTTGCTGTGGGTCTCTGTGTCACACAGAAGGCAATGAGAGTCTCATTCTCTTCTCCCTCACCCCCATTTAATGGCTTTGAGATGCTGTGAAAGCCATTTAAATATAAGGAGGTTCATCCTGCCCTTTTCACAAGGCTGTCCTGAGGCTAAAATCCACCAGTGAGGTGAAGGCACTTGGGGTCATGCCCATGCTCTGCCTGGGGAACCACCTCTGACTGCAAGTGAGGGGAATGAGCAGCCTCCCTTGCTCATAAACCACATATCCACATACACAAGCACTTCTGTGGATCATTGGCTCATAAAAAGAAATTAGCCTAAATCATGACCAACAGTAAATTTTCCACTACCCAGACTTCCTCCTGCTGAATAATGTCAGACCCTCCTGCAAAGTGGCTGCTTTCCCAGAAAGTCCTCCTGAGACCTCTAATTCTTTCCCAAACTCAACCCCTTCCTCTGACAATACAAAATGATCCTCAGCTCTCTGAAATCTGCCTTTGTGGGCATGAATTTAATGGACGTGATAAGAAATGCAGTCCTGAATGCAGCATGTGCACAGAGTGAGGGTTTCCAAGGCATTTGGAAAGTGCCACCCATAAAAACTGGAAGGGACTTGCCAGTTCAATCTATTCCACTTGTGCCACAAAGCCATGATTTAGATGGAAATCATCATCTGGAGTATATGGTGACTTTTGTGCAGTAACAATGAAGCTTGCATCTGAGATATTTTCATTCTGCAAATGGAGCTTCTGTGCAGAGTGGGAGGTTGCAGACTTTAACACCTAGTTCTTAATGCACCAGAGACACCAGCTGCACTTTGACCAGCGACAGAGAACCTGAAGGAGACCGGTGACTGTAACATTTGGGTAATCAATGTTAGAGAGAATAAAACCAGAGAAAAGGCAGGTTCCTCACATTAGCCTTTTGAGAGTGGCCCAGCAAGCCCTTAGGAGCACAGGCTTGAAAAGACAAAAGCATCGTCATGATCAAAGGTCACCATGACCTTTTAGCAGTCAGTAAAGAGAACTCTTGAGAGGTTTTGCCAGACTTTGTGTTGAAGACTGAAGTGAAATCCATTTTGCTACCCTAGTAGAATAGGTGGGGTAACACTCTCCTTTATATGCTGGTCTTTGTGGACAGCAATATACAATCTGATCCTCTGCTTTCTCTGTTAAAGTGAAGTCTCCCTCTTTGCAGGGATTTTATGCCCCAATCAAAGCCAACTTGTGCTGCTACTTCATTCTGCATTTGTCAGTGTAGTAAAAATAACTAATGGTCCATCTCATCTAACATTGAAGTCAGAGAAAGAACAAGGAAGAAAACGAGATAAAATACATGAGACATTCCATCTTTAGAGTGGTGTTTTATTAGCCTTTGTTCTCTTGGTAGGTCTAAATCCTCTTTCATAAGGCCTATGATTACACCCAGTGGGGAAATTCAGATTTATGTTAACATAGAGAAAGAAGACCAAGTTATAATTTGTATCATGTGGCATAACTATATTCAATAAATGCACACTGTAAAGGACAGCAGGATCTGATCACTTGTTAAAAAGAGCTTATATTCTTGTTTTTTAAAACCAAGGAGAGGTCCATTATTAATGGAGAACAAAGGCAAAAATCTGAGAAGCTGGTACATACACTAGTTATTCTGAAATATGTTATTTAAACAGGTGAGATTAATTATGCTCTGGAAGATGATTTTAGGAATTTTCTTAAACCCAAACATATCACGGGACAGTCATGTGAGCACTCAGGCCCCCATTCATTCTTGGAACCTTGGTGCTTGGATTTTTGTGAACATTAAAATCTGGAATCTCAGGAATCTGAGTGAATATGATTGAATGGGCACACAAAGTGTGCAGCATTGCAAATTCACAGCTGCAGGCAGTCAAGATGTAATTTGTGCTAGCATGCAATTAGTAGCCACCATCCAGCTAGAACATGAACAGCATAATTTCTCTGACAGTCAGCTGCCTGCCTGCAACCTGTTGTACCCACCAAAGGCAGTCAGTAATGCTCTCTCATCAAAAAGAGGGTGATCTTAACAGAGCACATAGAAGAAAACTTTTTCTAGCTGTCTTTGTGTTGGAAATTAGCACTAGCTAATCTGGGCAGAGTAATGTTTATCTCACCTGGTAGTCTGTGATTAGCCTTTTACTCTAATTTTGATGGGCCAGTAGTAATTGTGTCCAACGACAGGATAATGCAAACAAGTAGTGTAGTCACCACAGTTAGTGCTGTGCTATAGTCCTTCTTTACCAACATGTTTAATTTTCCAGACAGAAGGTCTTCATGGATTTCTTTTCACTGGTTGCTCAAGTTGTTCTCTGAGACTTACTAACAGCTCACTTCACAAACTTCTTCTGATGCAAAGCAGGCAATGGAAAGTCAACCAGAAAGTGAACAAAGGCTTCATTTGTGTCCTGTGCTAAAGGGAGATCAATTTCAGGAAGGACAAGGATATCTCTGGAAACTCTACATCACTCAATCTTCTTGAAATTCACCTACAGGCATGGAGAGAGTCATCTGATTCTTGACTGAGAGGAACTTCTTGCTTTTCCTACCTTGTGCCTAATTTATTAACGACCTGCACATCACACCTCAGGTTTGTCAGAGCTAATGTCCTCCACTCTAATTTCAGACGATTTAGCTGCATCAGCTGGGCCTCTTGCAGTGGTGACAGATCCAGCCATGTGGCTTCTGGAGCCATGGGAGTGCCTCATAAGCTGCAAGGAGGCATTCATTCCAGCTGGCTCTCCCCAGGGAAATGTCACTCTTTTCTCTGGAGCACAACAGAGGAAGTCATTCCTCTAGTTATTTTTTTATGGGGCATAAATCAGTCTCTTGCTCGGACCATCTCGTTCCCTACCCTAAATGCTGTAGAGTTGTGGAAGATCCTTCTCCTTTTGGCTGATAGTATCAAGGACACTTTCCCAAGATGTGGAAATCCTGGGTTCACATTCTTCATCTGCTGGAATTGAATGATGTGTGGAAGTCTAGATTTTCCTCTCCAGTGAGAGCTGAGGATTTCCAGGTCTCTTGCAATCTTTCTTTTGAGATGATTGATCTTCATATATAGATAAATAAATGAGTCAAAACCAGGCAGCAAATTTACGTCTAGGTCAGGGAGTAAGAAACACTCAAGGAGATGTGAATTCAAACTACATCAGGTAGGTGTCCTACTGAAAGCCAGGCTGGTCCATCAACTACTTTGCAACCAGTTTAAAAGATGAGCAGCAGTGTTTGAATTCACCCACAAGGGAGAAAGGAGTAGTTATGGTATCAAATCCTCAAATCCTGACTGCAAAAATAAATACAACTTGTTAGGAAAAAATAGGTAAAAACCTATGTCCACTCCACTTCCCCAGATGTGCTAATGCTGCTCTGCTGGGATTAGGTCTGGGTTAAAGGAGTGACTTCAAGCTACCTAAACCAAAATAAAGTTACCTATTAAGGGAAATATAAGGGTTCAGGGGAAAAAAAATGGAAGGATGACAATAGATCACACTAGTTTGGCACCATCTAGAATGAAAGACCTTCTACTACTTTCATTCTGATGCAAGATTTGGGCAACACAATGAAGCCTGTGTCATTCTGGTTTTAGTATACTGCACCCTCTTAAAGGTAGATGAAAACCTACATTTTCTGGAAGGTCAGCTGTGACTCAATCCCTATTTTTATGTTGCTCTGCAAATGGTGACCATGAATCACTGTGTACTTCCCCTCACATTCGTAGACATTTTATGTCTCTTCACCCCTTCTTCTCCAAAGTAGAAGTGGTCTAGACTGAGAAATGCAGTGCATAATCTGTTCATTCTACGTGGGAAGAAAGTAAAAATGCCTTAATTCTGTGAAGAGTGTCTGGTTTTCTTAAGCCAAGGTTTCCTACGGAGTTTAAAGCAAATTTGATTACAAGAAATTTCCACCACCACTAGTTTAATCTGTCATTTGGTGAAAAAAGAAAACTTGACTGACTCAGACCTGGCTAAAAATGAGCTCACCAGAAAGTCTGTGGGCTGTTTCTGAGGTGAATGTGAAACATCCTCAACCCAGCTAAGCTGCAGGAAGGAAGTTCTTCACAAATATAAAGTACAACAACATGTTACAATATTTGAGTAACACATCATGAGTCAACGTGTCATTTATGTACTCTAAGATTATGGTAGGAAAATGGTGTTTTCTGACTAAACAGAGCTGATTTGAGGCCACTGCCAGTCATACCTGTTGATTTAATGAAGAAAACAAGAAAATACATAATTTTTTTCCCCTTTTTTCAGCTCTTGAAAGTCAACAGATAGGAAGATGCAAGAAGGAATAGTAGGACAGATAGAACTGAGTGCTGAGAAGCCTGTTCTAGTTATCTATAGACCATATGCTTCTTTTAATCTTTATTCTGTTCCATACACTTCCATTTTAAAATCCTGTTTATTAACATAAATTGTGTTTATTATTTAAATTATGTTTATCATACTGTTCTCTCAGGATAGTGCGAATATAAAATCATTAATATCTGAGAGATTTAGGTATGCCCCAGAGTCTGGGCTTGTATTTTTACCTGAAGAAAATATTTACTTTCTTGGATATTTACACCACTAAAACTGGAATCCACAGTGGACTTGGGCACTGTCATTAGACACTGAGACAGACAGCCATAAAGTACTGCTAGACTGCAATAATTGCTATAATCCAAAACCATGGAAAAAAAACATCTGACCCAAGCAAGGCATCCCTTTCCCTGGCAAAAAACATGTTTAGTATTGTCTTCATCAAGTAGAAAATTCTCAACGTTCAGGGCTGTATGAAGAGATTACCTAAATATGATTCATGCTGCTTTAATCTAAAGCAGCCCATTTGCAGGGTCTGTAGGTTTTGTAGATCTTAGACATTCAGTACATTCAGGATTTTTTACTAAATTCACCATGTTTTTACATCAGCTGCATAGGAACTCAGTAAGTCTTTAATTTAGGTGACTGCATCAAATGCTTCAGTTAAGGAGAGTTAAAAATTCCCCTTTGTTTCTTGCAGATGGTTTGGCAGGAAGAAGGTCAGTGAGATAGTCCAAAAGATGAAATCATTAGCATCATGGGAAGAATATCCCATGTCTGTTTTTCAAGACCAGAAATGTTGGATCTGCTTAAGGTTTGAATGATTGAGCAAAGAAAATCTTAATTGGAGTCTCAGAAGAGAAAATAGTTTGGGATTAAACCCTTTCTGACTCTGTATAAAGATTTGTGGTCCTGCAGTTTATATCTTGTGTTATCCTGGGAATTCTCTGAAGAATGAGGTAACCAAAAGTGCCTCAAACTCACAGAATCACGGAATCACCAAGGCTGGAAAAGACCTGTAAGATCATCAAGTCCAGCCCATGACCAAACACCACCAGATCAGCCAGACCGTGGCACTAAGTGCCACATCCAGCCTTTCCTTGAACACATCCATGTAGTGAATGAGCATGGACCTCCGTTCTGCTACAAACAGGAGAAGTTTATTCCAGGCGAAAACGCCTACTGTTAGCACAGGGGAAAACCACCTGTTGTATACCAGATGAAAATCCCCTACTCTATACCAGACAAAAATCGACTATTGTTAGTACACTACCTAATTTATACCCTAAGGCTTGTCCTTGTTAAACATTGTTTCTTCCTCTCCACACTTAGCTGACCAATCAGTTCCTTGTCCATGCAGTGTAGACCCGAAGATTACATAGGCAGTTTACCTATTCATTGGTCAATTAAATCTAAAGTGTCCACCCACTATTATGTTAAGTCCATCACTTTATCAGGGAGTTTTCTCATCCTGTCTTCCTTTTATCAGCAGTGGAATTAGTTGCAGAGACAGAAGACACTTCTTATTTATCTGGGTTGAAAAGCTTCTTCAAGGACCCTTGTAGTCTATCCCTAAAAACTACAGATAAACTCATACAAAAGAATTTCACAACTAATTAGCAGCAAGTGTAAGTGATAGATTTACAGCTTGCAGCTGGCCTCTTCTATTAGCTTAACCCCTTAAAGACTCCCCACACATGCAGGGATGGTGCCTCCACCACTTCCCTGGGCAGTCCATTCCAATGTCTGATCACCCTCTCCATGAGGAAGTAATTCCTAATATCCAACCTAAACCTCCCCTGGAGCAGCTTGAGGTTGTGCCCTCTTGTCTGGTCACTAGTTACCTGGAAAAAAAGCCCAACCCCCACCTGACTACAACCTCCTTTCAGGTAGTTGAAGAGAGTGATGAGGTCTACCCTGAGTCTCGTGTTCTCGAGGCTAAACACGCCAGCTCCCTCAGCCTATCCCTATAAAACTTTCCCTCTAGTCCTTCCTTCACAAGTTGTGGCAAATTTGACATCTAGAGAAACATTTGTAGTCTGAAAACATGTTTCTTACTAAGACAACATGTTTGGACAGGTTTTAATTCATAAAAACTGTTCTTCAGGTCTGTAACTGATTTCAGTAGGCAACCCTTAAACTTCTGCTATTACTTTTTGTAAGTGCTTATCATTAACATATGGTTGCTAGTGCTAACTACAGAGAATACCAGGGCAATACTAATTAGGAAAGAGAGGAAATGGTGATGTTTTTCTAGCTGTCTTCTGTTAAACTAGTAGTATTATTTATGCTGTGCATTACAATACCTAAGATACAGGCACTCTTATGCTAAGCAAACAGCTAACATTACAAAGTCCTTGCCAAACAGGACCATAGAAGCTAATTAAATGAGACTGACAGGAAACAGAATGAGCAACTGATGTGAAAACGAAGCCTCAGGTCACAGCACAATAGAGCTAAGTTTAGCCTGAATACTCATGTTATTGTTTTAGGCTGGTGCTGCAGCCATTTCCTCAAACCAGCTCTTCAAATGGGTGAATAGGAAACAAGATAAATCATTAAAGGGTTTTGTAATGTTTTGAGCAATTTTCATGAGGAACAAGACTGGCATCTGCAGTGTTGAAATGGTCTGTTGTAGAATATAAAGCACTGTAATGACAGAGGGACACTTTCGTCACTGGACAAAATGAAATCCTAAAATTAAAGGGAAAAATAAGAGTGAATATTTATATCCAGAGGAGCAGGGCTTGCTCAAAAATAATTAAGTCCAATTCTTCAGGTATTGTCACTAAATTGTTAGCATCAAGAGGAAGAAAACCTGTTTTAAAGGATGACATAATTCATAATATTTGGTGGAAGTTGTTCTCTTTTAACCTGAGCCATTCAGTTAAGAGGGGCTTACAATAAAATGAAACAGATTCATCCATTATTAAGCAGGCCAATCCAAAAGAGAGTGCCATCATGTAGAGCATGCTGTACAGCAATAGAGCACAACGACACGTCGGAAGTGACAAATATTATTAATCATTTGAAATGGAACATAAGGTGGTGGCAGCTGCATCTCTGATCACTACACTTAAAATCAGCATTCCCCTTCCAAATGTAAAACAAATTGTTTGCCTTTGACAAAGAAATCACATCAGATGCCAATGAAAGCCTTTCAGTTATGTAGGTGACTGTGCAATGACTGGAGGTACAATTTCAGGGCATGCTGCAGATTGTTGGTGGGTGCAATGTGCATCTACAGAATGAAATGGGCAGGGAAAACCAAGGTGTGAAACCAGCCAGAGCAAATGTGATCTGCAAAAGTAGGGCTGCCATTCAGCCAGACCAGAAATCATATTAGTCCTGGCCTTGAAAGTAGGTACCTTCTTGCATGCTCACCTTCTGGACCCCGCGAGTGACTCTGGATGTCCTGACTCTGGGTTCTGATGTTCTACATGACCACAGGACTTGTAGAACTTGCTTCTAACCAGGATGCTAGACTGAAATTTCTTGGGCGTGAGAAGCCCTAAGTAGATATGTCTCTTCTGTTCAGAACCTAATCACCTGCTGGGCTGAGGGGAAGACTTTACCTGAAAAACTGCAAAGAAAGTGAAGAGAGAAAAACTGTTCATAGTTCCTGAAAGAACAGAAATGAGTAGGTACACCATATATTGGGGTGACAGCTTTAGCCCTCCAAAAGGGAACTGTTGTGCTTTCCATATAATTTCAGTTGTGAAACCTCCTCCACTGCAGGGCAGGATTGGGTTCAAAATGGGCAAATGTACATAGGAGCCAACCAGCAGGATTAAATATAACAGTCCAGTCTCCATCCCTGAAAATCAGTGAATCACTGACTGTGGGATCTGAAGGGGCATGTGGAGAATGATGTTTTATCTTTCCTTCTACATCCACAGCTGACAGCTTCAAGGGTAAGACAGAGGCCTGGATAGCTCAGTGTAACTGTTAGTATGCTCTGATCTTATTTTACTCCCTGAGGAGTAAAGTTATGTCTTCCTGCTAAACAATGTTAAGGTAATGGAAATGGCCAGTCACCACTCATGTTGGTGATTTTTGGGGAAGCTTTCACCCAAGTCTCAGAAACTCTTCAAATAATGCTGAAAAAAAATGAGAAAGGTTCAGGCTTGACTGAGATGTTGCAATTTATAGCTGGCTTCTCTTGGAAAGAAAATGCTCAGAGACTAGGAGCTATTATAGCATACAGTATTAATAACAATAATATTAAAGAGGAATTGGAGTGCTTCCAGTTTATACAAGTATAAAAAATTCAGAACATTAGGTCTCAAGTCACTGACCTGAACCAAAAGCAATGACAATGACAGCAGGGCAGGAAATGATCACTGGGAGTTAATAAAAAAAGATACAATATTATTTTTGTCTTCTGTTACCTGCTCAGTTTGTCAAAAAGAAAATGGTGAAGTGACTTGCAGCTGAATCTGAAAATGCCAGGAAAGAAAGGGCTCTCTAATCCAGTAGAGAAAAGCTTCAGAGGAACTGGTGGTAGAAGGTTCTCCACGTCAATTCCCCTCAGTAATAGGGAAAAAATTTGGAAAAGTGAGGGTGCATAAGTGCTGAAGCAAATTTCAGGGGAAGGGGCAAATTGTTCCTCAGCTGAAAGATGAAGGCATTTCTGTAAGATATTCTTCAGTACTCAACAGAGGAGTAACTAGGTGAATTTTATGGCCTTAGTGTGCAGGATGTCAGACTAGATGATATAATGGCTCCTCTCTAGCTCTAAACTCTATGAATCCATTAAAAATTTAATAAAAGCTGGAGGTGGCACTGGTATAATCCTGAGCCACTTGCTGTGAGCAAAATCTAACAGCAGAATTCAAGTTTCCAAGCTTGCACATAAATGTAAAACAGCTTTAACTGTAAGCACAGCAGTGAAACTGATACTGAAGCAGCATCTCTGAGAGCATTGACACTGCCTCTTGCTGTAAAAGTTTGCAGCTCTAATCTTGGCTGAGACCTTCAGGCCTTACTGTAATATGAATCATCTTCATAATGGGATGGAATTACAGCGTTCTGCAGAGAAATTAATCAACCCCTACAGATATTTCTAAAAGAGTATCTCGTGGCTGATGGAAGCACCATCCACAGCACATGGCTGCTGGCACCCCACAGCGTGTCACAGCTGCAAACCAGCCAGTCTCAGGTGCAATATGGAATGAATACTTCTGAAGCAATGTCAGTGCTAGCCCAGTTTTTAAGTGACATGCCCAGACAACATGATATAAAAAATTTGTTGCCTTGTAATTTCCAGATTAGCTACATGTCCTCTGTGAAACACAGCCTTCTGCCCAAGCACCCCACCCCTGGGATCACCAGGGGAGAAGAGAGGATGCTTTTAAGACAAACTTTTCTCCCTTCCTCATCCTCTGGCTGCTGTTGGTCCTTTCTTTCTCTAAATTGCCTGAGCTGGGTAAGTTCATGGTGCAAGTGGAGGCAGTGATCCCTAGGAAGAGATGAAGGAAAAAGGGATCCACCCACAGAGGATAGGACAAGCAGGGATCCCCAGGCCCCACTCTTACCACAGCAGAAAATTTTGAGGGAAAAGCAGAAGACAACCAGTATTCCTGCAGGTGCAGACTATGATCTGGGCACACACTGAAGAAAGCAAAGTAACAGTGGCAGGTATCTCATAAAGGTCCTTCTTTGAAGTGGTACTTATATGCATCCTAAATTATATTTATTATGTCTTTCACATGTCTAAACTTTTATCCATCTGTCTCTGAAGAGATTCTGAGCATCCCAGCACAAAGGCCTTCTCTGCTGGTACTTGAAATCAGTTCAAATCATGCACTGGGGGACTGTGGAGAAAGGTCAACTAAACAATTATCTCATAGTGGTAACAGTGATTTGGAGCAGACATTTACAACCAAGCTTGCACAATTGAAAGCCACCTTTTTTTTATTTAAATTTAAAACACTTCTTGACATTAAGTCAAATACAAAATATCAGGCAACGTTGCCAACTTTCTTTCTGTCTAGAAAGCAGGGGCAACAAATTCCCTGTCTTTAGTACAGAAAGAATTCAGTATCTATGTTGTGAAGATCTATTATCTGATCCTTTTTTCTTACATGTAAATGTCAAGAAATACCAGCTCACAAACTAAAAAAAAGAATTTTGCCTCTCTCACTCTACATGTTTTAAAGAACAAAGCTTTTTTTTATCTCTTTAATTACACTCACAGGCATCTGCTTAATATTGGGGATAAATATGAGATGAGCACTACAGGATGGCAAGCAATAATATTTCTTTACAGATTATGATGAATAAAGAGGAAGATGAATGTGTACAGATAACATATCAACCTAATGGACTGCTTTCCAACAGACATTTTTTATTTGTGTTCTTTGCTCTACTGCATGTAAAATTAAATCTCCAGTTCTGTGCCACAGACACTTTTGCATGAGAATAAATCCATTCTTTTCGCTGAGGAAAAGCCTGGCTCAATTTAAGGAGAACTTGACTCCTTGAGCCTCAATATTTTTAAATGATGAGCTCTTTAATGTTTTTCCCAACATGATCCAGTATGCTTCCAGTCTTTTGCTTAGTTTGGACAAAGATTGAAATATTGTACTGTTTACACATCCCATCTTCCCTCAACAAAACAGAACCATCAGCATGATAAGAACAGACTTCCTGGCTCAGAGAAACCTTGAATAGCACATCTTATAATAAAATCCTCTTTATGGATATATCAGATTCCAAGTTAGAAGTCATTAGATTTTTTGCCTTTTCTGCTATGACTTAACATTTTTCTCTCTGTCTGGAACCTTCTACTAATCCCTCCTAAACTTCTAGTTTTGCAGACTAGACACCACAAAAAGATACAAGCACAAATCCTTAACATGCAAAGTCATAAAATATCAACATATCAAAGTCATGATAAAAAGTCTTAAAATACCCATTTTCTCAAAGAAAGAAAGGGAAAAAATCTTAGCTCTGATCTAACATCCTAAATGTAGGAGCCACAGGAGAGATACTGAAATCCAGCCCTGTTCTAACTAGTAAATCCTAGGTGTATCTGACTTCATTTCAGGCAGTTAAGTGAGATATATGAACCAGGGGCTGTTGTCCTGGTTTTCCCATAGTCAAAGAGGAAAAAAGAAGACAGGGCTGGAGTGAGGGAGTCAGATTTTAGGGGAGAAATGCAGCCCTGTAGAAGTTCTCACTTCCCATACTCACTACAGAGGAACCTCAGAGCTACCAGTCTCCTAATTAAAGGGCTAAATGTCTAAATATCGGTGGATTAGGTGTTAATCCTACGTCTTTCAGATAATTCATGCTTTTTTGTTTTCCATATGAGCAGGTTGTCTGGGGCATTGCTCCCAAAATACACCAGATACCTGCATGACACCAGCTTGGTGTGGGCTCACCTTACCTGACCTGGGATTGTGTGATACAAACACTCCCTCTCACCTTCAGAGGATGTACCTGGTTTTGATCAAATTAAGAACAGCTCCTTGTATCTTTTCTACACTGCTCCTATCAATTACTTCCTATGTCGTTCTTATTTTATAATTTTCTAGGTCGTGGGCCCATTCCTCAGCTCATATAAGTCCCTTTTGTTCCATGATGTGGAAGGACACCAGTTTATGCAGGGTGAGTGTCTAATGTGGACGAATGAATTGCATTTTGTCAGTTGTAGATGTCTACTATTGCTGAGCTGAACTTTGTTTTGTAAGAGAAGAGGGAGTACTTAAAGATGACTGCTTGAGAAGAAGTCACAGGATTTAGCCCTACCTGGGGCATGCAGGATTCATTGAAGTCAATTGAAAAGGTAGAAGGAAGCCATATGGCACTCCTCTAGAGCAGCAGGAATACCTGAGACACCAAACTGGTGGTGCTTGACCTCTGTGGAGAGGTGCAGAGAATCAGCCTGTCACTGAGGCTTTCACAGAAGCACAGCAAGTGCAGACCCATGGAAACGAGAAGGGCCTCCCCCTGTGTTGGCACAACAACCTGAGCAGCTCTGCAGAAGGAACTGGAGTCCTCTTCCCTCCACAACAGCTCCAGAGGCTTTTCCCTCCCTTTGTTTGGAAGTGCCATCCCCCCAGCTGTGCTCCCTGTGCTCCATGGAGCAACCAACAGCTGGAGCTCCAGTCTCATTCAAGTGTCCCCCTCTTCATTTCCACTGCAGGACAGACTGCTCCCGAGCTCTCCTGCTTGACATCACCTAGGATCAAGCTCTAATTTGGACATATTGCCAGTGCTTTTGACACAATGTTTAATTTTGATAAATGCACTTTCCTCTTATTTAAAAATACTGATGATTTAATTAAGAAGACCTGCTACCAGTGTTCTAAGCCCCCAACCACATTAATATTACTAAAGCACATAATTTGTTTACCAGTGCAATTTTACTGTCATTTCCCTTTTCCTATGAACTCTCTTAGCAGCAGTGCCAAAATATCACTGTTATGGTGTTGAGTGCTCCCTGCTCTGTGCAGTAAAGCTAAGGCCATGACTGTGTTAAGCAAAAGTCTTCATTTCAGAAGGAGTTTCGACAAAAATAAGAAGCCTAAAGGATAGTTTAAGAAATAGTTCTTATTATTGCAGATTTATTTCATTTCATTGGTTTGGGTTTAGCTTGTTTGTGTTTGTAATGGAGGAAAACAGGAAAAACAATCTTAAGATCTTGGATGGTTTTGCCCACTTTTGAAACTGCCTTATTGGCTGTGTTCATCTAAATATGCAGTGGAAGAATCAATATTTAAGCCTGGCTTTTCTGTTTACTTGGACATAATAAAAAAAATAAATGGAAAGTGCAGACAGACTGCAAACTGAGAAGAGGAATTTTAAGATACTATTTTTCTCTCTCATACATTTCATGTATCAGTATCTGAGGAGCCAAACATAAACAATAACAGCAGCCCTGGCTTTTTTTGGCTTCAAGTCACTTTGCAAATAATAATCTAGGGAGTAAAAGAAGCAACATAAACAAGTATTATTAAAGGGAAGGAGAGAAATTATAGTAAAGCATATATATAAGAAAGTTAAGACATTCTACAGGGACACTGAAGCAGAAGCCTGGAGGGACATCCTGTATCCTTCATTACACTCTCTAGCTCCTCATTAAAATTTTTCTACACAGGCTTATCCATATCTATCTTAAAAAGAAATAGGTTACTGGCCTCCAAATCTCTAAACAGAAGTTTGTCCCAGTACCCCCCTGCTATAGTTAGGCAGCTTTAATGCTCTGATCTTTTCTGGCCCTACAATTCAGAAGACAGGAAAGGAGCATGATCGTGTAGAGAGGATCTCGCACTGAGACTCAGCAAATCTAATTTGCTTTGCCCCTTGCCTGCTGCATGCTCTTGAGCAGCACACTCTGCCCTTATTCCAGTTTTGCTCTTCTCTTTAATGAGATAGCACACTCTCAGAATGAGCCTGTTTTGTTTTCTTTTTCCTTATTAGCATTAGGGATATTTCAGTGAGGATTTGACATTGGGCAGTGTGCATATGTTGTAATGTAATAAAACAGCCTTAGGTACAGGTACTGCTACAAGGTCTGGATTCATAAACATCATCTCACCTCCAGACAGACACTTGGGGAACATTCTTCTGAAGATTCAGTGGATCCACAGCTACCTCCAGCTTTTCCTAAGCTTGTTGTTCACACACATTCATAAATAAAAACATAAAAATGAGTAAAGGAAACATATTTGCTTATAGAACAACTGAGGGTTTGACTGAAATGTATAAATACTTCATCATCTCAGTGTCTGGAGTGCACCATTTTACTAACAGGTATTTGAATCATCTGGTTAGTTCTTCTCTATTTTAAAAGGGAGAAAAACAGTAAAATATATAATAAATCTGTTTTCTGTTGAGTTGTTTAGCTTTCACTAAAATCAAGAAGAGGCAGAGCCCTGGTATTGCTTAGTTAACTAAATGCTCAGAGGATACTTGCATTTTCCTCAGAGTAGACTGAAAATTATGCTGAAAATTAATGTAGCCCAAAGAGTATCCAAAGATCTCTCAGAGTATTTAACAAAAAGTTAGACTTCTACAAGTGTAAGCTTTGGCTCTGGTCTCCAAGGTGCTGGGGAAAAAAAATGCATCACATATTAAAGTACCTTTGGTTTGAGTATATCTTGGGAGGATTAACATAAAGGACCCGTTATCCTTCATCCTGTTGGTCCTTTACTCCATTAGGTAAGCTTCATCAGTGTTTTAGGTGAGTTTAATAAAGCACTTGAATAAAAAAGTATCATATAAAGTCCTTCTCCAAATGTTATTTGCTTCTGATGACACTTAAATCAGAATTCTTCTATACAGAATGTATTTAATCTGATAATACTGAAACGGGTCAAAGGAGAGAGAATTGAAGAGGCATTAACTTCTGTAAATGTAATAAAACTCTGTCTTCTAAAGCCTTTCTTACTAGTAATGAATTTTCAGTTTTCCATTCCTAGAAGATTATTCTCTTAAGGTCATCTGGAATTTGTGGACATACTCAGAAAGAAAAACAACAACAGTTCTTGTTAACTTACTTGACTTTCTTTTTTCCAGGTGTTTGTCTTCTAGGGTTTCTTATGGGCTAAATGCTGCTCACAGTTATCAAACCAGCAAGAAACCAATGAATTTCTTCAAAGCTTGGCTCATCCTACCTGCTGCCACTCCTGTGAAACTAAAGGAGCTAATCTCAACACCAACTGAGCAAGTCACCTGAAATTCATTACCAATGTAATTTTCATTATCATGAGGATTGAACATAAAAAAATATGGCAAGAAGAACAAGCAAGGCAAAACCAAGTCAAATTTCACAATGCTTCTTTCATGTTAATTACAGTGCTTTGTTAATTAGCTGATCAGGTCTCTGAAAGTCTTGAAGAGACTAGTACCTACTTCTAATTTTTAGTAAAGCTTTATGACTGGGACAGAAACAGTTTCACACACCACAGCTGAGGAGTCATTAATGTTGGAAAATGATCATACTCTTCCCTCCCCCCAGATGGAGTCTGGGAACCATAACTGTGTTGCCAGCTTTATGCCCTCTTGCACATAATGCATTTTCATCATAAAAATGAATGTAGCATCCCAAAAAAATAGTGTTTTATTCACAGCCTGTTTGGAGCCAATTTACTGCACTACAGACTTGAAAATGAAACTATAAAGTGGCACTAGAGAGTCACCATTATGCAAGCCAGCCACTGCAACCTATGGCCAGGAGTACATCTGGCATGCTGGGAGTGGCATTCAGAGTACACTACAGGACTTCTTGCTTGAGGGTAAGAGGGGCTGATAAGGGATTTAAAGGGCCACAAGACCTGGTATGAGGGAAAGGTTATTTCCTGCAGCCTAATGGGACTGGGAAGCTAAAAAGTAACATGCAAAAAAACTAAATTTCAGAAAAGCAATGTACAACATAGGTAGAAAAACCCAAACATCCTAAATGGAACCTTACCTCAGGTGCTTAGGGACATGGTCTAGTGGTGAACTTGGCAGTGCTGGGCTAACAGCTGGACTTGATTATCTTAAGAGTCTTTTCCAAACAAAATCCTTCTATGATTTGGCCAAAGCATTTATTCTGCCTGGGCACATTCTCCGAGTGGTGTTGTGACCCAGGAAGCCTGGACTATTCCATTTCTGGCTGCATTAGCATGTAGTCTGGGAGTTCTGAGGAAAACTTTTTTATTTTCTACCTTTGAGCCTGACTCCCCCCAAATTTCCTACTGTTAGGACTTTGTGTGAGTGGAAACAGGAAAGAACTCCAGTAAAAGGCAAATTTTGTATACAGCTGAGATACCTTTTCAATGCCAAATAGTTCCATTTATTATCTTGCTACAGCTAAAACCACTGAATAAACCTGGAAGAAAGAAAGGAAAAAAAAGCAGCCTGTATGCCATGATAACCCCTGACACCAGACATTAACATTGACATGGACACACACACACACTGACTTAACTTTTCTTACATGGATATTTTCATTGTTCAGATAATATAGATATATCTGATTTACACCTTAAAGACAAATGTACAGGAATTTCTGCAATATGCAGGATGGTACACATTCAACACATGGGAACTCTCTTAAGCTAGGGCTACCAGTGTAATTTAAGTACTGTGAGAATAAGTTAATGAATGACTTCTTTATCAAAGTGATAGGTAAACGTCTCTCCTGTAAATTCTCTTTCAGCCTTTCCCTTGGGTGCAGTGCAAAAAGAAGGTGCTTTCAATAAACCATCCACAGTGGGAGCTAAAAGTAAGGAAGACAGAAGGAAAAAAATTCTGGTTCCAAAGACTGTAAGTCAAAGCCCCAGAATATAAACCTCTGTATGGACAAAGACAGTCTTTCAGTATCAGCCTCTGGTGGAGATTCTATTAGCATATGATGAAGTATTATCAGAATTAGCAGTAATTAGCAAAAAACACAGGGAGTTTGCAGTGTATTAATAGAGGAATTAAAATATCCTAATTAAAAGGTGTGAAGGTGTGAATAGTCACAAGGCCATGAAGTCAATGAGGTGATTTATTTGAGCAGTATAAGCAGGATTTGGCCAAGAGGCAGCCTCAAATAAGCCCTGTGGTCCTGCTGATTGGCTACTGAGGGAGGGAGTAAGGAGTCGTGTTGTTTTCCTACCTTTGCATCTGACTTCAGACAAACCCTTTTCTCCATCCCTGCCTTGCTTCCCCACCTCCGACAGTCTGTTCTAGTGATAAACCCCTCAAGACAGCTTCTCACTTTGGCCTGACCCTCACAGTTTAACAGAAGGTTTGTAGCTGAGGTGCCCAAACTAGGAGCTGCTTTTCCAAGGGTTATTGAGAGTCACAGGAGAGGGAAGCCACCAAAATTTGTCCCTGCCTGAATGGATTTTGGTCACATCTCTGTCCCTTTTCAGGAACTATAGAGCTTTGGGTCCCCAAACTGGATCATTTCTGCAGCCCAGAGGAGGTGCAGGTGCTGTGGGACAATGAGTCAATGAGTCAATGATGAATCTACCAAGACATGGCAAGCTTGTAATGTGGATTTGCAATTGTTTATAAGGAACACAAAGCCAGATGTGCTTTCCAGAATAAACCTCTCACACAAATCTGACATTATGATCCTACTCCAGATTTAATAGCCAGCAGCACAACCAGTTGAGGGTTGTATTATTTTTACTTTCCTCATTTGTTTTTGTTAATGGAGATAAAAAATTGCATCTTGCTAACCACACTTGTGGAAAAGGCTTAGCCATTTTTTGCTACATCCAAATAAAAGCAGCCTGAATCAGATTATTTGGCTGCAACCTCTCAGGTCTGGCAAAGTTTAAAAAGGTAAATTTTAAGAAGAATTTCAGAAGGAGAAGTGTGAATTTTACACTGTCACCTGAACTGCACAACAGGGCTGACTGACATGGAGCCCAGGATCACTTTTCCTGCACGGCTCCCTTTGCTCTCATGCATCCTTTAATGTTTAGCATTTATTTATTTGTTATTTTATGGTAGTGTTCATAAATGATACAACCTGCTAGAGCCTATGTTTGTTGGAATTTGCTCTGCTATCTTTTCTTCCCCATTTGTATAGCCAGATGAATCAGGTACTATCAACTGATTAAACAATGTGTTCGCTTTCTCTCCTCCATAACTGTGAACATGCAAATGAATATTTATGAGACTGTGTAATTAGACACTTGACTTTGTAAATCAGATGGTGATGCTGTCAGTGAGGTTTTAATTTGAAGATAAGCTTGAAGTCTTACTTATCTTCATGAAAGAAATTATGAATTTCCACAGCAAGGAATTGGAAGAAAATACGATTCTGTCATAACACGTAATTTACAAAATTTCATTTCAGGTGATGTTTACTACATACTTCACCAAAGATCTTATAAAGATGGGCTGATAAGCTAAGGGAGGAGAAAAATCACATAATCACAGCATTGTCATGGTTGGAAAGGACCTCTGGAATCACCAAGTCCAACCATCAGCACAAAAAAAATCCCCAAACAAACACACAAAGACATACACCCCACCAAAAAACTGCCTCAAAAACCACCAGCCTCGGGCACTAGAGCGTTCCCTGGAGTGACACATCTACACATGTTTTGAACACCTCCAAGGATGGTGACTCCACCACCTCCCTCGGCAGGCTGTGCCAGTGCCTGACCTCTCTCTCAGTACAGAAATTCTTCCTAATGCCCAATCTGAGCCTCCCCTGGAGCAGCTTCAGGCCATTTCCTCTGGTCCTGCCATTATTCACTTGGGAGAAGAGGCCAACACCCACCTCCCTACAACCTCCTTTTGGTAGTTGTAGAGAGCAATGAGGTCTTCCCTCAGTCTCCTCCAAACTAAACATCCCCAGTTCCCTCAGCTGCTCCTCATATAACTTGTTCTTTAGACCCTTCACCAGCTTGGTGGCTTTTCTCTGGACACCCTCCAGCACCTCAACGTCCTTCTTATAGTGAGGGGCCCAGAACTGAACACAGTGCTCAAGGTGTGGCCTCACCAGTGTTGAGTACAAGGGAGAAATCAGGACAAGTATGTCAGCACCAAGATTGAGTATGAGCTCTCAAAATGAAAATGCTTCAGTTTTATAGTAGTCCCCTGGAAATTAACTTTTTTTGAAAAATTAATCTTTTTTTCTTCAAAGATAGGAATATATTTTATTCTGACTATTGTTTCACAAATTCCCTGCTGATATTCAATGGGTTTTGTCAATCACAGTTGTGAACAGTACCTCCACTAGAACTTAGTCCTCTAAACAATCTCATCCAATCCTGTTTCACTGTATTTTATTAATCTCACCCATTTTTACACCTCTGGTGTACAGATGCTCATACCTGAGCTCCTCTCTCTCTCCCATGGGTGGTAATGGGCACCTGCAGGTTGTGATATACGAGAGATGATGTCCATATATCATCGAATCCTAGAATGGTTTGGGTTGGAAGGGACCTTAAAGATCATCTAGTTCCAACCCCCCTGCCATGGGCAGGGACACCTCCCACTAGACCAGGTTGCTCCAAGCCCCATCCAGCCTGGCCTTGGTCACTTCCAGGGATGGGGCAGCCACAGCTTCTCTGGGCAACCTGTTCCAATGTCTCACCACCCTCACACTTAAGAACTTCCTCCTAATGTCCAATCTAAATCTCCCCTCTTCCAGTTTTAATCCATTACCCCTTGTCCTCTATAAAACTGAGGGATCTAACCTATTCTTTAATAAATAATTAAGTATTTATCTTAGGAAGTACAATCAGCTGTGTCAAGAGTCTGCAGGAAAAGTTTCCTTTGTTTCCAATAGCTGCTGGATCTGCTTCCATCTAAACAGCCACTTCATTCAGAAGAGTATGCCAAACCATTCTGGCCACCAGTCACACCATGTGTATATACTGGAAACTTTTTCTTCTGCTGAAAACTTCATCTTTGCATTTTATTCCAACAACCTCCAGCTTTCTCTTCTCTCTCTCTCCTTTTTGCTTCCAGTTTTATATGGTTTCGTGGCCTAAATCTTACTATGGTTGATGAGCTGTAGAAAGCACATCGATATTACACACATTTTTAATTAAAACTTCACGTACATTTTAACTTTGCTTTTTATTAACAGTGATGAGAAAAATTACACAGCTGTGATCAGAGGGGTGTAGCTCTTAGAGAGGTTCTTGATGACATAACGTTTGTTTAATTGAGTTGTTTCCTTTTATGTTCAAGAGCAGCTTCAGGGCCATTTGTCATTGTTATTAATTTAGGATTGTTTGATCTACAACTCATTATTCAATGGAATTAAGAAAAAAGCTTTCCTAGCTCTTAGCTTTTAAACTTTAAATAGCATGAAAGCACCAGTATTAATAAAAATTCTAAAAATTAGTACAAATGCAGCAAAATTCCAAGTGTTTTCAAACTTCCTCCAGTATCTTCAAGTTTTGCTTCATGTTTATACATTTCAAAAATAATCACAAGACCAAAGCTAAAATATTTTCTCCTGAGGAACCTCAAATTCTTATGCCAGATTTGTCTTTTTAAATGAATAGTTATGCTAGTCTATTTAGAGTATGATTTGACATTTAGAGCCACAAGGATGATTAAGGGAGTGGAACATCTCCCTTATGAGGAAAGGCTGAGGGAGCTGGGTCTCTAGTTTGGAGAAAAGGAGACTGAGGGGGGACCTCATCAATGTTTACAAATATGTAAAGGGTGAGTGTCAAGACGATGGAGTTAAGCTTTTTTCAGTGAAGACCAGTGATAGGACAAGGAGTAATGGATACAAGTTGGAGCATAGGAGGTTTAAGATGAATATCAGGAAAAATTTTTTTACTGTAAGAGTGACAGAGCACTGGAACAGGCTGCCCAGAGAGGTTGTGGAGTCTCCTTCGCTGGAGACATTCAAGACCCGCCTGGACGCCTTCCTGTGTGATGTGCTCTAGGTGACCCTGCTCTGGCAGGGGGGTTGGACTAGATGATCTTTCGAGGTCCCTTCCAACCCCTAGGATTCTATGATTCTATGATTCTATGATTTAAAATGAAAATACCTCATCCATGCTTTTGGATACCACCAAATTGTTTGCAACCCCAGCTCCTATTAGCTTGCTGTATGAATATATTATTGGACTGTGTTCATGTATCTCACAGGTAAGGATGAAGCACTGAAATGCATAATCATAGAATCATAAAATGGTTTTGGTTGGAAAGGACCTTCAGGATCATCTAGTCCCAACACCCCTGCATGGGCAGGGACACCTCCCACCAGACCAGGCTGCACAAGCCCCATCCAACCTGGCCTTCAGCACTTCCAGGGATGGGGCAGCCACAGCTTCCCTGGGCAACCTGCTATAAGACTCACACTAATGTAGTGCAAAGAACTGAAGTGAGAATATAAGAATTTCCTGCCAAGCCAGTGTGAGATTTCTCCTAGACGATCCAGCTGGCTTGGTGTCAGACCTGTAGAAGAGCAGAAAGGAAAGGAAATGCTGCTTTAGCATCACCTGCCAAAATAAAGATGGATTCTAAGTTTGACATTTCTGTGTCAATTTTAATTTGTGCAGAAGAGAAGGAAGAGCTCTGTGTTTGCACTGCTGGGTTCAGAAGCCCTAGACCTAACATTTTTGCTTCTGTGAAAGCCCCCTGCTATGGGCTAAGGTCTCACTGGGCAAGAAAAAGCCCTTTGTGGGTTCAGTGGCCCAGGTTTATGCAGACAGCTGTGAGATTGGGTCCACTGCCTCGGATCTTCTTTATTGCGTGGTCCAATGTTGCCAGATAAATTTCACAAGCAAAGCTGATCGAAATGTTCCTTTCTGATTATTTTTTTCCTACTGACAAAGATCTGTAAGTAAAATTTAGCTATTGGAGCTACAGGACAATGTTTCCCCAAGAAGACAAGTGTGGAATTTGACTACAGATCAGTTTAGCCAGAAACAAGAAGAATAAATATCCTTATGGAACAACTAATGCTGCAATAAGTAAGTAAAGAAAGGGGAAAATTAACTTATCTGGGAATGGATCAAAGCTAATTTATGAAAACATATTCCTCTTGCACATATAAAGCATTGTTTGATCATTGAGATGGTCACCATTTCTACTTTTGTAAAACACTTAAATTTTTGCTTAAAAAATGAAACATTATATAAAATAAGAAGTTAAATTGTTTCAGTTTTAGGCAGAAATAGAGAAACAAATAATCAAAACCACCCCAACCAACAAACCAAAACTAAAAAGACCTTCCCAGCCAAACCTGTGTAGCAGGGAGGGAAAAGACTGGCATAATGCTAAATGATGGAGATTGGTCTGCACTTCATTGTCTGATGTCCATGATGTTCCATTTTCTTCCTCCAGAAACTGATTTAATACTTAAAATCTTATTTCAGCCCAAACTCAACATGATGTTAAAGAAGGACTTGATTTTGAAAAGAAAGAAACAAAAGTATCAGTAACTTGTGTGATGGGGAAGTTTATTGAACTTCTTGTTCATGTTTAAGTGCTTTTTGAACTTTCCTGGACTATTTTCCTTAATATATCCAGCAGCAGTGAACTTCATTGGTAGTGTCTTGTTTCAAAAAAACACTCTGTTACAATTGTCAGCTTTTTTCTGAAAGGAACTGAGTTGCAAATCCATAGATTCTTATCTATAAGACTCAAATTAATCTTTTCACTACCTATGTTTTTCTTTCACTCATCTCCTCCCTCTCCATTACCTTTTGATCTTCTTAACCCTCCTCCATTTTCACTCCCTTCTTCTTTCCCCAGTTTATTATATATGTATTTATATATCACGTTGCTTCCAGATTCCAATGGAGTGACCCAGTAAATAATATTCCTGTCTTTTTTTAAACCATCTCTTCAAACGTTCCCTCCTCTTCTGCTCTGTCACTCATGCAGCATCATCTTTTCCCCTGAATGGATTTCTATGGTTTAAATGACACTTACAAGGCTCACAGAGTTTTTATTAGGGCTGAAATCAGCCACAGGTAACCTCAAATAATATTAAAATGTGTAATTATTAAAAAGCCAATAAAAAACATAGTGCAAACATTCTAATTAATACATGCATATACAGTGCATTAATATTTAACACATTGTCATTATATATATGCAACACATTTTAATTATATATATGCTCCCCCAATATATATATTTTTTTGCATCATAAGTACCCATGGGAAGCACCCACCTTTTGTGATCTTTCTGATTTATTGAAATTGAATATACTGACCATCACATATAGTCTTATTGTCTAATTTAATTTTTATTTGATGAGATTTCATATTTGAGTAAACAACAATAGTCAATCTAAATCAAGGACAACAGCTGCTCTCAGGAGGGGATAAAATCTGAACGCTCTTTCACCTGGAGGATAAATCAGATGTAGGTAGTAATTTTACAGTGTTAGCCTGTCCTGATAATGTCAAAAATCAAATCTAAATGTCTTGAAATTTGTGAGCTTCCTAACGAGGAGCAGGACCAAAATTTCATTTATGAAAGCACCCCCTCAAATTGTGCACATGTGAGTGGAGTCTCAAAGCCATAAACTCCATCATTGCTTGACAGCTGCTTCCAACCACAGCGGAGAGCTCTGCTTTCCTATGACCTTGCAGAAGGCTGATGAGATCTGACAAGTGCCATATTTATGGAAATGCAAAAGCTTTACTCCACTAACATCACTGTCACCCAAGACAGATCAAACAAAGAAGACAACTGGCCTCCAGCTTCTAAATTGAACATTTAATAGCTATTAGAAGGAACTAAACAAGCAGGAGTGGCACTGCTGACAGCTGCAAGAGTTCCACCCTTTTATTATTAATTTGACTAGTCTGGACAAGAAGCCAAAAGGCTCCTAAAATTTTTCCATCCACAACTGAAGTGGGTAATTCACAATTTCATTTCCAGAGATTTGATAAATTCACTGCTGCGTGTAAACTGCAATAATAAGGAAAAGAAGTGGCAAAAAGTAATTGTCATTAGTTCAGTCACAATTTCATAACTCGGTAGTATTATATTTCATAACATTGTGGGAATTTTTCAATAGAGCCTTATATTTGTCTCTCCATATGAGAACAGAACAGAGGATAAGTCATTGATGCTGATGAGACCTGCTGCTCACATTAGAGCCCCCAGAAATTGGGTTCTTTGGCTATTAGGGACCAGTGTCTCAGTCTTTTAATAGCTTATTGCCCACTGAACCAATTCCCTTGGTGTGCTGAAGAGCACACACATGGGGCTGTAAAGCACATCTCCTTCTGTGTTTCTCTATTGCATTCTTGTAAATACAAAAACATTCAGCTCATCCTTCAAAACGAAACATGTGGTTAACATCCTGCTACAGGGGGATGTAAATTGTGAGTCTTCACAGTGATAGCTGGAGACACTGATTTAGTGTTTGGCAATCACTGGATATTCTGGTCTGACAGATCCTGGTCCTGGAAGAACCTGTAGCATTATGCATCCTTCCTAAAGAATATCTCTTTTAAGTGCTGAGGGAGTGGGTTTAAATCATTTAAATCCTGCAATAAAAAGCAACTGGAGGAGCTGATTTTTCTGCCTTCTCATTTCCCCCTGTGTAGTCTCTTGTATCATGTCTCAGAGGCGACACTGACTGCTCAGGGATGAACCAGGAACAAATTAAAACACACAGTCAAACCACGCTCTCGAAATAAGCTCAGCTGGACGCGCTCCAGGACAGAAGCAAAACCCCTGCTTGATTCAGAAGTTATTAGCTGAGGTGCTGTGCTAACACATTTATACTGCCGTGCAAATCCATCTGTACTGCTTTCACAAGCTGAGTTACACCTCTGCTGTGCACCAGCTTGGTCTGGGCGAGATGAGAAACTGCACAGTGAAAAGGTCAGCTGGTGCCTCTGCAGCAGCTGGGTCAATGTGGGCATCACCACAGGTGTGATGGGTTCAAACCCCTTCCTACCTCACCCTCGTATTTCTCCTGGGTGCCTCTGAGACAAATTCAAATGTGAGAGATGCTGCATCTCTTATTGCATCTCAAAGGTGATGGTAGTTGTGGAAAAGAGAGAGGGAGCTGTGCTTTGCAAAACGTGGTGTTTTATTTCTCTGTTTATCACAGAATCACAGAATCTTAGGGGTTGGAAGTGACCTGGAAAGATCACCCAGTCCAACCCCCCTGCCAGAGCAGGATCACCCGGAGCACATCACACAGGAACGTGTCCAGGTGGGTTTTGAATGTCTCCAGAGAAGGAGACTCCACAACCTCTCTGGGCAGCCTGTTCCAGGGCTCTGTCACCCTCACAGTAAGAGAATGTTTGTTGGGGTTTTTTATCTGCTTGTTTTTGAAACATTTCATGTTTTTTCAACGTCCATTAGATGGAGGAGAGGGGAAGGAGCACTGGAGGACAGTGTGAAGGTGATAAGGTACACTGAACCAAGGCAAGTGCTAAATGTCTTTCTCTGGATCTGAAGGAAGGTTATGCCACATTGAGATAGTCTGAAGGTGGGAAAGGAATAGAAAAGCCACATCACAGAACAGGTTAAAGCAGGGGGTTGGCTTGTGGGATTTGGGCTCCTGAGTGACTCCACTCCCTGTGGTATCCTGGGCTTCCCCTGCACACCCCTGCTGAGTGTGCAGCTCCACACAGCCACTGGAGTAAGAGACTGGAAACAAGTCCTGAAAGCACACAGCCAGCTGTCTTGTTTCATAGCACCCTGCAGGGAGAACTTCAGAGAGCAGCAGGGAAATGAATTATCATCTGGTTCCAGTCCCCGACCCATGCCGGGTGGCTGGTGAAGGCTGGGGTGGGGGGTGGCCTCCAGCTGCAAGGCTCATTTAGCTCAATCCCTCACCATCTTCTCCTCCATGCATCAGGGCAAAGGAGGATAGTGCTGGGGACACACAGCCAGAGACATTTTCAAGGGAACAGAAGAGTGACAGATCCAAGGGGGGACAAAAGGATGTTCAGCAACCCTAGGCTTTAAAGCTGGGGGGATCTAGAGAGGAGCCACAGGTGGGAGAGCCCAGAGAAGACAGTGGGATGTCACAGCTGCTGGCACACAAGTTGCTGAGATGCTTATGCTAGCTAACAGGAAGCATCCAAAAGAGAAGGGGACAGTCCCCATGTTGCCTCTACGAGCTAAGAAGAATAAACATTCAGGTACCTACATGAAATGCATTCAGGCTTTGAATCTCACTCCTTCACTTAAACTCCTGGAGAGGTCAGCTGCCTTGGGGACTTTCAGGAGCTTTGGGAGGGACTGGTCTCCATTTCAGCCACCTGAAAGTTGCACAGAGAGTAAATTTTGTCACTTGCTTTATCTTTCCATTGAAGAAAACATAAGTGACTCACTTGAACAAGAGCCTAGATGAATCCCACTGCACTTTCTGAATGGCTTTTTGTGGGCAGAGAGACACTTCAGATATGGTTACTTCCAGTTGTGTGCTGTAGAAACTGTCTGTGCCCAACAACCTTTTGAAGATACTGCATCTACCCACATACCAGTTGGATTACTCAGGATTTTTGTGAATCGCTCTTCTAAACTCAGATAAAAGCATGTGTTAACTTTTATATGTACCTTTGTGAAATCTTCCTAAATTCAGAGCACCAAAATTCCCCTCCATGTCTCACCTGGCCTTCAGCTTCTCCTCCAAAAGGCCAGGAGTCTCGTATAGCTCCTGGGTTGTGTCTGCCAGCACTGGTGGCTGTCTCAGGTATCACAGAGCATCTCAAATGGCACTGGACTCTTGTGTTCATGGAATTAAACTCCACAGCTAAATATGTTAAAAGATAATTCATGAACCTTATTCTCTGCTGTAGTTTGGATTTCTGTATCACTGGATCCCTTTTCACAGGCGGGATTAATTTTAATGATACCATTTTTTAATAAAATTGTATCTTTCAGGCAACTGGACTTGGCTTCCCACAGATTTGGAAGAAGAAGTGTATAAAAAATTTTTCAAAACTAGTTCTGTGATCACAGGGACATGAGGGGTGAGCTCCAAACACAGAAGCCAGGTCTGTGATACATATTTATATCAGCTCAAGACTTTTACAGAGCTCAGCCAAAACCATAAAAACCCCATCCAGATAACCACCTGCTATCAAATCATTCTGAGTGATGAAATGTGCTTATAAGTTCAAATTTGTATAAGCTTGAACTTTGTTGGCTTAGGAGCTTCAGAAATCCTTCTCTCAGTTTGGCTCTCCTGAAGATTTGGTCTCTACTTCTTAAGAAAGTCTGTCAGACTTAGTGTATATATTTGAGTCATGACCACTTTTGTCATTAGCTGAACACATTGCATATTGTTATAAGGTTTTATTCTTATTTTGTACTCTGAAAAATAAGCCTCACAAACTGTTTCTCTAAATCTTTGACACTAATGGCTAAATATTCAGGAATAAGGGGATACAGCATGCAGGGAAGAATTACCATCTTAATGAGGTTTGTCTCATTAAACAGTCTCACTCAATTAGTTTTGCAGATTTCACTTTAAGAATAGGACCACAGAGCTCTAGATATCTGTAGCTAATTTTGGCTTCTTTAAAACCAACCTGCCAAAAAATATTTAAGTGGAAGGACAGTAATGAATGTGATCTTGGATCTGTCAGAAATGTAAGTCTTTGAATCAGGAAACTAGATGAAAACACATTGTCGATTTTACTTAAATAAGAAACGTGTTGGCAACTTCCCCAAGAAAATGTGATCACTTCAGCATGAAGCTTTATTTGTAATAAGAAAGCTTTTGCTGGTCAGACAGCTTAGATTTGCATTATTATTTCCCCAAAAGTCTGAATGTACGCTCTGCTTTCTGCCTTTGCTGACCTATGATAAAAGCTTGTCAAAGGTCTTAGGCAACAGTCCTGTCACCTGCTGATAATGTGAAAGTGGCACCTGCACACAGTGACATTTTGTGTGGCTGAACAGAGTCACTTTTCCTAACCTGTCAATTCTTGTTGCGTGGGCTTCATCACATTCCCCCCTGAATCACACTCTACTCTCTGCATCCCTTGTATGAAGCAATGCCCACACAGCTCAGCAAAACTACATGAAGAATCAACTGACAAGAAAAAGACCTTCAACAACATCCAGCAGCACATGACTAGGGAAAGGATGCCAGAAGGAGGGAAGTGTAGAGCAATGCTTTCCTCTCCCCTGTCCCCTGGCAATCTGAGGTTTAGGGATTTTTAAGAGCTGAGGGTGCATCAAATTAGAAGACACAAATGACCTTCCCTGGGTGTAGTTAATTTTTTAACCCAAGTGCAATATTTGCAACTAAATTAACTCCAGTAAGTGTCCTCCTCAAGTGCAAAAGAGATAAGGCTGATGTGCTGGATATAACAGCACAGTGCCAAAGGCAAGATATATGGGAGCAGTTCACTTAGAAAAGTGGAACTAAGAATCTCTCTGTAACCTGGATAGTCAAACTAGCTTTTCTGCATCATGGAGATGGACTAACCAGCTTGTACCAGAGGTAACTCTCCAGTATGCAATGTAGACATGCTCTAAAACCCAGTGGGTGTGATTCACCTGACCAGGCTCTCAATGTCTGTAGTGAAATTGCCTCTAACAGAGCTGAGCACCTGCCTGGAAAATAATGGGTACTTAAAGGAAACTATACAATTGACCTGCTTTGGCATGAAATGAATCATGCCTCCAAAATACTTGTTCCTCACATGGATCCTACTGGCAGGCTGGAGTTCAGATGTTGATCTCTGTGTTTGGTCAGATGAAATGCCACTGTCCTGTTTCCAGGACAAATACAACTCAAACTGCCACATGAAGCAGAAGAAATTGTAAGAAATTAACTTTATGCCTAACCTAGGGACTGCCAACATCAGCTGAAAGGCTTCCACTCACTTTACACTTACCCTACATTTGTTGCCTGTGTGGCTCTCTAGAGCACTTTGCCCAGACCGGTTTTCAGTATTTTATCCTACTATGGAAAATTTGCCTCCTCCCTCCTCAAGAAATCCTGAGATACTGGTATACTCCACATTTTTAGATTGATCTTAATTTTTAGTATGAATTTGTGTGGATTTGATGGCTGGTTTCAGTATTTTCTACTATCAACAGCTTTCAGCACAATGATGCGATTTTGAATCAATTGGGGTTTTTTTCTTGAAAATATTTTTTAGAGAAATAAATAGTGTTTAAAATATTTTCACTTCCATTTATTGAATAGTGCATCACTCCATGTCCTTGTAAAAAGTCCCTCCCCAGCTTTCCTGTAGCCCCTTCAGGCACTGGAAGGTGCTCCAACATCTCCCTGGAGCCTTCTCTTCTCCAGGCTGAACAGCCCAACTCTCTCACCTGTCTCAACAGCAGAGCTGCTCCAGCCCTCAGATTGTCTTTGTGGCCTCCTCTGGACTTACTCTAAACAGCTCCATGTCCTTCTCATGCTGGGCACTCCAGCACTGTACACATTATTCCAGGTGGGGTCTCATCAAAGCAGAGCAGAGGGGCAGAATCACCTCCCTTGACCTGCTGGCCACACTTCTTTTGGTGCAACCCAGGACGTGTCTGGCTCTCTGGGCTGCAAGTGCACACTGCCAGCCCATGTTGATCTTCTAATCAACCAACACCCCTGAGTCCTTCTCCTCAGGGCTGCTCTCCATCCTCTATCTGCCCAACCTGTATCTGTGCTTGGGATTTCCCCAACCCAGATGCAGGACCTTGTGCTTGGCCTTACTGAACTTCACTTGGGGACATGGTTGAGTGAGAGACTTTGCAGAGTTAACGTTTATGGTTGGACTCAAGAATCTTAAAGGCACAGTAGTTTCCCAGACTGCTTGCCATTTGCAGATATGCAGGTGGTTGAAGTTCCTTAATCAGGATTAGGGCCTGCAAGCCATAATTCTACCTGCAGTTGAATAAAGGACTCTTCATCAACCTCTTCTCCTTGATCAGGTAGACTGCAGCAGACAGCAACATCAATCCTTTGTTAGCTTGGTCTCTAATTTCCACCCATAAGCCCTCGACCTGTGCATTGCTGCTCTTCAAAGACACCTCTGTGCCATCGATCCCATTTTTGCCATAGAGGGCAATTCTCCCACCTCTCCTTCCTTGCCTGTCCCTTCTGAATAGTTTAGAGCCACCAAACACAGCACTCCAAAACTGAAATTCATCCCACAAATTTTCTGGACACAGTTTTCCATCTGGGCAGTGACTACCTGGTTGTTTCCCAAGCTGATGGAACAGTTTTCTTTCAAATACATTATTTTTTTTTAACTTTTGGTGTACTAAAACCAAGCAGAAAGTAATAAAATAACACCTCTTCCAAAAGGATAGTGTGCTGTGTATTCTTTAATGGAAAAACACTTTGCATGTAAGATTTCCATCTTATTGAAGATATGATATTCAATAAAAACAATTTTTTTTATACAGAAAGTTCAACTGGTTTTGGTAGAACAGTATCTCCTGTGCATCATAAAAAATGTGTAGATCAGCTTAAGTCATATTTTAAAATATACACATGAAAAATTCCAGGATGAAATCAAGGTGGTGTTTTTCATAGTCTAGGAAAGAAAGTTGATCTTCAAGCTAAACTATAAAAAACACACACAAAGCTTCTCAGTCAAATATAAAGACAATCCCCAAAGACAATCTCCTGTATTTTTATTGAACAAAAAGGAGGAAGACTCCAAGGGAGAGGGAGAAACAAAGAAGAGACAACTTTGTGTTGAAAGCAAAAGGTGTAGGTAAATGAGGTGAGGAAAAAATAGCCCATAATCCCTATTATGAAGTATGGATTTTAAAGACCAACAGATGACATTGTATAAAAGCCCTAAAAACCCCTGTGGAAATAGTAGGAGACTTGCAAATAATCCAAATCATCAAATTGCAAGTGCAGGTCTGTCAGATTGCATGTGAGCCAGGAGTCAGTTCATTAACCCAAACAACCTACAATGCTGCAAAATGAGATTAATTTTGAGTCTGGCATTCATCAGCTCCTCCCTCCCTTGAACTCCGGCTCCTACTTTGGAAATAAATGCACAAGATTTCCTGAGAATAAAGGGATTTGAGGCCTCTTGCTCTTCTTGATAGCATCTGCAGTTATCAGCACAGTTCAGCACAGGGGGGGTTCACCAAGAGAGTCCACCTCATTCTTATCTGGCCTATTCAATTCCTCTGACAGAGTCCACCTGGGTTGTATCAAGGACCTGATTCCTCATAAAGCATTTTGGGAAGATATTCCCTCTGGAATAATGGCCCATAATGTGGAATGATGTGAGAGATCACACAGACATCATCTAAATGTGTGAATGAGTAATCAGAAAGACACACCTTAGCCAGAATTGGTTTTTTAGGCTGGAAATAAGAAGCAGGTTTGCAAGCATGAGGGCTTGGGATAGAGACCCAGTAGAAGTGTGCATGTGGATTGAGGAGCCAAGAAACATGCCAAGATTAAGATAAACCTTGATAGATTTTTGTCTGTGGATGCTGAAGGTACCTCAGGATCTGACCCTATGATCATGAAAGTCCCTTTGAATCTGATGCATTATGTTCCTAGTGTTTTTCTGGCAAGCCATGGCAAATGTTAACTGGGTTAAAGCTTTTCCTCCTACCACACCAAGAAGGCAGAGCAAAGCAGCATGAGGAAAAAGGTAATTTATTTTACCTTCTCTCTTCCTACCTCATAAAATATTTCTTCATTTCCCAGTGTGATTTTAAAACTTTATAAGAATTATATTAAACAGAGCTCATTTTAATTTATTTTTTTTCTTTTTACTTATTTGTTTTTATCAGCTGCAGACAATATATGCACTGGCAGACCATAAAACACTGATCTGATGACTGACTAGCAAGACTTATATTGCCATCTTACTGGACAGAACAATGATGCAATCTCTTTTGTTTTATTAACAATAAAATAAATATACTTCTCCTGAGGGTCTGGAACAACCCACAGTAGCATGGAGCAAGGCCACTAAAAGCAAGAACACTGTCACTCCAGGGTGAGGCATGATTTGAAGTCTGATTTAAATCTGTTTTCATTTCAACCTTCCTTTGATATACACAAAGGTCTCTTGGGTGGTGTTGGGTGACAGACCAACTAAGTAAACCACACTAGTAGTTTAAAAAGACCATCTAGAAAAATTATCTTTGCACCCATTTGCAGACAAGACCCCAATGTGGAACCCAGATTAGGGTCCTGTTCCTGCAGAGAGGATGCTACTGGTATTTGGAGCACCAGGTCCACTCCTGGCATCAGCTGCATAAACGGCTGTGTGGAGTCACAGAGCCCCTGATGCCATCCTGCTGGGGGAAACCTCAGGTGCAGGGTGAAGGATTTGTTGGCTCAGAGCAGGCTTTCACCAGGGCCCTCCAGAGTGAGCAGATTACAGAGGGAAGCTGGAAACACATCAGCTGCAGTAGGTCTCTAGCAGATGCAGCTTGGTGGCAGCACACGGACGCGCGTGCTGCAGACACTGCTGCTGACACCCCTCACAAACACTTCCAGTGAAAGGAACATCAGGCTAACTCTGAAAAAACAGCCAAAATGCAATCTTCTGAGAGAGAAAAGGGACAGAGAAATTTGCCAGAGTTAATCACTCCATACATTAATTTTCACTTCTTCTCTCAGCTCTAGCCAGGAATCCAGATTGTTTCCTAGTTGTTTATTTTAGCTGAATTAATCTATGAAGGCCCATTTTCATCATATTTCCATTAGATACAGATGCCATCACTATGTGCCAGTGCATATTACCAACCTATTAATCTCCAGAGTTATTATTTCCCTTTTTAATGAAAGCAAATATTCTTGAGTTCAGAAAGCCACGTAAAGGCCCCGAACAGCTGAGCTAAATTCCATGCTAAAGGCATGATGCTGTTTGGAAAGAATTTCTCTCTAAAACTAGAAGATTATGCTCCTGTCTCTCCTATCTAGTATAATTTCTGCCTAATACAAAGCATGGCCTCCCACAGTTTGAGTGTCTTTGCAAGCTCCCCTGACATTATCACTCAAAACCCTTACTCCTTTGTTACGCACTGTGAAAATGAGAAGTTTTTTGGAGCACACACAAGCCAGAGGTGACACAATTAAATGAAGCTATTTGTCATAGAAAATTCAGATCAGTGGGAATTAAATGACCAATAAATTAAGATTGACAGCCTCTTCCCCAGGGAGCAATATATAAGCTTCCTAAGTTCAGTAAAAAGTGTTCTCCCCTCAGCCTTTGATCCATGATCTTCAATCAATATTCCCATCTTTACAGACATCCAATCTAAAGCTACATCTCAGCTACCTATTTATGACTATGGTTCTTACTTAATGGGGTGGCTAGAGGTCATCTGAGGGTATGAGGAGAGGCAAAGCCATAATCAGTTTTTCAAAGTGTTACCAGAAAGTAGATTTTCCAAGAGTAAAACTGGCATTCATTGCCCTTATTTCCCCCAGGGGCTGGAAGGAGGGGACCTGGGCTCTACCTGCACTGTGACTGCAGGGTCAGTCTCTTCCCAAGGATTCCTGTCTCCTATAAGATCTATAGGACCCCTCCACCATTCAAACATCAGTCATTTTGCTTCGGTGGGGAAGGGCTGCAGCCCTTGTCAAGCAGATTTCTAATGCTTCTTCCTTCTAACTGAAGTTGGCATCTCCTGAGGTTCTGCAGCAAGGGAACAAGCAGGCCTTTTAATTCTGCATCTAATGGCTTCATCCTCCAGCTACAAGAAGATCAAACTCATTTCTTTCTAATGCCATTTACAGTAGCCCTGCTCCCACATCTCTGTCCTTCTCTCCTGTGGCACCTGAAGGTGGAAAGTCAGCACTTCATATTGTATTTCCTTATTCCCTGGACCCATCGTCCTGTACCATGGCAAACTGACCCCCCCCCCCTCAGCTCCTGTACGCACCCCAGTCATGGATTAAAACAGCACAATCATCTTAAAATATCCCCAAACTATATCCAGGCTCTACTCAGCTTCTCAGTCTACCTTCTTCTTCTTAAACAGGAGCTCTTCCCACTGCCTCCTGCTGTGGGAGCCCTCTGTCGCAAAGCCAGTCAGATGTTCTCAACAGCCCTGAACCAAAAAAGCAACTATTGGAGGAAAAGTCTTCCTTAAAAAGTGTCAAAAGCGAAGCCTTGAGGTCCATCAAGATTCCCCTCAAGGAAACAGGATTGAAACAGCTTGACTTTGAACTATCAGCGACCTGGCCTTTTATTATTTTTGATACTAATCATGTACTTACTTGCCATTGCCATTAATTATGCACACTGCAGGCACAGCGAGTGTCTCATTGCACTGCAAGTGCACAGGGTGAGCCAGAACATGTCCTTTTGTGCTTGCAACACGGCTCCTGAGGAGGGTTAGCTTCCATTTTTTAGTTCAAACACTTGATATTCAGACGCTGCCATGGACATTATTTGTCTCTGGTTGATACCTGTTCCAGGATCAGCAGCAGAAAAGGCAAGGTATAAAGAATATATTAAAAATACAGGAACCCTTGTCACCCTTTTATCATGCAAGACCCTGTCACTATTTTATTATACCAGAAACATTTAATGAAAGAAACATGCATTTTTTTCATCTTTAATTAAAAGAGTATGGCAAAGTACAAACTGCAACCGCACTATCACCAAACAGCAGACTGCATTTGGAAAAGGTTTCTGAGGAATGCACAATGTTGTCATGGAGCTAAGCAGTATGGAATAGGTCAAATTAAGTAAATGGTCAAGTAGGGTAAAATAAGTTAATGAAAAGCATTGCTGTGAGGGTTGTGGTGACCAATTGTCGCTGTGCTTGAAGTCCCAGCCAAGATCATAGAATCACTGAATGGTTTGTGATGGAAGAGACCTTAAAGATCATCTAGTTCCAGCCTTCCTGCATGAGGATCAGGCCCCTTTGCTCCAGGCTGTGGGCTGGCCCTGTTCCTGCAAGTTTCCAGTGTCCTGGCCTGATTTCTGCCAATTAACAGCACACTTTCAAATAAAGTGAAAAGTATATTTCATTATTTGTGACTGACTTTGTCATTAACTGAGAAAAAGAGCATTGAGATGCTATGTCAGTCTGTTGGTGCCATTTCTGAGGAAGAAGACCAGGAATAAATCTTTATTTATGGCACTGAAATGGCTGGGAAAAGCAAGGGTGAGCAGTGACACAGCCACGATGTTATTGAAGTGGCACAGTGACAAAAGCCTAGGGATATAGGACAGGCAGGGCTCAGTCTGTGCCTGGAGCTAATTCAGATACCTCAGAGTAACTCACCTGGATCCAAACCGACATTCCCAGGTCCTGTGGCCATGTGTGTATCTCAGGTGTTCTGAGGCACCTGGACAGGCACTACCCTTACATGTTTAACCACTCACTCCCACTCCAAGTCTCCAGCTTCCTGTACATCCATTTTTAAAATGCACTACACAGGTGGCCTTTTAGCTCACAATGTATATTCAGTTCTAAATAATGAAGCAGAAAATCCGTGCATGACACCCCCCCCAGCCCCTGGATGCTCCCCCAGTACAGGTTACTCAGACCTAGGCTGAACCTTGGCTCACTTGCTACTCTTGCTTTAAAAAGAAGGGATACTGATTCCTTTAGGTTAGGCATTAGGAATAAAATCTTTCCTGTGAGGGTGGTGAGACATTGGAACAGGTTGCCCAGAGAAGCTGTGGCTGCCCCATCCCTGGAAGTGTTCATGGCCAGGTTGGATGGGGCTCTGAGCAACCTGGTCTAGTGGGAGGTGCCCCTAACCGTGAAGAGGGGTTGGAACAAGAGAATCCTTAAGGTCCCTTCCAACCCAAAGCATTCTAGGATTCTATGATTCTTTACCATAAATAAACCCTCACAGCACACATGCAGAAGCACCCAGCTCACCAGCCTTGGCATGGAGCCCCTGTGGGAGAAGACCCGACAAAGGACCCCTAAGGTCCATCTGGCCAAAACCCAGGTTGGTAGCAGACAAGGGAGGCTTGTCTGCCAAACATCTTGCTCAGATGTTCAGGGCTTGGCACAATGAGAAAGCAGCAGAGAAGCAAGGACACAAGGGAAGCGCTGTGAGTGCATTAGACATGAAGGATGTCTATACTGATAAGAGCTAGAGACTCTATAAGAAAGCAATCCTAGACCAGAACATTAATGTTACAAGAGTCTATCTAAAGAAATCTTCCCAAACAAGAACCTGGGGGATTAGATTTGAAGTGGGAACTCATTAAGAGAAACTTCCCTTATACAAGAAAATAAAAATAGTTACAGGCTTTCTTTAGAACTTGGCACTCCTCTGTGTTATAGACACTGAGGAGGTGATTTTTCAGACCAACTGTAGACTTTTGCAGTGTAGATTTGTACACTTGAATGAGTCCCCACAGGTTCCCACGAAGCCACCAGAGACAAACAGGCACTTCATCTCACTCTAAAGCACGTTGCAAAATATGGCAAATTAATTGTGCCCTAAAAACGTCTCTTTTTCTTCCCATTGACTGTGAAGAGATCCTTGGCTTATTAGCTGAGATGTGAGATGATTAACTCACATCTACACTGTGAATATTTAATGTTTATGTAGCATAAATGTTACATGAAGTGTTTGCTTGTATCAACTGCATAGGACACTGTTTCATGCTATGTACCAGAGCTGCACACAGCTTTTAAGATCCTCTGCAGATGTGGGCAGGAAAGAATTCTTCATCTCGTACATTGTTTGAAATGTGAAGACTTTTTTCTTCTGTACATTGAGATAAAACTAAGATGTTTTCAAGTTTTTCATAAGCTTCAAGATAAACCAGTAAGACATAGCCATGTGCATGCCCTTTGGGGAGCTTCTCAAAGATTTTGGAGGGCTGTATTTTAATGTCATTTTCACCCCAACTGTCCTAAAGGAGATACTGCCTTCTGATTCGGGGGTGGGCATCTTTGTCTTCAGGGAGTTTGCACTTCACTGGGACAGGGATTTTTTACATGGATTTCTCATATCTCACGTGAGTTCTCAGACCACCCTGCTACTGTATGTCCTGTGATAAGATCATGCTGCTCCTTTCTTCGCCCTTCAATGCTGACAGAAAACTTCCACCTTGGATCTAAGAAAAATTTTCACGGAATCACTGAATCATGGAATTGTCAGAGTTGGAAGGGACCTCTAGAGCTCATCCAGTCCAACTCCCCTGCCAAAGCAGGATCCCCTAGAGCACATTGCTCAGGGCTGCATCCAGGGGAGTCTTGAACTTCTCCAGAGAAGGAGATTCCACAACCCCCTGGGCAGCCTGTCCCAGGGCTCTTGTCACCCTCACCCTAAGGAAGTTTTTCCTCATATTTTGGTGGAACTTCCCATGTTCCAGTTTGTGCCCATTGCCCGCTCGTCCTGTCACTGGGAACTACTGAGCAGAGTCTGGCTCCATCCTCCCTGCACCCACCCTTTAGGTACTTGTAGGCATTAATAAGGTCTCCCCTCAGCCTTCTCCTCTCCAAGTGAAGAGACTGAAGTTTTGCTGAAACTGATAACATGAGGGCAAGATATGTGAGTGCAGGTAGGTCATCATCTACATCAGAATAATCTCATGTAAATAGACAGGTAATAGTGCTAAGGTGCTTGAGATTACTGGGTGTTAGATGCCTCTGTTACAGCTCTTCCTCTTTTATACAGCTTCTCTTTATAAAGTAGGACAAAAAGGTTTAATTTCCCCAAAATTAAAATTCAAGTTTTGACCAGTTACTTGTTCTCTTACTCTCATTGTCACATAGTATCACACCTCAGAAGCATCTGACAGGATCAAGCCACACATCTTGAAGCTGACTTCTTTTGGGATCTAATTATAAAGGTCTAAAGCATAAGGACTTATCTTCCCATTAAAGAATCAGACTATTCAATATTAGTTGATAAAAAGAGCACTGCTAAAACATTAATTTTCCCACTCAGCTTCCTCCCCCTCCAGATAATTCTTGTTGATGAATTCAAAGCTAGGAATATTTAAGATGTGTAGCACAAGCAGCTGCACTTTCTTTGCTGTCCTTTATTTTAAATAGAGAACAAATCAATCTCACATCTTAAAGCAATGGACTGCAAGAACCTGCATTTTTCAGCTTTACACAAAGGGATTAATCAAGGAAGACATGGAAACTACTAGGAGGTTGTCTTGGTGGAGTCATCACAGGTCTTGGGGCACAGGGAGAAAAGAAGAATTGCTAATGAGAAATTGCTGCTCTGTGGCAGCTCAAAGAATGAATGGCATTTACATCATTTTTCCTGGGGAATGAAAGTCCCTGAAAAACTACATACTGCCTTCCCTCAGTCTGTTAGATAACAGACTGTTTCCTTTTCATATCTTAAATGTTTTGAACTCCAGCTCTCTCGGTAGGGTTTCAGCTGATGTCCCATTGGCATCATGCAGTTGTGGGCAAGGGGAAATTCTGCAACTAGCACAGAGAAAAATCAAGCTGTGGGGGAGGCTGATACCATGCTTGCAACAGGACTGGGCATCTTGTGAAGTCTACTCATTTCTCTCACACTTTTAAAAGGAGTTCCACATGTTATCAAATGACTCAGTTACAAATCCTGTCTGTTCCCTCTCACCTTTATCCTTTCCCAGTCACACATATCCCATGTGTATCTAACCTCGGTCAATGAAGAAAACCAACACAAACAAACCAGCAATTAAGCCACCTGTCTCATCTGAGATGCCTGCTGAAACATGGAATAAACCACGTCCCTGGACAGTTCTGTTGCCCTCCACTACTCTAGTTCTATAAGCAGAAAATTCTAAAAGCCAGTCATGGAGAACCTGCACATTGCTTGCAAAGTGCAACTGTCCCTATCTAAACCACAGAAAGTGAACATGTGCTAGAAGGTGTACAACAGTGAGAACAGAATACTGAAGTATAAAGACTGGGTGACAAATTCTGCACAGCCACTTGTCCTATTTATAAGGTAGTAGTGAGGTAAGGAAAGAAAGGCCCTTCCTTCCTCTGGAAGCATCTGAATGCTTCAGTTCCCACTTGCAGATGCAAAGAGAGCTTGACATCATCACAATCTAATCTCTAAAGCTTAAAGAAGATTCATCTCATGCAGGCTGGTCTATTAACTTTTCTGTTAGCTTTTAGCTTCTTAAAACATTTTGAAAAGCCAGTATTGTTTCTTCTGCCTTTATCAAAATTAGGCTGCTTATGTATTTCTATTTCTATTATTTTTCTGTGTTTCTTAATTAATATTTCAACTAAATTTGTCCAAAAAATCAGTTCTTTTGTGCTTTCTCTTTTTTTCTGCTGCTAGTTCCTGAAATGATCTTGGCTTTCAGCTCCTGGCTGAGGGCCAGTGCCATGAAGAATGACTCAGGGACTGGTTTGTGTACACTGGAATTGCAGAGGGCTGGGTTTACTCAGAAATGTTCCATCTTATGTTGCAAGCATAAGTCCAGATCAAAGAAGGTTCAAGGTATTAACAGAAGCTAGATATAATTAGAAATAATTAGAATGAGTTTTCCTGCTAACACTTGAGTGGATTAGTTTGGGAATAGCAACGTGAACATGGCAGCACCTAGGCTGAGTGGGGTTTCAAATCATTTTATTTTCTTTACTTACTGGCTGGGATGTTTTTTACCTGTCAGCACAGGGAAGACAGTCTCCTTCAAAAAATTTATACTTTGTGCCAAGGAAAACTGGAAAAGAAAGATTTCCTTTTTGTTAAGCAGCTGTAGATTTGCAATCTGGAAACAAAGAAGAGAGAATAAAAATGGGAAGAAAACTAATACCAAGAGCAAAAGCAATGTATTTTAAAAGGATGGGATAGACTTTAAGTATAGGATAGTTGATATGCATCAAAGTTTATAATAACTTTCCAGGTTTTATGACACCGGACTAGTAAATCTTTCAAAAATTTATGTAGTGCAAAGTCCACTAACTAAGCATTGAAAAGCTGCTGTTCTGAGCACCTGGACAAGAGCAAGATGTAAATCAAGATTGATTTCAGTGCTAACGCTGATGCAGTCACATAACAACGAACAAGACTATGGAAACTGGAATATCCTCCTAAGAATTTAAAGCACTGGGATGGAAACGGTTTGAATTGATTCTGAGCCTAAATGGGCTATTTATCATGATAAAAGAACATTTCTTTAGAGTATGTAAATAAAGAGGACATTTATCAATAAGAAGCAGCAAAGAGTAAAAGACTAAACTATTTCCCCCCACCCCCCTTCCAAGGCAAAAGAACAAGTCAGAGAGATGCTAAACAATGATGCATTTTCAAGGAAATGAGATCACATGGAGACAGAACACATACACCTCAGCAAAGCATCTATCATCGACACTAAATTGTGCTCATCACAAGCAGTATCAACTTTTTTCCAGTTAGGAAGTTATCCAGGGTAGTGTTAAGCTACTGAGCATACCTGAATAACAGTTTCATTCCCAATGTGTAAAAATTAATCTGATTATCAGATCGGGCTGGTCTCCAGCTGCAGCTTCTAGGGATCTCCATCAAGATCAGGATCCTTCTGCTCTGGGCACTGCACAAACTCATGAGGACAAACAAGTCCTAACAGATGACAAAGTAATGATACAAGTAGGATTCAAGTTACAGCTTAAAATACCTGAAGTCTACGTCTTTCTTAAGGTACCTGGATCTGAGGTAGGTGTGGTTCTCTCAGACTCGGCATCCAGACCTGGCAGCAGAGGGAATAAAAGTTTGTATCTTTGAACCTTGACTTTTCTTCCATGAACTGAGGAAAAAGTCCAATTTTATATTATTCAGTTTAACTTAGAAAACCATGCCAATTCTGGATGCTGAAAAGTCTGGAACTTGTTCTGTTATTACGATGCGATTCACAATAAAACCTGGTTTGAGATTTTGAAACAAACCTTACTTGAATGCAGTGGTTGAGAGGAACTGTTCAGCCAACTCAGTAAGCAAGGCAAAACATTTGTGAAAATCTATCAGGCATGAATTTTGTCATGCCTTAAGGTGATTAGTTCTTCCATTTCTGAAGTGGAGGAGAGAGGGAGAACATTTGAGCTGCCGAAAGTGTTGATCATTAGAAAAGGACCATGGATAGAGGGATCACTGTCCTTTCAGAAATGCATGGGTTTAATTTTAGTTCTGAGAGAACCCAAGAGAGTCCACATTTCCCTCTCTTTTCCCCCCTTGTGCTTATTTATCAACTTTTAATGGTGAAAACTTCTCCGAGATGGCGGTGACTCAAGGGGCAGCTGGGTGCACAACAGCAATGGCAGAGCTGCTGTGCACTTAACATGGCTTCAGGGCAGGCTGACACAGTTATTTCCCAATGGAAAATTCAAGTAAATTCTAATTCCCCCAAGTAAGGGCAAAAATTGTTTAAGTGTCCATGTGCTTCACCTCTGTGCACACAGGGAAAGTTATTTCTGTGTCAGTAGCTGCTGTGTTGGATGGGAGGGCTGGTCTGCAGTGGTGGGGCTCCCTCTGTGGGAAAGGGCTGCAAGCTGAAAATGGTGGGGAAAGTGGGTCTGAGTATTTGAGCTTTAAGTGGCAGCTCTTGCAAGGTTGTTCATCCTTTTGTCCTATGGCCTTTGATGCCAACAGATGAGAAAGGAAAAGAGAGAAACAAAAAAAATAACTTCACAGACACATACAAAGCTTCAGCATGTGCCTTCAGTTTGTATTACATCTACCCACAAGATGAATTTTTTCTGAATGCTGAACCTTGTTCTCGTGTAGACCCAAAATGTGGCTTTGCAGGCAATTTAATCTGCAGAAAGTGCTGATTCCAGCACATTGACAGTGCTGTAATCTTCCTGTTTCCATGCTTCAGGACAATGATAGGGCAGGACTAGAGAAACAGAATGAAGTGAGCAAACACCTGTAGCATTCTGAATAATAACAAAAAAAAAAAAAAAAAAAAAAAAAAAAAAAAAAAAAAAAAAAGATCAGCTCTCTACAAGTGACTGAGCTGGGGCACATAAAACCAGAAGTTCTTTCAAATCTTAAAATGTTTCAGCCTCAAGATCTAGAGCTGAGACTCCACCCTCCCATTCCAGAAGTTTTCTAGGTGTTTTTCTTCTATCCTGGCTATGGGGTTATACAACTCACGGGGGTATGGGTTGAAGGCCACAAAGCTGAGATCTGTACCAGGTCCCACTGTTGCCTCAGAGGATCACTGTTTGAAGAGTGCTGGAGGCATCATCTCCCTCCCTTGAGAAGTTGCTCCCTGATGCAGGACAGGTGAGAGAATCTCATCAGAAAACTAGATGCCATTTTCCTGTGACAGGAAGGTTTTCTCAGGCTACATTACAGTAGACCATTTCTGCTCCTCAGTACACATTTTACTTTCCAGTCTCTTCAACAGAGTAGCTAAAGGAGTGAAAAATGCTTTCAAAGATGCAACAAGCACACTCATTTCCCTAATAGCCTTTCTCTACATTCAGGCCACACTGATATCGCCACTACAGCATAAAAATTCAGAGCTTGTTTGCAAGCCTTTCATGCATCTTTTTAATAACCTCATTAAACAAATCGAGGAGGGGTGGGAGGGTTTGGAGGGTGTGTTCTTTCAAGTCATTTCCAATACCTTATGATCAGAAGAAAATGTATGTGCAACTGGAATTAGAAGGTTACTGTGCATGCGTGGAGCAGAGCAACCAGCCAGGTGTCCTAGTGCTGTCCCCTTCAGCCCTCTCTCTGCTGTGCCCATCGACACCTAGAAATGTCAAGCTATTATTTTTCCATGGCTCAGGAGGAATGTCTCCAGTTCAATATGTTCAGGCTTCTTTCTTTGTTCTGGCAGCCCTAACACAAGGTTGTCAACCCTCAAATCAAAAGTGAATGCTGCCTGCCTCAGCGCCGGTGTCTGCTGCCACCCCTCAACCGCACTGGTGGGATTTTTTAGGAGAGCCTGAGGGACTGAATCACTTCTGTCAATTGCAGAGTAAGAATGTTGTATTTTTAGGTATTTTTCAAAACCCTAAGGTGATACAGGCAGCACGTCATCCCTCCATCTGGGAGGGGACTGAGTTGCAGGGCCTTAAAGCATCCTTTGTAGCTATCATGAACTCAACCAGCTCATAAAACTGAGCACCCTGAGCCAGCTGCTGCAAGGACAGAGGCTGCTGATGCATCAGCAGGAGCTGTGTTAGGATATGCAGCTGCTGAAGCTCTTCCACATTGGGATGGTATTTACAGAATCACAGAATCATTCTGGTTGGAAAAGACCTTTAAGATCATCAAGTCCAACCGTAACGTCACTCTACCAACCCTTTACTCCATGCATGACTTGTCATGACAGCATCTCAGCACATCTCCTTTTTGTTTCCCCCTAACGTACTTGAAAATTAGTAGCCAAATATTCATGTGAAGATGTCCAAAACAGTTTGATACATTGGAGTAGTTTTGATACACTTTATTTGTCAGTTATAAAGTATTTGGGAAATGCCCTAGCTCCTGCAGATGGGTTGTGCAAGCAGAAAGAAATTGCTCCCAACCCATTATGCCAGTTGTTATTTTTTATTCTGGCAGTAAGACACAGACTTTAACACAGGAGCTGGTCTGTTACCTGAAGCATATTTAAATTGCAAAGGTAGCTGGTCATCCCTGAACTATGCTTCCAGTAGCAGTGATGACAGGAGTTACTTTTGGAATTGCATCTCACTCAGAAAGTTTGAGATCAAATTTTATGCTACTGTAAACCGATATGATTTAACTGATTATATCAGAGTTGGGACCGTCTGGGCTCATGGAAACTCTGACCCACCTATAAAGGCTTTGTTCATTCTGAGCTGAAACTCATTAGGAATTGGATTGGATTGGAAAGAATCATCAGGGAGTTTCCACTTGCATTGTGTGAAGTATGTGTCAATGTAGGCAGGCCAGAGCTATTCATCAAAAATCTTAAATAAAACATTATTTCTCCAGTGGAAATCAAAATTTCATCTTAACCACATGTGAAGAAAAAATGTCAATTTCTGACAGGACTTTCCACCAGGAAAAAAAAAAAGTGCATAGATGTTTGTCTGCCTTCATCAACTCAGCTGTTCTCAGGAGCTATGGTTCCAGGCTTCTTGTGATCTCCTGAGGATCCAGCCAAGCTACATCTTTCATCATGTTGCATTGCAATGCCCCAGGAATAGGCAGGTCTCAGATCTCCATCTTTCAAGCTTTTATTTCTATTATGGTGATGTGTGAAAGTGCCAGTGGTGCTCCCTGGGACAGCTAAAATGTCAAAAAAAAAGACAAAATGCAGAAAGGGAATGTTTGACAAACAGCAAGATGAAAGGAAAGAGGCAGAGGAACAGCTAGAGCAGAGAGTTTGCAAACTTCAATCTCATGTAGGCACAAGTGCATTGTTGTGAATCATAGAAACACATTTAAATAGAAATAGAAAATCACAATCTGCTGTCCCTTCTCTCCCACCTCAGTCCATCACCTCTTGGGGATTTGTCTGCAGGCATTTCAGCAGAGCTTTGTCTCTGAAGTTTCAAAGGAAGATGAAGAGTAGTTAATAAATAAGGAGTGTTGTGAAAGAAGCTTTTTCATTGATGGATGGCTAATGGTTATTGATTAAACCATGAAAGTAGGCAGGAAGGGATGGAAAACCCTCAAAAATCAGCCAACATTCTGTTAATTATGTGGAGAAGACAGGAAGGACCGTGAAGCAAACTCCTTCCACCAACCTACCTCTCCATGCTCATGCCACATTTCCACCTCCTGCAAGCACGAAGCAATTTGACATGAACCTTCATTCCCAGGAGAGAATCAGCTCCTGCAAAGGATTTCATGGCCACGAACATGGAGAAGTGCTGCAGTGATTTGTTATGGCATGATGTGTTTGTGCCTCTGAGGTCCTGCACCCCCAGGAACTGCCTCTGCAGTCAATGCCCAGGTCACAGGGACTGTGCTGGGGTGTGGTCCCTAGGGAACATGGGAACAAGGGGATGGAACAAGAGGAGAAGTCGTAGTTAGGACAAGACTGATCTGATCACAGATTAATAACATCTAAACATAGTCTTACACATGCATTGGGTGCCTGAATTCCCAGCACAGTCGCTAGAGATCAAGGACAGTATCTAGTTGCTGAAGCAAGTGTCTGACGTGATTTAAGAGGTTCCAGAGCATGATGGCTGGTCTCCATCACCTGCTATAGAAGGGTATAGGTCTCCCATCAGGCCTACATCATACTCACTAGCCTGTAAAGATGTCTTGTGTATGCTGGGGTCTCTCAAATTACACCAGACAACACCTATGAACCTGAATCAAGCTTACATGTCTTTCTCTTAAACTTATCAACTAACCAGACATGAACTCATTTCTGATGATTTGTGACCATCAGAAAGGTCATGTACTTCTTTTTTCTCCTGGTTCTTGCTTCTAAACAACAAGTAATTAATTCCAGTGCCTGGGACCTAGAGAAGCCCATTGTTCCTCTGAGGCAGTAGAAGCTCTCTGCAGTGTGCTGGGTTAGAGGTGCAAAAAGGCAAGTTCTTGCTTTGCAGGGATAAGGAAGTTTGAGAATAATGGGAGTAGAAAAGGGTAATTTTTTTCTAACTGGCAGGACTATTTGAAAGATAATTCCTTGCTTTAGGAATCCAACCAGGGATTTAAGAGATTTCTAGCAAAAATTAATTAAAATATCTAATGCATAGTCAGCCCTTGTGATTAAGCACAGCAACAACACTGGAGATGCCACTGTCATTTGTCACATAAGAGGGACATGTAAAGGTATCTAACCATGACAAGTATGTACATGTGATGCTGGTTTGAGGTTTTTTTGTTCCTTTAATTCTTTATAACTCAGATCTTTTCATTTGCAGACTTTCAAAGGCTTTATAAAAAGAAATTATTTATTTCCATAAATTCAATATCACAAAGAGTTTAGGGCCTGACTCCACAGGCCGTTTCAATGAGTGACCTCATCCATTACATTTTGGACATCAGAATCAGAGACAGTTAGCAAGACTTCCAAGTACAATGTCAGAAGAACAAACATCTCCAAATCCTCATGGTTTCTATTAGAGTTCCCAAACTACTCACTTTTAAAATTCCTCCAAACACCTGTTCAGATATTGGGTTTTTTTAAAAAAAACAAAATTCAACCCTGATCTTAAGTGACTTTTTCAACGCCACAGGGAGATCTGTGCTAGAAAATGAACTGCTGCTAATTCTACAAAGCCATTTCCTTTAACACATCCTCCTACCTCCTCCTACCCACTCCATGTGTCTGCTTCATCCATCTGTTTCATCTCATGAAATGCATGGATCATGAGCTCCCTGGAGCATGTCCAATTTTCTTTGCCTCTGTAGTTGAACATTCACATTTTTCCACATCCTGTAGACAAGCATAAATGTTGTGTAGTGAGCAGTTTGCCTTGTTTCCAACTTCAGCATGACATATTCTGAAAACTACCCATTCTTCAGAATGGTTGATGGGTTTATTTATCAATTAATACATGGTATGATGATCTTTCAGTTCCCCACTGGGTACATTCTCAATGTACACTTTGAGAATTGCTGCTCCTGTTCTATTTCTGTGTAACTGTTGAGTTGCACATTAACCAATCCATAAAATTGCATCTGCGTGACACCAAGGAACCAGATACAGCACCAACATTTAGAGGTATGAAGGTTTCTGCACTGCTGAGGCCTCTGAGGCTGTGTCTTCGAATGTACCTTGGTGCTCAGCAACAACTACAATAAGTACTGAACAACAAAAGATTGGAGACAGGCAAACTCATTTCCTTTAAAAATGGAAGTAAATACATGTGTGATATTTCAGTTTTCACCCGGACTGGCCAAAGGCATTATAACCTACAATAATTAAAAATAATTGTTTGACCTTTGTGGAAAGAAAGTCCTTCCTATAGTAATTTCTATATATTTTATAAACACTGAAATCTTGCTCTAAAGTGCAATTTTAACTTGGAGAGGCTCATCCCTGTTGCAAACAGCCTTGGTAGTGGTGGGAGGGTGTGTGCAAGGACTGCAGTAATTAATTTCTCAGGCTTTTACCCTGGAATTTTATTTCTTTAGTTATTTGTGTTAGAGTTACTGCTGGGAGTATCCACCCACTGACAGCCCTGAGAGAGCAGGGCAGAGTCAGCTGGCAAACATAAATATGCAGAATAAGATCTGTGATACTATTTTAAAAGAAAATCAGACAGTGTGTTTAGCTTGGATCTGGCCCTATTGATATTGTGAACTGAAGAAGTCACAGTTTCTTCTGAACTTTTTTGAACCATTTCCAACAATAGCTCTGTTTTCCTTCTTTCATGTGAAGAAAGTGATCTCATGAGCTCATATTTTGTGAATCCAATTGACTGTGTAAGACAAGCACTGTGCTTTGCAGTGTGGATGTGCACAGGCAAGCATCATCCTCTCCTCCAAACAATTGCTAAGTCACCACAGCTCAGATGAGTTCCAACATCCAGGAGCTGCAAAAGCTCATCTTACAGTCTCATTTCCCCACTTCCAAGAAAATGAAGAAATAAACAGGGAGGATTTTGCAAGTATGTGGGCCATGGGTTGTTCCAACTGTGATTGACCTGATCCAGGTAGAAGAATGAAAGTCACACAGGCAAAGCTCAAAAGAGTCAGCACAGGTCATGCTGTTCCATGTCCAGCTTCTCATAAGAAGAACAGGACCCGTTGCTCTGGACTCCAGACTGCTGTTTGTCTTTCTGCATTTATATGTAGCTGTCTTTTTTTCTGGTTCTTTGTGTATTTCTACACAACTGAATCACATTCACTGTGATAAATGAAAAAAATGTCCAGGGGCATTTAGTCTTTTTACTCTTATCATTGATGAACATCTACTTGTGATTCAAGAACCCTTACTTTGCCAGGCATTCAATTAAAACTGAACAAGGGGCATGGTGATGTGAGCAAACACTTAGACAAAGGAGGAAGTCACCATGAACCACACAAATGTGATGTGTGGCAAACTGCAATCAATAGAAACCTAAACACAAGGGGAAGAAAAAAAAGCAGTTATATGTAAATGGATAGAAAAGAAAATAAACAGATACTTCTTTTTAGACCTTGAACCTGAAGGTTATATTCTCATAACAAATTCCTGTTAACCTCAGCAATAAGATCATGATCTACTTGATTCTGTACCAGTTACCACAGAGGAGTAAACAGAAATCTTCTTAACCCTTTACTTCATCTAAGTGTCTCTTTTAAGGAAATCTTACATCCTGACCTAGTAAAAGGTTCTAAGGTGAACTGGAAAAATGAAAAATTCCATCACATTTCCATGGACTCCATCATGCTGTTATCAGAGGGACATGGTAAAGCATCCTGTCAAATAATGTATAGTGCTCTGGTTTAATCATGGAGAGGGGTGTACTAGATTAGACACCTCCATACTTCTCCTTTCCCCTGATTCTGGAAAGAGGGTCAGAGCAAGCGATTGGAGAAACCAGAACTCTGGAAGATAATTGTAGCAGAGAAGGCTGTTAAAGATACTGAGAAGCTGGTGGTGGGAAGTGGCAGCCAGAGATTAATCTGTGAAGGAGATTTCTTGGGACTGCGTGGTCCTGAAATAAGATTGTGATTAGCTGCAGTGTGAACATCCAAGGAAAGAGGACAGTATAAACAAATCATGTAAGAAGACAATACCGGAAGAGCCTCTGGCCATCACTGAAACCTCTTCCTCACAAGAGCAATCACCTAAGGGTCTTCCAAGAGTAAGATATTTAGTCTCCCAAGCTGTAAAAGCACCACAGGAGATGAACAGATGTTATCAAGAATGTTCGTTCTGTGATGAGAACAAGGAAAGCTCTGAAAATGTTTTGGTGAGCAAATCATACCCTAACTCATAGCAGAAGGTGACAAGCACACAATAATCCATGTTTGTTTGACAGGGACTTCTTGATTCCAGCTTTGAAATGCAACAAACCTGAAAGCATAAACAGGACACACTAGCCAGGAGCCCTGGATATTTTTCAGTGTAATTAGGGCACAGGTAAATCCTATACAGTGTCCTATCTCCAGCTTTCAGGTGCCTTGGAGTATGGAAACTTGGTCCAGCTTAGAAAATGGCCCATCACCCAGCAGTGTAAGTGCTCTTACCAAGTAACCCCATTAGTAATGAGTTTTTCCAGAGTTTGTGTAACTTGTCTTCAGAAACTAAACTATTTACTTCAGCTTTCTGACCACAGAAGGGGATGGTCTGCTCTCTTCTACCTCTCAGCATCCTCAGATCCAGGCCACAGAATACATCTTTGGGGATCTTGACAGTGACCTCTCCCCAGAGACAGTATGTGAGATTTATGTTTTCCATATAAAATTACCCCCTCACCCTGCAATTTACAGCCCCTTTCTCCCCTCTGAACATTAATCTTTTGTTTAGACCCATTAACCCAATTTACTGCCTGCGTTATGTATGTGTGTCCCACAGCATGCACTAAGAATCTAGCATTTCTGTGTGCTGCTTTGTCACATTTATCTCTTGGCCACTTTGCTTAGTAGAAGAGGATCCAAGGCATTTCCCCTGGTGCTCTTAAGATTGTGCCTCCACAAAGTCTGCCCTCATAGTAACACAATTCCACGTCTCAGGATATAGTCCTGTGGGAGCAGGTGAGAGAAGGATGCCTGTAGCTAATGACAAAAAAAATACATGTCTTTGGATTATGGAAAATGTTCCCCTGCTAACGTTAAATACAGGTTTGCTGTTTTTCACCAGGCAGGAGCTCTGGAAGGAATTCATCTGTAGTGAGTCCAAATGAGGTTGGAAAGCTGACAGAGGTATGGAAATCAAGTTTAGAATAAATTGAGGACCGTGAACTGTCCCATATAATGGCACAGAGAAACAAGATAAAAAGTTCAAAGAAAGTTTGTGAGAAGATCAAGCAGACTGAGTTTATTTAGGCAGGAAAAGGAGCACAGGTGTGGCAACATGTAATAAAGATGGTAATAAAATAACTTGCGACCAGCCATTTTGTACAGTCTCCCATGTAACCCAGTGCGAGGTGCAGTCCAGTTGATGTCCAACAGCAAAGGCTTACTGGATAACAGGAAAAGCCTCTGCAGATTGCTGCTAACAGGCTGTCTGCAGTTATGGAATTCCTTTCTTAGTAGGTCATTAAGACTAGGTCAGACAAATCAGCTGCTCCTTTCATGTCATCTTTTGGGAAGGAATATGGACTCTACTAGGGACAGGGGATTTACCTACCCTCAAAGTAACCACAGAAGAGCAGGCTCTCTTTAGTATTCACTGAAGAGAGACTGACACAATAGACAATGAACATTATGCACAGGAAAGGTTGGGAACATTGTTTCCTGAAGTCACTTATTTATTCCCTTTAACTGCAAGTGTGAAGAAGGTGATCAACCCTAGCCTAGAGATCCCCCTATTAGGTACTTAAACTGGAGCAGGTGCCTCCCACCCAGTGTGCCTGGTATCCTTTCTTTGCCTTTCTGCTCTTTCCCCACACCAGCTTCTCTCTGACTAATCTTTGTCTTCTTATCCCCTGCTTTATTATCCTGCCAATTGCAACACAGAACACTGTCCCACTTCTCATGTCATCTTGTCCCTCATGGTGCACATTCTGTCCAACCTTCTCCAAATCCTATCATGCCAACAAGTACTGAATTGATTAGTGAATCATTTGCTTCATAAAACATTCGGTTGAAAAGCAAGAAGAATCTAGGGAATCCTGATGGAATTATTCTCATCACAATGAAGTTAACATTTCAATGAGAAAGTTAATCTTTTTTTCAAGTTTCATCTACATCCATTAATATTTTTTTTTCCTTTCTCTGATTCTTTTGTACAAATCAAAGTGGGCACATAGAACACAGATAAGAATTCATCTAATTTCATTTACATGTAATTTTCTTACCTTAGGTTCCCCTTCTAGTTAATTAAAAGAGGACAGAAAAATAATGTCCTTTTTATCTTGGACATCTGTATTGTCTCTATATTATGTCTCTGTATAAGGGCCTGTTTCCCAAATCACACATCAGGACATATTTCCCAAGTTAGGAAAGTTCTCTGGATATTTTAATGCTTACTCAGAAACACATTTCAAATGAACTGAAGTTTTATTGACATCAGCTGTAGGAACCTATGTATATGCCCAATGATTTCACTCTCTGCCTTCCCAATCAAGACCTGTAAAGTAATGGCAATCAAAGTGTCTCCAGTAAGTTTCAGAGTTCTCAACGTCTGGAGACTGTACACAGTTATCACAGCACTGCCAAGATAACTTTGACTTGATTGAGGGATGTTCTGGAGAACTGCCTTTCTAAGAGGGAAATTAAATCAAGATTTGTGCTGAGAAATCCACCTCTTTATCAATTTATCTAAAAGTGTTGGTGTCCATACTACCTGAACGTTTGTATGGTACAGTATCTCCAATGAGAAAATTCAGATTTTCTATCATTCTGTAAAGAAAACTGATCTCATTGAAGCTGGAGGAGCTTTATCAGCTAACTGTCCTTTTGCCATCACAATATTCAATCAAGTTTTCAATGAAGCTGTAGATGTATCTCATAAGCATCTTCTTCAGCCAGAGATGAAGGACTGTCTATGAGACTGAGCAAGCTATAAAAAACAGCTCAAAGCAGAAATAATAAATAAACAAACAAACAAATGCCATAATGCATTCAAATAGACTGAGCCAGGACATTAAACAGTACTAAAGCAGGACTGGTTTTGATTATGTATATTTCTGTGTGAACTCCCAGAGATGATTTCTAACCACCAAAACCAATATGCAGATACCATGGGAGAGCTCAAAACCCCTGCAGACAATGTAGAACAGGAATAGGTGATGAGGCTATTGCAGCAGCAGGATATCTGCCCAATACATCTCTGTTTCGATTCTGCAATGCTTGGCACAATATAATGTCCCAAAACCCACTGATCCCTTCCCAAAAGTTTTAAGAGCATCACAAAATATGATCATTGTCCAATCTTATTCCTTTAGGCAGCAGTATAACAAAAGGTTTCAAGGATATGACCCAGCAGTAGGCTTCACCAGTCTCAATCAGATGAGCAGAACTCATGGCTCGCAGACTCTGGTCTCTCACCTTGGAGGCATTTCTGTGCTTTTTGAGTAAATTGACAGGAAAAGAAACAGTAAGAGACTGGTGTGCTTGGATAAAGCCACGTTGTGGTCGGGTTTCTTCAGCGTTTCCATGCACATATTAAAAAACTGGAGGGCTGCTGCAGAGCAAACAATCTGTGCATGGTTCAGCTGAAGTTCAATTCTTAAAGTTTGCATTTGTATAATTGATTGTAAAACTTCATCGTTCATGCTGGGTTGGTTATTTAAATATGTCATCCAATCAAGGAATTAAAAAAAAATAAAATGAAGTGTTAATGCTGAGATAGGGTGAATTACAATCAAATGTGCAATTAATATGTGAGTAAACCTCATGCAAACTGAAAATAAGATGTACATATTTAAGGCATGATAATTAACCATTGGAACAAATTACTGAGCCTCATGGCAAATTCTTTTTCATTTGGGAGCTGCTAAATCAAGACGAAATGTCTTTTCAGAATGACATGTTAAGCTTGAAGTCATTAGGTGAGAAGAAGGATTATTGATGAAAATCCATATTTACTATTTTTCAAAAATCCTAATTAAATGTTCACTATAACCTTCCCTGCCTTAATGGGGATTAGTTTATTTGGATAGTCCTTCACAATAGCAAGCAACATGAAGATAACCACAAATACTATTAAAATGCTAATATTTTACTCTAACGTGCTCTTACATGATGAAACTACCATTTTCATGTTTATGCACAACTTTTGAATTACTGAAGTGACACAGCCTGAAATTCCTGGCAGAAAATATTCTGAATATTCTGAAATCCAAAGAGAAACTTCGAAGTTTCTTCTCACAGAGTATTTTGAGATTGTTTTCAGACCAATCTCATCACAAAATTGAGAACTTTCAGTTGAGGTGGATATTCCATGTGAATTTTCCATGCACTATGGCACATGATGATAAAAATAAATCAGATAATCCAAGCACTAAACACTGAGTATTTGGAAACCTGACCTTGGCTATAGTTAAGGCATTTATACTTATGTAAACTATATATTCCTATCAGGTATTTATTTTTCATACTGGCTTTCATAGAACCATAGAATAGAATCATAGAATAGTTTTAATAGAATTGTTTTAATAGTTTTACAAGAATAGGAACTAGCTTTTGGTCTTACTTTGTCTCAACCCTTTCTTAGTTGTTGAGTTTTTAAAGAATGAGACAAGATCATAAGTAAGAAAACTAAAAGACTTTAAGTACAATAAAATAATGAAGAAACGAGATGGCCGAGAAAAAAGATGTTTGACAAAAGAGCTAGAGGAAGGACAGACTCTGGGAAGCATAAATATTCCACAGAAGTGGCAATCATGTTGTGGCTGGGCTCTGTGAAGGTAAGGAGAGGGTAAGGTTTCACTGGAGAGGTAATAACTTTCCACTGGTTACACTGGGACAGCCTGGGCTATGGGGGAGAGGAATGTTGAGAGACAAATTCCTACAGATACCAAAATATTTTGCTTCATATAATAAATATCTCATCTGTGTCAGGATGTGTCACTTCATACTGCAGTTGTTTCCAACCCAGCCAACTTGACCTCTGATTTCCAGCCCTGAAGTTCTCAGCAGTTTTTCAGTTTCCACTATGCTAACACCAATTAGTGAGCTACTACTGGTGTTCTCCTGAGCCAAAAATTGGCCTCATTACTTACCTTCTAGTGGGCTTAAAATTGCATGGCTAGTTTGTGATACAATTTTACTCGATGGGGGGAGAAAAAAATTTAATTCCACTATTTAGTTCTGCCCAGAACCAACAGATGTAGGAGCACTCCCAGAGCATATGGGTTAAATTAGTGCCTGCTGTGTCCCAGCACTGGCATTTGTCTGATTTAGTGACACTTGTTTTAAACAGTCAGAAGGGGGTCCAGGCAGCTCTGCAGGTGGGTTTCAGCTGGATTCATCCTTAAACAGCAGTCTAATAAAATCCCACTTCAGTCTGAGCTGAGCTGCCACCAGTTTTGGGTCATCAGAGAAGGCATTCCCTGAGGTAAATTGTGCAGGTCACAAACTTGCTGCACAGTGTCCTTTTGATGATAAAATACTAAGCAAAGCTGACACTTAAATTAGCATCCCTGCAAGTTTTCCAGCTAGATAATGATATGGGTAAGACAGCCAACACCTGTGGCACTAGGAGGGATCCAATTCCCAGGGAGCCACGGCCAAAGGTTTGTCATCATCCCAAAACAGTTACATTGCAACTGATTGAAAATAGGCTCAGAGAGTCAGAACGTGGCTGCTCTGGGATGTGCTTTAGGTTTACAAGCCTTTGTTTCATTCTTTGAGCCTTGTCCCTCCTGGGACTTGGTTGGCTGTGAGGTCTTCATGCTGCTCTTCACACCTGGGAAAAAGAGGGATGAAAAGAGGAAAGGGCAAACAAACAAACAAACAAACACACAAAGTCTCTGCTTCTAGAGCACAGGAGAATAACTCAAAGAAAAGGTCATCACAAGGGCACAGAGCATTAATTTCTCAGTGCAGGCTTTCAGCATCACCTTCCTTAACAAAACGATTCCCCTTCCCCTCTGCACCAAAATCAGCCCCAAAGACTATTCAGGAGCTGACAGCTCATGCCATAAATCAGAAAACCAACACAGTTACAGAGGAATTATTTTTCCCTGAGCATTTTTTGATGGATTACAAGGAGGTGATGGAGAAGGGGCTGATCTAATGAGCAGCCCCACATAGCCCCAGCACCCACCCATCCCCTTCCAGGCACCAAGGTGGATTATCTGCATGTCCTGCTGCAAGGTGAGGCACCAAGGCAGGGTTATGGAGCTCCCCACAGCATCCATTTACATGTCTTGTGAGGTACAGGAGCTGCCTCACCTTCTCCCAGCCCAGAGTGGCTCATAAATATGATTAGGTATCAAGAGGGACTACATGAATCAGCACAAACCAGCCAACTTTACCATGCTCCAGCACCTACCCTGAAAAGAGGAGCCCAACCCTTCACCACTGCTTGATTTAATTTGAAGCACATTGATGTTATTTATGGCCTCGTGGCTTTAACCCACATCAGACACTAAAACAATCCCCATTACAGTGAGTTTCACTTTGCAGCTTCCACCGACCGTAAATTAGCTTTGTTCAATGAGTCAAGAAATCTCCTGGATTGTCTCTAGCTGCAGGAATCACCTTGCACAGCCCTCCCCAGTAAACAGGGGGTGCCATTTGGAGAGGATCCTTTCAGGGCCTCCCATGGGCAAGCCAAGAGGATATTATTATGTTGCTTTTTTGATTTGAACCTGCCCTTTGCATCTTCCTGGCTGCCATTTCACTGATCCTTCCCTCCAGCAAACCCCTGAGGCTGAAAACCTGCTTAGCCTTTTTCTGAACAGGCAGAGAGAGACAGCAGCAGCTGTCCAGTTTGAGAGAAAAAGGCAGATTTTAGTCAACTCAAAGCAAGGATGAAAAGTGGAAAATTCTGTCACCAGTGAGTGTGACCTGGCACCGGGAAAAGCACATGAACATCAAAGTCAGATGGGTCAAAGCACCCAGCTCTGAGTCAATTATCATAATTTCCTAGATATAAATCACACTTCAGACAGCCTAATTCTATTTGGAAGTGATGGTACTTGAAAGTTTGTCCTCGAATAATCCAGGCCCATGCTGAGGGGTTTGGTGCTTAGGGAGCAGGGTGCAGGGGAGCAGTGTCACCCACCACCTGTGATGCTGCTGACTCAGACATTTCATTTTAGAAGGATGAACATGTAAAAATGTATTTGTTTCTCCACAGTGCCTGATATCTGAATATCATTATGCTGATTTAGAATCCTGACCCTGAGCTGCTCCACGGGAGATTTAGTAAATATAGCAAAACTATAAGAAGGCTGTAATAAAACATTAAGTACAAATTGAATAGCTTGGTTAATCACTGTGTAAGTGCAGTTTTATACAGCTGTCTGCTTTCCTGGATTGCCCTGGAATAAATCTACAGTGGCAGATTTGACCCTCTGCTTCTGTGCTTCAGTTCCCTGCCTGTAAAAAAACCCCAGGATAATATATTTCCCCAAGGCATAAGGCTGTTGCAAAGATACTTAAACTTAAAATGGCGATTCTCACATATTAGCTTGATAATATGCTGCTCAGGAACCAGAAGAACTCCAACTCCTGCTGAAGAAAAAACAAACTAAAACTAAACAAAAAAACCCAAAATAAAACAAAACAAAACAAATCCACCCCACAACTCAGGCTTCAAGAAATGCTGCTGTTGAGCTTGGGCTGAATGTGCTTGGGAGTGAGGGCCAAAGCATGACATCTTGTTTTAATTAAGTGAAAGCAATTGGTTCTCTCTGCTGAGGAGAGAGAGGGAGGGGTTTTAAAGCTTGCTGTAGGATGTTAGTCCTACCTAGGAAGCTGCTGTGGGTCACAACCCTGCTCCTAGAATTGCATTAACACAGCAGAAAGGTGTTTGGTTCAGCCCTGGGCTTACCAAGGGTTCCTGGTAGCTGAGTTGCATTTGAGAGCTGATGTTGCAAATGTAAGAAAAGAAGCAAATGTTCCCACCTCTTTCTGCACCTCTACATCATGGTAGAAATTTTCAGACAAGGCAGATACAGCTGGAAAGTACCAGTGCAGTAAGGTGGGGAAGGAGCTAGAGGAACTTGTAGTGGGCAATGGGAAAAGGGATGATTCTTCCAAAATTTCTCTGGAGAGTGATCTCAGTAAAATATATCTGTAAGTAAGTCTGGCAGAGAAAGTCAGAGTGAAGTCATGGAGTATAGTGGGGATATGAAGCTGGAGAGCAGCATGAATACAAAGAGAATGGGAAAAATCACACAGGAATAACCACATGCTTCTGAAGCTTGTCAAAACAATAAAAAAAGGATTATGCTCTGCAGCATAAAATGATCTAATGCATCTCAGGATGAAAAACGGGGATTTCTGTTCTGTGGTGTGAATTAGAAAGGTGTGAGTCACTCCTGAACCCAGACACCAGCCAGATGCAGCCACGGAAGAGGCAAACGTGACCCGCAGCTACGTCACCATCGGTGACTGCTGAGCCTTTGCCTGCTGGGCTTGGGACAAGTCAGGTCACACATGTCAAAGAAAGAGGAAAACCAACAGGCAAGGGTGCAGAAAATGTATTCTGGGGATGGATAAGATGTTCTGTTTCATGCAGGAAAAAAAATAAATAAATAGAGAAAATAGGTGACGCCTTCTCCTGTTTAGCCTGGCAAAAAGAAGTCTGGAAGGATGTAATTGCAAATATCTCCTTGGGGATAAACAGCAGTGGGAGGGGAAGACCTACTGAAATTAAAGGGCAGACCAGACAAATGAGAAAGTAGGTGTAAACTTTCCAGAAATAAATCCAGGCTGAAAATGAGAGGGAAAGGCTTTTACCAGCCAGAGCAGTGAGGTGCAGAAGCAGCATTCAGTCAGGTAAATGGGGAGGAAAACCCAGTGTCTTTCAACATAAAGCTGGATGGGTAATAAAAAGAGGAGCAGGGTGGGTACACATCCATTTTTAAAAGGTGAGGAAAGGGGAGAAAAAAAAGGGAAGTAAGATGGGCTAACTTCAGGTTTCAGAAGACAAGAGAAAACATAAACACTCTCCTCCTTAATTAAATAGTTGAGCAGTTTGTAAATAATAATCAAACAATCTTACTAGCAAATAACAAAGAAATGGGTGTCAGCCAATATAGATTTGTTCAGAAGAAATCATGTAAAGCAAATATAATCTCCTGTTATGACAGGATAACAGCCCTGTGAAGAAGAGTAACAATAGAAGGCTTTTTTACTTAAGACTTTTGACAATACCTCATATGATATCCTCACAAACAAGTAATGGAAGCAGACTCAGCAAGAAACATTCATAGAATTGTTGCAAAACTAGTTGAATAATCAGAAACCAAAAGAAGTTGTCAAAGGTTTGCTGTTAAAGTGATGTATTGAACAGTTTTCCACAGACCTTGTAGTGGGTCCTGCAGTTCCCAGTGGTTTCATCAGTGAATATCTGTCCCATTTTGTAGCTATTACAAGAGTGGGAAAACTGCTTTGGGAGATGGACAAGCAGAAGAAAATGGAAAACTGCTTTGTGATATGGACCAGTATGAGAAAATCAGCGTGGACAAGTACAAAATGATAACCCTCAGCAAAAATCAAGCCAGACATCCCAAGGATGGCACCCAACCATTGAGACCATTGCTCTGTGGCACTGTATCTGGAAGACTTTGGCAGATCCCACCAGGACACAAGTTAAACTCCTGCTGTCCTGTGCTGCTAAAAAAACCAAACACCAGACTGGACCATATGAAATGAGAGAGAAATCCTTTGGCTCTTCTTAACTGCTGGAAGTGCCTCAGTTCTCTAGATTTGAGTGCCACATTTGAAAGATGTAGACTAAATGTAGACAAGTGGAACTAGAAGAACCTATAGAATTTTATGAATCGTTCTCTGGGAGAGGGGTTGTCAGACCTGGAGCTGTTAATGTTGGTGAGGAGAGGAAAGAGAGAGGACAAGCAAATTCTCTACAAAGAGGATAATCTACTCTTGGTGCCTCTGACAGGAGAGTGAGAATGAATCTTCAACTGTATCAAGAAATAGAGGCTGCACATTAGGCTAAATAGCCTAATGATAAGTGAAGCTTGTGAATCAATTATCAATATATTAATTCTCTATTAATAATCAAAAACAGTTATTCTTCAGCACTTTATTGTGGAGGTTATGAATCAGAAGGAAGGGCTTGTCAAAGGATTACAGTATCACAGAAAAATAATTGGTATCTCTTGGCTTATTAAATTCTGTCCCAAAGAACATTTGGACTTTTTAGGAGTATGAAGATATCTACTTCTTTGGTACAGCTTTGTTTCCAAGCCAAAAGGTAGTTTCTGGAGACTAGGCCAAATCAGAAATTTAGCTTCATTTTTTTCCCTACCAGACCAACCTCAACCATCTCATGAATGGGAATACTCAGATAAATGAGTCACCAAGCATCATTTAGAGCATTGGCTTTAACACTGATGAGTCCCAGGCCTATTTTTTTTCCTCTCCTTCTGATTAAATGCTGACTGTCTGACCTTTCTGATGTGGACAGGGTGTGATGGCTTTTGACCTGCAGCAGGAGCAGCTGATTTATCAGACCGTGGGTGCCTGTAGTGTCCATCCATGCCCCACCACCTTGCACGCTGGTATCAGACGTTCTGTCTTTGCAGCAGTTTTGGGCAACAGCATTATATTATGGGGCTGGTTTTGCACTAATCTAGCTCACATTCAATTATCAAACTTTCAGAAAGGTGACAAGTGTCATCTGAATCCCTGCTGTCTCCATAGCCCTGTATCAGCAGTGGGAAGGCAACCCCTTTTCAGACCCTGATGTGAAGAGGGATGGATTTGGAGCATCTTCTCCCTGTTTACCTAATTCTCGTCCATTACTTTCTCCCAAAGCTCAATTCTTCTGTATAATCTAAACAAGGAAGCTGAAACAAACAGCTTCACAGTATGACTATAATCTTTTCAAGTCATTTTAAAGCCAGCAGATGTTTTATAGCCTAAGATTTTCAGCACTGTCTTTACAGAGCTCTGCTACACTGCAGGAGGCTCAAAGTAGGCCAGGGGCTGTGGACAATTAAAACTTCAAACATTTCATTACCAGTCACCAGGTCTCCAGGTCACTGTGATGCTTAAATGCACCTTCTGTCACTGTTTGCTCAGGGCAGGTCAAACTGTGATGGACTTTGCTTAAAGCCTTCAGAGCCAGCCAGCCATGGCCTGCTGCCAACTGCCACCACTTCTTTCTAGAAGAGAAAAAAATAACTACTCAATTCCTTCAGTGACCTGTGAATCTGGTAAAACTTTGTAGAGTCCATCCCATGCATTGGATCCCAGATATGCTTCAGAAACTTGTTTCTTTCAATGCCTATCCAGTTCTACCAGTAATACCGTATCAGTGGCTCTTTGGGCCATATTGTCCTTCTCATTTCACAGGCTTCACATGAATTGTCTTTCTAGCACTTTGCCTGTTAAAAGTTGCAGCATTAACTTTCAGGGCCACTCTGGAATTTCATAATGAGTTCACACCTCTTATAGGAAAATTCTCAGGCTGGATGAAGGGTCACTTGCTAAGGCTACTCACGAAGCTCAGGTGAAGCATGATTGAAAGGAGCATTGATCCATCCCTATTTTTTCCCCTGGCACTGGTGTGCCATGAACAACAGTTTGTCTTATCAGTCTGCAATCATCTCCTGATTCTGGATGAAGTGAAATGAGGAACCCTTTTCCCATCCAAACTCAAAATTCAGCTGAAGAGAACCAGCCACTTGGCTAAAGAGCTTGTTATTTCCCTCATTTAGCCCATAACTGTTACTCTCTTGAGTATCCCTTTAAATTATCTTTGTTGTTGTCTTACTGCACCATTACAAATTGCCATGACCACAGTCTGGCCCATGAATTTCTATGTGTGTCTTGCTGATTTTCTACAAGTGAAAGAGTTGTTATAAGACAACTAACTTCATATATGTTGTTAAAAATAGAGCTGAACTACTGCATGTAGCTACGAATCCTAGAGCAAATTTCCACCAATATTGTTCATGTTTGGACATGAGAAATTTAACTGTTCTTCCTGCTGTTTTTAGCCTCCCCCAGATTATAAACCAGCAATGGCTGGAGACAGAGGATGAGCCCAATCTACTGGTGGTAGATCCAGCACATACCTATTTAGTGTTTCTCAGCACAACTGCCCAGTTCAGACTTGAATGGGTTTTCTCCACCTTATGGACCTGGACCATTCATATGGGCTTTCTTTTTTTTCTTTCTAGAATATTTATTCAATTCATTACCTCCAGAGTCTTTAGGATCCTCTTGTATGATCCCAAAACACAGCTAAGTGCTAATCTCCCCCATATGTTTGGTCAGGTATATCAAAGTTGAAGGCTAAGATCTAAAGTTTACTGCAGAAGACTAGAAATTGGTTAGTGACATATGATGGGAGATCTGGTTATAATATTGACATTTTTAGTCCTTAAAATATTTCCTGTGGTTACATGAGATAGATTCAATGGCCAAAATGTCCTTTCAAACCCTACATCCCTT